>NC_134356.1:516639277-517239277 GCF_048569485.1 Anomaloglossus baeobatrachus
TTGTCTCTCCAGTAAAGGAGACAAACTCTAGCACAGCGCCACCTATTGGAAGTAGCGATCCTAAAAGTCACAAGTGGATTTTCAACAATCCTTTGCAATATGACTCAGGATATATAAGCCAGATCAGAATCCCAATTTGCAGACACGGTGTTTCGGGGTGCTTGCCCCTCGTCAGTGCAAAGTATGGGGGTGTCTGATCTGGCTCATGAGAAAGCTATGTGGGGACCACGGGGGAACACTATTCTCCTTAAGGAGACTTTGCAAGCCAGTATGGCTGCCAGGTAAGGGGACTTATAGCTGCAATGCCCCTCTGGGAAATATTCAAATTGTCTCTCCAGTAAAGGAGACAAACTCTAGCACAGCGCCACCTATTGGAAGTAGCGATCCTAAAAGTCACAAGTGGATTTTCAACAATCCTTTGCAATATGACTCAGGATATATAAGCCAGATCAGAATCCCAATTTGCAGACACGGTGTTTCGGGGTGCTTGCCCCTCGTCAGTGCAAAGTATGGGGGTGTCTGATCTGGCTCATGAGAAAGCTATGTGGGGACCACGGGGGAACACTATTCTCCTTAAGGAGACTTTGCAAGCCAGTATGGCTGCCAGGTAAGGGGACTTATAGCTGCAATGCCCCTCTGGGAAATATTCAAATTGTCTCTGTGTTAAATTGTCTGTGTTAAAGTGAGCAAGTTATGAGAGGTCACAGGAGAATGCAGACCTCCGAATTCCACACTTACTCCCAGCTGAGCAACCATAGTAATAGTGAAGTCACAGCGTGTCACACTGATATACCGCACAGGGCAGCAATAACACAACATCTGTTGTCCTGATTTCTGCATTAGAACATCTCTGACAATCTCAAAACCTCTAGAGTTTAGTACACATTTGTCCTAAAGCTCGACTAGAAGTCACAAGTTACTAAGTGCTGCAAAAGGGAAGATCAACTAGTCCACATGTCCTAATTCAGTTGTATAAAATTGGGGTGAAACCCTCCTGCCACTTACTTACTCATATTAGGAATACAAAGAGTTAAAGATTTTTGACTTCCTTTGTTCAGAAAAATGGCATCGCAGTCTGTTATTGTTTATAAACATATGTCTATGCCGGGGTACACCGCACACCCCCGCTAATAGTCTACATACTGTGTTGTGCCAGCACACTCCAAGGCTTGTGTTCTAGAAGGGAGCAATCACTTTTATCACTTTTATCCTCATACTTTACTGTCCTTTAACCAGTTAATGTGAAATACTAAAGAGACAGTCAAGAAGGATTTGGTAAAGGGGGCGGTAACATTAGATGGACGTCTGCCAGCTCTCCTCAATGCTGATGTCTGATTGAGACAGAAGGAGAATACCGCAAAAAAATGAGTGTGTGCGAGTCATGGCGGTGTTCACCTGGGGGGTTGTGTAAGGACACTACACCTTAGAATCCGCGGCTGGAGGAGAAATTCTTCCACAAAGCAATCCACTTTAGTACAGACATTATGGTACCTGGGCTGCAATTAAGGTGTTTATTCTCAACAACGCGTTTTGGCATCTTTTTCAAGGCCGAAAAATACTTTGTTCCTTTTGTGCCTTAAAAAAGGAGCGAGTCCAGTGTCTGGTACCGATGATTTTGGTATCAGAAAATTCTGTAACAAATCTTTGTAGTCACATCGTTTAGGACTTAAAACTTCTGACCAGTTGTGAAGACAAGAGTCACGCGGTTGGAATTCCACGCCCGATCTTTTTGTGGTCGGGCAGATAAGGGGCTGCGGAGAGGTCTGGTGGCGGCTTTCTCACCATAGAGATTGCCAATGTATATAGACAGGACAGATAGCGGCCTGCCAATTGACGGCCAACACCTAGCGCTTGTGTACGGCCAGTGTAGAAGATTCTAGGACAGAGTTTCTGGTAATATTCGTATATTATTGTTCCCCAAACATGATCTATATATATAATTGCCTTATTCTGTCTGTCTGTCTGTCTGTCTGTCTGTCTGTCTGTCATGCTTCAAAATTGTGTCCTTCCGGTGACATTGTGTCCTTACGGTGACACAAAGCTGATTGGCCGCTGGGCTCGCCATGGCCCCGCCCCCCCACACCGATTGGCTGCTCGCCCAGGCTGCGCCCCCACACGGATTGGCCAGCCGCTCGCCCAGGCTCCGCCCCCCCACAGATTGGCCTCTCGCCCGGGCACCCTGCAGGCATTGGCAACTCTGCCACGCCACGCCCCCCTCACGCAATGGACGTTAGCTCTGCCCCCCCGCCCCCCCCTCGCATTCCCCGAACTGACACGGTCACGGCTCCCAGGTGAGTACTGTACAACCCCCCCCCCAACGGGAGCCCACATCAGCGTACGCCGCCAACCCAGCCGACACTTACCCTCGCATTGCTGGCCTTGCGCCGCCGTATGCTAGTGTGGGCTCCCGTGCGAGTGGGGGACGTGATGCGCTGGTAACCATGCTGGCATAGTTACCAGCACATCAAGGTCCTGCAGCGGCGGAAGATCCACACGCACACACATAACAGCACACACACACACACATACACACACATCAGATCACACTCACTCTCACAAACACCTCACACACACATCGCATCCACACACTCACAGCATCCGGCGATATCGCTTGCTTCTCGGCCTCGATACTGTGCTGTTGTGACCTTCCAGGACCTGCCGGAGGATCACATGGCCAGAAGCATGTGGTATCTCCGGATGTTGTGAGTATGGGCGCGTATGTGCAATATAGTCAATGTGTGTGTGTGTGAGTGTATGCGATCGGGTGTGTGTCGGTGTGTGTGAGTGTATGCGATCGGGTGTGCGTCGGTGTGTGTGAGTGTATGCGATCGGATCTGTGAGTGTCGGCAGAGGAGCATGGCGTGCTGGAGGAGGCTGGGAGGAGAGAGGCTGTTCCTGGGGAAGGCTGGGATGGGGAGGCTGATGCTGGGATGAGAGAGGCTGATGCTGGGATGAGAGAGGCTGATGCTGGGATGAGAGAGGCTGATGCTGGGGACAGAGAGGCTGATGCTGGGGACAGAGAGGCTGATGCTGGGGACAGAGAGGCTGATGCTGGGGACAGAGAGGCTGATGCTGGGGACAGAGAGGCTGATGCTGGGGACAGAGAGGCTGATGCTGGGGACAGAGAGGCTGATGCTGGGGACAGAGAGGCTGATGCTGGGGACAGAGAGGCTGATGCTGGGGACAGAGAGGCTGATGCTGGGATGAGAGAGGCTGATGCTGGGATGAGAGAGGCTGATGCTGGGGGCAGAGAGGCTGATGCTGGGGGCAGAGAGGCTGATGCTGGGGACAGAGAGGCTGATGCTGGGGACAGAGAGGCTGATGCTGGGGACAGAGAGGCTGATGCTGGGGACAGAGAGGCTGATGCTGGGGACAGAGAGGCTGATGCTGGGGACAGAGAGGCTGATGCTAGGATGAGAGAGGCTGATGCTAGGATGAGAGAGGCTGATCCTGGGGAAGGCTGGGATGGAGAGGCTGATGCTGGGGACAGAGAGGCTGATGCTGGGGACAGAGAGGCTGATGCTGGGGACAGAGAGGCTGATGCTGGGGACAGAGAGGCTGATGCTGGGGACAGAGAGGCTGATGCTGGGGACAGAGAGGCTGATGCTGGGGACAGAGAGGCTGATGCTGGGGACAGAGAGGCTGATGCTGGGGACAGAGAGGCTGATCCAGGGGAAGGCTGGGATGGAGAGGCTGATGCTGGGGACAGAGAGGCTGATGCTGGGGACAGAGAGGCTGATGCTGGGGACCGAGAGGCTGATGCTGGGGACCGAGAGGCTGATGCTGGGGACCGAGAGGCTGATGCTGGGGACTGAGAGGCTGATGCTGGGGACTGAGAGGCTGATGCTGGGGACAGAGAGGCTGATGCTGGGGACAGAGAGGCTGATGCTGGGGACAGAGAGGCTGATGCTGGGGACAGAGAGGCTGATGCTGGGAGGAGAGAGGCTGATGCTGGCGCAGCATGGCGGATGGAGCATGTTTGGGAGTGCGCAGCATGGCGGATGGAGCACGTTTGGGAGTGCGCAGCATGGCGGATGGAGCACGTTTGCGAGTGCGCAGCATGGCGGATGGAGCACGTTTGGGAGTGCGCAGCATGGCGGATGGAGCACGTTTGGGAGTGCGCAGCACGGCGGATGGAGCACGTTTGGGAGTGCGCAGCATGGGGGATGGAGCACGATGGGGGGTGCGCAGCATAGGGGATGGAGCACGTTTGGGAGTGCGCAGCATGGCGGATGGAGCACGTTTGGGAGTGCGCAGCATGGGGGATGCAGCATGATGGGGAGTGCGGAGTATGGCGGATGTAGCATGTTTGGGAGTGCGCAGCATGGCGGATGGACCACGTTTGGGAGTGCACAGCATGGCGGATGCAGCACGTTTGGGAGTGCGCAGCATGGGAGATGGAGCACGATGGGGAGTGCGCTGCATGGGGGATGGAGCATGATAGGGAGTGCGGAGTATGGCGGATGGAGCACGTTTGGGAGTGCGCAGCATGGCGGATGGAGCACGTTTGGGAGTGCGCAGCATGGGGGATGGAGCACGATGGGGAGTGCGCTGCATGGCGGATGGAGCACGATGGGGAGTGCGGAGTATGGCGGATGGCACACGTTTGGGAGTGCGCAGCATCGCGGATGGAGCACGTTTGGGAGTGCGCAGCATGGCGGATGGAGCACGTTTGGGAGTGCGCAGCATGGGGGATGGAGCACGATGGGGAGTGCGCTGCATGGCGGATGGAGCACGTTTACGAGTGCGCAGGATGGGAGATGGAGCACGATGGGGGGTGCGCAGCATAGGGGATGGAGCACGATGGCGAGTGCGTTGCATGGGGGATGGAGCACGATGGGAAGTGCACACCTCCCCCCAACACACACACGCGCGCGCACTGCACAACACACCACACACACACACTGGGAACCACAAACAACTGCCCTACACAGACACCCACACACAGACAACGCTGCACACACAAATATACGCACATACCGCACAACACACACATTGCACAAAACATACCTCCCCCAAAACACACCACACACACACAAACCGCGCAACACACACACAACGCTACAGACACACAGCGCTCCACCAACAACGCAACACACAAACAACACCGCTCTCACCCCCCGCCACACCCAGACAACACCCAGAACATGTACAGCGCCCTACACAAACACTTGGTAACTACACACAACAACATCTATATATATATATATAACAAAAATCATACATGAACTACACAATACGTAAATTCTAGAATACCCGATGCGTAGAATCGGGCCACCTTCTAGTTTATAATAATCGTCAAGACATAATACATACGTTTGTATATTTAAAAAAAAAATTCCTGTCCCATCGTCTGTATGTGCAAATATTGCTCTCAGACATCCAAGATCCTCACCTCTTTGCTTCTTCCAAGTGACACAAATATTCATAGGCGACATTCTGACGTCTCCGCTCATCCATCTCTTCTGCTGTAAGCCTCTCATCGTCCAGCACAGCTGTAATAGAAAAACCAAAACATTCATATCTATAGAATTGGATGCAGATATCACGTTACTTGGTTTATCTTTCATCCATTTCACCATTTTAATTGTAAGATTCATTGCTGGAGGGCATCTACTTATCTTAGGATTGGATAAAATATAGAAAGTAGTATGATAAACTATCAGGGACAAAAACTAGAGACCTGTTCTCACTTTGTTGTATGCAGGTGTAGGTCTCTCTGAATGGACACCACCGACACTACCGCTTAGGCCTCGGCAGCTACATCCAGACACTACTGGGACCAGCTTAGAAGGCAGGACTGACGGCTGAAGGCAGGAGTAGGACCATCCATGACCCATTGATGTAGAAGAGCGGAAGAAGAAATTGTGGGCAGCAGATTGGTAAGAATAGTTCTGGCTTTTTTGTAAACCTAACCTCTGCCCATTCTTTGGTGGAAGACTGTATCTACCTCTCTGGACCGGACATCACCGCCTTAGTACGGTGACCAGAATCCCACAATGTCTGTCTGCTATTTCATCCTTGTTTTCTGCTCGATTTCTAAAATTGAATATGGACAGAACAGAATTTATCATCTTTCCCCCACCTCACCCTACGACTCCCTCTCACCTATCCATCAAATTCAATAGCTGCTCACTCTCCACAGTCCCACGTGCTCACTGCCTGTGGGTAATCCTTCACTCTGCTCTCTCCTTCAAGCCATACATGCAAGCCTTTCCATCTGCTGCCGACTCAACTCAAAAATATTTCCCGGATCCATGCATTTCTTAACCAAGAATCTATAAAAACACTAGTGCATGCCCTCATCATCTCCTGCCTGGACTTCAGCAACCTCCTGCTCTGCAGCCTCCCTTCTAACACTCTTGCACCCCTACAATCTATCCTAAACTCTGCTGCCCGACTAACCCACTTGTCCCCCCCCCCATTATTCCCCGGCCACTCCTTTCTGCCAATCTCTTCGATGGCTTCACAATGCCCAAAAACTCCATTTCAATACACTGAGGGGTACGTTGCACGTTGCGACATCGCAGGTGCGATGTCGGTGGGGTCTTGTCGAAAGTGACGCACTTCCGTGCGTCGCTCCCGACATCGTAGTGTGTAAATCCTAGATGATACGATTAACGAGCGCAAAAGCGTCGTAATTGTATCATCGGTGCAGGGTCGGGGAAAACCATAATTAAGCTGCAGCGATGGTACGATGTTGTTCCTCGCTCCTGCGGCAGCACACATCGCTGTGTGTAAAGCCGCAGGAGCGAGGAACATCACCTTATCTGCCTCCAGCAGCTCACAACGGCTATGCGGAAGGAAGGAGGTGGGCGGGATGTTTACGTCCCGCTCAGCTCCACCCCTCCGCTTCTATTGGTCGCCTGCCGTGTGACATCACTGTGATGCTGCACGACCTGCCCCCTTAATAAGGAGGCGGATCGCCGGCCAGAGCGACGTCGCAGGGGAGGTGAGTGCGTATGAAGCTGCCGTAGCAATAATATTCGCTACGGCAGCTATCACTAGATATCGCACCTGCGCCGGGGGAGGGGAGTATCGCGCTTGGCATCGCAAGCATCGGCTTGCGATGTCGCAGCGTGCAAAGCCCACCTAACTGCGACATACAAAGCCATCCACAGTCTGTCTCCCCCTTACATCTGTGACCTATACCTGTACGTAACCTCCAATCATCACAAGATGATCTTCTCACGTCCTCTCTTATCTCCTCTTCCAACAATCACATCTCCCATGCACTGGGACTCTCTGCCCCAACATATCAGACTCTCGCCTACCATGGAAACCTTCAAAAGGAACCTGAAGACCTACCTCTTCTGACAAGCCTACAACCTGCAGTAACCCTCAGTCCTCCATAGCGTCACACAACCCTCACAGACTGTATCCTCACCTATCCCTTGTAGATTGTGAGCCCTCGTGGGCAGGGTCCTCGCTCCTCCTGTACCTGTCTGTGTCTTGTATTGTTCACGACTATTGTACTTGACTATGTATGGCCCTTTTCACATGTAAAGCGAAATTGAATAAATGGTGCTATAATAATTAATAATAGCTAATCAGGAAAACTATACTACATTTCTAATTGAAGAGATTTGCTATTATTATTACTACTACTACTACACCTACTACATATTGGGATAGAATCTTGGAGGTGAGAATACCCCCTTTCAAATAAATAAATTGTTGCACAAGATCCACCACACACACTTTAGGTGATGGTCACAGCTCACCTTCACCCTCTTTCTTCTTAATAGGTTAGCGCATGCTCACACTGCCACCTCAGAAAGTTTCCATACAAAAGATAAGGTCTAAGACAGTCCACTGCTGCTAATGTCAAAGTAGGAGTCTAGTGGCCAGTGTAAAAACTAACATGTGAGGGTTCTGCACATGGTGATAAAACAGAGGTGAACAGAGGTAATCTGCCTCCGGCTGTATTTGTCAGGGCCATACATTTTGATGGCAAGGTGAGGCAATCGCTCACCTGCAGTTCTAAGTACATGCCTTGTGTGGTTATTGGGATGGGGAAACGGGAGACCCAAGACATACACACACACACACACACACACACACACACACACACACACTAATATTATATATATATATATATATATATATATATATATATATACACACACACACACACACACACACACACACACAACGCACGCACAATGATTAAGGATACCTGTCTGAAACGCGTTTGCCTAATCTAGCTTCAGGAGTCCAGTATCTTTATATACAAGCAGCTTTTTATACTATTTTTTATGCATTAAGTTTTTAAGATTTCACAATACATTAGGAATTATGAAGAAATTGATAATGGAAACCCTTCCTTCGTGCGCACATATTATAAATAAAAAAAAAAAAAAATATATATATATATATATATATATATATATATATACAGTTAGGTCCAGAAATATTTGGACAGTGACACAATTTTCGCGAGTTGGGCTCTGCATGCCACCACATTGGATTTGAAATGAAACCTCTACAACAGAATTCAAGTGCAGATTGTAACGTTTAATTTGAAGGTTTGAACAAAAATATCTGATAGAAATTGTAGGAATTGTACACATTTCTTTACAAACACTCCACATTTTAGAAGGTCAAAAGTAATTGGACAAATAAACCAAACCCAAACAAAATATTTTTATTTTCAATATTTTGTTGCGAATCCTTTGGAGGCAATCACTGCCTTAAGTCTGGAACCCATGGACATCACCAAACGCTGGGTTTCCTCCTTCTTAATGCTTTGCCAGGCCTTTACAGCCGCAGCCTTCAGGTCTTGCTTGTTTGTGGGTCTTTCCGTCTTAAGTCTGGATTTGAGCAAGTGAAATGCATGCTCAATTGGGTTAAGATCTGGTGATTGACTTGGCCATTGCAGAATGTTCCACTTTTTTGCACTCATGAACTCCTGGGTAGCTTTGGCTGTATGCTTGGGGTCATTGTCCATCTGTACTATGAAGCGCCGTCCGATCAACTTTGCGGCATTTGGCTGAATCTGGGCTGAAAGTATATCCCGGTACACTTCAGAATTCATCCGGCTACTCTTGTCTGCTGTTATGTCATCAATAAACACAAGTGACCCAGTGCCATTGAAAGCCATGCATGCCCATGCCATCACGTTGCCTCCACCATGTTTTAGGCTATGTGCGCACTAGGCGTTTTTGCCGCGTTTTTAGCGGCGTTTTTTACCGCGTTTTTGTGCTGAAAACGCAGTGACATTGCTTCCCCAGCAATGTCAATGGGTTTTCAGAAGTGCTGTCCTCACACAGCGTTTTTTTTTAGCTGCGTTTTTGTGGTGACCACAAAAACGCAGCATGTCAATTATTTCTGCGTTTTCCACTGCGTTTTTCACTCATTGAATTCAATGAGATGTTAAAAACGCAATGAATAACGCATATAGCCGCGTTTCTATGACTAAAAACGCAGCTATAAACGCAAGGGGTGGGTACTACAGTGACGTGTACAGGAAGAGGATTCCTTCTGTTGGTAAACACAGAAGCATGAATCCTCCCGGTACCGTCACCGCTGCGTCCACCTCCCGTCCTGTGCATGTCAGCTCCGTGCGGCGCCATGTCTGGGCGGGAGGTGGAGGCAGCGGCGAAAACCAAAGTGAACAGTAGAAAAAAAAAAATGTCATATACTCACCTGTCCGCAGGGTCCCGGTGCCATGCCCGCTCCCAGCTCCTCCCGGTCCCGCCGCTCTGGCTGTGTGCAGTCTCCCCGGGGCAGGACCTTGCTTGCAGGACCTGGCGGTGGATCACCTGATGCAGTCACCTGACGCATCAGCTGATCGCGGTGTCGCCGGCTTTTTCGCGCCCGGCCGGCTATCAGCTGATCCTGCCGTCAGGGGACTTCATCAGCTGATTACCGGCAGCTCCGGCAGCGATCGTATAGGATCAGACTCCTGTCTAATCGATCGCTCCAGGAGCTGCCGGTAATCACCACAGCACATAAGTGAGTATTATTTATTTTTTTTTTTCTACTGATGCATCAGCTGATTGTATAATCGGCTTTTATACAATCAGCTGCTGTGTGATGGGATTCAGGCACTTGATCCTGACACATCATCTGATCGCTTTGCCTTCCAGCAAACCGATCAGATGATATTGGATCCTGATTGGACGGCGCGGGACCCTGACCCAGGATTACTGCGGAGGGGGGTTTATTTCAATAAAGATGGAGTCACTAATTGTGTTGTGTTTTATTTCTAATAAAAATATTTTTCTCTGTGTTGTGTTTTTTTTTATCATTACTAGAAATTCATGGTGGCCATGTCTAATATTGGCGTGACACCATGAATTTCGGGCTTAGGGCCAGCTATACAGCTAGCCCTAACCCCATTATTACCTAGCTAGCCACCCGGCTTCAGGGCAGCTGGAAGAGTTGGATACAGCGCCAGAAGATGGCGCTTCTATGAAAGCGCCATTTTCTGGGGTGGCTGCGGACTGCAATTCGCAGTGGGGGTGCCCAGAAAGCATGGGCACCCTGCACTGTGGATTCCAATCCCCAGCTGCCTAGTTGTACCCGGCTGGACTCAAAAATTAGGCGAAGCCCACGTCATTTTTTTTTTTAATTATTTCATGAAATAATTAAAAAAAAAGGGCTTCTCTATATTTTTGGTTCCCAGCCGGGTACAAATAGGCAGCTGGGGGTTGGGGGCAGCCCGTACCTGCCTGCTGTACCCGGCTAGCATACAAAAATATGGCGAAGCCCACGTCATTTTTTTTTTCTTTTTGGGCAAAAAACTGCATACAGTCCTGGATGGAGGATGCTGAGACTTGTAGTTCTGCAGCTGCTGTCTGCTCTCCTGCATACACTAGTGAATGGAGGATGCTGAGACTTGTAGTTCTGCAGCTGCTGTCTGCTCTCCTGCATACACTAGTGAATGGAGGATGCTGAGACTTGTAGTTCTGCAGCTGCTGTCTGCTCTCCTGCATACACTAGTGAATGGAGGATGCTGAGACTTGTAGTTCTGCAGCTGCTGTCTGCTCTCCTGCATACACTAGTGAATGGAGGATGCTGAGACTTGTAGTTCTGCAGCTGCTGTCTGCTCTCCTGCATACACTAGTGAATGGAGGATGCTGAGACTTGTAGTTCTGCAGCTGCTGTCTGCTCTCCTCCATACACTAGTGAATGGAGGATGCTGAGACTTGTAGTTCTGCAGCTGCTGTCTGCTCTCCTGCATACACTAGTTCTGCAGCTGTCTGCTCTCCTGCATACAATGAACATTTTGAAGAAGGAAATGACATCAGACCTTTTTTTTTTTTTTTTTCATCAACAATCTTTAATGGCATTGTGCACTGATTAAAAACGCAGTGAGCAAAAACGCAGCAAAAACGCACCAAATCGCGGCAAAAACGCATGCGTTTTTGCCGCGTTTTTTTAGCCGCGGGTGCGTTTTTTAGACAAAAACGCACATAAAAACGCAGCGTGAAAAAAACGCCTAGTGCGCACATACCCTTACAGAGGATGTGGTGTGCCTTGGATCATGTGCCGTTCCCTTTCTTCTCCAAACTTGTTTCTTCCCATCATTCTGGTACAGGTTGATCTTTGTCTCATCTGTCCATAGAATACTTTTCCAGAACTGAGCTGGCTTCATGAGGTGTTTTTCAGCAAATTTAACTCTGGCCTGTCTATTTTTGGAATTGATGAATGGTTTGCATCTAGATGTGAACCCTTTGTATTTACTTTCATGGAGTCTTCTCTTTACTGTTGACTTAGAGACAGATACACCTACTTCACTGAGAGTGTTCTGGACTTCAGTTGATGTTGTGAACGGGTTCTTCTTCATCAAAGAAAGTATGCGGCGATCATCCACCACTGTTGTCATCCATGGACGCCCAGGCCTTTTTGAGTTCCCAAGCTCACCAGTCAATTCCTTTTTTCTCAGAATGTACCCGACTGTTGATTTTGCTACTCCAAGCATGTCTGCTATCTCTCTGATGGATTTTTTTCTTTTTTTTCAGCCTCAGGATGTTCTGCTTCACCTCAATTGAGAGTTCCTTAGACCGCATATTGTCTGGTCACAGCAACAGCTTCCAAATGCAAAACCACACACCTGTAATCAACCCCAGACCTTTTAACTACTTCATTGATTACAGGTTAACGAGGGAGACGCCTTCAGAGTTAATTGCAGCCCTTAGAGTCCCTTGTCCAATTACTTTTGGTCCCTTGAAAAAGAGGAGGCTATGCATTACAGAGCTATGATTCCTAAACCCTTTCTCAGATTTGGATGTGAAAACTCTCATATTGCAGCTGGGAGTGTGCACTTTCAGTCCATATTATATATATAATTGTATTTCTGAACATGTTTTTGTAAACAGCTAAAATAACAAAACTTGTGTCACTGTCCAAATATTTCTGGCCCTGACTGTATATATATATATATATATATATATATATATATATATATATATCCTCTTTTCTGAAGGAACCTCCGTGGTGTCCTAGCTAGCAGAGAAGTATGGCAATATATTGTGAAATAAGGTCAAAATGGATCCAAAAATCGGAATTATTGCACCTGAAAATCCCTAACGTGTCTGAATGCGGCACATACATGGATTTCTGCGACAGATTTGCTGCTTGTGAACAACTACAGTTCTACCCTATGCATGAAGAACTAAAAATGTGATCTCAACCAAAGGCAAAAAGGGAGATCATATGACAATGGCTAGTACAAGTAGGTTTTCATTGTGGTGCATAATGAATCCCGTGGTCGTGTGGTCAGTAATGCTATGAGGAGGAATACCCTTCTGTGCAGAGCAGGAGGAGTTCACAGTTTGCAGGGTGATCTGTATAATACATGAAGGGTTCTTTGCACCTTCGTCAGTCTCTAGAGAAACGACACACACAGGAAACTAATCACTTCCTCCTGTTTCTACAACACACGTTAGTGTATCTTAGCGTCGTTGGCGCGGCCGGCACTTTCCTTCTTGTGCATTTTGCGCAGTCACAACCCACTGTCCTAGGAGATTGTGACCGGTGTACAGATCCGAGAAGCCGCCAAGTGTCCCCGACCGTGTCCGTACATTACAATACTTATGAGTTGTGCTGATCCTTTCCAGCCTGCAGGGAGGTGAAAATGACTTCAATGAATCTTAGGGGTGCAATTAAAAAATATTGCATAATTGAGTAATTGTACATTATGTGCGCTCCATAGTCTTGTGAGTAACTTCTAATCCTGCTGTCGACTTTTTAATACTTAGGACTTCGTAGAATTTCCTGGAAAAGAGTTATTTGAAGATTTTCTCATTATACAGATTTCCCGTCATTTTTGTCTCTTGTAAAGATATGGGTTACCAGTAGGACACAGTTCACACTGATGGTCACAGGCCGCAAAGGCAAGAACAATATATGCGCCCTTTATAGACCAAGAGATCATAAAAATGCAAAATTGCACTTGTTTTGGAGGCAGAAATAGGCCCCCTTATCTCCCGGGCCCATGCACACACACTGGTACACCAATGATTTGTCTGCCCCTGCAGTATAATGATAGGATTGGTGGTGGTCCGATGTGTCAGAGCCTTCATATGAAAGGATGATCTTCTCTGGTGTAATGTCTTCTTCCCCTTCTCTGGTTTTCCCTTATAAAGTGGCGCCTCCGTCACTGGGCAGCCCCATACAAGTGAATATGACCGGCTGTAGAGCCCGGTAGCTTGGAGCATCGCTGTGTGGGGATAGCGGAGCAGAGGATGCAGCACTAGAGCAGCACGGTTTCACCTCTATTTTCAGTAATGGTGGAGGTCCTAGGTGTAAAGTGATGGCATTTCCTAGCAATAGATAGGAAAGGAAAAACTCACTAAAAGTGAAACCCATGTATTAGTAATCTAGATTTTTTAAAAGACTGAATATCACACAATCTATGAAGCTTTGCTCATTCATAGTCATTAGTTTCCTTAGAGGAGGTGACTGATCACAGGTTCAAATCTGATCATGAAAAATGAGCCTTGTGTGTCTGTGGCCTGGATGGCAGTGTACATTGTGATAGCGCCATTGCCTCATAGCCATTAGGTGTGACAGGCCTGCTCCCAATAAAGCCTCGGGAAAAAGGTCACAAAAGCTACACATCGATCATGAAGTGGCCCATCCAGATTTTCTGCACCAACAACGCATAACACCCACCGGTGGTCTACAGCTGGATTTACCTGTGAACCGAATGACCCCGCCTGTATCATCCTCGACTATGAATAATCCACATATTTGCCTAGCACATGCTCTTCTCCTATGTAAATATTCTACTATAATTTCACTTGTGGTTGGCGAATAAAAGCAAAAAAAGAAGAGGAGTTATCCAAGCCTTTTAAAATTGATGGCCTATACTTAGGAAGGTAAAAGAAACGCTCGCCAATCAACTACCCTGTTTCCAAAAAATAAGCCCTAATATCATTTTTCAAGATTTTGAGACTAAGCTTCAATTATAAAGCCCTACTCCAAAATTAAGCCCTAGTTACAATTCAGCAGAGTTCACACAGTTTATAATTAATTCAATGCTGTATATCGTTAGTGAATACCGCATTTTTTGGATTATAAGATGCACTTTTCTTCCAAAAAATGTGAGAGGAAAATGGGAGGGGGGGTCTTATAAGCCAAATGTAGCTTACCTGGGGATGATGGAGAGGGAATCACAGGAGGCAGGGGCAATGCTGCGGGCTGTGATGTGCGCTGTTCTGTGGGCTGTGCTGATGCTGCGGGCTGTGCTGATGCTGCGGGCTGTGCTGATGCTGCGGGCTGTGCTGATGCTGCGGGCTGTGCTGATGCTGTGGGCTGTGCTGATGCTGCGGGCTGTGCTGATGCTGCGGGCTGTGCTGATGCTGCGGGCTGTGCTGATGCTGGGGGCTGTGCGGTTACTGTTGTTGTGGGCAGTGCTGATGCTGATGCTGTGGACAGTGCTGATGCTGATGTTGGGCTGTGCTCACTGCGGGGTGGGGGTGGGGTGAAGCAAAGGCCATCCTGAAAATGTCGGCGGTGTGGGCTTCAAATAATAGCGCCCGGAGTCAGCGCGTATGCAGATTCAGCTCTCGGCTCAAGATTTCAAATGTGCATGCGCCACCTCTGGTCCTTTTGGCTGCCAGCACCGGACTTAGTGGAAATGGCACCCGGAAGTGCCGCATGCGCAGAAGAGATCTCTGCTTGTCATTGAGCCCAGGGCCGGCGTCAGCACCCGGCAAACCCGGGCAAATGCCGGGGCCCTGGAGAGCCGGGGGGGCCCACTCGGCCTCGTCAGTTCTCCTGTCCCTTGGCCGGGGCCCACTCGCCTTTACAGTTCTGCGGTCCCTGGCCGAGTTCCGGGGACCACAGTCCTCGGCAGCAATCTGCGGCGCCGTCACTTTAAGGCGCGCAGACATCCTGGTTTGAATTTCATCTGTGGGCGGAGCTACCGCCTTCTCAGTCCCACAGATGAAGGAGGCGAGCTTCTGTCCGGCGCTGTGTGGGCCCCCTCTCCACCGTGACCTAATCGGGTAAGTGCCCTCCCCGCCTCCCCATTATGGGCCCCGGTGAGCTGCTTCTAACCCCCCAGATGTATGCCCTGGCCCCTGCCAATCCCCCCCGCCGATTCCGCGGGTGCTGTACCCACCGAGCCGCGGGTGTGGGCCCCGCCGAGCTGCGGGTGCTGCCGCGGGTGCTGTCTCCGCCAAGCGGCGGGTGCTGCCGCGGGTGCTGTACCCGCCGAGCCGCGGGTGTGGGCCCCGCCGAGCCGCGGGTGCTGTCGCCGCCGAGCCGCGGGTGTGGGCCCCGCCGAGCCGCGGGTGCTGTCGCCGCCGAGCCGCGGGTGTGGGCCCCGCCGAGCCGCGGGTGCTGTCGCCGCCGAGCCGCGGGTGTGGGCCCCACAGAGCAGCAGAGTTGTGTGCATTTGTCTGAATGTAGCAGAGTTGTGTGTTTGTCTGTATGTAGCAGAGTTGTATGTGTTTGTCTGTATGTAGTAGAGTTGTATGTGTTTGTCTGTATGTAGTAGAGTTGTATGTGTTTGTCTGTATGTAGCAGAGTTGTATGTGTTTGTCTGTATGTAGCAGAGTTGTATGTGTTTGTCTGTATGTAGTAGAGTTGTGTGTGTTTGTCTGTATGTAGCAGAGTTGTGTATGTGTTTGTCTGCATGTAGCAGAGTTGTGTATGTGTTTGTCTGTATGTAGCAGAGTTGTGTGTGTTTGTCTGTATGTAGCAGAGTTGTGTGTGTTTGTCTGTATGTAGCAGAGTTGTGTATGTGTTTGTCTGTATGTAGCAGAGTTGTATGTGTTTGTATGTAGCAGAGTTGTGTGTTTGTCTGTATGTAGTAGAGTTGTGTGTGTTTGTCTGTATGTAGCAGAGTTGTGTGTGTTTGTCTGTATGTAGCAGAGTTGTGTGTGTTTGTCTGTATGTAGCAGAGTTGTATGTGTTTGTCTGTATGTAGCAGAGTTGTATGTGTTTGTCTGTATGTAGCAGAGTTGTATGTGTTTGTCTGTATGTAGCAGAGTTGTGTGTGTGTTTGTATGTAGCAGAGTTGTGTGTGTGTTTGTCTGTACGTAGCAGAGTTGTGTGTGTTTGTCTGTATGTAGCAGAGTTGTGTTTGTCTGTATGTAGCAGAGTTGTGTGTGTTTGTCTGTATGTAGCAGAGTTGTGTGTGTTTGTATGTAGCAGAGTTGTGTGTGTTTGTCTGAATGTAGCAGAGTTGTGTGTGTTTGTCTGTATGTAGCAGAGTTGTGTGTGTGTTTGTATGTAGCAGAGTTGTGTGTGTGTTTGTCTGTATGTAGCAGAGTTGTGTGTGTTTGTCTGTATGTAGCTGAGTTGTGTGTGTTTGTCTGTATGTAGCTGAGTTGTGTGTGTTTGTCTGTATGTAGCAGAGTTGTATGTGTTTGTCTGTATGTAGCAGAGTTGTGTGTGTTTGTATGTAGCAGAGTTGTGTGTGTTTGTCTGTATGTAGCAGAGTTGTGTGTGTCTGTATGTAGCAGAGTTGTGTGTGTTTGTCTGTATGTAGCAGAGTTGTGTGTGTTTGTCTGTATGTAGCTGAGTTGTGTGTGTTTGTCTGTATGTAGCTGAGTTGTGTGTGTTTGTCTGTATGTAGCAGAGTTGTATGTGTTTGTCTGTATGTAGCAGAGTTGTGTGTGTTTGTATGTAGCAGAGTTGTGTGTGTTTGTCTGTATGTAGCAGAGTTGTGTGTGTTTGTCTGTATGTAGCAGAGTTGTGTGTGTTTGTCTGTATGTAGCAGAGTTGTGTGTGTTTGTCTGTATGTAGCAGAGTTGTATGTGTTTGTCTGTATGTAGCAGAGTTGTGTGTGTTTGTATGTAGCAGAGTTGTGTGTGTTTGTCTGAATGTAGCAGAGTTGTGTGTGTTTGTCTGTATGTAGCAGAGTTGTGTGTGTTTGTCTGTATGTAGCAGAGTTGTGTGTGTGTTTGTATGTAGCAGAGTTGTGTGTGTTTGTCTGTACGTAGCAGAGTTGTGTGTGTTTGTCTGTATGTAGCAGAGTTGTGTGTGTTTGTCTGTATGTAGCAGAGTTGTGTGTGTTTGTATGTAGCAGAGTTGTGTGTGTTTGTCTGTATGTAGCAGAGTTGTGTGTGTTTGTCTGTATGTAGCTGAGTTGTGTGTGTTTGTCTGTATGTAGCTGAGTTGTGTGTGTTTGTCTGTATGTAGCTGAGTTGTGTGTGTTTGTCTGTATGTAGCAGAGTTGTGTGTGTTTGTCTGTCTGTATGTAGCAGACTTGTGTGTGTGTGTCTGTCTGTATGCAGCAGACTTGTGTTTGTGTGTCTGTCTGTATGCAGCAGACTTGTGTTTGTGTGTGTGTGTGTGTCTGTCTGTAAGTGTATATGACTGTATAGATTTGTCTGTTTATATGTATTTTTGTGAGTTTGTCTTTAAATATGTATATGTACGTGTTCGTATCGGTGTCTGTGTGTGGATGGGGCCCACTGGGACTCTTCCGCCCGGGGCCCACAAAAACCTGGAGCCGGCCCTGATTGAGCCGATAGCTCAATCTGCGCAACCGCTGACAGTTCCTGGATGTTCCTGCCTCACAGCACCCGCAGCGAGCATCCAGAACACCTGCCGCACCGCCTGCAGCATTGCCCTACTCCAGCACACCCCTGCCTGTGACCCCACTCCACCACCTCTAACGCCCCTAGCAGCACCGCTTCCACTATACCAGGCAGGGAATGCTTTTTCTGAAAGCATGGAGCATGAAGATGAATAAAAGTGGGAGAACAAAAAACACTGACATTGTCCAGGTTAGGGTTGTGTACAGCTGCCTGGAGGATTGTGATTTCTATAACAATGTGCACAGCTCAGTACACCTTTTATCAATGGAGAAGAAATAATTGTAGTTGAGGATGACAAACACCAAAGCTGAAGATTACCATCTGTAGTATACCATCATTAACTCACGGCTTTCTCTTCCTCAATGAACTGCTGCAGGTAACAACAAGTCCCCGGCTCACACTACACCATGAATGAACCGTCGTCATACTGCCACGTATACCGGGCATCGCCGAGCACAGTGTTGGTGTAAATACAGATTAACAGCAAGAATGCTGCAGGGGCAGAAATCATGCCAAGATATTGGGCAAACACAAAGGAAGTGTTCTCTCCAATAACAAGGTGACCTATTCATGTACATCAATGGTAACTCATATATTAAGTTCCTTTTTACGGCATGTATACAGAGAGGGCATAATGTATGTATTGTAACAAGGGGACGCGTTATTTATCTATAGTTTATGGGGAACAGATTTCCTTTCTTTCATGTTGACCTCTCAGAACGTCCTCACATTTACCTGCCAGACATTATTTTGTTTCTGCAAGATGGAGCAAGCTAGAGATCTGTAATGCCTCCTACAGTGGCCACATTAGAGGAATGTCGGACGATCCGCCTACGTCAGCTGGAATGGCTGACCATCCAATGTGTACAGGATGCCCAGATGGGGTTAAGGTGCATTTACACCGCGCACCCTGCGTCATGTTTGCCGATTGGCGGTCATTTTATAGCCCACTTAGACAAGTAAGCCACACTTTCCATGCACACAGAATGATCCTTAATAGATTGTCCTGTATAAAAAGGACATGTGCGCCCGAGAACCCCGTGCGGCCCAGAACCCCGTGCGGCCCCAGAACCCTGTGCGGCCCCAGAACCCCGTGCGGCCCCAGAACCCCGTGCGGCCCAGAACCCCGTGCGGCCCCAGAACCCCGTGCGGCCCCAGAACCCCGTGCGGCCCCAGAACCCCGTGCGGCCCCAGAACCCCGTGCATTATGCAAAGAAGCATTTTCCTTGTTTGTTGTGTGATTGGCAGACCGTTTATACTGGCCCATTATCAGGAAGCGAGCATTTATAAAAGTATGAACCTTTAAATCACATTTATACCACCATGTGTCACGGACCAAGTATAGGCCCTGATTCATGGACCAGCTGCGGGTCTCGCGATAAGAACTCATGTGTTCAGGTCAGGGGACCCGTGGCTGATCCGTGATCATGGTCTCTCCTCAGATGATGTGGACTTACTCCCCTCATCATGCACACATACCAAGCATGTGTACGGAGGGGTTGGGAGGCTAGCCAACAGCTTTGAGAGGGGTACGACCAGCCAAACTTCATCTAGGCTTCCAGATTTCTGCCCTTATACAAGCGCCGATCATCTATACACAAGCTGACTGGCACTCTTATAGTGGCCAATAAGCCCAAATTCTTGCTTGTCAGTTGATTGGTGACCAGTGCACACAAGCTGATGATCGACTCAGCTCATTCACCGACTTTTACCCGTCCATGTAAATGGTTGAATTTTTATGCCATAACAAAAATCATGATAAGCAGGGGATGTGCTGCCAATAACATTGTGCTGCATAGGGACAGAATGGTCTATGAACAATAGTTTTGTTGTCAACAATATTTATAGCCCTGTGTGAACAGGCCAGTAAGCGGGAACGATCAGCCCCCATTATACGAGGCAGTGTTTGTCCGGCTCAAAAAAATGCACTGTTACACGTTGCTCAACTAAAATATAATATATGCATTTCTTAAAAGATTTGTTACAGTCTGAAAAACTGTGGCATCAGTCTCATGACCTGATATTGCTAAATCACATTCTTGTCTATAGCGAGGGCAGCAAAACTCTTACTCAACTGTAATAAGATCAGAAAAAGTTCAATCCTCAGATTAAGGTTTATTAATGGGAATCTGTCACATACGGAAATATTTACCAGTAGATATAGAGTTAATGTCCAGGTAAATCGCTTTTTAATAATGTCTGGCCGCCTTACTGAAGCAGCAGCTACAGGGAGAAAGTTAATTTTTATTCTCCCTGCAGCTACTTGTTTTCAGTCATCAGGGCGGTGCTAGGAGGCTGCTATAGTCACCGCTCTCTATATTGTTAGAGTGCTGTCAATGCTCACAGGCACTTTGATTGACAGGCTGTTCTGCACAGAAACGCAGAGCACAGTCTCTGTACATCTGACTGTCAATCAATGTGACAGAGTGATTACAGCGGTACTCACAGTATAATGAGCAGTGACTAACTGCTCCCTGCGCCCTGATGACTGGAAGTGAACAGCCGCAGAGTATGTAAGTTCACTTTCTACCTGTAGCTGCTGTTCCAGTAAGTTGGCTGAACAAGATTTTAAAGGAAACCTGTCACCTACGGGGCGGTGCGATACGGTCCGGTCCAATGGGCGTCGCTGTTCTCGAGTCCAGCGTCTCCTGTATCCTTGCTGTTCTCGAGTCCAGCGTCTCCTCTATCCTTGCTGTTCTCGAGTCCAGCGTCTTCTCTATCCTTGCTGTTCTCGAGTCCAGCGTCTTCTCTATCCTTGCTGTTCTCGAGTCCAGCGTCTCCTCTATCCTTGCTGTTCTCGAGTCCAGCGTCTCCTCTATCCTTGCTGTTCTCGAGTCCAGCGTCTCCTCTATCCTTTGCTGTTCTCCGGCCCAGCACCTCCTCTGCCATGCAATCACTGTCCTCCTTGCTTCGTGTGGATGACACATCCTACGTCACCCACACAAGCCAGCATAGTGCTCCTGCGCATGCGCACTTTGCTCTACTCTGCTGACGGCAGAGCAAAAGACTGTAATGCACAGGCGTGGGGAAAGGTCAAAAAACGCCTGATTCTGCACATTACAGTCCTTTGCTCTACCCTCAACAGGGTAAAGCAAAGTTCACGTGCTCAGGAGCGCAATGGAGTGCACTGTGTGGATGATGCTGGACGCGTCATCCACACGATGCCAAAAGGATGGCAATGGACAGAAGAGAGGAGTCACCAGACCAAGAACTGCAAGGATAGAAGAGGCGCTGGACCCAAGGACTGCAACGCTCATCGGACCCCCCCCCCCCCCCCCGGGGTGTAGGTGACAAGTTCCTTTAAAACAGGGTTCCCCAACTCCAGTCGTCGAGGGCCACCAACAGTGCATGTTTTCAGGATTTCCTTAGCATTGCATGGGTGTTGGAATCATCAACTGTGCAAGTGATTAAATGATCACCTGTGCAATACTAAGGAAATCCTGAAAACATGCACTGTTGGCGGCCCTTGAGGACTGGAATTGGGGACCCATGCTTTAAAATGTTAATTCCTGCAGATTAACCCTATATATGAAGGTAAATAGATTTTTCTGGATGTAACAGGTTCCCTATGGGCATCAATATTAAAAATTATATTAACAGTCATTGGAGACAGAGTGGAGTGCAAAAGGTAAAAGGTGTAAGGGCTCGCTCACACAAGCGTATAAAATCAGAAGAGAAAAATCCAATTAAAAAAAAAAGGAATAGCACTCAGACCAGTGTTATCCGATGAGGCGGCACAGAGCAGCGTTTTTTTTGTCAGCTACATTCGGCATACTGCGATTTGACTCGGAAATCTGTTCAGTTCGAGATAAAATAAATAGACTGTAAATGGCACTGGAAAAGATACATAGCTGCAGAGAAAAATACGGATTGTATGCGGACAACGCAAGGATGACAAGAGAGATACCATGGTCCCACTTTTCTGGATGAGAATGGGACAGATTTCTTCTACGCTCCTGGGACCCCGGCCTAAGGTGGTGGTATTGATTTATAATACCTGGCGCTCATTATGAGCTGTATAATTAGGGGAGGTAACTGCTCCTACAGATAGGATCAGGAAATTACTAAGGACTTGTTAGGTATAGAACTACATTGTGTATAATTAGAGCTCGAGAAAATACAATGTAGGCGTTCCCTAATGATACCTTTTACACAATCCATTCATTTACCAATTGGCTACAATTAAAAAAAGAGGTGACCTCAGGATTTCTCTGGGTTGATCGAAATTTTGATGGACTTTAAAGTCACACACATATAGATGTATGTGAGGCCCCATAGACGATAGATAGCGGCCAGTTGCACCATTCGGCCGGCAGCCATCTTTCCCAACTACTCCATAGACAGAAACACTCATTCTGGAACCTGAAGACCCATCTCTTCCGACAAGCCTACAACCTGCACTTACCCTCAGTCCACTATAGCACCGCACAACCATCTCCACCCTCACCCACTGTATCCTCACCCATCCCCTGTAGACTGTGAGCCCTCGCGGGCAGGGTCCTCTCTCCTGTACCAGTCAGTGACTTGAATTGTTCATGATATTGTACTTGTTCCTATTACCGTATGTATACCCTTTTCAAATAGAAATAAATGGCACAATAATAATAATAATTATTATTATTATTAATAATATTTCTGCTGCAACTTATCTCAATGAGAACAAAAGGATCAGCAGTCCAAAATTGGAGTTGCTAAATCCTTATCATGGTCTCCATCATCATCTGTAGGGGAAAATTCGGGAAACCCCAATACAGTGGGTTCGTCCGTCATTACATGAGGTTTACAGCTCTGTTCAGAGGTCATCCATTAGCATCCATTACAGATAGGACAAAAATGAGTGCATATTTTGGTTCCTATTGTGAATCTATTTCTGTTCTGTCCTCATGTAATACACTTGCATTGAGTGTGCAGCAAATACTCTAATGGGATTCTGGCCAGGAGTGTACACACTGCATACCATTCTTGTGGCCATGTGACTGCCGATCCCAGCGCTGACGACTCCCCACAGTGCACAATGTGAGGATTCACAAGTCTGCAGTCACAGAGTGATACAGAGTGGCTGCAGACTTGTCATTTTAGATCTGACAAAATCTGTTTAATATAACAGATCAGTTAAGGGATAACAAAACCTCTATTTCCCATAGACATCAATGTAAAAAAACAAATAAACATTCAGTTGTGCAGGCTTTGTGTTTTGATCCAGCAGCAGAACAGATTGCAGCTGGATTGGAGTCAGAGGACATTTCCGCCTCTATTCAAATGAATGGGTCCAGTACTGGGTCATTTTATTTCAATGTTTGTCATACCAAAAACAATCCCAAAATGGAAATGAGTGCTAGACATGTGGCCCTTGCTTTATATAGCTGCTGGCCCGACGAACAACACTCACTCCCAACACCATTAGTAGGTCATAGCTGAGCGCTGCTGAGTTCTCTATGAGAGACGCCGCCAGATTGCTTGTGTGTCAGCTTTTCTCCAAGGAAAACAAAAGAATCGGCTGCAGAAATCTAGCAGGCTGGGCCCTAATCTACACTGATACCACTTGTCAGGGGGAGTTGGGAGACCTCCATGCACATTAAACTGTTGGCAACTTCGGCTGACTTCAGTGTAATGTGTACAGGGGCCTACACTTCTTTGTCGCGCGCCAACATTTGCTTCAGAATTACTTTCTGTTTTGGTGGGTGGGGGGGGGAAGACGAGGATCCTACAGGCGGAGATTCATCGCTTCATCTTGTCTTAATGTATTGTTTCCCAGTATTGTCAGGGACTCGTACACCCACTTGTTACACTAATTAAAGTAAAAAGCCCACTCAGACGAGCCAATCATGCATGTTCGGGAGTGAGACAGAAAGGGGTCAGACACATCACATATCTGTCACCCGTACTATGCAGATTGGGGATGGAAATAAGGATCTTCTATTCTGTGATCGCCGTTGTATCTTCATTAAAAAGAAAAATTTGCTACTGAAATGTTTCAATATTAATGTTCTATTGGAGTTAAACGCTCAGTCCGGGAATCACATTTTATACATATAGTTTCTTCTTGTGCCTTGGTGTCTTTTTTCATGCCCGTCTGCCCCTCGGTGATTCCAGCTTAACCACGCTGAAGGGCCCGTCATATTCTTATCTGATAAAACTACGTTTCCCAGCAGCACTTACTTCTCCTCACCTTTACTGCATGGTGAAGACTAGCTTCTCAGCTCTTGAATTAGCATTAACCCCGTAACAACCCATGACGTGCTATGTACATCATGAGTCCTTTCCCTGCCTTTGATGCAGGCTTTCACGCTAAGTCCGTAGCTTTCCCTGCAGATGAAGGCTGAAAGATTCAGCCTTCATCTGCCTCTAACAACCACGGGTGGAGTCAACGTGGTTAATGTCGCTGTCAATCTCAGACAGCGACATTTAACGCACTGGCAGGGGGTGCACTGTTCTGAGCCCTCATCTGCACGCATCTGCGATCGCATGACATCAATGAGTGGTCATGGCAGCCAGTAGTCTGCGGATGACCCGTGTCTGTCATCTCAGTACTGTGGCTAGCATTCATAGGAGACTGTGATTTCTTCTATTTACAGCAATGCTGTAGCATTGCTGTATATCGAACAAATGAGCAGACTATTGCAGGATCAAGTCCACTAAGCAGACTACTAAATGCAATACAAAAGGTAAAAAAAAAAAAAAAAAAGTTCAAATCACACTCTTTACATAAAAATAAAAACCCACACATTTTATCAATCGCTGCATTCGTACAAGTCCGATCTATCAAAATATAAAATAAATCCAGTCGGTAAACAGCATAACGAGATAGAAAAAAAAAAAACACAAAACGCCAGAATTGCAGTTTTTTGGCCTCTGCAAAAACAGAAAAATAAAATGTAATAAACAGGCAGTCAAAACATTGCGCATACCCCAAAACAATATCTATAAAAACCATCAGCTCGAGGGGCAAAAATCAAGCCCTCACACAGCCCCAGTAATATATAATAATAGTAATAAAGAGCAAAAACAAAAAAAAAAATCGCCCAGTCCGTTATTAATTTTTTCATTTATTTATTTTACTCAGTTATATAGCACTATTGATTCCACAGCACTTTACATACATGATCTTCACTGTCCCCATTGGGGCTCACAATTTAAATTTCCTATCAGTAGGTCTTTGTAGTGTGGGAGGAATCAGGAGTACCCGGAGGAAACCCATGTAAACATGTGGAGAACATACAAACTCTTTGCAGATGTTGTCCTTGATGGGATATGAACCCTGTTTCTCAGCTTCAAGACTGCAGTGCTAACCACTGTGGTTAAGCACTTCTGTCTTCCAACAGTCTTGAAGGAGTTCCCAGAGATGCTTAGCACTTGTTGGCCCTTTTGCCTTTAATCTGCGGTCCAGCTCACCCCAAACCATCTCGATTGGGTTCAGGTCTGGTGACTGTGGAGGCCAGGTTATCTGGCGTAGCACCCCATCACTCTCCTTCTTAGTCAAATAGCCCCTACACAGCCTAGAGGTGTGTTTGGGGTCATTGTCCTGTTGAAAAATAAATGATGGTCCAACTAAAACACACACAGGATGGAATAGCACGCCGCTGCAAGATGCTGTGGTAGCCATGCTGGTTCAGTATGCCTTCAATTTTGAATAAATCCCCAACAGTGTCACCAGCAAAGCATCCCTACAGCGTCATACCTCCTCCTCCTCCATGCTTCACGGTGGGAACCAGGCATGTAGAGTCCATCCGTTCACCTTTTCTGAGTCACACAAAGACACGGTGGTTGGATCCAAAGATCTCAAATTTGGACTCATCAGACCAAAGCACAGATTTCCACTGGTCTAATGTCCATTCCTTGTGTTCTTTAGCCCAAACAAGTCTCTTCTGCCTGTTGCCTGTCCTTAGCAGTGGTTTCCTAGCAGCTATTTTACCATGCAGGCCTGCTGCACAAAGTCTCCTCTTAACAGTTGTTCTAGAGATGTGTCTGCTGCTAGAACTCTGTGTGGCATTGACCTGGTCTCTAATCTGAGCTGCTGTTAACCTGCGATTTCTGAGGCTGGTGACTCGGATAAACTTATCCTCCGCAGCAGAGGTGACTCTTGGTCTTCCTTTCCTGGGGTGGTCCTCATGTGAGCCAGTTTCTTTGTAGCATTTGATGGTTTTTGCCACTGCACTTGGGGACACTTTAAAAGTTTTCCCAATTTTTCAGACTGACTGACCTTTGTTTCTTAAAGTAATGATGGCCACTCGTTTTTCTTTACTAAGCTGCTTTTTTCTTGCCATAATACAAATTCTAACAGTTTACTGAGTAGGACTATCAGCTGTGTATCCACCAGACTTCTGCACAACACAACTGATGGTCCCAACCCCATTTATAAGGCAAGAAACCCCACTTATTAAACCTGACAGGGCACACCTGTGAAGTGAAAACCGAAAAACATTTCCGGTGACTACCTCTTGAAGCTCATCAAGAGAATGCCGAGAGTGTGCAAATAAGTAATCAAAGCAAAAGGTGGCTACTTTGAAGAACCTAGAATATAAGACATATTTTCAGTTGTTTCACACTTTTTTTGTGAAGTATTTCATTCCACATGTGTTAATTCATAGTTTTGATGCCTTCAATGTGAATCTACAATTTTCAGAGTCCTGAAAATAAAGAAAACTCTTTGAATGAGAAGATGTGTCGAAACATTTGGTCTGCACTGTACGTATCAATAGTGCAGCATTTGCACCTTCACATCACTGATGTGTCATCAGCACTGAACACACAGCTCAACTAATTTCAGTCCCTGTCAACAGAGCCCCATCCTGCAGGATAGCTCACCTCTCAGCCCCCTGTAAATAGCCCACTCTGTAGTACACCTCTTGTTTCTGTCCCTTCTACATACCATCCTACAGTATATCTCTCCTCTCAACCCCTGTATATATATATATATATACAGCCCATACTGCAGTGTATCTCATCTTTCTGTCCCTTGCATATACAGCCCATCATTCAATGCATCTCTCAGGTCCTTTATATACAGCCCATTATGCAGTGCATCGCTCCTCTTATTGACCAGCACCCAGGCTCACCGCAGCTTCCTGGTATGATCATTGCACAGTAATGAAGGAGGCGCTACCTCTTTCAATGACATCCTTTATACTTAACGCTCCATTCTAAACAACCCCAAGAGCTCAGTGATGCGATGTTACCAGTGACATCTGGAGGGTAAGCAGAGACTGGAGGAGCATGCTAAGGAGGGTAATATATTGAAAATTGGGTATTATTGGCACAAATTAATAAATATCTGCACACCATTATAAGACCACATTGTGATTTTCAAAATACCCTTTAAGTGTCTACACCGACATGGCGCCTGGATCTCTACATTTAATTGACAACTCACAGGCAGGCAGGTGCGATAATAAAATGCCATGCCGGAACATGCCCGGAACACCGCAGTCTTATTAATTACACACTAACATTTCAGGAGGTGCCGGGCTCTGAGCTATAATGTAATGATACGACTGGTAACCATGGAGCATGATCATGTTCAATAAAACCACAAAGGATGATGGGAGAATGATTTGTATGGATTTGCATAGTTCACACAAGAAAAATGTACCTGTAGGAACAGAATGTTTATTATTTCGGATTGCTCCAGTCTTCTCAGTGAATAACAAATGTTGCTAATCACCCTTTAATTTGTCCCTTTGGGTCCATTGGACCCCAAGCAAAATTGTTTTGGTCAGATTTCCGCCAGTATGGAAGGTAGGTAGCCGTCCATTTTGGGCTCCTAGCTCGGACACCCCTTCCTCCTCTGTGAATCTTGAAACGCAGCGTCGAATACACACGCCACCGCGAGGTACAGCGACTAATAGTGTACGTTTTTTGGAGAAACTAGCTGAAGGTTAAAAATCTCTCAGATTTGTTACAGTCTGTGTATTCTAGCTTCATAACAACTGCTCCGATTTAAGGTAATCTGTCAACAGGTTTTTGCAATGTAATCATAGAGCACTACAGTCCCTGACAGAAGTTCTGTCGCTTATCCATGTTATGTAAATAAAAGCTTATAACCTGACTTTAAATTCATCCATTGGTTTCATAAATTACTCTTTTGAAAGCTGAAACCCTCTCAAATGTGGTTTAGGTTATGAAAATAAAGTTGCTGCAAAGCTGAAATATTGATCATTTAATGAACACAGAAAGGTCAGATTTTGGCAAGACAAAAGTTTTGTCGCCCACAGAAAGTAATGTGAAATTCAAACAAATAATTAACTTCTGATACAAAGATATGTTGCATAACATTGGTGAATGAAGTTGTGGTGCTATTAGAGCCATATTTAATAATCTGTGTGACTTCCATGAGCTTGAAGGACTGCATCCATGCGGTTCAACAATGATTCATACAATTTATTATTGTTATCAGGAATAGCAAAGAATGCAGTCTTACATGCCTCCCAGAGTTCATCTAGATTCTTTGGTTTTGTCTTCCAAGCTTCCTCTTTCATCCTACCCCAAACATGCTCAATGATGTTCATGTCTGGTGACTGGGCTGGCCAGTCCTTGAGCACCTTGATCTTCTTTGCCAGGAGGAACTTTGTTGTAGAGATGGATGTATGAGATGGAGCACCATCCTGCTGCAAAATTTGACCCCTTTTATGATTGGGAATGTAAGAGGTAGCTAATACTTCTTGATATTTTAGGCTATTGATATTGCCTTCCACCTTGCAAATGTTTCGCACACCCCCATACTGAATGTAACCCCAGACCATGATCGTTCCACCACCAAACTTCACTGTTTCCTAGATCCATACGGGCTCCAGTAGGTCTCCTGCAATATTTGCGTCGGCTGTGGTGTAATTCAACTGAAGATTCATCAGAGAAATCCACCTTCTGCCACTCTTCCAGCGTCCATCTGTTTAGCAGGCTGTGGGACTTGGCAAATGCCACACAGTTTTTTAATTGCCTTTTGTTTAGTGCTGGCTTCTGGGCACTGATTCGACCATGGAGGTCATTTCAAGACAGAATCCTACAAACTGTTCTAGCTGACACAGGGACTTGAGGTGACCAGGCCTTTTGGAGCTCTGCTGCAGTGGAAGAGAGGCTGGCTTTGGATTTTCTAACCAACAAACGTTCCTCCTGAGCAGTTGTCTTGCGGGATCTGCTGGACCTGGGATTGTCAAAAACATCTCCAGTCTCTTCAAATTTTTTTTTTTAAATTCTTTGTACTTGACGCTGAGACACATTAAAAGGTGCCAGCCACCTCTGCAGTGGATCTGGTCTTCAGCCTCTTGATAATGAAGGCTTTGGTCGCAGGGTGGATTGTTGTCAGAGGTCAAGTTGCAGTTCAAGTGAACGTCTGTGGTGCTGGGTTTCTTTTTATACACACCCACTAATTAACCGATCATTTAGTGAGCACAGGTGAGGATATAAACTAGGATTGGGTGCATTATATGACAAGGCGACAAAACTTTTATCTTGCCAAAATCTGACCTTTCTGTGTTCATTAAATGATCAATATTTCAGCTTTGCAGCAACTTTATTTTCATAACCTAAACCAAATTTGGTAGTTTCTGCTTTCAAAAAAGTATTTTATGAAAAAAATGGATGAATTTAAAATCAGGTTATAAGCTTTTATTTACATAACATGGATAAGCGACAGAACTTCTGTCAGGGACTGAATGATGTAGGGACAGACATCCTGATTCCTGCGGTGTTTCACTTACTGGGCTGCTTACTGTAGTTTTTATAAAATCACTGTTTTCTGTTATAAACGCATGCTGAAAAATGCAGATTTTATTGAAAACTATAAATAGCAGCCTAATAAGTGACATCTCTGGAATCAAGGTCTCTGCTCAAACATTATGCTGCTTTCAGTACATAAAGCCTGCTGACAGATTCCTCTTTAGAAAAAAAGGGTATAGGAGGAAAGGTATGAATCGTACATAACAGGAGTTCGGCGTGTTAAGGAACCAGATATCCAAATGTACAAAGAATTCATGTTGTTCCTAGAATTTGGAGCAGCATATTGACTGATTGGGGGTCCGAATACAAGGAAACCACTGAGGATCTGAGATTGCAGGGAACTGAGATAGCATTAATCAAGTGAAGAGATTGCGTTGTCTTGAGTGGCGAATAGAAGCATAATGGGCCTTTCATTCTGAGGATCAGTGGGCAAGAAAGAAAAAAAAACACAGATCAGAAAGTGACAGGATGCACTAGAAATTTGCAAGACCTTATCTAATGACCTTACACTAAGGGTTCGTTTACACACACATGTACATACACATACATTATATATATATATATATATATATATATATATATATATATATATATATATATATATATATATATATATATAAAATCACTCCAGATGCAAAAATTTAAGTACTTCTTCTTTGTTTGATGGCTTGTGACTATCCATCCTCCTCTTGATAACATTCCAGAGGTTTTCAAGGGGCTTCAGGTCTGGAGATTGGTCTGGCCATGACAGGGTTTTGATGTGGTGGTCCTTCATCCACAAAATGATTGACCGGACTGTGTGGCATGGCGCATTGTCCTGCTGGAAAAAACAGTCCTTAGAGTTGGGGGAACATTGCCTGAGCAGAGAGAGCCAACTGTTTTTCCAGGATAGCCTTGTATGCGGCTTGATTCATACATCCTTCGCAAAGTTTAATCTGCCCAATTCAAGCTTTGCTGAAGCATCCCCAGATCTTAACTGATCCTCCACCAAATTTCATGGGGAGTTCAAGACACCATGGCTAGTACATCTCTCCAGGTCTCAGTCTAACCATTAGACGACCAGGTGTTGGGCAAAGGTGAAAATTAGACTCATCAGAGAAGATTACCTTACTCCAGTCCTCTATGGTCCAATCCTTATGGTCTTTGGCAAACTTCAGCCTGGCTCTCCTTTGCTTCTCATTGATGAAAGGCTTTTTTTCTAGCTTTACATGACTTGATCCCTGCCTCTGGGAATCTGTTACGAACTGTTCTTGTCATGCACTTCACCCCAGCTGCCATTTGCTATTCCTTTTGTAGGTCACTTGATGTCATCATGCAGTTGCTTAGTGACATTTGAATAAGATGACAGTCATCCCGGTCAATGGAAAGTCGCTTTCACCGTCTGCTGGTCTGTACTATGGTTGGAATTCAACTGACACTGGAATGAATTGGCAGTCAGACAATGTAGAGAAGCGGATTTTTATAAAAATGTGCAGTGGTCTCTTAATTTTTTGCCAGAGCTATATGTATTTTTGTATATATATATATATATATATATATATATATATATATACACATATACATACACACACACATATACACACATATATACATACACACACACACAAGTTACGTGATTTTTTTGCGCATTTTGCACTCATCCGTTTTATATGCAGGTGCAAGTGAATTTTAAAGGGATTGCCTCCTACTTTGATATTCATCAATATAAGATCAGTGGGGGTCTGTCGCCCAGAACCACCCCTTGAAATGATTGTAAAATGAGCTGCAGTAACAGAGTATGGCCACTTAAGTGCAGAGCTGTGCTGTTCTAGCTCCAAACACTGTGCACATCTGGCCTCTTCCAGAGCCGAGCTCATGAAGAAAGGGGTTGGATGTTGGACCACCATTGATCTGATATCGATAGGCTATCCCATAGACAGGTTATCAATTTAGAAGCAGAGGAAACCCCTTTAGGTAGAGGAGAACACCTTTCCATTTAAATCACTTCAGTGGCTTAGAAATAACTAGATGATGCCAAAGACCGATCAATGGGGGAAGGAGTATTGTATTTGGTGGCCAATTATTATTTTCAGCCCAAAATGCACTATGGTTACTGCACATTTAAAGGACATCTTTTACCAGGTTTTTGCTACCCCATCTGAGAGTAGTGTAGTGTCAGAAACCCTGAATCTAGCAATGTGTCACTTACTGGGTTGCGTTTTTGATTAATCAGTGTTTTCTCTGCTGCAGATCTAGCAGTTCTCTGAATACTGAGCTCTGTATAACCCCGCCCATACCACTGATTATCAGCTGTGTACTCTGTGCATAGGCAGAAAGCTGCCAATTAGTGGTGGGGTTATACAGAGCTAGTGAATATGGAGGACTACATGGCAGCAGGTTTTACTAGCCATCTCACGATCACCTGCAAAAAAAAAAAAGTGATTTTTATCAAAACCCTTTAAAAGAACTTGACCCCTCATCTAGGTAAATGGCACAATCCAGAGACACATTATACTGTATTTACTATTAAGATAGAAGACATTTTCTGATGGCTATTGTGGGAATGTTTTAGTGATACTTGTGCATACTTCATACCCAGGCAGGGCCGCCCTTCTACATGTACAGAACTAGAAGTCACAGCTAGGTCTTCTCCTGACGAGTGGGTGACTAGGGAAAATGATGTCATGCATAGTGCTGATGGGAGAGGCTCGGAAACGTTGCCAAGATCCCTGCATTTAGTGGTGAACTCCCCAGCCTGGAGCAAGTTCTTCCATTCACAGTTCCCCAACACAAGCAGTCAGACGAGATGGCCAGGATTGTGCAGAAGATCCCTCGGCTACTACTGTACAGACCGAAAGTGACTGCAAGTTTCCAACTCTGCTCAGTGCTACAAATAGCTAAACTTGGCATAAATTGAAAGGTCACGTATTGGTGTTCTCCCTCCCTAAGGGTGTGTTCACACTGGTCGACCCGTCCAGAAGGAAATGTTGCTGCGTATTACAGTAGTGGTATAAATCTTAGCCACTGGCTGCAGAGAAATCTGCCAATTTGTCCTGCAGATTTTGGTGGATTTCCCCTTTGATTGTAAGAAATATGGCCCCTATACCCAGCCTTTTACTGAATCTGCCTGCTCAGATATGATGGGGACATCAATGGTCAGGGGGGACTCTGCGATGCCCACCAGTGATCTTGGGCACAACTATCTGCCACCTCTTTGCCCATCGTCAGATACATCTTCAGACTTCTGCAGAAGAGTCCACACCCTTAATTGCTCCTTACTTTGTTTCGATGAAGCTACACATAGCAATTACCATTAGGCCTCTCCCCAAGCTATGGTACCAGCAGATTAACACACCTATAACAACAAAGGATACTGGGAAGGAAGACACTAAGATCCAGAGCCAGTGACTGAATGAGCGGCCCTTACCGCACCATCACTAGACATAGGAGCCTTTCTACAGTAACAGGAGCAATATTTTAGAAGGGGGTAGCCCAGTGACAACAAGATATTACCCAACTTCAAGATAGCAACGTAAGAAAGGAGGTCACCACCCAAAATGGGATCTCCGATAGCACAAGGAGGGAATGCACAAACAGAAGAAAACGTTCAAGATCGGTGATATCGTGCCAAGTGCTGGGTGATCCATCACTGTGACCCCACACAAATCCGGACATGAAATATAGCGTGGCATGTTGGATGCCCGACCGCCGCTGTCGGCAGCCCCAGAGGGAATGAATGAGCATGTGCACGACTGCTCCACTATAACAGGGATAAAAGCTTTGGTGCAGATAGGTGATAACTTGTATTCATAGAACAATCCCTTTAGCAAAGAAATATGATCTCAAGATAGGCTAGAAGGGTAGTGCCAGATTTACTAATCCTGTGCTACAGAGAACACAGGCTGAACAGTTTTAGGCTGGCCTCACACACCCGCCATTTATGGTCGGAGTTTGGACCGTGATGTCTCAGCCAGCTGAGGGTCCTCCGACCTAAACTGAACAACCTTACAGCCATATCTGTGGCCACTGAGTTTTGGTGACGAGACCCAGGGCTGTATTTTGCCTTCGTGCTGCCCTAGGCACTTTAAGTGGTCGCGCCCCTTAGTGACAACGTAAAACTGAGTTTTCGCACACGACATCTGTTTAAGGCAGATCTACTCTGTAGCACACTTTAAAAAGTATCAATAAGAAACGAACCCCCCCCCCCAATGGGAATCACCACAGGCACATCAAAACATAGCATGAGTATAAAATATTCCCACCACACCGTCCCCACTTATATACTGTGACTGTGACACTGCCCCTAATAAACACCACACTGCCCTCCCTTATAAACTACTGTATATCCACCACACCTTCCTCGATTATGAAATATGATCTGTACATTGTGAGGAGGGAGCAGCATGATGTGAGGACAATGTCCCATGCATGCTGCCCCCTCCTCACAATGTCCCATGCATGCTGCCCCCTCCTCACAATGTCCCATGCATGCTGCTCTCTCCTCACAATGTCCCTTGCATGCTGCCCCCTCCTCACAATGTCCCTTGCATGCTGCCCCCTCCTCACAATGTCCCATGCATGCTGCCCCTCCTCACAATGTCCCATGCATGCTGCTCCCTCCTCACAATGTCCCATGCATGCTGCCCCCTCCTCACAATGTCTCATGTATGCTGCTCCCTCCTCACAATGTCCCATGAATGCTGCTCCCTCCTCACAATGTCTCATGCATGCTGCCCCCTCCTCACAATGTCTCATGTATGCTGCTCCCGCCTCACAATGTCCCATGCATGCTGCTCCCTCCTCACAATGTCCCATGCATGCTGCTCCCTCCGCACAATGTCTCATGCTTGATGCTCCCTCCTCACAATGTCCCATGCATGCTGCTCCTTCCTCACAATGTCCCATGCATGCTGCTCCCTCCGCACAATGTCTCATGCTTGATGCTCCCTCCTCACAGTGTCCCATGCATGCTGCTCCTTCCTCACAATGTCCCATGCATGCTGCTCCCTCCTCACAATGTCTCATGCATGCTGCTCCCTCCTCACAATGTCCCTTGCATGCTGCCCCCTCCTCACAATGTCCCTTGCATGCTGCCTCCTCCTCACAATGTCTCATGCATGCTGCCCCCTCCTCAGTGTCCCATGCATGCTGCCCCCTTCTCACAATGTCCCATGCATGCTGTCCCTCTCCATGAGCTCCTAATGCTGCCTTCCTCTTTTCCATAATGAGACCTTCATGTTGCCCCACTCATGCTAAGACCACCACACTAACGCTTATGCTGAGACCCCCCACACACACACTACCCCACTCTTGATATTGACTCCCCTACATTGCTCCACTCCATACTGATCCCACACATGCTGCCCCTTCTTCACAATGAGCTCCCAATGCTGCCCCCTCTTATTCTGAGTCCTTACACTCCCCCCACCCAATCGATTTTGTCATTGCACTATCCCTCATCCCTTGTCCTCTGTCTCTAGCATTAGCCCCTCTCTCCCACTCTCCCAGCATCAGCCTCTCTCCCCCAGCATCAGCCTCTATCTTCCCTCAGCATCAGCCTCTCTTCCCCAGTCTCAGCCTTTGCCTCCCCCCAGCCTCAGCCTGCCCCAGTCTCAGCCTCAGCCTCCCTCCAGCCTCCCCCCAGTCTCTGCCTCTGCCTCCCTCCAGCCTCCCCCCAGTCTCTGCCTCTGCCTCCCTCCAGCCTCCCCCCAGTCTCAGCCTCAGCCTCCCTCCAGTCTCAGCCTCAGCCTCCCTCCAGCCTCCCCCCAGTCTCAGCCTCAGTCTCCCTCCAGCCTCCCCCCAGTCTCAGCCTCCCTCCAGTCTCAGCCTCTGCCTCCCTCAAGTCTCAGCCTCAGCCTCCCTCCAGTCTCAGCCTCAGCCTCCCTCCAGTCTCAGCCTCAGCCTCCCTCCAGCCTCCCCCCAGTCTCTGCCTCTGCCTCCCTCCAGCCTCCCCCCAGTCTCTGCCTATGCCTCCCTCCAGCCTCCCCCCAGTCTCAGCCTCAGCCTCCCTCCAGTCTCAGCCTCAGCCTCCCTCCAGCCTCCCCCCAGTCTCAGCCTCAGTCTCCCTCCAGCCTCCCCCCAGTCTCAGCCTCCCTCCAGTCTCAGCCTCTGCCTCCCTCCAGCCTCCCCCAGTCTCTGCCTCTGCCTCCCTCCAGCCTCCCCCCAGTCTCTGACTCTGCCTCCCTCCAGCCTCCCCCCAGTCTCTGCCTCTGCCTCCCTCCAGCCTCCCCCCCAGTCTCTGCCTCTGCCTCCCTCCAGCCTCCCCCCAGTCTCTGCCTCTGCCTCCCTCCAGCCTCCCCCCAATCTCAGCCTCTGCCTCTCTCCAGCCTCCCCCCAGTCTCAGCCTCTGCCTCCCTCCAGCCTCCCCCCAGTCTCTGCCTCTGCCTCCCTCCAGCCTCCCCCCAGTCTCTGCCTCTGCCTCCCTCCAGCCTCCCCCAGTCTCAGCCTCTGCCTCCCTCCAGCCTCCCCACAGTCTCAGCCTCTGCCTCCCTCCAGTCTCAGCCTCTGCCTCCCTCCAGCCTCCCCCAGTCTCAGCCTCTGCCTCCCTCCAGCCTCCCCCCAGTCTCTTCCTCTGCCTCCCTCCAGCCTCCCCCCAGTCTCTGCCTCTGCCTCCCTCCAGCCTCCCCCCAGTCTCTGCCTCTGCCTCCCTCCAGCCTCCCCCCAGTCTCTGCCTCTGCCTCCCTCCAGCCTCCCCCCAGTCTCAGCCTCTGCCTCTCTCCAGCCTCCCCCAGTCTCAGCCTCTGCCTCCCTCCAGCCTCTTCCCAGTCTCTGCCTCTGCCTCCCTCCAGCCTCCCCACAGTCTCAGCCTCTGCCTCCCTCCAGTCTCAGCCTCTGCCTCCCTCCAACCTCCCCCCAGTCTCAGCCTCTGCCTCTCTCCAGTCTCAGCCTCTGCCTCCCTCCAGCCTCCCCCCAGTCTCAGCCTCTGCCTCTCTCCAGTCTCAGCCTCTGCCTCCCTCCAGCCTCCCCACAGTCTCAGCCTCTGCCTCCCTCCAGTCTCAGCCTCTGCCTCCCTCCAACCTCCCCCCAGTCTCAGCCTCTGCCTCTCTCCAGTCTCAGCCTCTGCCTCCCTCCAGCCTCCCCCCAGTCTCAGCCTCTGCCTCCCTCCAGTCTCAGCCTCTGCCTCCCTCCAGTCTCAGCCTCTGCCTCCCTCCAGTCTCAGCCTCTGCCTCCCTCCAGTCTCTGCCTCTGCCTCCCTCCAGTCTCTGCCTCTGCCTCCCTCCAGCCTCCCCCCAGTCTCTGCCTCTGCCTCCCTCCAGCCTCCCCCCAGTCTCAGCCTCTGCCTCTCTCCAGCCTCCCCCAGTCTCAGCCTCTGCCTCCCTCCAGCCTCTTCCCAGTCTCTGCCTCTGCCTCCCTCCAGCCTCCCCACAGTCTCAGCCTCTGCCTCCCTCCAGTCTCAGCCTCTGCCTCCCTCCAACCTCCCCCCAGTCTCAGCCTCTGCCTCTCTCCAGTCTCAGCCTCTGCCTCCCTCCAGCCTCCCCCCAGTCTCAGCCTCTGCCTCTCTCCAGTCTCAGCCTCTGCCTCCCTCCAGCCTCCCCACAGTCTCAGCCTCTGCCTCCCTCCAGTCTCAGCCTCTGCCTCCCTCCAACCTCCCCCCAGTCTCAGCCTCTGCCTCTCTCCAGTCTCAGCCTCTGCCTCCCTCCAGCCTCCCCCCAGTCTCAGCCTCTGCCTCCCTCCAGTCTCAGCCTCTGCCTCCCTCCAGTCTCAGCCTCTGCCTCCCTCCAGTCTCTGCCTCTGCCTCCCTCCAGTCTCTGCCTCTGCCTCCCTCCAGCCTCCCCCCAGTCTCTGCCTCTGCCTCCCTCCAGCCTCCCCCAGTCTCAGCCTCTGCCTCCCTCCAGCCTCCCCACAGTCTCAGCCTCTGCCTCCCTCCAGTCTCAGCCTCTGCCTCCCTCCAGCCTCCCCCCAGTCTCAGCCTCTGCCTCTCTCCAGTCTCAGCCTCTGCCTCCCTCCAGCCTCCCCCCAGTCTCAGCCACTGCCTCCCTCCAGTCTCAGCCTCTGCCTACCTCCAGCCTCCCCCCAGTCTCAGCCTCTGCCTTCCTCCAGCCTCCCCCCAGTCTCAGCCTCTGCCTCCCTCCAGCCTCCCCCCAGTCTCAGCCTCTGCCTCCCTCCAGTATCTGCCTTTGCCGCCTCACCCCCCCCGCATGCGCAGATCTCTAGTCTGCATTAGAGACACTCCCACGCTCCTTATGAATCCACTTACCTGCTCCAGTGCCCGCCGCCATCTTCCTGGCTCACGTGAGTATCCTCTTCTGACACCGGCTTCCATCACGGCGTCCTCCACGGCGTCCTGCTGTGAGCTCTGCATGTGACGTCCACACAGCAGTGGACGCAGCACAGAGGAAGGAGCTGATTGGCGCGCGCCTGTGACCCCGGAAGTGCAGGCGCCGGCAGTTCCGGGGTCAATCAGCTCCCTGTGCTCGGCGGCCACAAAAAAAAAAATGTAAAAAAAAAAAAAAAAAAAAAAAAAATTTTTTTTTTTTTTTTTTTTTTTTTTTTTTTGCTGCCAGAAGGTGCCGCCCCTCACAATCTGCCGCCCTAGGCACCGGACCACGGGTGCCTAATGGTAAATACGGCCCTGACGAGACCCAAGACCCGTCCTGACAACATATGTCCGATGTGCGAAACCAGCCTAATAAAGCGCCAAATGTAACAGATTGGCCCTAACTGAATGATAAATCTGGCGCCTTTTCTTCAACTATCTGCTTAGAGATTAGACCAGACTAAGGCTAGTTTCACACATCTGGCTTTTCGCCGGTTTGCCGGATTCGGCGCACACCAGTACAGTGTATACAGTACAATGGGAGCACGACAAGCTCCAGTCACATGCTGTCATGTGACCGGAGCATGGGACCCGGAAGTTGCCATTGTACTGTATACAGTGTCCTGGCGTGCGCCGAATCCGGCGAAAAGCCGCATGTGTGAAACTAGCCTTAGCTGGCTTACTCTTAGACCAATTTTTAAGCCCTAAACAGAGCCAACATTTAGTAACATTGTTATATTTTCAATAACTTACTATAGACATTAGTGTAATCTGGATTTACCTTTTGTGGCCAAACAACATGATTTTAAAAATTGCTTAAGAAAAAAAAGAAGGTGAACGCCGTATGTGACAGGATAGACAGTCAAAACGCAGTTGTGAACGAGGTCCAAGCATAAAGCTTATTTAATAGTTTGCATTTGTTTTGGGAAAACTTTTATGGAGGATTACAGAGCACTAATAATTGCTGACGTGGGCTGACCGTGAGGTGTATAACACAAGGGGCACTGCCCGGGACGCTCGGCGGGGAGACTCTACACACATACTCCATTATAGGGGAGCAGTAAAGTGACCTGTATTTCGTGCCTTTTTTAACAAGCTCCATAAGTAAACATAACCTCACATAGCTGCCCAGTCATCCATGCAAAAACATTACCTTCCAGACTGAAAGGATAACACACAGTTTCCTCAGATATGCGGGATGGGTGTAAGTCCTGGTTTTTGGGCCTGTGCATTACAGTTCGGCTATGTGCGCACTTACCGGATTTTGCCGCGGATTTTCTGCATGTTTCGCTGCAGAAAATGTTCATAACATCTCTGCAGTGAATCACCAGCAAAACCTATGGGCAAAAAAAATCCTGTGCGCACTGGGCGGAATTTGACAGCTGCATGTTTTGCTGCGGGAATCCCGCAGCAAAAACAAGTGCATGTCACTTCTTTTCCGCACGTCGCTGCGGGATTTCACTCCATTGACTCCAATGTAATCGTGAAATCCCGCAGGGAATAACGCAGGCAGCAAATTCTGTGCGGTTCACTGCTTTTTCCTGCGTTATTCCCTCCGGTATTTCGCGGTTTACCTCCGGTAATGTACATCTCTTGTCTGCGGTTTTGCAGGAAGTGATGTCATTACAGGAAGAGGAAGCGGAGCAGAGAGTAAACACACACAGATCACACACACACAGACATCACAGACATAGAACACAGACACAGATATATAGAACACACATAGAAAAAAAACGGAAATATAGAAAACAAAGAACGTGGGCTCCGCTGCATATTTACCGTCCAGCCGAGGTAAGCACACAGCGGCGGCCCGGTATTCTCAGGCTGGGGAGGGCGAGGGGCAGGGTTAATGTCCCCCGCCTCACTCCCCCTCCCGCAGCCGAGAATATCAGCCGCAGCTGCCCCGGGACTGTCGCATGCATTATGCGGCAGTACCGGCGTGTCCCCGGCTCTTCCTGCCGCCGTGTAGCAGTGGCAGCAGGGTAATACAAGGGGTTAATGATGGCGGATCGCCGCCATTAACTCCAGGCTTGATCATGGCAGCGTCTATGAGACAGCTGACATGATCAACCCGTAAGTAAAGTGAATAAAACACAGACACCGACAAATCCTTTATTTTAAATAAAACAAACAAGCTTCGTTCACCATTTTATTAACCCCTCCCGAAACAAAGCTCCGGCGTAATCCACAGCTCCGGCGTAATCCACAGGTCCTGCGCTGCTCACATCCAGCCGCGACTGACACACAGCGCTGAATGCAGCCTCGCAGAGAGACAGCAGAGGTAATTACCGGTCATTTCCCACGGCCGGAAATGTGAACTCACTGCCGACCGTGGGAAATGCAGCAATCTGTCCTCTATCTATCTGTCTAGCTATCTGTCTATCTATCTATCTATCCCTCTATCTATTCTTCTGTCTCTTTATCTATCTACTATCTCAGAATGAAATTATTATTTTTTTTTTTTCAATGTGCTTTATTGCATTGAATGCAATAAAGCCCATCCCAACCCGCACGCGGCAATACCGCAAACAATACCGCGGTAAAACCGCAGCAAACCGCATGCGGTTTTCAGGTGCGGTTTCCCGCGGTTTTTTACCGCGGGTGCGGTAATCTTTGAATACCTGCGGAATTTTCTTGAGAAAATTCCATTTTCCAGTGCGCACATAGCCTTAGGAATGCCAATGTACCCACCACCAAGGACAAGAATTTTGGTAACTTTAGAGGTACATGCTGGTTTTATAATATGTCGGCCTAGAAATGCTATGTCTCTGCTTTACAATGGAGGTCCACACTCAAACACATCAATCATTTCACACGATTATGAAATAACCAACCCAAGATTTACTATGATAAAGGGAATGTGTCAGCAGAATTTCGCTTCCAGACGTAGCGCTTTTAAAGATGGGTCCAGTAACATTTTTACATAACGAGTCCGTTCCTCCATTACGGAGAAATCAGTGTTTGCACTGATATGCAAATGAGACTGAAGATCAGTAGCCTCGGTCACTCCAGCTCTATCCCGTGCCCAGTGCCGCCGCCTCCTCCTCTCCTCCTTTGCTCCACCGCTGGTGTTTCTTTCTATTATTCAGGCTACGGTCACACGGGCATTAATACAAATCAGTCACATGACACTCGGCTCCCGCTCTGCTGGAGTGTAAACAGAGTGTCATGCGATTGTCATGTCACTGTGATGCGATTCTGTAATCACAGCACAGCTGCAAAAAAAGGGGGCGGGCACTGTGAGGAGAGGGTGGGAGGGGGGGGGGGGGGAGTAATCTCCCCATCTCCTCCATTGTCAGCTGATGCGATTCTCACACTGTAAGGCGGTTTAATGCGAGTGCAATGCGACGTTTCTCTCGCACCCATAGACTTGTATGGGTGCAAGTGAAAATGGATTGGATTCCACCCGCAGCATGCTGCGATTGTTTTCTCAGATTAGGGCTAAGAAAAAAAAAATTACTCATGGGAGCGGCCCCATAGTGTAACATGGGTGCAGGTGGAACGCGATTTTTTATCACATTGAACTCGCTCTGTTTTTCTCGCTGTGTGTGCTTACCCTTAAATTATGACTAGAGAGTAGCTACCTAGTAAACAATGCCCATGCCACTTATTTTAACAGCTTCACGGTTGCTAAACCCCTCATTTTGTTTAATTGTTTTTTTGTTTTACAGTTTTGTACTGCTTTTTCAGGCAGATTTCAAGAGGAATCTGCCTGTAAAGGCAACGTGTTTACTTACCCTTGAAATACTCTACCATGTGAATTATGGAGTGAATCTGCAAGTGAACATACCCTAAGGCTCTGTGCACACTGTGTTCCAGCGCTCCCACAGAGACAGACCTCAGGGAGATTTCTCACCATTTACACAAGCTATATATCACTATATAGGCATGCATTGGTAAACGTCACCCTGTTATTCCAATCAGTGGCTCACAGGTACACGAAAGCACAATCTGCCAACCTATACACAAAATGTAGGGCTTAGCTGCAGTGTGCACAAGGGCCAAGACTGAATACTGTGAGGCCCAGTCTGTAATGTCAGGACCAGCCATGGGTCTCCAGACCTAAACTCAATACAGTATGTCTATGAGGCTGAGTACTGGTCAGGACACCCATGGCCAAGCCAGACTCTGTGGGAAAGTCTTCACTGAACACAGATTTTACCTCAGAATTGAGAATTTTGATAAAAACTGATCAATTCTGGCAGAGAAAGAAGCAGACTTGTCTGATAGGAAATATTACAGAGTTGTTTATTTTCATGTGTACCATTGATGTATGGAATAAAAATTAAAATGGCGGTTGCGCTTTATAAAAAAAAAAGCGATATCCATTATTATATGCAGGCTATCAGAGAGCCTAAGGCGTCTTTTTTGTGCTTCTGTTTTTTATCTCCCGACTCCTCGCTCTCCGGTCTCCATGTGCTTGGCTGACAAAAGGCTCATACAGTGTGATTAATACCAATATGGCCGTGACACCTGCTGTTCTGACATCTACATAGAAAACATTGGCAATCTAACCCGCAGGTGAGAACCCAGGACAACCATGCCCAGAGCGCGAGGCACATTCCTGGAATATCTGAGCTCGTCTACGCCTTCAGGTACCGCGCATCGGTGATCTGGCAAAATTTTCTATTATGAGCAGAAACATTTCATCGACGAATTCCTGTACATAAAAGGCAAAACATGTTTCTAAACCCAAATGTCTTTCCCACTTTATCACAGTAATAAATGTTGTAATTTTGGCACATATAAGGGGTTCGGCGATTTTCTACAGACACTTTAGTAAGATAATAAGCAAGATGGCGAAAGGTCCCATATAGGCGCAAATGACTATTTCAGTATCATTACAGAGGTTGTGCATTACCTTAGCATGGATGGGCTATCCTAAGGAGAGTTCATTAATGTCTGATTGGCCAGGGTCCGACACCCTGCACCCCCACTGATCAACTGTACTCTGCACCCAGCAGCAACAGCAGGAAATGCTCAGATCCGGTGCTGCTCTGTCCTCTGATAGTTGCTGCGGCCAGGTACTGCACATCCACCTCCCACTCAAATCAATAGGAGTCGGCTGTGTAGTACCTGGCCGCTATCAGAAGATGGGGCAATTCTGGAAAAAAGCATTGCCGCCGCTGGCACCAAGAACAGCCGATTGGCGGGAGTCCAGGGTATCGGACCCCGGCTGATCAGACATTGATGACCTCTCCTAAGGATAGTCCATTCTTGATAAATTAATGGACAAGCTTTAATCTCAATGCAGGAAGCCAATCGGAGCTTGTTTGCGTTGTGTCATAAAAGGGTATGTGCCGCACACGTTCAGCACTTGCAGCAAATACAAGAAAAACTCTATAATGCCATGTTTTTTTGTACTTTTTTTTGGCTTTTCATTCGAAAGGATGAAAAACGCTGCAAAAATGGTGAAATAATTGACGAGCTGCAGATCTGAAACGACTTCAAATCTGCAAGGAAAAAATAAGCAACATGTGCAGGATACTCCAGAAATCTCTTCACTTTGCTGGTACTAAAAAACGTTGTGTCTTTTTTTAATGATAAAAATATGTGGGAAAAGCACATCAAAAACACGTGTGCACATACCCAGAGGAAGGATTATCAAGGGGTTTGTAGAAACCATGACTCCCCCTCACCTTCATTACTCAGCAGTGCATCTCTGGGATACCTGCGCTAGATGTGCCGCCAATTAAAGGATTTTTCTGCAAAAAAAAAATTTAAATGCATGAAAAATTATTTTTTTCTGGTCTTTTAGTGGATCACTGGACGGCTTTACACTGGGAAATGATTGTACATAGGATCATCAACTTGTGTCTGAAAACTGCAATCATTCAACGAGCTTTCCAAGATAAGGACGATCATGTACCCGGGATTCTGGCAGAAGAAAAGAGGATATCCAGGAGATACGGTAATCAACTAAGAATGGACAAAAACAGTCATGTATTTCCTGCAGGGAAAATATAAGCAAACTTTTCCCATTACTGTCCTCTAATAAGAACAACAGAACAATTCAAGCACAGTCCACGTGCAAACATTGAGTATTGGATGAGTTTTTACCTCAGGATTTGTAAGGTCACTTTCACACTGCGTTCCACTCCCCAATCAGTAGTCCCGTCGGATCTTCTGTCTGAACCCCCCACAAAACGGGTTTCATACATATGTGCTGACGGGGCCACTAACTATAATGGTGCAGACGGAGTCACCGTGTGCTCTACCATGCACCATTTTTGGGAATATACGCCTATTGGAGGCATACAACCACATATAGTAGACTGCATCTGCGTTTCCGCCTCCAGTAAGCGTATACCCCCAGAAACGGTGCATGACAGAGCACACGGTGACTCCGTCTGCACCATTATAGTCACTGGCCCAGTTGGCACATATGTCCGAAACCTGCTTTACAGGGGGGGGGGGGGGGTTAAGATAGAAGCACACAGTGACTCAGTCTGCACCATTATAGTCAGTCAGTGGCCCTGTCAGCACATACGTCCAAAACCTGTTTTGCAGGGGCTTTGGACAGAAGCCCCAACGGGACCACTGAAAGGGCAGTGGAACGCAGTGTGAATGCGGCCTAAGACAAAGCAGGAGTGGATCAATCAGAGGAAAAGTAGAATAGAAAACATCACCAGTTCTGTATTTTTTTACCCCCTCCTGATTTTGGCTTACATATACTGAGGTAAAAAACACTTACCAAATTCTCTCGTGGCCTTTGAGAACTCTTGAGTAAATAGAAGGATCCTGATCCGTGATCCAAGATGGAGAGCGGTACACGGAGTGGCTCTGGAGGACTGACATTACAGACAACCCACTGAGCACTGTGTAACACCTCATTTCTCCTCTGGGAGTGCTGTAGGGAACTAAAGTTCCTACTGCTCAAAGATTCCATCTAATCATTAGTTGTCTTAGGCTACTTTCACACATCCGGTTTGAGCACTGCGGCTCAATCCGGCTGTGAAACCTATGCAACGGATGCGGCGAACACACCGCATCCTTTGCATAAGTTTTTACATGCGGCCCGTCCGTTTTTTTCCGGTTGCGGCACGCTACTGAGCAAGCGCAGTGGAAGAAACCGCATGCGGCGGCCAGATGCGTTTTTTTCCGCATCGCACCGCATCCGGCGTCCATAGGCATGCATTGAAAAATGCGCCGCAGCGAATGGATGCGGCGCGATGCGGTTTTTTTGCCGGAGCAAAAAACGTTGCAGGCAACGTTCCATCCGGCCGCGCCATCGGCTAAATCTGCCGCATGCGGCAAAAACCGGACTGAACGCAAGCCCATGCGGCACAATACGGCACTAATGTAAGTCTATGCAAAAAAACCCGCAACCGGCGGCAAAAAAAACGGTTGCGGTTTTTGTGCAGAGCGCCGTATTGTGCCGCAGAGCAAAAACCGGATGTGTGAAAGTAGCCTTAGGGTAACACTTCAAATAAGTAGGGATTGTCCAAACTGGAAAGCGCCTCTAAAAATCCGTCTTTTTATTTGTGCGCACAGGAAAAATCACCGACGTGTGAGTGCGTTATGAGGCCTAACTAGGACTTTATGCTCTTCTCTCACAAGTATAGCTGTAGAAATCGCTCTGCTATTACCTATAGAAATATACTATATTACGCTGGACCATGCATGTTAGATCAAATTTACAAGTTGGCTTTCCTTACAGCGGTCGCTATGACACGTACTCCATAAACCTTTTACGCGGTGGCATTTAGATGACAGTTGCTGATCCTCCCTGTTGCACGCTGTTTACAGTGTCTCTTTCCATATTCCCAGTAAATTCTGCTGGGCTTTAAAGGATTTGTTCACACTGACTTTCTTTTTCTTTTCTGACAGACAAAACGCATGAGTTTTCTAGTAAAAAAAAAAAACCAAAAAACACCAGGAAATGCTCATTGGTGTGGACCGGACTCCTCACACACCCACCAATAATCTGATTGAGGCCACTAGAAATGACACAGCCCGGTACATTGTATAGGAGCCATATGGTACAACAATCTCTCCTATTCCCATGTATGGGGGAAAGCTGGCAGTTAGAGTTGAGCGAGTACCTAACTATTCGTATTCTCTATACTTGTAACGAGCACTGCCTAATACTCGCGTATTCGTTCCAAATAGTGTGTGCAATACAATTCAATGGGGAAAAACTCGCAAAGTAACAAGTAACCCGAATGCTGTACTATTCTCATGAGTAGCAAATAGTGCGGAATTCGGGTTACTCATTACATTGCAAGTATTCCCCATTGACTTGCATTGCACACTCTATTCGGAATGAATACGCCAGTATTAGACAGTGCTCGTTATGAGTATAGCGAATACAAATAGTTAGGTACTCGCTCAACTCTACTGGCAGTACCATGTAGAGCCACTGTAAGCCATCTGAGTAAGTTAAGTTCATCAATGTTAAAGGGGTTTCCCAATACTTGGACAACCCCTTCTCTTTCCACGATTGCCCCAGATAAAATTAAAAGAGCCTATACTCACCTCAGATGCTGGCGCCATTCCATGGGTGCAGGCACTCGCTCTTCTGAGGCTCACGTGAGGTTGTTACATCACAAGAGCCCCGCGCCCATCACCGCCGGTTTTGTTCTCCCTGCCTACGTACATAAAAGTAATCAACAGGTAGTGAGCGGCTAGCCGCAGGTCTTGCTTTCTCTTGATTACTCAGATCTGGAGGCAGTGAGAGAGAAGCCAGAAGTGATTGAGCTCGGGGCTCACGTGACATAACTAGTGATGAGTGAGCACTGCCATGCTCGGTACTCGTAATGAACAGTTGGACACTTGGACAGGCTCGACACGTTTACTGAATACAATGGAAGTCAGTGGGGAAGATCTTCCAGAAAAATGCTTGAGTTCCCCATTGACTTCCATTGTACTTCGGTACACGAGTTGAGCCCATCCAAGCATCCGACTGTTCATTACGAGTACCAAGCACGGTAGTGCTCGTTCATCACTAGTTTCAACGTCACGTGAATGGAATGGTGTCGGCATGGGAGGGAAGTATAAGCGTCCAAGTAGTGGAAAACCCCACCGGATCCGGCGCGATGCGGCACGATTTACAATGCAAGACTATGGACGCCGGATGCGGCGTCCTGTGGCAAAAAACGCATCCGGCCGCCAGATGCGGTTTTATGAACTGCGCATGCTCAGTATCAAGCCGCATCCATCAAAAAACGGATGGGCCACATGGAAAAACGTATGCAACAGATTTGTTTTTTTCGCCGCATCCGTTGCATAGGTTTTTGAGCCGGATTGTGCCTGATGCAAAGAAAACTGATGTGTGAAAGCAGCCTAAGTGAAATACATTTTTTTCCCCAAAACGTGAGTCTAAGAAAGTGCTGATCATTTTCTGGCACAAGCATACAATATGTCCTGACATTATCCAGCATATACCGTATACGTGTCAGAAATGTACAGCAGTGTATGTATGTGGTCTCACGTCTGACATAGTCCTCAGTCATGCATAGATCTTACATCCCAGAGTAAAGTCACACGTCTATTCTTGGAGGAGAGATATATGACTTAGAAGACACATTTCTTGATAATGCAGAAGGAAGCTGTGACAACACTGATAGATTACATCATGGTTTCAAGTAAGGACACTTGAAATTGAAGTTTCTCAATTATGAAATTTAAAGGGGTTGTCAAGACAGCTAAAAAGTATTACAAACTGAAAATAAAGGAAACCTCTTTGATTATCTTTAAAGAGTAAGGCTATGTCACACAGTGCATCTTTTATTGCGTTTTTGGTGCGTTTTTGAGGTCACAGAGATGCACCTAGATGCATGCATTTCCTTCTCCCAGTAAAGTCTATGAGATTTCTATTTTGCTGTCCACACTGGGCATCTTTTTTGGCTGCGTTTTATGAAGATGCAGCATGTCAATAGTTTTTGCATTTTTTCCAGCGTTTTTTAGCCCTTCCAGTCAATAGATTTAACTTAAAAAACACATTGGGCAAAATGCAATAAAAATGCGTAAAAAACGCATGCATTTTTTATGTTTTTGGCACGAGTGCGTTTTTTGGGGCCAAAAACACTGCATCCTTATGGTTAAGAAAAGAAACACTGTGTGAATATAGCCTTACTCCTATAAATATATAACGATATTGTCAAATAATGCTTTAAAAAAAAAAAAACAAAAAAAAAAAAAAAACAGTTTTACAATTTACTAAATATTAATTTTTGGAGCGGTTTCTAGTATGGTAAAGCTTGCTTTTTGGCTTGTTGTCTAGGAGACCGACCACCACTGCTTTCTAGTTTATATGCCCTGCAGTGAGGAGGCCAGGATTAGGAGATAAGAGGTACGCTCCAGGAGGATCCCAGTCAGCTCCAGGAGGATCCCAGTCAGCTCCAGGGGAATCCCAGTCAGCTCCAAGGGAATCCCAGTCAGCTCCAGGGGGAATCCCAGTCAGCTCCAGGGGGAATCCCAGTCAGCTCCAGGGGGAATCCCAGTCAGCTCCAGGGGGAATCCCAGACAGCTCTAGGGAATTCCAGTCAGCTCCAATACAGTATTTACAAGCTCAACAGAAAAGAGCTTGTAAGATCTCTGCACGTTCATTCACTGATCCTAGCATCTAGACAGCAGTAGTGGTCAGTCACCAAGGCGATGAGGCATAAACAAAAGAAAATAAAAACGATACTACATCAAGAACGGCTAAATTTTTTATTAAAACAGAAAATTGCAAACCTGATTGTTTTTACACGCACTAGCCAATAATAGCCATCTATAACACTCTAATCCAGATAGTGAAATCCTTATCTGGTCCAAGAAGACGTAGATTTCCACTACAATTTCTGGAGTAATATATCAGTTGCACAAATGTATCACCTCTCCTTCCTACTTAACCACACACACTTCATAGAAAATGTCCATAGTTTTAGCCTCCGCCACCAGCAAGAAAATATTCCCATTAGTCCCTGCTGCCAGCGCTCGGAGAGGTGCATTTATCTGCTGCTGACACAGTTCTTAGGAGTAAAAAAGGAAGAGATATTTTGTAAATCGCTGAATATTGCAGAATCTCTGTTATTAACACCCTACATTTTGGGTAAAAGTTGAGCCTCACTTTAAGGGCCCATTCACATTCTCAGGATTTGATGAGGATTTTGGCAGGTGCTCTGTGCCAAATATCGCAGCTCACATTTGGTCTCCAATGCATGTGAATAGGGGTTTTTTTATCTCGCTCAGACACTCCAGTTGTCAATATATTCCAAAATTTCTACATGGACTAACAAGAACGTGGCAATGTATTGTTGTGCAAAACAAACATCTCAGAAGCGATGTCCGCTCACCATTCAGACCAATTCAATTTGTTTCTCTAATACAGTATTTTACATGACATGTGCAAGTGTGGTATATGAAAGTTTTATTACCCTAAAAACTCCCAGAATAAGACCACAGTAAGGCTATGTGCCCACCTTACGCTGTGTCCCTGCAGAAATTTCTGCAGCGATTTGGACAGCACACGTGCGCTTCAAATCGCTGCAGAAACACTGAGTAATGAATGCAGTGAAAAAGCTGATTTCATGCGCTCTGGATGCAGCCTCCACCATAGACCGAGCAGGACCTGCATCCAAAGCGCACGAAAGAAGTGACATGTTGCTTTTTAGGACGCAGCGATTTGGCAGCATGCAAATTGCTGCGTTCTAAAATGCAAGGTGTGCATGGATTATGCACAATCTTCATAGATTGTGCTGGGGACGCAGGACGCATGCAGTTACGCAATGTGGGCACAGAGCCAAAAGGGCTCATGTGCACATTGCGTACGCACATGCATTTATGCTGCGTATTGCACTGCAGCGTAAATGCCTGCGTCCTGCGTCCCCTGCACAATCTATGAACATTGTGCATGAGACGTGCACTCGATGCTTTTATGAATGCAGCGATTTGGGTGCTAAACTTTTGACCCAAATCCATGCGTTCATAAAAGGAACATGCCACTTATTCCGTGCGCTTTTGATGTAGCTCCCACTCTGTCTATGGTAGGGGCAGCAGCCAGAGCACATGAAATCGGATTTTTTTTAACAAAAATACTGCATCCATTCTGCAGTGTTTCTGCAGCGATTTGAAGCGCACATGAGCTGTCAAATCGCTGCAGAATATTCAGCAGTTACGTGCGCATGAGCCCTAATAGTAAAACCCATGAATAACGTCTAACACAGAAGAGAGGCTACCTCATGCCTCACAGATCAGCACTCCTGGTGCAGCAACCAATATGACTGCCTCGTATGTGTTCACATGTCAGTGACTATACCCATTAGATTACATCTGCCAAACCCACCACCGTTTCATGTGTATGGAGAGTTGGATTTCACCTTCTGAGCGGTTTATTTTCAGAGAGATAAAAAACCATGTGGGGTGTCTGACCGGACTTAAAGGGAACATATAAAACTGTTTTTAATCTGTAGATATGAGGTTAATCTGCAGTTTAATAGCATTCTGAACCTGCCCGGCACCTGCACATTACACCCTGCTGCTGGGAGGGAGTTATCTTTAATCCTCCCAGCAGTTTTCCAATTTCAGTCAAGGGGGCGGAGCCAGTGCAGGTTCAGTCACCACACTGTGTATGGAGAGCAGTGGCTGTAACCACAGCCGCTCATCATTAGAACCAGCTGTCAGTCAGTACTGGGGGTGGTTACGGCCGCCGCTCTCCATACAGAGCGGGGACTGAACCCGCGCCGGCGCTGCCTCCATTACTGTAACCCGGAACGCTGCCGGGAGGATTAAAGTTAATTTCCTACCAGCAGCAGGGTTTAATGTGCAGGCGCCAGGCAGGTTCAGATTGCTACTAACCTGCAGATTAACCCCATATCTACAGGTTAACAGCATTTTTCCTATTGACAGGTTCCCTTTAAAAGGGATTTTCCCACAAACAAAGTTTATTGTAATCAATAGATCTTGGAATAATACTGTCCACAATTGGATGTTATATAAAATGTTCCTGTGCTGAGATAATCTTATACATGTGCCCCTGCTGTGTACTGTGTAATGGCCGTGTCTGACTGTACAGGGACAAGGTCTGATCATACCACTTTTCACCACAGCATTGGGTGCAGAATATCTTGCCACACTATAGTAGCAGTATTGTGAATGAGATGGCAGGAGATTTCATTTACATGTGGCAGGGAAAATCTGCAGGATAAATTCAGCGTCAGTAACGTAAATCAACGCTACCAATATCACTGTAGTAAAAGGTGAGGTGTGCTGTAACACCGCTGAATACTTGCAACAAAATCCTCAGATTTCACTGTGGATTGTCCGCTGACGGAGATCCGCAACCTACCAGTCCTATGAGAACGTCCCCTTAAGGTTCACTGCAATTCCTAATCCCGTCAGTAAATGGCGGGGCAGAAAACAAAGGCTGAGGGATACATCAGACCGTGATTCATTACATGACTCCCAGTTTATTTCCAAATTACAGTGTGGAGTAAATTGCAGCTGCCAGTATCCGGCCTGTACGCACATGATCTGTAGTGCGGCCATCTCACATAATCGTGACCCATTTTGATAACATATTTCACAATAATTCTAAAATGTCTATGTGCCATAGCGGGTGAAGGCTCAGCTTTCCCTGTAAGGCCAGAGTCACATTTGCGAGTGCCCCGCGTGTAACTCGCACGAGTCTCTCATTGAATCACCCGGCACAGACTTGCACTCTCCGGACAGGAGCGGGTCGGTAGCATGTATGTCTATGCAGCTGAGATGCTCCTGTCCGGAGAGTGCGAGTCCATGCCGGGTGATTCAATGAGAGACGCGCACGAGGAACTCACAAGTGTGACTCTGGCCTAACATATCTCTATTATCCAGTAATCCCAAGCAGAGGTGGAGGGACAGGCTGCCGCACATCCAAGCAAATCTTTCTCCAGAGACCAGCGGCCCATTTATTGGACCTGGACTATCCTCGCAGCAATTATTGCTCTCCTCGGTAATGTATATCCTACTTTTTAGGCATGAGATACACGACGACTTCAGACATGGCACACAGCGGTAGGCCAAAGATGGCGTGGTACCAACGCTACCCCACATGAAAATGAAGCAAGTCAAAATGCAAATCTGCTGAACGTGTTTGTGTTGAGAATTTTTGGTCTTAGTGTAACCATATTGGCTTTTATTATGGGGTGATGTGGCACTGGTATAGTGCAGATTTCACCGTGTGGTCCAAGCCTTGACGCCTATACTGAGGCTCTGCAGCGCCAATCTGAAACAATATACTGTATATTCTCCATATGCCTCAGTATAGCACCACACGTTACATCCCTGCTATATACCTTTGGGGCATCTATTATGTAAATTAGGTTACTTGTATTTGTTTTGTGTGTTTTTTCCTCATTTTCTCTGTCGCGGCTTTTGCCTCTTCTGGTGTTAGGCTATGTGTGCACGTGTGCGCTCTGCACCACACACAAAAGGTTCGCTTCAGAGCGCAGCTGAAAAGCTCCGTTCTGAAGCGCCTGGTGCCTGCGGAATTCGTGCGCTCTGCATGCTGCCTCTCCCTGTAAACAGCATGCAAAGCGCACGAAAGACGTGACATGTCACTTAGGACGCACGCTTTGGGCAGCAGCCGAATCGCTGCGTTCTAATACGCCACGTGCGCACGTCTCATGCACAATCTTCAGAGATTGTGCTGGGGACGCAGGACGCATGCAGTTACGCTGCGGTGGAGAATGCAGCGTAACTGCTTGCAATACGCACACGTGCACACATAGCCTTATGCTTTAAATAAAGCAGCTTTTAGATGTTCAGCTTTCACAAAAAATCACTGATATAATTAAGTGCAGATTACATGAGTTTATGATGCGTTTCCACATCAGAAACACACTAAGAATACATACGTGTGTGTGTGTGTGTGTGTGTGTGTGTGTGTGTGTGTGTTTTATAGGCAGATTTTCCATTATTAATGCAAGTCTATGAGGAGAATGTGCACAGAAATTGACAGGTTGTGGATGTGAAACACTGAGGAGATTCTATAATCCCATCCCCTCGGCTGGATCTGTAAGACGCTGCATTTTTGATGCAGCTAAGATACGCAGAGTCAAAAAAATCACCAAGAACTCATTGTGGGAACATAGTGAATGTGAAACAACATGGAGGTCTGAATGAGGCCTAATAAAGCAGGTCTGCTTTACTGCAATGAAGAATCAGACTGTGGGCTCCTTCAGAAGAGTGTATGGTCTGTACTTGATTACCACGGACCATCCACGGAGAGCACAGACACATTGTAGCCAGTGTACATGGCTGATTTTCAGCATGGACTGATAGTTTGTGTAAAAATAATTCCAGTATGGATCACCATGGTGTGTTTTATGGACCAGAACAATGTAAAGGCAACTGCGTCCGCCTGGAACGCGTAAACACAGAGAGCTGCACATCAGCCAACTGTGGACGCGACTGCCCCATTTTTCCATACGGCCGTCTGGACCCGGTTGTTGTCTGGAAGCAGCTTCGGAGGACACTTTCCAGCTGGCGTCATACAAGGATGTCTAGATCCTCAGCTATGAAGTGAACATATGGTTATAAGGAAACCGTCCGACTCCTCAGCCAAGGCCTCAGATATCTGCCATCCTCCCACCAGGGCTGTGGAGTCGGAGTCGGAGTCGTGGAGTCGGAGTCGGAGTCGGAGCTCATTTTGGTGGAGTCGGAGTCGGAGTCGGTATAAAATGCACCGACTCCGACTCCTAAAATATATAATAAATTGGGGACAGGAGTGCAATGCAGAATGTGCTGAATATTTTACTAAATAACAACATTTAGTATAATGCGTATATTTAAGTGAAAAATTTATTGTAGTACATGAATATGTGTATGTGAACATCAGACATTTAATTGTTTTTATGATACAATAATCAAGATATTTGGATAGAACATAAAATATTTATTGGATACAACTTTAGAACACAAAAAAACTAATAAATTGTAAATATGTAATATATATAATATATATATATATACAGTGTATATACACACACACAAGATATATATGTAATCTACTGTATATTACATAGTGTATTACATATTTACAATTTATTACAGTTTTTTGTGTTCTAAAGTTGTATTCCAATAAATATATTTTATGTTCTATCCAAATATCTTGATTATTGTATCATAAAAATTATTAAATGTCTGATGTTCACATACACATATTCATGTACTACAATAAATTTTTCACCTAACTATAAGCAATATATGTAGGAGTCGGAGTCGGAGCCGGAGTCGGAGTCGGTGCAAGAGAATTTGAGGAGTCGGAGTCGGAGTCGGAGTCGAAGGTTTGGCTTACCGACTCCACAGCCCTGCCTCCCACCACTGCGCAGGGCCATAATGTGGGAAGCGATAGGGACGCCATCCATATGACGAGCATTTTTTTTTCTTTTTCAGCAGCTATTATTCTACAGTCACTTACAGAACCATTTACAGTGTCCTATACTACAGAATAGTAATGTATGCATAATGAAGAGACGGATGACGCTAGGATGTCCCTGTGATGTCAGATTTTTTTACCCACATCCATAGTCATGCAGTGGCGAGTCTCGGTCATTTTACACGGCCAAACCCAGCAAGCTGCAATATTTTCCTCAGGATTGCAGATCAGCACTGCCTCATTGGTGAAAACTGGTGACAGTGCAATGCGATTTTTTTATCGGACTGCACTTGGTGTATTTATACACAGATGTGAGCGACCCTTACTCCAACACTGGCGCGTCACTCACCCTCAGGGTGCAGTCTCCATGAGTGGTAAGGCCACCCATCTGCGTGGTAGCTTCCATCAGTGGCGCAGTCCTGAAGCCCATCATATTAGTTGTGGAGCAGTGAACAGCAAAATAGTATTCTTGTGTCTATATACCGTACATATACAGTGGAGAAAATAAGTATATGATACACTGCCAATTTTGCAAGTTTTCGCACCTACAAAGAATGGAGAGGTCTGTATTTTTTATTTTAAGTACACTTCAACTGTGACAGAATCTACTTACATAATCACTAGTTATGTCTGTTCTATTCTGTCATGCACCGCGCCACTGTCAGTAGCGCTGGCGCAGTTCGAACTGCCCCTGTGCAACTGACAAACGTCACCCGCAGCTCCACACGTGGCTCCGCCACCCCCGCACATTACATGACACCCGCGGCTCCGCCACCCCCGCACATTACATGACACCCGCGGCTCCGCCACCACCGCACATTACATGACACCCGCGACTCCGCCACCACCGCACATTACATGACACCCGTGGCTCCGCAACCCCCGCACATTAAATGACACCCGTGGCTCCACCTCATACTCCCGTACATTACATTACACCCGCAGCTCCACTTCATACTCCCGCCCAGCGGAGTCCTTCAGACACAGAGCAGAGTCCCCTTGAGCACATGACAGTGACATCACACAGGTCCTGTAAGCACATGGTTGCATCTAGATTGGAGTGGATTTTTGAGGATCTCCCTGCAGCCTCCATTCTAGACAGTTCAGTACTGTGTGTGTGTGTGTGTGTGCGCGCGCGCGCTGAGTGTATAGCAGAGCTGTGCGCGCCTGTCTGTGCGCATGTGTGTCTGTGTGTTACAGCTGAGTGTATAGCAGAGCTGTGTGTGTTAGAGAAATAAAAAAAAAAAAAAAAATATATATATATATATATATATATATATATCTATATATAATATATATACACACACACACACACACACACACACACACACACACGTGTCTATTTACAATAAAAATTACACACAGCCTTTAACACATTTTATTAGCCCCAAAAAAAATTCTGTGGTCAATCAGCTTACAAGGGACAACATAGTGTAAACACACACAGGGGAGACATCACATAGTGAACACAGCTCAAGAAACACAACACCAGATACCAATATACAGCACACAACAAGAAAGAGACAGTGCACAGGGGTGAAAGAGGTCAAATGATGCAACACATACAATACACAAATGCGGAGGGATGACATACAACAGATATATTGGACAGAGCAGAGCAATCAGTGTGACACATCTCCACTGCTCCTGTCAGCACCACTAAGCATAGACCGATCTTCATTTCCCCTCACTGTCGATGCGAGAGCATCGGGCCTATTTCTAGTAAAAGATAAAATCCAGAAAATCATATCATTTTTAAATAATTAATTTGCAATTTATTGCAAGAAATAAGTATTTGATCAGCTACCCACCAGCAAGAATTCTGCCTCTCACAGACCTGTTATTTTTCTCTTTAAGAAGCCCTCCTACTCTGCACTCATTACCTGTAATAATTGCACCTATTTGAACTCATTACCTGTATAAAAGACACCTGTCCACACACATTCAATCAATCACTCTCCAACCTCTCCACGACCAAAGAGCTGTCTATGGATACCAGGGACAAATTGTAGACCTGCACAAGGCTGAGATGGGCAACAGGACAATAGGCAAGCAGCTTGGTGAGAAGACAACTGTTGGCGCAATTATTAGAAAATAGAAAAAAAAACACAATCAGTCAATCTTCTTCAATATGGGGTTCCACGCAAGATCTTGGGGTAACTCTGAATCTGAGAAAGGTCAGGAATCAGCCCAAAACTACATGGAAGGACCTGATCAATGACCTCAAGAGTGCCAGGACCACACTCTCAAAGTTTACAATTAGTAACACAATACACAGTAATGGATTAAAATCCCGAAGGGCACGTTCGGTCCCCCTGCTCATGCCAGCACATGTCCAGGCTTGTTTGAAATGCGCCAATGACCATTTGGATGATCCAGAGAAGGCATGGGAGAAGGTCATGTGGTCAGATGAGACCAAAATAGAACTTTTTGGCATTAACTCCAATTGCCGTGTTTGGAGGAAGAAGAAAGATAAGTATGTACAACGCCAAGAATACCATCCCAACCGTGAAGCATGGGGGTGTAAACATCATACTTTTATAATGCTTTTCTACAAAAGGGTCAGTAACAGTATTGAAGATGGGTTGTGGCTAGGTCTTCTCAATGACCCGAAACACACAGCCAGGGCAACTAAGGAGTGGCTCCGTAAGAAGCATTTCAAGGTCTTGGAGTGGCCTAGCCAGTCTCCAGACCTGAACCCAATAGAAAATCCTTGGAGGGAGCTGAAACAATGTTGCCCAGTGACAGCCCCGAAACCTGAAAGATCTGGAGTAGACCTGTATGGAGGAGTCGCCAAAATCCCTGCTGCAGTGTGTGCAAACCTGGTCAAAAACTACAGCAAATGTCTGACATCTGTAATTGCAAACAAAGGTTTCTGTACCAAATATTACGTTCTAGTTTTCTATTGTATAAAATATTATTTTATGCAATAAAAGGCAAATTATTTAAAAATCATACAATGTGATTTTCAGAAAAATGGTTTATTGTGTCACAGTTGAAGTTACCTACGATAAAAATTACAGACCTCTCCATTATTTGTAGGTGGGAAAACTTGCAAAATCGGCATTGTATCAGATACTTACGTTCCCCACTGTACACACATATAACCACACACAGTACAGGGCCGAGGGTTACTGTATATTCTGTAATAACCCTGCCGCAGGCACTGCTGACGCCTCACCGCCCCGGTGTATGTTATGTTTTGCATGGAACGCACTATATATGTGCATACTGTATATAAACACGGTCCTGGCTGATCATGGGCGGCACGGTGGCTCAGTGGTTAGCACTGCAGGCTTGCAGCGCTGAGGTCCTGGGTTCAATTCCCACCAAGGACACCATCTGCAAGGAGTTTGTATGTTCTCCCCATGTTTGCGTGGGTTTCCTCCGGGTTCTCCGGTTTCCTCCCACTCTCCAAAGACATACAGATAGGGAATTTAGATTGTGAGCCCCAATGGGGACAGTGCTCCCAATGTATGTAAAGCGCTATGGAATTAATAGCACTATATAAATGAATAAATTATTATTATCACAGTTGATACAGTCACATTTCTATACACAGCTCTGACCGAGAATTAGGCCTTCATATTGTAATCTCCAGCTATACAGCGCAGTGCCCGTACGCTACAGCATACACACTATATAGGGCAGGGAGGTCCGCACAGCGCAGTGCCCGTACGCTACAGCAAACACTATATACGGCAGGGAGGTCCGCACAGCGCAGCGCCCGTACACTACAGTATACACACAATATACGGTGGGGAGGTCTGCACAGCGCAGCGCCCGTACACTACAGTATACACACTATATACGGTGGGGAGGTCTGCACAGCGCAGTACCCGTACACTACAGTATACACACTATATACGGCAGGGAGGTCCGCACAGCGCAGTGCCCATACACTACAGTATACACACAATATACGGTGGGGAGGTCTGCACAGCGCAGCGCCCATACACTACAGCATACACACTATATACAGCAGGGAGGTCCGCACAGCGCAGCGCCCATACACTACAGCATACACACTATATACAGCAGGGAGGTCCGCACAGCGCAGTGCCCATACACTACAGTATACACACAATATACGGTGGGGAGGTCCGCACAGCGCAGCGCCCGTACACTACAGCATACACACTATATACAGCAGGGAGGTCCGCACAGCGCAGCGCCCATACACTACAGCATACACACTATATACAGCAGGGAGGTCCGCACAGCGCAGTGCCCATACACTACAGTATACACACAATATACGGTGGGGAGGTCCGCACAGCGCAGCGCCCGTACACTACAGCATACACACTATATACAGCAGGGAGGTCCGCACAGCGCAGCGCCCATACACTACAGCATACACACAATATACGGCGGGGAGGTCCGCACAGCGCAGCGCCCGTACACTACAGTATACACACTATATACGGTGGGGAGGTCTGCACAGCGCAGTACCCGTACACTACAGTATACACACTATATACGGCAGGGAGGTCCGCACAGCGCAGTGCCCATACACTACAGTATACACACAATATACGGTGGGGAGGTCTGCACAGCGCAGCGCCCATACACTACAGCATACACACTATATACAGCAGGGAGGTCCGCACAGCGCAGCGCCCATACACTACAGCATACACACTATATACAGCAGGGAGGTCCGCACAGCGCAGTGCCCATACACTACAGTATACACACAATATACGGTGGGGAGGTCCGCACAGCGCAGCGCCCGTACACTACAGCATACACACTATATACAGCAGGGAGGTCCGCACAGCGCAGCGCCCATACACTACAGCATACACACTATATACAGCAGGGAGGTCCGCACAGCGCAGTGCCCATACACTACAGTATACACACAATATACGGTGGGGAGGTCCGCACAGCGCAGCGCCCGTACACTACAGCATACACACTATATACAGCAGGGAGGTCCGCACAGCGCAGCGCCCATACACTACAGCATACACACTATATACAGCGGGGAGGTCCGCACAGCGCAGTGCCCGTACACTACAGCATACACACTATATACAGCGGGGAGGTCCGCACAGCGCAGCGCCCATACACTACAGCATACACACTATATACAGCAGGGAGGTCCGCACAGCGCAGCGCCCATACACTACAGTATACACACAAAATACGGTGGGGAGGTCTGCACAGCGCAGTGCCCATACACTACAGCATACACACTATATACAGCAGGGAGGTCCGCACAGCGCAGTGCCCGTACACTACAGCATACACACTATATACAGCAGGGAGGTCCGCACAGCGCAGCGCCCATACACTACAGTATACACACTATATACGGTGGGGAGGTCTGCACAGCGCAGCGCCCATACACTACAGCATACACACTATATACAGCAGGGAGGTCCGCACAGCGCAGCGCCCATACACTACAGTATACACACAATATACGGTGGGGAGGTCTGCACAGCGCAGCGCCCATACACTACAGCATACACACTATATACAGCAGGGAGGTCCGCACAGCGCAGCACCCATACACTACAGCATACACACTATATACAGCAGGGAGGTCCGCACAGCGCAGCGCCCATACACTACAGCATACACACTATATACAGCAGGGAGGTCCGCACAGCGCAGCGCCCATACACTACAGTATACACACTATATACGGTGGGGAGGTCTGCACAGCGCAGCGCCCATACACTACAGCATACACACTATATACGGCAGGGAGGTCCGCACAGCGCAGCGCCCATACACTACAGTATACACACTATATACGGTGGGGAGGTCTGCACAGCGCAGTGCCCGTATGTGAAGCCCCACAGGTGTTGTGTCGGTGCATACCTTCAGGGACTCCACGTAGCTGGTGCTGGTCACAGGTAGGGAATCTTCGGTTTTGATCGTGACGCCACTCTCAGTATTGCGGTCAGTGGGGACCGCCACTGCAGGTTAGGGGACGCCTGGGGCTGATGGTGGGTGCAGTCGGATGTAGTAGCCTCCTGAGAGTGAGGCAAGCCCCAGGGCCCTGTGTAGGTTTGTAGTACCACAAGTCGCAGAATGACCACACAGGCAGGATGTCTTTTAGGGTTTTTACTCACATTTGATGGCAGGGTGAGTAACCCGGGCGTAGCTGGGATGAACCAGATGGGAACCAGGTATCCTTCAGGCTGACTTTATGAGGGTGGCTACTGACTCGCCTTCCTTAGCCCTTGGTGGTTTGGGGTGACCCCGACTTTGAGTCCCTATGGGGGTCGCCCAGGGAAGATGCTGCAGCCTCTCTCCCCCTTTTGGTTGCCGTTTGCTTGTTCCCCGGACCAGGCCACTCCAGCTGCTTGCCTCCTGTGACCTATGGGCCCTCACTGCGGTTACGTGGCTGCGGCTTTTGTGGTGTTGTGGTGTGGGCTTTGAGAGCCCCACACCGGCAGGTTTAGCAGAAGAAAGCTGGATCTATCTTCGCTTCGGGATCTGCCGCCCGGTTGGGCCTGGTGCTCTCTAGCAGTCTCCTTACTTCCCACTCCGTGCTTTCTCTCTAGCTGAAGCTGGCTTTCAGGTAGCACTCCTAGTTGACCGTTCTCCCCCGTCAGTAGCCACTGCGCGGGCGCTGTTAGACAGCATCAACCCCACAGGTCTGCTCCTCACTGAGCCCTCTGGAGTTCTCCTCTAACTGACTCACATCTGGGACCTTCACTGCTGCTCCTGTCAGAGCTTCACTTTCCTGCTGCTCACTCCTCCACACTCTGCTGCAGACTCTCGACTCTTTACTCCTCCTTCTCTTTTCCCTTTTGTGCCTGCCTACGCCACCTAGCAACCAGATTCTCTTACCACACCCCTTGAGAGGAGATGGAGGCTTTTGGCCCCCTCCACTATTCCAGTGAAGGTCAAGGCTTTTCCCCCTCCTGGAATCCCCAGGGGTCCTCTCATGGGTACATGTGTGAGACCTGATCACTATGCGCCTGTGTTCCACACCCCGGTCAGCCTTCTGGATTACCTGTATTGTACTGTCCCCAGCATGGGTGCAGTACTCAGTGGTGCCTGACCAGGTCAGGGGCGCCACATTCCCCCTTAGTTATCACCAGCACGTCCTCGGGCTGCAAGACAACATTTTACAATGCATAAAACATTAAAAACATGTAAAACATTTAAAAGCACCAGGTACCATACATCACCACCCTCCACCCACAAGTCCGTTAACCCACCCAAAACCCTTTCACGTTGGCCGCGCCTTCAGCCACTTCTGGCAGGATGTAGAGGCGGCTTTCATGGACTGATGGTTTTCAGGGTATACCTGGCCTGGTGGAGCCGCGCCTTCAGCCTCTTCTGGCAGGATGTAGAGGCGGCCTCCACAGTTGGTGCTGACCAGGTACCCTCTTTGTGGTGGAGAGCCAGGCCCCATAAACAGGCATGCTCTCTGGTTGCAGGTGAGCCAAGGCCCTATATACGGACGGGCTCCTCCTGGTTGCAGACGAGCCAAGCCCCTAAACAGGCTGACTCTGGTGGTGGTGGTGCCCTTTTGGTGTAACTATTTACACTGCGAGAGTTTGTGGCTATAGCCAGTTCATAGCCTTAAGGTTTATGGTTTTTCTCACAATAGTTTTTGTGGGCACATGCTTAAACAATAACGTTGCAAACCTTTCAACTTGTCAAACTGGTCAAACTTTCGGTACTTCTTTCTTTACTTTACTCTACTCCTCTTTACCAGGGCTTGGGCCTGTTGGGCTGCGGCACCTGTTGCTTTCTTGCTCTTTGTCGTCGTCTGAGGTAGTTTCATCTGTAGGCTCTTTGTCTTTTCTTTCTTGATCTTCATCTGTTTCTTTTTCTGCATCTGTTTCTTTATCTCTGTCTTTTCTTTCTTCTTTGGGACATGGTGCTACGTCTAAGGCATAGTAGCCCCTCTCTCCTTGATGCAAGGTGAACTGTACTGCGTCTCCAATTTTCAAATTTCTGCCTGAATGTCCTCTGGGCAGGTGGGCTTGAACATCTCTCCGATTGACAAAAATGCCCTCTTTTATTCCACTGGCTACAATAAAGCCGTATCCGCTTTTCAAATTGAAGTCCTCCACTACTCCTCTGCAAAGGGGTCCTCTGACCTGGGCTCTGGACTTTCTCAGTAACCTTTTCTCCCGCAGGTCTCTGGCTGTGACCTCTCTCTGCTCTGGGGATGGCGGTGCAGGGGAAAACTGGGTTCTACTGCGGCGCTGTGTCTTGCGGCCTGAACTCTGCGTGGTACAGCTTGCAAACTCCCAGGTGAGACTTTTGGGCAGTTCTTCGTCAGCGGACGGTGTCAGATCTTCCTCATCCCAGCGAGAATAGGGCAGCATCTCTGGCTCTGGGTATGGATCCACTGCTGGTGGCTCCGGAGTCAGCTCCTCAGCTTCCTGGCCTCCTCTCCCCCTTAGTTCTTCTTGGCACTCCTTTGGTGGCAGTGCTGGGGATGGGCTTTCTTCAGCTGGTCTGGGCGGTGGACTCTCTGGCGCGGCTGCAGGGGTTGCCTGAATCTCCTTGGGGGTATGCGGAGGGAGCAGATACCGATCCATCATCTCTTGTGGGAACTGGGCCTCTAGGTCAGCCTTCAGCTTCCAGTATTCGGGGTCCTCTCCTATCAGGGTCTTCCTAGCAGGGACCTCTTTGGACTGGGGAGCGGTGTCTGCTCTGGCCTTGCAGGCCGGGGTAAATGATGAGGTAATCTCTTCTTGGCGGGCCGCGCCTGGCATGGCGGCGGCCTGGTCTTGGCGGGCCGCGCCCTGGATGGCGGCGGCCTGGTCTGGGCGGGCCGCGCCCGGCATGGCGGCGGCCTGGTCTTGGCGGGCCGCGCCCGGCATGGCGGCGGCCTGGATCGGCGTCGCAGCTGCGATGGGATCTGTGCAGGCTGGGCTGGACGTCGCTGCAGCAGTCTGGGCTTGGCGGGCCGCGCCTGGCGTGGCTGCGGCCTGGTTCAGCACCTCACTTGCGGCGCGGACGAGCGTTGCTGCGGCGGTGGGGTCTCGGCGGGCCGGGCCTAGCAGGGCGGCGGCCTGGGTCAGCGTTACGCCTGCGACGCGGATGAGGGTCGCGGTGGCAGCCGGTTCTTTGCGGGCCGGACTGGGCGTTGCTGCAGGGACCGGGTCTTGGTGGGCCGAGCAGGGCATCGCTGCGGCCGCTGGGGCTTGGAAGGCCGCACCTGGCGTGGCTGCGGCCTGCTTCAGCGTCGCCGCACCGGACGCCTCTTCGGGGACCGCGGGCGTGGCAGCAGGGGTCGGGGCACTTGCGCTGGCCGGGGCATCACTTGACTCACCCACCGGTGGCAGCATCGGGGTCTGCGTCATCGCCGTCCTGTCTGGCACTCGGCGCGCGGCTCTCCTTTCATAGGCCCGAACCGCCGCAGTCATCTCCAGCATTTCCATTCGTTCTTCCCGGATCTGCTCCACAACCCGGTTCTCCAGTCGGTCGCAGAACTGGGCCAGCTCCCGATACCACCAGGCAGCGGAGCCTGGTTCTGGGTTCCTGCGGTCAGACGCCATTTCTTCTGCGCCCTCTTCTGCACGACTCTCCAGCTGTGGGCTCGCCGTTGCCTCTAGTAGCAAGCCGTTCAGTTTCTGCTCTGCCTCCTTCAGCAGCTCCTCTCCCAGCAGCAGGCTTGTGGCTCTCTTTCCTTCCCGCCGTCTCTGGACGCTTCCCCTCTCTTCACCAGCGAGGTCAGAACTCTGCAGGGGATCTCTGGGTAGCCACACCTCTTCGTGGGCGGTAACTTCTTCCAGCGCGGGCTGCTGTTGTTTTTCAGCGCGCTTTTCATGGTGGCAATATGGCGGCGCTTCCAATTTTTCAGGCGGACCGCCCAGGCACATGGTCACCTGTCTGAACAGGTCTAGTCCTTATCCTGTTCGTGACGCCAGATGTGAAGCCCCACAGGTGTTGTGTCGGTGCATACCTTCAGGGACTCCACGTAGCTGGTGCTGGTCACAGGTAGGGAATCTTCGGTTTTGATCGTGACGCCACTCTCAGTATTGCGGTCAGTGGGGACCGCCACTGCAGGTTAGGGGACGCCTGGGGCTGATGGTGGGTGCAGTCGGATGTAGTAGCCTCCTGAGAGTGAGGCAAGCCCCAGGGCCCTGTGTAGGTTTGTAGTACCACAAGTCGCAGAATGACCACACAGGCAGGATGTCTTTTAGGGTTTTTACTCACATTTGATGGCAGGGTGAGTAACCCGGGCGTAGCTGGGATGAACCAGATGGGAACCAGGTATCCTTCAGGCTGACTTTATGAGGGTGGCTACTGACTCGCCTTCCTTAGCCCTTGGTGGTTTGGGGTGACCCCGACTTTGAGTCCCTATGGGGGTCGCCCAGGGAAGATGCTGCAGCCTCTCTCCCCCTTTTGGTTGCCGTTTGCTTGTTCCCCGGACCAGGCCACTCCAGCTGCTTGCCTCCTGTGACCTATGGGCCCTCACTGCGGTTACGTGGCTGCGGCTTTTGTGGTGTTGTGGTGTGGGCTTTGAGAGCCCCACACCGGCAGGTTTAGCAGAAGAAAGCTGGATCTATCTTCGCTTCGGGATCTGCCGCCCGGTTGGGCCTGGTGCTCTCTAGCAGTCTCCTTACTTCCCACTCCGTGCTTTCTCTCTAGCTGAAGCTGGCTTTCAGGTAGCACTCCTAGTTGACCGTTCTCCCCCGTCAGTAGCCACTGCGCGGGCGCTGTTAGACAGCATCAACCCCACAGGTCTGCTCCTCACTGAGCCCTCTGGAGTTCTCCTCTAACTGACTCACATCTGGGACCTTCACTGCTGCTCCTGTCAGAGCTTCACTTTCCTGCTGCTCACTCCTCCACACTCTGCTGCAGACCCTAGACTGTTTACTCCTCCTTCTCTTTTCCCTTTTGTGCCTGCCTACGCCACCTAGCAACCAGATTCTCTTACCACACCCCTTGAGAGGAGATGGAGGCTTTTGGCCCCCTCCACTATTCCAGTGAAGGTCAAGGCTTTTCCCCCTCCTGGAATCCCCAGGGGTCCTCTCATGGGTACATGTGTGAGACCTGATCACTATGCGCCTGTGTTCCACACCCCGGTCAGCCTTCTGGATTACCTGTATTGTACTGTCCCCAGCATGGGTGCAGTACTCAGTGGTGCCTGACCAGGTCAGGGGCGCCACACGTACACTACAGCAAACACTATATACGGCAGGGAGGTCCGCACAGCGCAGCGCCCATACACTACAGTATACACACAATATACGGTGGGGAGGTCCGCACAGCGCAGTGCCCCTACACTACAGTATACACACAATATACGGTGGGGAGGTCCACACAGCGCAGCGCCCGTACACTACAGTATACACACTATATACAACAGGGAGGTCCGCACAGCGCAGCGCCCATACACTACAGCATACACACTATATATGGCAGGGAGGTCCGCACAGCGCAGCGCCCATACACTACAGTATACACACAATATACGGCAGGGAGGTCCGCACAGCGCAGCGCCCATACACTACAGCATACACACTATATACGGCAGGGAGGTCTGCACAGCGCAGCGCCCATACACTACAGCATACACACTATATACGGCAGGGAGGTCCGCACAGCGCAGCGCCCATACACTACAGCATACACACTATATACGGCAGGGAGGTCTGCACAGCGCAGCGCCCATACACTACAGCATACACACTATATACGGCAGGGAGGTCTGCACAGCGCAGCGCCCATACACTACAGCATACACACTATATACGGCGGGGAGGTCCGCACAGCGCAGCGCCCATACACTACAGTATACACACAATATACGGCAGGGAGGTCCGCACAGCGCAGCGCCCATACACTACAGCATACACACTATATACGGCAGGGAGGTCCGCACAGCGCAGCGCCCATACACTACAGCATACACACTATATACGGCAGGGAGGTCCGCACAGCGCAGCGCCCATACACTACAGCATACACACTATATACGGCAGGGAGGTCCGCACAGCGCAGCGCCCATACACTACAGCATACACACTATATACGGCAGGGAGGTCCGCACAGCGCAGCGCCCATACACTACAGCATACACACAATATACGGCAGGGAGGTCCGCACAGCGCAGCGCCCATACACTACAGCATACACACTATATACAGCAGGGAGGTCCGCACAGCGCAGCGCCCATACACTACAGCATACACACTATATACAGCAGGGAGGTCCGCACAGCGCAGCGCCCATACACTACAGCATACACACTATATACAGCAGGGAGGTCCGCACAGCGCAGCGCCCATACACTACAGCATACACACTATATACAGCAGGGAGGTCCGCACAGCGCAGCGCCCATACACTACAGCATACACACTATATACAGCAGGGAGGTCCGCACAGCGCAGTGCCCATACACTACAGCATACACACTATATACAGCAGGGAGGTCCGCACAGCGCAGCGCCCATAAACTACAGCATACACACTATACACGGCAGGGAGGTCCGCACAGCGCAGCGCCCGTACACTACAGTATACACACAATATACGGCAGGGAGGTCCGCACAGCGCAGTGCCCGTACACTACAGCATACACACTATATACAGCAGGGAGGTCCGCACAGCGCAGTGCCCGTACACTACAGCATACACACTATATACGGCAGGGAGGTCCGCACAGCGCAGCGCCCATACACTACAGCATACACACTATATACGGCAGGGAGGTCCGCACAGCGCAGCGCCCATACACTACAGCATACACACTATATACGGCAGGGAGGTCCGCACAGCGCAGCGCCCATACACTACAGCATACACACTATATACAGCAGGGAGGTCCGCACAGCGCAGTGCCCGTACACTACAGCATACACACTATATACAGCAGGGAGGTCCGCACAGCGCAGCGCCCATAAACTACAGCATACACACTATATACGGCAGGGAGGTCCGCACAGCGCAGCGCCCATACACTACAGCATACACACTATATACAGCAGGGAGGTCCGCACAGCGCAGCGCCCATACACTACAGCATACACACTATATACAGCAGGGAGGTCCGCACAGCGCAGCGCCCATACACTACAGTATACACACTATATACGGTGGGGAGGTCTGCACAGCGCAGTGCCCGTACACTACAGCAAACACTATATACGGCAGGGAGGTCCGCACAGCGCAGCGCCCATACACTACAGTATACACACAATATACGGTGGGGAGGTCCGCACAGCGCAGTGCCCATACACTACAGTATACAAATAATATACAGTGGGGAGGTCCACACAGCAGTGACCTACACTACAGTATACACACTATATACAGCAGGGAGGTCCGCACAGCGCAGTGCCCGTACACTACAGTATACACACAATATACGGTGGGGAGGTCTGCACAGCGCAGTGCCCCTACACTACAGTATACAAATAATATACAGTGGGGAGGTCCACACAGCGCAGTGCCCGTACACTACAGTATACACACAATATACGGTGGGGAGGTCCACACAGCGCAGTGCCCGTACACTACAGTATACACACTATATACAACAGGGAGGTCCGCACAGCGCAGCGCCCATACACTACAGCATACACACTATATATGGCAGGGAGGTCCGCACAGCGCAGCGCCCATACACTACAGTATACACACAATATACGGCAGGGAGGTCCGCACAGCGCAGCGCCCATACACTACAGCATACACACTATATATGGCAGGGAGGTCCGCACAGCGCAGCGCCCATACACTACAGCATACACACTATATACGGCAGGGAGGTCCGCACAGCGCAGCGCCCATACACTACAGCATACACACTATATACGGCAGGGAGGTCCGCACAGCGCAGCGCCCATACACTACAGCATACACACTATATACAGCAGGGAGGTCCGCACAGCGCAGTGCCCGTACACTACAGCATACACACTATATACAGCAGGGAGGTCCGCACAGCGCAGCGCCCATACACTACAGCATACACACTATGCTTCCTATGTACACTATGGTACACATCGCCCCCCGAGGAAGCAACGCAGCGAAACGCGTTGGGGCTTCTCCCACCCTGACTGGACTACTGCCCCGATATTTATCTAGCACTTTGCACTTTACTATAATGGGTAAGCAGCTCTGTTGTAATTATGTATACCCCATGAGGAAACTGTTCCTCTTACTTTAATGTTAGGGTGCTGCTTACCCATTTTATTTACAATTCTGTCTGGGCAGTGTCCTTCCCTTTTGGGAATGTCTTTCTGGGACCATTTTTCCTGCTTTCATGTCTTCTTTCTATCACATGTAATTTTACCAATTGTCTGAATTTATGTGTAATAAATATATTTCACTTTGATATCATAAGGCAATGGTTTTGACATTTATTGATATTATGGTTGGCCTCTTAACACTGCTCTTTCTCTGTATACTGTTTTGGAGTGGCCTAAATTTATTATATTGCATTCCATCTGTTACCCAGAAATTTTTGATTCTAGCATACACACTATATACGGCAGGGAGGTCCGCACAGCGCAGCGCCCATACACTACAGCATACACACTATATACAGCAGGGAGGTCCGCACAGCGCAGCGCCCATACACTACAGCATACACACTATATACAGCAGGGAGGTCCGCACAGCGCAGCGCCCATACACTACAGCATACACACTATATACAGCAGGGAGGTCCGCACAGCGCAGCGCCCATACACTACAGCATACACACTATATACAGCAGGGAGGTCCGCACAGCGCAGCGCCCATACACTACAGTATACACACTATATACAGCGGTGAGGTCCGCACAGCGCAGCGCCCATACACTACAGCATACACACTATATACAGCAGGGAGGTCCGCACAGCGCAGCGCCCATACACTACAGCATACACACTATATACAGCAGGGAGGTCCGCACAGCGCAGCGCCCATACACTACAGCATACACACTATATACAGCAGGGAGGTCCGCACAGCGCAGCGCCCATACACTACAGTATACACACTATATACAGCAGGGAGGTCCGCACAGCGCAGCGCCCATACACTACAGCATACACACTATATACAGCGGTGAGGTCCGCACAGCGCAGTGCCCGTACACTACAGTATACACACAATATACGGCAGGGAGGTCCGCACAGCGCAGTGCCCATACACTACAGCATACACACTATATACGGCGGGGAGGTCCGCACAGCGCAGCGCCCATACACTACAGCATACACACTATATACAGCGGGGAGGTCCGCACAGCGCAGTGCCCGTACACTACAGCATACACACTATATACAGCGGTGAGGTCCGCACAGCGCAGTGCCCGTACACTACAGTATACACACAATATACGGCAGGGAGGTCCGCACAGCGCAGCGCCCATACACTACAGCATACACACTATATACAGCAGGGAGGTCCGCACAGCGCAGCGCCCGTACACTACAGCATACACACTATATACAGCAGGGAGGTCCGCACAGCGCAGCGCCCATACACTACAGCATACACACTATATACAGCGGGGAGGTCCGCACAGCACAGTGCCCGTACACTACAGCATACACACTATATACAGCGGGGAGGTCCGCACAGCGCAGCGCCCATACACTACAGCATACACACTATATACGGCAGGGAGGTCCGCACAGCGCAGCGCCCATACACTACAGTATACACACAATATACGGCAGGGAGGTCCGCACAGCGCAGAGCCCGTACACTACAGCATACACACTATATACAGCGGGGAGGTCCGCACAGCGCAGCGCCCATACACTACAGCATACACACTATATACAGCAGGGAGGTCCGCACAGCGCAGCGCCCATACACTACAGCATACACACTATATACAGCAGGGAGGTCCGCACAGCGCAGCGCCCATACACTACAGCATACACACAATATACGGCAGGGAGGTCCGCACAGCGCAGTGCCCGTACACTACAGCATACACACTATATACGGCAGGGAGGTCCGCACAGCGCAGCACCCATACACTACAGCATACACACTATATACAGCAGGGAGGTCCGCACAGCGCAGCACCCATACACTACAGCATACACACTATATACAGCAGGGAGGTCCGCACAGCGCAGCACCCATACACTACAGCATACACACTATATACAGCAGGGAGGTCCGCACAGCGCAGCACCCATACACTACAGCATACACACTATATACAGCAGGGAGGTCCGCACAGCGCAGCACCCATACACTACAGCATACACACTATATACAGCAGGGAGGTCCGCACAGCGCAGCACCCATACACTACAGCATACACACTATATACAGCAGGGAGGTCCGCACAGCGCAGCACCCATACACTACAGCATACACACTATATACAGCAGGGAGGTCCGCACAGCGCAGTGCCCGTACACTACAGCATACACACTATATACAGCGGGGAGGTCCGCACAGCGCAGCGCCCATACACTACAGCATACACACTATATACAGCAGGGAGGTCCGCACAGCGCAGCACCCATACACTACAGCATACACACTATATACAGCAGGGAGGTCCGCACAGCGCAGCGCCCATACACTACAGCATACACACTATATACAGCGGGGAGGTCCGCACAGCGCAGCGCCCATACACTACAGCATACACACTATATACAGCAGGGAGGTCCGCACAGCGCAGTGCCCGTACACTACAGCATACACACTATATACAGCAGGGAGGTCCGCACAGCGCAGCGCCCATACACTACAGTATACACACTATATACAGCGGGGAGGTCCGCACAGCGCAGCGCCCATACACTACAGCATACACACTATATACAGCGGGGAGGTCCGCACAGCGCAGCGCCCATACACTACAGTATACACACTATATACGGCAGGGAGGTCCGCACAGCGCAGTGCCCGTACACTACAGTATACACACTATATACAGCGGGGAGGTCCGCACAGCGCATTGCCCGTACACTACAGCATACACACTATATACGGCAGGGAGGTCCGCACAGCGCATTGCCCGTACACTACAGCATACACACTACATACGGCAGGGAGGTCCGCACAGCGCATTGCCCGTACACTACAGCATACACACTATATACGGTGGGGAGGTCCGCACAGCGCCGTACCCGTACACTACAGCATACACACTATATATGGCAGGTAGGTCCGCTCAGCGCATTGCCCGTACACTACAGCATACACACTATATACGGTGGGGAGGTCCACACAGCGCCGTACCCGTACACTACAGCATACACACTATATATGGCAGGTAGGTCCGCACAGCACAGAGCCCATACACTACAGTATACACACTATATACAGTGGTGAGCTCCGCACAGCGCAGTACCCGTACACTACAGTATACACACTATATACAGCGGTGAGGTCCGCACAGCACAGTGCCCGTACACTATAGTATACACACTATATACAATGGGGAGGTCTGCACAGCGCAGTACCCGTACACTACAGTATACACACTATATACAGCGGTGAGCTCCGCACAGCGCAGAGCCCGCACTCTTCAGTATACACACTATATACAGCGGTGAGGTCCGCACAGCACAGTGCCCGTACACTATAGTATACACACTATATACGATGGGGAGGTCCGCACAGCGCAGCGCCCGCACTCTTCAGTATACACACTATATACAGCGGTGAGCTCCGCACAGCGCAGAGCCCGCACTCTTCAGTATACACACTATACGATGGGGAGGTCTGCACAGCGCAGTACCCGTACACTACAGTATACACACTATATACAGCGGTGAGCTCCGCACAGCGCAGTGCCCGCACTCTTCAGTATACACACTATACGGAGGGGAGGTGCATCTTAGGACACATCCTATGGGCCCCTACAGGCAGTACACCAATGCACAGCAGGACCAGAAGACCCTCTAGAAGTCCATGTAGTGGGCATCCGCTGTTCCAGCAGAGCAGACGCTCCTCCAGCATCTGACCGAGCCTCACACACCCATCTATAGCACTGGCACTAATTACACAGGACAGAGAATAATTGTGTTCCCCATAATAAAGTATTCCGGAGCATGACTTCTCAGGCCTCGGCACTGTTCCTCTGTTATTCCTCCTGGAAAGGCCAGAATAAGTTGACAACTGGATGTTACTGTTAGGGGCGTAGCTCTTTAGTCTGACACTGTCCAATCAAATGACTGCAGAGAGACACGCCCTCTTAAAGGTAAATATTAGCGCCCAAATGTCAATTTACTCCCATTTCCAGGAGGGATAACAGAGGAATGGCGGAATCCAGCGGTCCCTTCAGACCTGTAGCATTATATGCAGGGTGGGTGAGATCCCCTCACAGTAGGAGACTAGTGCACAGCCCACACGCCGGTCTCTTGTACACTTAGTGGCCACATTAGACTCTAGTAGCCCTATGACTTTTTCTGCAGTAATAGAAACTTTCCCCCATCTTCCAGCACATGCTGCAGGAGGCACTGATGGGACACTCGGGGGCCTCCGTGCTCTGGGACTTGTAGTGCTCTGCAGCCTGTGAGCGGCGCCCTCTCCCTGCAGGACACGTCCTCAGTGCTGACACTTCCCCGCGGGGAGATCTCCGTGGCAGGAAGCGCCGTGCTCGCCCCTCTCACCCCAGAACCGCTCACAGATGCGACCCCCAACAGCCCCCCACAATGTCACACTGAAAACCACCGGCACTGCACTGGTTAACACGCCGCCTTCTAACTTACAGCCATAGTGAGGACGAAGGAGCCCGTCCACATCATCCGAGGAGGACATGGTGACTTCTGCCGGGTTCTGGGTCCGATCTGACCGGTTCAGGTCCGCCCGATGGAGAGAAGGGGAGGGCCGGTGAGAGGGGGCAGCGGGGACACTGACACAACTTCTCCGGGGTGCGGGAGCCTCCTCGGTGCGAGACGGAGCAGCCCGGGTGTGTCCGCCCCGCCCCCCGCCATGCGCAGCCAATCACAGCCCGCCGCCATTCACACGGGCAGCTGCCAAAAGCGGAGATCGTCACCACAGCCGGCACATGTCCCGGCACTGCCCCTCATCCTCCAACACCACCACTGCCCGGCACTGCCCCTCATCCTCCAACACCACCACAGCCCGGCACTGCCCCTCATCCTGCAACACCACCACAGCCCGGCACTGCCCCTCATCCTCCAACACCACCACAGCCCGGCACTGCCCCTCATCCTCCAACACCACCACAGCCCGGCACTGCCCCTCATCCTGCAACACCACCACAGCCCGGCACTGCCCCTCATCCTCCAACACCACCACAGCCCGGCACTGCCCCTCATCCTGCAACACCACCACAGCCCGGCACTGCCCCTCATCCTCCAACACCACCACAGCCCGGCACTGCCCCTCATCCTCCAACACCACCACAGCCCGGCACTGCCCCTCATCCTCCAACACCACCACAGCCCGGCACTGCCCCTCATCCTCCAACACCACCCCAGCCCGGCACTGCCCCTCATCCTCCAACACCACCACAGCCCGGCACTGCCCCTCATCCTCCAACACCACCACAGCCCGGCACTGCCCCTCATCCTCCAACACCACCACAGCCCGGCACTGCCCCTCATCCTCCAACACCACCACAGCCCGGCACTGCCCCTCATCCTCCAACACCACCACAGCCCGGCACTGCCCCTCATCCTCCAACACCACCACAGCCCGGCACTGCCCCTCATCCTCCAACACCACCACAGCCCGGCACTGCCCCTCATCCTCCAACACCACCACAGCCGGCACTGCCCCTCATCCTCCAACACCACCACAGCCGGCACTGCCCCTCATCCTCCAACACCACCACAGCCCGGCACTGCCCCTCATCCTCCAACACCACCACAGCCCGGCACTGCCCCTCATCCTCCAACACCACCACAGCCCGGCACTGCCCCTCATCCTCCAACACCACCACAGCCCGGCACTGCCCCTCATCCTCCAACACCACCACAGCCCGGCACTGCCCCTCATCCTCCAACACCACCACAGCCGGCACTGCCCCTCATCCTCCAACACCACCACAGCCCGACACTGCCCCTCATCCTCCAACAGCACCACAGCCCGGCACTGCCCCTCATCCTCCAACACCACCACAGCCGGCACTGCCCCTCATCCTCCAACACCACCACAGCCCGACACTGCCCCTCATCCTCCAACAGCACCACAGCCCGACACTGCCCCTCATCCTCCAACACCACCACAGCCCGGCACTGCCCCTCATCCTCCAACACCACCACAGCCCGGCACTGCCCCTCATCCTGCAACACCACCACAGCCCGGCACTGCACCTCATCCTCCAACACCACCACAGCCCGGCACTGTCCCTCATCCTCCAACACCACCACAGCCCGACACTGCCCCTCATCCTCCAACACCACCACAGCCCGGCACTGCCCCTCATCCTGCAACACCACCACAGCCCGACACTGCCCCTCATCCTCCAACACCACCACAGCCCGGCACTGCCCCTCATCCTCCAACACCACCACAGCCCGACACTGCCCCTCATCCTCCAACACCACCACAGCCCGGCACTGCCCCTCATCCTGCAACACCACCACAGCCCGGCACTGCCCCTCATCCTCCAACACCACCACAGCCCGGCAGTGCCCCTCATCCTCCAACACCACCACAGCCCGGCAGTGCCCCTCATCCTCCAACACCACCACAGCCCGGCAGTGCCCCTCATCCTCCAACACCACCACAGCCCGGCACTGCCCCTCATCCTGCAACACCACCACAGCCCGGCACTGCCCCTCATCCTCCAACACCACCACAGCCCGGCACTGCCCCTCATCCTCCAACACCACCACAGCCCGGCACTGCCCCTCATCCTCCAACACGACCACAGCCCGGCACTGCCCCTCATCCTCCAACACCACCACAGCCCGGCACTGCCCCTCATCCTCCAACACCACCACAGCCCGGCACTGCCCCTCATCCTCCAACACCACCACTGGCCGGCACTGCCCGGCACTGCCCCTCATCCTCCAACACCACCACAGCCCGGCACTGCCCCTCATCCTCCAACACTACCACAGCCCGGCACTGCCCCTCATCCTCCAACACCACCACTGCCACTGCCCGGCACTGCCCCTCATCCTCCAACACCACCACAGCCCGGCACTGCCCCTCATCCTCCAACACTACCACTGCCCCTCATCCTCCAACACCACCACAGCCCGGCACTGCCCCTCATCCTCCAACACTACCACCACCACAGCCCGGCACTGCCCCTCATCCTCCAACACCACCACAGCCCGGCACTGCCCCTCATCCTGCAACACCACCACAGCCCGGCACTGCCCCTCATCCTGCAACACCACCACAGCCCGGCACTGCCCCTCATCCTCCAACACCACCACAGCCCGGCACTGCCCCTCATCCTCCAACACCACCACAGCCCGGCACTGCCCCTCATCCTCCAACACCACCACAGCCCGGCACTGCCCCTCATCCTCCAACACCACCACAGCCCGGCACTGCCCCTCATCCTCCAACACCACCACAGCCCGGCACTGCCCCTCATCCTGCAACACCACCACAGCCCGGCACTGCCCCTCATCCTCCAACACCACCACAGCCCGGCACTGCCCCTCATCCTCCAACACCACCACAGCCCGGCACTGCCCCTCATCCTCCAACACCACCACAGCCGGCACTGCCCCTCATCCTCCAACACCACCACAGCCCGGCACTGCCCCTCATCCTCCAACACCACCACAGCCCGGCACTGCCCCTCATCCTCCAACACCACCACAGCCCGGCACTGCCCCTCATCCTGCAACACCACCACAGCCCGGCACTGCCCCTCATCCTCCAACACCACCACAGCCCGGCAGTGCCCCTCATCCTCCAACACCACCACAGCCCGGCACTGCCCCTCATCCTCCAACACCACCACAGCCCGGCACTGCCCCTCATCCTCCAACACCACCACAGCCCGGCACTGCCCCTCATCCTGCAACACCAGCACTGCCCCTCATCCTCCAACACCACCACAGCCCGGCACTGCCCCTCATCCTCCAACACCACCACAGCCCGGCACTGCCCCTCATCCTCCAACACCACCACAGCCCGGCACTGCCCCTCATCCTCCAACACCACCACAGCCCGGCACTGCCCCTCATCCTCCAACACCACCACAGCCCGGCACTGCCCCTCATCCTCCAACACCACCACAGCCCGGCACTGCCCCTCATCCTCCAACACCACCACAGCCCGGCACTGCCCCTCATCCTCCAACACCACCACTGGCCGGCACTGCCCGGCACTGCCCCTCATCCTCCAACACCACCACAGCCCGGCACTGCCCCTCATCCTCCAACACTACCACAGCCCGGCACTGCCCCTCATCCTCCAACACCACCACTGCCACTGCCCGGCACTGCCCCTCATCCTCCAACACTACCACAGCCCGGCACTGCCCCTCATCCTCCAACACCACCACAGCCCGGCACTGCCCCTCATCCTCCAACACCACCACTGCCACTGCCCGGCACTGCCCCTCATCCTCCAACACCACCACTGCCTGGCACTGCCCCTCATCCTCCAACACTACCACAGCCCGGCACTGCCCCTCATCCTCCAACACTACCACTGCCCCTCATCCTCCAACACCACCACAGCCCAGCACTGCCCCTCATCCTCCAACACTACCACCACCACAGCCCGGCACTGCCCCTCATCCTCCAACACCACCACTGCCCGGCACTGCCCCTCATCCTCCAACACCACCACTGCCACTGCCCGGCGCTGCCCCTCATCCTCCAACACCACCACTGCCCGGCACTGCCCCTCATCCTCCAACACTACCACAGCCCGGCACTGCCCCTCATCCTCCAACACCACCACTGCCCGGCACTGCCCCTCATCCTCCAACACTACCACAGCCCGGCACTGCCCCTCATCCTCCAACACTACCACAGCCCGGCACTGCCCCTCATCCTCCAACACTACCACTGCCCCTCATCCTCCAACACCACCACAGCCCGGCACTGCCCCTCATCCTCCAACACCACCACAGCCCGGCACTGCCCCTCATCCTCCAACACCACCACTGCCCGGCACTGCCCCTCATCCTCCAACACCACCACAGCCCGGCACTGCCCCTCATCCTCCAACACCACCACTGCCCGGCACTGCCCCTCATCCTCCAACACCACCACAGCCCGGCACTGCCCCTCATCCTGCAACACCACCACAGCCCGGCACTGCCCCTCATCCTCCAACACCACCACAGCCCGGCACTGCCCCTCATCCTCCAACACCACCACAGCCCGGCACTGCCCCTCATCCTCCAACACCACCACTGCCCGGCACTGCCCCTCATCCTCCAACACCACCACAGCCCGGCACTGCCCCTCATCCTCCAACACCACCACAGCCCGGCACTGCCCCTCATCCTCCAACACCACCACAGCCCGGCACTGCCCCTCATCCTCCAACACCACCACAGCCCGGCACCGCCCCTCATCCTCCAACACCACCACAGCCCCGCACTGCCCCTCATCCTCCAACACCACCCCAGCCCGACACTGCCCCTCATCCTCCAACACCACCACAGCCCGGCACCGCCCCTCATCCTCCAACACCACCCCAGCCCGGCACTGCCCCTCATCCTCCAACACCACCACAGCCCGGCACTGCCCCTCATCCTCCAACACCACCCCAGCCCGGCACTGCCCCTCATCCTCCAACACCACCACAGCCCGGCACTGCCCCTCATCCTCCAACACCACCACAGCCCGGCACTGCCCCTCATCCTCCAACACCACCACAGCCCGGCACTGCCCCTCATCCTCCAACACCACCACAGCCCGGCACTGCCCCTCATCCTCCAACACCACCACAGCCCGGCACTGCCCCTCATCCTCCAACACCACCACAGCCCGGCACTGCCCCTCATCCTCCAACACCACCACAGCCCGGCACTGCCCCTCATCCTCCAACACCACCACAGCCGGCACTGCCCCTCATCCTCCAACACCACCACAGCCGGCACTGCCCCTCATCCTCCAACACCACCACAGCCCGGCACTGCCCCTCATCCTCCAACACCACCACAGCCCGGCACTGCCCCTCATCCTCCAACACCACCACAGCCCGGCACTGCCCCTCATCCTCCAACACCACCACAGCCCGGCACTGCCCCTCATCCTCCAACACCACCACAGCCCGGCACTGCCCCTCATCCTCCAACACCACCACAGCCGGCACTGCCCCTCATCCTCCAACACCACCACAGCCGGCACTGCCCCTCATCCTCCAACACCACCACAGCCCGGCACTGCCCCTCATCCTCCAACACCACCACAGCCCGGCACTGCCCCTCATCCTCCAACACCACCACAGCCCGACACTGCCCCTCATCCTCCAACACCACCACAGCCCGACACTGCCCCTCATCCTCCAACACCACCACAGCCCGACACTGCCCCTCATCCTCCAACACCACCACAGCCCGACACTGCCCCTCATCCTCCAACACCACCACAGCCCGACACTGCCCCTCATCCTCCAACACCACCACAGCCCGACACTGCCCCTCATCCTCCAACACCACCACAGCCCGGCACTGCCCCTCATCCTCCAACACCACCACAGCCCGACACTGCCCCTCATCCTCCAACACCACCACAGCCCGGCACTGCCCCTCATCCTCCAACACCACCACAGCCCGGCACTGCCCCTCATCCTCCAACACCACCACAGCCCGGCACTGCCCCTCATCCTCCAACACCACCACAGCCGGCACTGCCCCTCATCCTCCAACACCACCACAGCCCGGCACTGCCCCTCATCCTCCAACACCACCACAGCCCGGCACTGCCCCTCATCCTCCAACACCACCACAGCCCGGCACTGCCCCTCATCCTCCAACACCACCACAGCCCGGCACTGCCCCTCATCCTCCAACACCACCACAGCCCGGCACTGCCCCTCATCCTCCAACACCACCACAGCCCGGCACTGCCCCTCATCCTCCAACACCACCACAGCCCGGCACTGCCCCTCATCCTCCAACACCACCACAGCCCGGCACTGCCCCTCATCCTCCAACACCACCACAGCCCGACACTGCCCCTCATCCTCCAACACCACCACAGCCCGACACTGCCCCTCATCCTCCAACACCACCACAGCCCGGCACTGCCCCTCATCCTCCAACACCACCACAGCCCGACACTGCCCCTCATCCTCCAACACCACCACAGCCCGACACTGCCCCTCATCCTCCAACACCACCACAGCCCGGCACTGCCCCTCATCCTCCAACACCACCACAGCCCGACACTGCCCCTCATCCTCCAACAGCACCACAGCCCGACACTGCCCCTCATCCTCCAACACCACCACAGCCCGGCACTGCCCCTCATCCTCCAACACCACCACAGCCCGGCACTGCCCCTCATCCTGCAACACCACCACAGCCCGGCACTGCACCTCATCCTCCAACACCACCACAGCCCGGCACTGTCCCTCATCCTCCAACACCACCACAGCCCGACACTGCCCCTCATCCTCCAACACCACCACAGCCCGGCACTGCCCCTCATCCTGCAACACCACCACAGCCCGACACTGCCCCTCATCCTCCAACACCACCACAGCCCGGCACTGCCCCTCATCCTCCAACACCACCACAGCCCGACACTGCCCCTCATCCTCCAACACCACCACAGCCCGGCACTGCCCCTCATCCTGCAACACCACCACAGCCCGGCACTGCCCCTCATCCTCCAACACCACCACAGCCCGGCAGTGCCCCTCATCCTCCAACACCACCACAGCCCGGCAGTGCCCCTCATCCTCCAACACCACCACAGCCCGGCAGTGCCCCTCATCCTCCAACACCACCACAGCCCGGCACTGCCCCTCATCCTGCAACACCACCACAGCCCGGCACTGCCCCTCATCCTCCAACACCACCACAGCCCGGCACTGCCCCTCATCCTCCAACACCACCACAGCCCGGCACTGCCCCTCATCCTCCAACACGACCACAGCCCGGCACTGCCCCTCATCCTCCAACACCACCACAGCCCGGCACTGCCCCTCATCCTCCAACACCACCACTGGCCGGCACTGCCCCTCATCCTCCAACACCACCACTGGCCGGCACTGCCCGGCACTGCCCCTCATCCTCCAACACCACCACAGCCCGGCACTGCCCCTCATCCTCCAACACTACCACAGCCCGGCACTGCCCCTCATCCTCCAACACCACCACTGCCACTGCCCGGCACTGCCCCTCATCCTCCAACACCACCACAGCCCGGCACTGCCCCTCATCCTCCAACACTACCACTGCCCCTCATCCTCCAACACCACCACAGCCCGGCACTGCCCCTCATCCTCCAACACTACCACCACCACAGCCCGGCACTGCCCCTCATCCTCCAACACCACCACAGCCCGGCACTGCCCCTCATCCTGCAACACCACCACAGCCCGGCACTGCCCCTCATCCTGCAACACCACCACAGCCCGGCACTGCCCCTCATCCTCCAACACCACCACAGCCCGGCACTGCCCCTCATCCTCCAACACCACCACAGCCCGGCACTGCCCCTCATCCTCCAACACCACCACAGCCCGGCACTGCCCCTCATCCTCCAACACCACCACAGCCCGGCACTGCCCCTCATCCTCCAACACCACCACAGCCCGGCACTGCCCCTCATCCTCCAACACCACCACAGCCCGGCACTGCCCCTCATCCTCCAACACCACCACAGCCCGGCACTGCCCCTCATCCTCCAACACCACCACAGCCGGCACTGCCCCTCATCCTCCAACACCACCACAGCCCGGCACTGCCCCTCATCCTCCAACACCACCACAGCCCGGCACTGCCCCTCATCCTCCAACACCACCACAGCCCGGCACTGCCCCTCATCCTGCAACACCACCACAGCCCGGCACTGCCCCTCATCCTCCAACACCACCACAGCCCGGCAGTGCCCCTCATCCTCCAACACCACCACAGCCCGGCACTGCCCCTCATCCTCCAACACCACCACAGCCCGGCACTGCCCCTCATCCTCCAACACCACCACAGCCCGGCACTGCCCCTCATCCTGCAACACCACCACAGCCCGGCACTGCCCCTCATCCTCCAACACCACCACAGCCCGGCACTGCCCCTCATCCTCCAACACCACCACAGCCCGGCACTGCCCCTCATCCTCCAACACCACCACAGCCCGGCACTGCCCCTCATCCTCCAACACCACCACAGCCCGGCACTGCCCCTCATCCTCCAACACCACCACTGGCCGGCACTGCCCGGCACTGCCCCTCATCCTCCAACACCACCACAGCCCGGCACTGCCCCTCATCCTCCAACACTACCACAGCCCGGCACTGCCCCTCATCCTCCAACACCACCACTGCCACTGCCCGGCACTGCCCCTCATCCTCCAACACTACCACAGCCCGGCACTGCCCCTCATCCTCCAACACCACCACAGCCCGGCACTGCCCCTCATCCTCCAACACCACCACTGCCACTGCCCGGCACTGCCCCTCATCCTCCAACACCACCACTGCCCGGCACTGCCCCTCATCCTCCAACACTACCACAGCCCGGCACTGCCCCTCATCCTCCAACACTACCACTGCCCCTCATCCTCCAACACCACCACAGCCCAGCACTGCCCCTCATCCTCCAACACTACCACCACCACAGCCCGGCACTGCCCCTCATCCTCCAACACCACCACTGCCCGGCACTGCCCCTCATCCTCCAACACCACCACTGCCACTGCCCGGCGCTGCCCCTCATCCTCCAACACCACCACTGCCCGGCACTGCCCCTCATCCTCCAACACTACCACAGCCCGGCACTGCCCCTCATCCTCCAACACCACCACTGCCCGGCACTGCCCCTCATCCTCCAACACTACCACAGCCCGGCACTGCCCCTCATCCTCCAACACTACCACAGCCCGGCACTGCCCCTCATCCTCCAACACTACCACTGCCCCTCATCCTCCAACACCACCACAGCCCGGCACTGCCCCTCATCCTGCAACACCACCACAGCCCGGCACTGCCCCTCATCCTCCAACACCACCACAGCCCGGCACTGCCCCTCATCCTCCAACACCACCACAGCCCGGCACTGCCCCTCATCCTCCAACACCACCACTGCCCGGCACTGCCCCTCATCCTCCAACACCACCACAGCCCGGCACTGCCCCTCATCCTCCAACACCACCACAGCCCGGCACTGCCCCTCATCCTCCAACACCACCACTGGCCGGCACTGCCCCTCATCCTCCAACACCACCACAGCCCGGCACTGCCCCTCATCCTCCAACACTACCACAGCCCGGCACTGCCCCTCATCCTCCAACACCACCACTGCCACTGCCCGGCACTGCCCCTCATCCTCCAACACCACCACAGCCCGGCACTGCCCCTCATCCTCCAACACTACCACTGCCCCTCATCCTCCAACACCACCACAGCCCGGCACTGCCCCTCATCCTCCAACACCACCACAGCCCGGCACTGCCCCTCATCCTCCAACACCACCACAGCCCGGCACTGCCCCTCATCCTCCAACACCACCACAGCCCGGCACTGCCCCTCATCCTCCAACACCACCACAGCCCGGCACTGCCCCTCATCCTCCAACACTACCACAGCCCGGCACTGCCCCTCATCCTCCAACACCACCACAGCCCGGCACTGCCCCTCATCCTCCAACACCACCACAGCCCGGCACTGCCCCTCATCCTCCAACACTACCACAGCCCGGCACTGCCCCTCATCCTCCAACACTACCACAGCCCGGCACTGCCCCTCATCCTCCAACACCACCACAGCCCGGCACTGCCCCTCATCCTCCAACACCACCACTGCCACTGCCCGGCACTGCCCCTCATCCTCCAACACCACCACTGCCCGGCACTGCCCCTCATCCTCCAACACTACCACAGCCCGGCACTGCCCCTCATCCTCCAACACTACCACAGCCCGGCACTGCCCCTCATCCTCCAACACTACCACAGCCCGGCACTGCCCCTCATCCTCCCAACACCACCACAGCCCAGCACTGCCCCTCATCCTCCAACACCACCACTGCCACTGCCCGGCACTGCCCCTCATCCTCCAACACTACCACAGCCCGGCACTGCCCCTCATCCTCCAACACCACCACAGCCCGGCACTGCCCCTCATCCTCCAACACTACCACAGCCCGGCATTGCCCCTCATCCTCCAACACCACCACAGTCCGGCACTGCCCCTCATCCTCCAACACCACCACTGCCACTGCCCGGCACTGCCCCTCATCCTCCAACACCACCACTGCCCGGCACTGCCCCTCATCCTCCAACACCACCACTGCCCGGCACTGCCCCTCATCCTCCAACACCACCACTGCCACTGCCCGGCACTGCCCCTCATCCTCCAACACCACCACTGCCCGGCACTGCCCCTCATCCTCCAACACTACCACAGCCCGGCACTGCCCCTCATCCTCCAACACCACCACTGCCCGGCACTGCCCCTCATCCTCCAACACTACCACAGCCCGACACTGCCCCTCATCCTCCAACACTACCACAGCCCGGCACTGCCCCTCATCCTCCAACACTACCACTGCCCCTCATCCTCCAACACCACCACTGCCCGGCACTGCCCCTCATCCTCCAACACTACCACAGCCCGGCACTGCCCCTCATCCTCCAACACTACCACTGCCCCTCATCCTCCAACACCACCACAACCCGGCACTGCCCCTCATCCTCCAACACCACCACTGCCCGGCACTGCCCCTCATCCTCCAACACCACCACTGCCCGGCACTGCCCCTCATCCTCCAACACCACCACTGCCCGGCACTGCCCCTCATCCTCCAACACTACCACAGCCCGGCACTGCCCCTCATCCTCCAACACTACCACTGCCCCTCATCCTCCAACACCACCACAGCCCCGCACTGCCCCTCATCCTCCAACACCACCCCAGCCCGCCACTGCCCCTCATCCTCCAACACCACCACAGCCCGGCACCGCCCCTCATCCTCCAACACCACCACAGCCCGGCACCGCCCCTCATCCTCCAACACCACCACAGCCCGGCACCGCCCCTCATCCTCCAACACCACCACAGCCCGGCACCGCCCCTCATCCTCCAACACCACCACAGCCCGGCACCGCCCCTCATCCTCCAACACCACCACAGCCCGGCACCGCCCCTCATCCTCCAACACCACCACAGCCCGGCACTGCCCCTCATCCTCCAACACTACCACCACCACAGCCCGCCACTGCCCCTCATCCTCCAACACTACCCCAGCCCGGCACTGCCCCTCATCCTCCAACACCACCACAGCCCGGCACTGCCCCTCATCCTCCAACACCACCACAGCCCGGCACTGCCCCTCATCCTCCAACACCACCACAGCCCGGCACCGCCCCTCATCCTCCAACACCACCACAGCCCGGCACCGCCCCTCATCCTCCAACACCACCACAGCCCGGCACCGCCCCTCATCCTCCAACACCACCACAGCCCGACACTGCCCCTCATCCTCCAACACCACCACAGCCCGGCACTGCCCCTCATCCTCCAACACCACCACAGCCCGGCACTGCCCCTCATCCTCCAACACCACCACTGCCCGGCACTGCCCCTCATCCTCCAACACCACCACTGCCACTGCCCAGCACTGCCCGTCATCCTCCAACACCACCACTGCCCGGCACTGCCCCTCATCCTCCAACACTACCACAGCCCGGCACTGCCCCTCATCCTCCAACACCACCACTGCCCGGCACTGCCCCTCATCCTCCAACACTACCACAGCCCGGCACTGCCCCTCATCCTCCAACACTACCACAGCCCGGCACTGCCCCTCATCCTCCAACACTACCACTGCCCCTCATCCTCCAACACCACCACTGCCCGGCACTGCCCCTCATCCTCCAACACTACCACAGCCCGGCACTGCCCCTCATCCTCCAACACTACCACTGCCCCTCATCCTCCAACACCACCACAACCCGGCACTGCCCCTCATCCTCCAACACCACCACTGCCCGGCACTGCCCCTCATCCTCCAACACCACCACTGCCCGGCACTGCCCCTCATCCTCCAACACCACCACTGCCCGGCACTGCCCCTCATCCTCCAACACTACCACAGCCCGGCACTGCCCCTCATCCTCCAACACTACCACTGCCCCTCATCCTCCAACACCACCACAGCCCCGCACTGCCCCTCATCCTCCAACACCACCCCAGCCCGGCACTGCCCCTCATCCTCCAACACCACCACAGCCCGGCACCGCCCCTCATCCTCCAACACCACCACAGCCCGGCACCGCCCCTCATCCTCCAACACCACCACAGCCCGGCACCGCCCCTCATCCTCCAACACCACCACAGCCCGGCACCGCCCCTCATCCTCCAACACCACCACAGCCCGGCACCGCCCCTCATCCTCCAACACCACCACAGCCCGGCACTGCCCCTCATCCTCCAACACTACCACAGCCCGGCACTGCCCCTCATCCTCCAACACCACCACTGCCCGGCACTGCCCCTCATCCTCCAACACTACCACAGCCCGGCACTGCCCCTCATCCTCCAACACTACCACAGCCCGGCACTGCCCCTCATCCTCCAACACTACCACTGCCCCTCATCCTCCAACACCACCACTGCCCGGCACTGCCCCTCATCCTCCAACACCACCACAGCCCGGCACCGCCCCTCATCCTCCAACACCACCACAGCCCGGCACCGCCCCTCATCCTCCAACACCACCACAGCCCGGCACCGCCCCTCATCCTCCAACACCACCACAGCCCGGCACCGCCCCTCATCCTCCAACACCACCACAGCCCGGCACCGCCCCTCATCCTCCAACACCACCACAGCCCGGCACTGCCCCTCATCCTCCAACACCGCCACAGCCCGGCACCGCCCCTCATCCTCCAACACCACCACAGCCCGGCACTGCCCCTCATCCTCCAACACCGCCACCACCCCTCATCCTCCAACACCACCACAGCCCGGCACTGCCCCTCATCCTCCAACACTACCCCAGCCCGGCACTGCCCCTCATCCTCCAACACCACCACAGCCCGGCACCGCCCCTCATCCTCCAAAACCACCACAGCCCGGCACTGCCCCTCATCTTCCAACACCACCACAGCCCGGCACTGCCCCTCATCCTCCAACACCACCACAGCCCGGCACTGCCCCTCATCCTCCAACACTACCACCACCACAGCCCGCCACTGCCCCTCATCCTCCAACACTACCCCAGCCCAGCACTGCCCCTCATCCTCCAACACCACCACAGCCCGGCACTGCCCCTTATCCTCCAACACCACCACAGCCCGGCACCGCCCCTCATCCTCCAACACCACCACAGCCCGGCACTGCCCCTCATCCTCCAACACCACCACAGCCCGACACTGCCCCTCATCCTCCAACACCACCACAGCCCGGCACTGCCCCTCATCCTCCAACACCACCACAGCCCGACACTGCCCCTCATCCTCCAACACCACCACAGCCCGGCACTGCCCCTCATCCTCCAACACCACCACAGCCCGACACTGCCCCTCATCCTCCAACACCACCACAGCCCGGCACTGCCCCTCATCCTCCAACACCACCACAGCCCGACACTGCCCCTCATCCTCCAACACCACCACAGCCCGGCACTGCCCCTCATCCTCCAACACCACCACAGCCCGGCACCGCCCCTCATCCTCCAACACCACCACAGCCCCGCACTGCCCCTCATCCTCCAACACCACCCCAGCCCGACACTGCCCCTCATCCTCCAACACCACCACAGCCCGGCACCGCCCCTCATCCTCCAACACCACCACAGCCCGGCACCGCCCCTCATCCTCCAACACCACCACAGCCCGGCACCGCCCCTCATTCTCCAACACCACCACAGCCCGGCACCGCCCCTCATCCTCCAACACCACCACAGCCCGGCACCGCCCCTCATCCTCCAACACTACCACCACCACAGCCCGCCACTGCCCCTCATCCTCCAACACCACCACAGCCTGGCACTGCCCCTCATCCTCCAACACCACCACAGCCCGGCACTGCCCCTCATCCTCCAACACCACCACAGCCCGACACTGCCCCTCATCCTCCAACACCACCACAGCCCGGCACTGCCCCTCATCCTCCAACACCACCACAGCCCGACACTGCCCCTCATCCTCCAACACCACCACAGCCCGGCACCGCCCCTCATCCTCCAACACCACCACAGCCCGACACTGCCCCTCATCCTCCAACACCACCACAGCCCGGCACTGCCCCTCATCCTCCAACACCACCACAGCCCCGGCACTGCCCCTCATCCTCCAACACCACCACAGCCCCGGCACTGCCCCTCATCCTCCAACACCACCACAGCCCCGGCACTGCCCCTCATCCTCCAACACCACCACAGCCCCGGCACTGCCCCTCATCCTCCAACACCACCACAGCCTGGCACTGCCCCTCATCCTCCAACACCACCACAGCCTGGCACTGCCCCTCATCCTCCAACACCACCACAGCCCGGCACTGCCCCTCATCCTCCAACACCACCACAGCCCGGCACTGCCCCTCATCCTCCAACACCACCACAGCCCGGCACTGCCCCTCATCCTCCAACAACACCACTGCCCGGCACCGCCCCTCATCCTCCAACACCACCACTGCCCGGCACCGCCCCTCATCCTCCAACACCACCACAGCCCGGCACCGCCCCTCATCCTCCAACACCACCACAGCCCGGCACCGCCCCTCATCCTCCAACACCACCACAGCCCGGCACTGCCCCTCATCCTCCAACACTACCCCAGCCCGGCACTGCCCCTCATCCTCCAACACCACCACAGCCCGGCACTGCCCCTCATCCTCCAACACCACCACAGCCCGGCACCGCCCCTCATCCTCCAACACCACCACAGCCCGGCACTGCCCCTCATCTTCCAACACCACCACAGCCCGGCACTGCCCCTCATCCTCCAACACCACCACAGCCCGGCACTGCCCCTCATCCTCCAACACCACCACTGCCCGGCACCGCCCCTCATCCTCCAACACCACCACAGCCCGGCACCGCCCCTCATCCTCCAACACCACCACAGCCCGGCACCGCCCCTCATCCTCCAACACCACCACAGCCCGGCACCGCCCCTCATCCTCCAACACCACCACAGCCCGGCACTGCCCCTCATCCTCCAACACTACCCCAGCCCGGCACTGCCCCTCATCCTCCAACACCACCACAGCCCGACACTGCCCCTCATCCTCCAACACCACCACAGCCCGGCACCGCCCCTCATCCTCCAACACCACCACAGCCCGACACTGCCCCTCATCCTCCAACACCACCACAGCCCGGCACTGCCCCTCATCCTCCAACACCACCACAGCCCCGGCACTGCCCCTCATCCTCCAACACCACCACAGCCCCGGCACTGCCCCTCATCCTCCAACACTACCCCAGCCCGGCACTGCCCCTCATCCTCCAACACCACCACAGCCCGGCACTGCCCCTCATCCTCCAACACCACCACAGCCCGACACTGCCCCTCATCCTCCAACACTACCAGAGCCCGGCACTGCCCCTCATGTTCCAATACTACCCCAGCCCGGCACTGCCCCTCATCCTCCAACACCACCAGAGCCCGGCACTGCCCCTCATCCTCCAATACTACCCCAGCCCGGCACTGCCCCTCATCCTCCAACACCACCACAGCCCGGCACTGCCCCTCATCCTCCAACACCACCACAGCCCGGCACTGCCCCTCATCCTCCAACACCACCACAGCCCGACACTGCCCCTCATCCTCCAATACTACCACAGCCCGGCACTGCCCCTCATTTATTAATACAACCACATATCCTGGCACTGCTCTTCATCTACACTACCAATAATAGCATGGCCTGGAACATATCCTGGTACTACTCCTCATCCACTAATATTACCACAACCTGGCACATTTTGGTACTGCTCCTCGTCTACCAACCCTACCGCAGCCTGGCACATGGTCTGGCATATATCCTGACACTGCTCTTCACTACCAATTCTACCACAGCTTGGCACATGTCCTGGCACTGTTCCTCATCTACCAACACCACCATAACCTGACATATGTCCTGGCACTACTGTGACGCCTTGGTAAAACCAGGTAGTCACAAAAAGTGTACATTCTCCTTGTTACCACCAGAAACCTACACTTAGGCATAACACCCTAGCCACCCCCTCATGATAATAGGGACACACCAGTGGGCGGGATCAGGCGAATGAGAACGCCAACCTAGGGGTCCTGAGATGTCAGAGACGGGAACACAACAGAACAGAGTTGAAAGTTGAAGTGTGGAGAGCCGACAGAAGTCTAGTCAGGGGTCGTAGCCCTTGAACTACCCGGCTAGGTGGGAGACAGTGAACAGGGCCACAGGCGTCGGAGATCTGGTCGCGGGAGACCTAAAGTGGACCGGGGCAGGGTTGTAGCCCGCCGGTACCGACAGCGGGAATCCGGTCCGCAGGCCGTGCACAGTCGGGCTGCCTGGACCCTAGGGCGAGGAACGTTGCAAGCCCCTCTCCAATTAACCAGCCGGGGACAAGGTTCCAGACTTTGTCCCATTAACTGCCCAGATAGAGCGAAACAGAAGCCCAATGCGGGGGATAGGGTGTCCGTCAGAACCCACTGAGATCCCAAGGGTCAGTTTTCGTGGGCCACAGCTCCAAACACATACAGAACCGGGAGTGGACTTCTCCGTTCCATGAGAAGTCGTCCAGGAGGAAAGAGAAACACAAAGTGCAGGAGGAAGGGATACCTGTTCATTAACCTTGGTGCGGGACCCGAATGCATCCTCCTAAGGCAGCCGGCCACTGGCAATTTGGTTTACTACTGGACTTGTGTGAAATTACTGAACTGTGAGTACACCATTGTTCCCCGATCCAGCCCGGCGCGCCACCTCCAGCATCCATCACTCCTGTGTTCAATCCTCGGGCCCCGGGACTACACCTCCCCTACCCGTGGAGGAAATCCCACCTTGCTGCCCCACTCCATCAGCCCCGGGCGCCCCATCACCAGGCAGCGGCAGTGCCACCATCCCTCACCGCAACCCACGGGTGGCGTCACAGACACAGCAACTCCCTTGTAGATATGTGAGGACAGGCAGCCGTGTGAGCCCGGGTCCGGTCACCACTCGAGCCGCAGCAGCGAACCTGAATCCGAACAGGCCCCTGAGAGAAGCTGCAGCGGCCCCCGCCCGCAGCACTACCCTCATCTACCAATACTACCACAGCCTGACACATGTCATCGTACTTCTTTTCATTGTCCAATAGTCCACAACCTGGCACAAATTCTGGCACTGCTCTTCACTACCAATACTACCACAGCTTGGCACATGTCCTGGCACTGCTCCTCATCTACTAACACAACCATAGCCTGACACATGTCCTGGCACTGCTCCTCATCTACCAACATTACCATGGCTTGGCCCATGTCCTAGCACTGATCCTTACTACCAATACTAGTATGTCCTGTCACTATACCTCATCTACCAGTACAATCACAGCCTGGCACATGTCCTGGCAATGCTGTACATCTACACTACCAATACTACCATGGTCTGGCATATATCTAGACACTGATCCTCAACTACCAATACTACCACAGCCTGACACATGTCCTGGCACTTCTTCTCATCTTCTAAATATCACAGGAAAAAAAAGTGATTTCCAAACCATCCATCATGAATATTCTACTTATCATCTATATTAAAATGTAAAGCGGTGGCCAGAAGATGGTACTCATATCCATTGCTCCATGGCATTTGTATTCCAACATAGCCATCTGCCGGAGGACCATGGTCACCAGGAAATAATCTGTAAGAATTGTTTCCTCACAGCAAGAGTTAGAAGGGGACACCAAGTCAGGTGAAAACTGGCACAATTACAACATATAAAAGGCTGGGCCAGCAGCGAGAAAGTGGAGTTGGCGCCAAGAATACTAGGGGAGGAGACGAGTGCGTAGCAGGGCAGGTCCAAACATTTGGAAGCATACCATTGCTAGAGGATCCCAAAGACCAAGTACCATCACCAGAGAAGCCCGAAGACTGAATACCATTGCCAGAGGAACCCAAAAACCGAATACCATCTCCAGTGAAATCCGAAGACCGAATATCGTTACCAGAAGAGAATCAGACTACACGCTCACACACTGAAGATTGAACATCCAGAACCAGAGACTGAGAAAGGGAGCTGGGAATGTACTTCCTGCCCTGATGTACGGTACTAAGAGAGAATAGTTGATTACTAATGCTGATTCTTGATGTAGTGCATTGCAACATAACTGTGCCACGTTTAGTGAACCGCTACAGTAGATAGATTTATGAAAGTGTTACGTTTTTCTTGTCAATTGCATATTGTGACTATAAGTAAGAGCGACACCAACAGTCCCCTGACGGAACTACTTGGGTTGGGATATTGTTAACCCCTTCACGACCAATGGTGTACTGGTACGTCATCAAGTCATGTCGTGGTTCTAGTCGCCGGCTGCTGCTGTGACCCGGTGGTGATCCCCACACGCATGCTGATTTGAACATCGCGCCGTTCCCCACTGCCATCGGAGGCCCCGTGATATGATTACGGGGAGTCGATGGTTGTCATGGTAGCTCGGGGTCATTCCAAACGCCAAAATTACGTTTTTGGTCTCGCAAATTTTTTTTAAAATGCAATAACAGGCAATCAAAACGTAACATCTGTACAAAAAATGGTATAATTAAAACCACCAGCTCAGGACGCGAAAAATAAGCCATCACTGAGCCCCAGATCCTGAAAAATGAGAATGCTACAGGTCTCAGAAAATGACACATTTTTTTTTGGACAAAATTCTGAATTTTTTTAACCCCTTAGATAAAAGTATACGTGTTTGGTGTCTACGAACTCGTACCGATGTGAAGAATCATAGCGACATATCAGTTTTACCATATAGTGAACACAGTGAATAAAATACCCCCAAAACAATCATGAAAATGCACTTTATAGCTTTGATGACTATTCCATATTCTATGGCCCAGTCTGGGCTTTCATAATGGGCTTGTCCTCTTTAAAAAATATTTCTCCACAGGCACAGTTTGATGTAAAATAACTAAGGCCGGTTTCAGACATCCGTGTTTCAGGTACATGTGCCATCCGTTTTTTACACGGATGTCATGCGTACCCATGTTATTCTGTGGGCTAACTCACACGTTTTCACACGCACCGTGTGGCCCTGCACGGACAAACGGAGACATCTGTTTTTTCTCCGGCAGCACTGATGTCACACAGCCCGCACACTGATGTGATCAGTGTGACACTGTAACGCCTGCCTGGATCCTAAGACTCAGATGGGATGTAATGGACAGGCTAGAGGGAAGCCACTCACCAAGCAGGACCCCCAGAACACTTAAACCCTTTAACCCCTATACAGGGATTTGGAATTACACAGGGCCCTGGAGATCACTACCTGTGGAAGGCTGCAGTCCGATGAGAGTAGTCGTCAGGCAGGATCAAACCAGGAATAGCAGAACAGGGACAGAATCGGCAGACAAGAACTTAATCAGAAAACGTAGCAGAGGTCAAATCCGGATCGGGCAGCGAGGTACAAAAACAGTAGGCAGGAGGGTAGTCAGAAAACACGCAGAAGTCAGCACACAGGAATCACAAAACAGATTAGGGCGGGCCAGGAACTCAGAACTATCTCTGGCAGAGGACAGCAGACAGGAGGGGAATTAAGAAGGGTGTGGTGTCTTCCCATTGGCTGTAGCTGAATGATGGCAACTTCAGCTGGAAGACACATGCCACCTATAGTCAGCCAGTGGTACTGCAGAGACCAAGATAACCCAGCCCAGTGGATGATCGGAGCCTGCGCCCACCGGTGCCGCTGGCAACGACTCCTCTCCCATCACCAGCACCATCCACGGCAGGAACACGGCGTCGCCTGGCGATCGGAGTAGAAATCGCGGAAGCGGACTCCGGTGGTGACGTAGCAGACACATACCAGAGAAAACGTGCCTTTGAAATGAAATGAATTTCTATACTCACCTGTTACCAGTGCTTCAGTCTCCGGTACTGCTATCACTTGCTTACAACCCCCCACTCATTAAGTTCATGGCATATGCACTGCACCTCGGGTCGGAAGCAGCAGCAGCGCCGGGGACTGCATTGCAGGGGACAGGTGAGTATCCAGCAGTGTGTGTGCGGGTGCGGCAGTGACGTCACGGGTTCATCGGAGTTCACGATGAACTCTGACCTCCTGATGACACCCCTGTGACATCCGCACTACCGCTGGTGTCGCGATAGTGACTTCGCGGGTTCATCAGAGTCCATTGTGAACTCCGATGAACCTGTGACGTTACTGCCACGACACCAGTGGTAGCGCGGATATCACGGGGGTGTCGTCAGAAGGTTATCTGAGTTCATTGTGAACTCCGATTAACCCATGACGTCACTGCCACACCCGCACATACACTGCTGAGGTCGCTCCTGCAGTGACCTGGGCTCACCTTATGAGGTCCAGGTCACCACATGGAAGCACACACACTGCTGAGGGTGCCCCTGCGGTGACCTGGGATGACACTATGAGGTCCAGGTCACTGCAGGGAAGCACACACAGACGTGCGTGTGTGCCTGCAGGGGCTACTCAAACAATGGGGAATGTTCTGTTCTCCATTGAATGTGCCAGCAGTATGTGTTCCATGTGGGCCCCCCCAACTGGCTTTCAGCAAACCAGAATTAGGGCTTTGACAGGGAAATAAATTGGAAAAGAGGATGTCTCTTGTCTTTATTTATTGAATAATTGTCTCTTTTTATGTCTTTTCAGATACGCTATTAGGGAATGTCTTGGGACCTCACCATGGATTACAGCAGACCTCTTTTTTATTATTTTTGTTCAACAAATAAATAAATTGGTGAATGAGGGCTGGAGTCGGGGGGTTTTGGTTAAAAAAAAACATTTTTTTAGTCTACCTTCAACTACTGTATTAGTAATGGGGGTATCTGCTAGATTGCAACCATTACTAATACCAAGGCTTGATGCCAACTGGAGCTGGCATCAACTACACAAATATTACCCCATGTGCCACCGCACCAGGACAACAGGAAGAGCCAGGATCAGCACCACAATTGGTGCATCTAATGGATGCGCCACTTCTGGGGCTACTGCGGGCTGCTATTGTTAGGCTGGAGAGGGCCAAATACACATTGCCCTTTCCACCCTAACAATACCAGCCTCCAGTTGTCTATTGCACCTTGGCTGGTTTTAGGAAAATGGAGGGAACCCATGTCATATTTATTTTTTTTTTTTTTTTTTAAATAAAAATTAAGCATGGGATCCCCTCTATTTTTAATAACTAAACAAGGTCCTGTGCTGGATATGAAAACTGGGGGGGACCCCAAGTCATTTTTTTTTTATTATTTAAAATGTAAAAATGTTGCAAGCTAGCTATCTGTTCTTCCTTTCTGTCTATTTTATATGTTATTTCTTATTTTCTCTCTATTCTATCTGTTCATTCTATCTATCTATAATTTGTCAGGTTTTGCCCATCTTTTACACATTAAAAAACCATACATTTCAGTATCATGTATTTTTTACCGCTACCAGTCACACAGATGTCACACGGATGCAAACACGGGTGTCACACATACAGTTAGGTCCAGAAATATTTGGACAGTGACACAATTTTCGCGAGTTGGGCTCTGCATGCCACCACATTGGATTTGAAATGAAACCTCTACAACAGAATTCAAGTGCAGATTGTAACGTTTAATTTGAAGGTTTGAACAAAAATATCTGATAGAAATTGTAGGAATTGTACACATTTCTTTACAAACACTCCACATTTTAGGAGGTCAAAAGTAATTGGACAAATAAACCAAACCCAAACAAAATATTTTTATTTTCAATATTTTGTTGCGAATCCTTTGGAGGCAATCACTGCCTTAAGTCTGGAACCCATGGACATCACCAAACGCTGGGTTTCCTCCTTCTTAATGCTTTGCCAGGCCTTTACAGCCGCAGCCTTCAGGTCTTGCTTGTTTGTGGGTCTTTCTGTCTTAAGTCTGGATTTGTGCAAGTGAAATGCATGCTCAATTGGGTTAAGATCTGGTGATTGACTTGGCCATTGCAGAATGTTCCACTTTTTTGCACTCATGAACTCCTGGGTAGCTTTGGCTGTATGCTTGGGGTCATTGTCCATCTGTACTATGAAGCGCCGTCCGATCAACTTTGCGGCATTTGGCTGAATCTGGGCTGAAAGTATATCCTGGTACACTTCAGAATTCATCTGGCTACTCTTGTCTGCTGTTATGTCATCAATAAACACAAGTGACCCAGTGCCATTGAAAGCCATGCATGCCCATGCCATCACGTTGCCTCCACCATGTTTTACAGAGGATGTGGTGTGCCTTGGATCATGTGCCGTTCCCTTTCTTCTCCAAACTTTTTTCTTCCCATCATTCTGGTACAGGTTGATCTTTGTCTCATCTGTCCATAGAATACTTTTCCAGAACTGAGCTGGCTTCATGAGGTGTTTTTCAGCAAATTTAACTCTGGCCTGTCTATTTTTGGAATTGATGAATGGTTTGCATCTAGATGTGAACCCTTTGTATTTACTTTCATGGAGTCTTCTCTTTACTGTTGACTTAGAGACAGATACACCTACTTCACTGAGAGTGTTCTGGACTTCCGTGGATGTTGTGAACGGGTTCTTCTTCACCAAAGAAAGTATGCGGCGATCATCCACCACTGTTGTCATCCGTGGACGCCCAGGCCTTTTTGAGTTGCCAAGCTCACCAGTCAATTCCTTTTTTCTCAGAATGTACCCGACTGTTGATTTTGCTACTCCAAGCATGTCTGCTATCTCTCTGATGGATTTTTTCTTTTTTTTCAGCCTCAGGATGTTCTGCTTCACCTCAATTGAGAGTTCCTTAGACCGCATGTTGTCTGGTCACAGCAACAGCTTCCAAATGCAAAACCACACACCTGTAATCAACCCCAGACCTTTTAACTACTTCATTGATTACAGGTTAATGAGGGAGACGCCTTCAGAGTTAATTGCAGCCCTTAGAGTCACTTGTCCAATTACTTTTGGTCCCTTGAAAAAGAGGAGGCTATGCATTACAGAGCTATGATTCCTAAACCCTTTCTCCGATTTGGATGTGAAAACTCTCATATTGCAGCTGGGAGTGTGCACTTTCAGCCCATATTATATATATAATTGTATTTCTGAACATGTTTTTGTAAACAGCTAAAATAACAAAACTTGTGTCACTGTCCAAATATTTCTGGACCTAACTGTATGACACACGGATGACCATACCGGTGTGTTCAGCTTGGACATGTTTAAACACGGACATCTGAAAGGGGCCTTACTCTGCTTTACTTCCTTTCCCAAGTACAGTTCTGTCTCTCTGCCACTACTGTTTAACTGCAGCGCGAGAGCACTGCTGCCAATCACTGATGAAAGTGACAAAACTTTTCTGAACGGGGATAACTACTTTAATATCTTAATTCAATATTACATACATGTATGTGATTGCAGGAGTGATTGCCTGTAAAGGGGGCTCAGGAGTTGAACACTCTCCACATGCTGCAGATAATGGCTATATTAAATAGACGGCAGCTGTTAACCATTGAAATGCTGCTGTCAATCTCTGATAGGGTGTCTAAATGGGATGTGTCCAGATTCTCCTACGTCCCGCTGACCTGTTGAAATTATATAAATAGTTTATTTATAAATAATATATATATATATATATATATATACACACATACAGCTGTGCTCAAAACTTTACATATCACGGCAGATTTTTTGCTTTCTTGGCCTTTTATCGGAGAATATGAATAACACAAAATCTTTTTTTCCACTCATGGTTAGTGGTTGGGTGAAGCCATTTATTGTCAAACTACTTTGTTTTCTCTTTTTAAATCATAATGACAACCAAAAACATCCAAATGACCCTGATCAAAAGATCACATACCCTGGTGATTTGGGCCTGATAACATGCAGAGACTGTGACACAAATGGGTTTGAATGGCTAATAAAGGTAACATCCTCACCTGTGACCTGTTTGGTTGTAATTACTGTGTGTGCATAAAAGCTGAGTGAGTTTCTGGGATCCAGACAGACTCTTGGATCTTTCATCCAGCCACTCAGGGGTGGGATTCAGCCGGTTCTGTCCGGTTCTGGAGAACCGGTTGTTAAAATAGCAGCCCGTTCCTAGAACCGGCAAGAAACAGCTGCGGCGATCCGGTTCCCTGTGTTCATTTGTGTTAGTGTCTCTTTAAGACTCTAACACAAATGAATCCCCGTACCTCCGCGCCGCACTTCCGGGTTCAGTGAAGTCTGCCTGCTCCCTGACCCAGTGTGCAGCGATGTGTTGACGCTGCAGAGGACACGGCAGTGCGAGGAGAGAGCTCCTCCTGCCGTCTGTCAGCGTCAGTGTGCAGAGAGCCGTGGAGGATGGAAGACAGAGGAGAAGCGGCCGGTGCCTGGAGCAGCTAACCGCTCATAGAGCCGAAGATGCAGGCGAGCAGGGAGAGGAGCTGCATAAGATGGGAGCTATATGTGGCTATATGGGGAGAGGCCACATAAGATGGGAGCTGTATGTGGCTATATGGGGAGAGGCCACATAAGATGGCAGCTATATGTGACTATATGGGGAGAGGAGGCCATATAAGATGGGAGCTATATGTGGCTATATGGGGAGAGGCCACATAAGATGGGAGCTATATGTGGCTATATGGGAAGAGGCCACATAAGATGGGAGCTATATGTGGCTATATGGGGAGAGGAGGCCATATAAGATGGGAGCTATATGTTACTATATGGGGAGAGGCCACATAAGATGGGAGCTATATGGGAAAAGGAGCCATATGGGACAGGATCTTCAGGGGAAAAGGAGCACATGGGATGAGATCTGCTGGGGAAAGAGGCCATAATGGGATGGGATCTGCTGGGGAAAGAGGCCATAATGGGATGGGATCTGCAGGGGAAAGAGGCCATAATGGGATGGGATCTGCTGGGGAAAGAGGCCATAATGGGATGGGATCTGTAGGGGGAAAGAGGCCATAATGGGATGGTATCTGCAGGGAGAAAGAGGCCATAATGAGATGGGATCTTCAGGGGGAAAGAGGCCATAATGGGATGGGATCTGCAGGGGAAAGAGGCCATAATGGGATGGGATCTGCTGGGGAAAGAGGCCATAATGGGATGGGATCTACAGGGGAAAGAGGCCATAATGGGATGTGATCTGCAGGGGGAAAGAGACCACATGGGATGAGATCTGTATGGGGAAGGTCGCCCATTCCAATTTTAGCAGGGCTCCTTTAGTAATAATTTTTAAAAACTGTAGAAAAATCATTTAATACAATATGACTGACAGTGACTGGAACAACTGGTACTGGACAGGAGAGTGAAGCTATAGGAGGGGAAGGAGATTTTACTTTAAATTACCTGTATTTTTTGGTTGAGGAAAGTGCGTGAAAATGGGTGTGGCTAACAAAATGGGTGTGGTTACAGAATGGGTGTGGTTTTCAAATGGGCGGGGTTTACAGAGAACCTGTTGTTAAAAATTTGAATCCCACCCCTGCAGCCACTGACATTTCTGGATTGTGAGTCATGGGGAAAGCAAAAGAATTGTCAACGGATCTACGGAAAAAGATAGTTAAACTGTATAAAACAAGAACAGGATACAAAAAGATTTCAAAGGAATTGATAATGCCAGTCAGCAGTGTTCAAACTGTGATTAACAAATGGAAAATCTCTGTAAAAACCAAACCACGATCAGGTAGACCAACAAAAATGTTGGCGACAACTGTCAGGAAAATTGTACGGGAGAAAGCCACAAATAACATTGGCTGAAATACAGGACTCACTGAAAACTAGCGGTGTGGCTGTTTCAAGATGCACAATAAGGAGTCACTTGAAGAAAAATAAGCTCAATGGTCGAGTCGCAAGAAGAAAGTCATTATTTCGCAAATCCCACAAAGTATCTCGCCTACAATACGCCAAACAACACAGAGACAAGCCTCCAAACATCTGGAACAAGGTTATTTGGAGTGATGAGACCAAAATAAAACTTTTTGGCCACAGCCATAAATGTTCTATTTGGAGAGGTGTCAACAAGGCCTATAATGAAAAGAACACCATTCCTACTGTAAATCATGGATGTGGATCGCTGATGATGTGGGGATGTGTGAGCTACAAAGGCACAGGAAACTTGGTCAAAGTTGAAGGAAAGATGAATGCAGCACGTTATCAGCAAATATTTGAGACATTTGCACTCATCATCCCAGATGCTGCGCATGGGATGTACTTGGACGTTCCAACATGACAACAATCCAAAACACAAGGTGAAGTTGACCTGTCATTAGCTACAACATAACAAAGTGAAGGTTCTGGAGTGGCCATCTCAGTCTCCTGACATCAATATCATTGAGCCACTATCGGGAGAACTCAAGGGCACAGTTCATGCAAGAAAGCCCAGGAATTTACAGGAACTGGAGGCTTTCTGCCAAGAAGAATGAGCAGCTTTACCATCTGAGAAAATAAAGAGCCTCATCCACAACTACCACAAAAGACTTCAAGCTGTCATTGATGTTAGGGGAGCAATACACCGTATTAAGAACTGGGGTATGTGAACTTTTGATCAGGGTCATTTGGATGTTTTTAGTTGTGATTATGATTTGAAAAAAGAAAAGACAGTAGTGTGACAATGAATGGCTTCACCCAACCACTAGCCATGAGTGGAAAATAAGATTTTGTGTTATCATTCATATTCTCTGAAACAAGGCCAAGAAAGCAAAAAATCTGCTGGGGTATGTAAACTTTTGAGCACAACTGATACATATAAGGGATCTCAACTCGCTTGGTTGTGATTGAGGCAGGCTTGTGAGGCAATTTAAATAAAACATCGAGGCTGGTTTAATAAAACTTCATAAAGCATGTTACCAACATAGATTAGAAACTGTGTTTCAGTGCAGGATAACAGCATACACAGTCCAAACAATGTCACTTCAGTGATAGTTCCGTATACAAGACACAGTATGGAAACTTCACAGAGGAGGCCTTCTTACCTCCATACACAGATACCTAATGATACCTCTGGACTTCCTTATGTTTACCATACCACACCCCAGGGTGGAGATATGTGAGCAGCCAGCCCAACCCATATCCCTGACTGCTTGTTATCCTGGCCCTGTCGTGCCCTACTATACATACTGGAACTTGCCTCCTCCAGGCTTATATCACTGAGGATAACCACCTCTTTAATATATATGTATATATATATACTAGAAGGTGGCCCGATTCTACGCATCGGGTATTCTAGAATTTACGTATTGTGTAGTTCATGTATGATTTTTGTTATAGATATAGATATAGATATATATATATATATATATATATATATATATATATAGATGTTGTTGTGTGTAGTTACCAAGTGTTTGTGTAGGGCGATGTACATGTTCTGGGTGTTGTCTGGGTGTGGCGGGGGGTGAGAGTGGTGTTGTATGTGTGTTGCGTTGTTTGTGGAGCGCTGTGTGTCTGTCGCGTTGTGTGTGTGTGTGTTGCGCGGTTTGTGTGTGTGTGGTGTGTTTTGGGGGGAGGTATGTTTTGTGCAATGTGTGTATTGTGCGGTATGTGCGTATATTTATGTATGCCGTGGTGTTTGTGTGTTGGGTGTTGTGTGTGTGCAGCGTTGTTTGTGTGTGTGGGTGTCTGTGTATGGCGGTGTTTGTGGTTCCCTGTGTGTGTGTGTGTGTTGGGGGGAGGTGTGCACCTCCCATCGTGCTCCATCCCCCATGCTGCACACCCCCCATCGTGCTCCATCCCCCATGCTGTACACCCCCCATCGTGCTCCATCCCCCATGCTGCGCACTCCCCATCGTGCTCCATCCTCCATGCTGCGCACTCCCCATCGTGCTCCATCCTCCATGCTGTGCACTCCCCATCATGCTCCATCCCCCATGCTGCGCACCCCCCATCGTGCTACATCCCCCATGCTGCGCACCCCCCATCGTGCTACATCCCCCATGCTGCGCACTCCCCATCGTGCTACATCCCCCATGCTGCGCACACCGCCATCGTGCTCCATCCCCCATGCTGCGCACCCCCCATCGTGCTACAATCCCCATGCTGCGCACCCCCCATTGTGCTACATCCCCCATGCTGTGCACTCCCCATCGTGCTACATCCCCCATGCTGCGCACTCCCCATCGTGCTACATCCCCCATGCTGTGCACTCCCCATCGTGCTACATCCCTCATCGTGCTACATCCCCCATCGTGCTACATCCCCCATGCTGCGCACTCCCCATCGTGCTACATCCCCCATGCTGCGCACCCGCCATCGTGCTCCATCCGCCATGCTGCGCACTCCCCATCGTGCTACATCCGCCATGCTGCGCACTCCCCATCGTGCTACATCCCCCATGCTGCGCACTCCCCATCGTGCTACATCCCCCATGCTGCGCACTCCCCAACGTGCTACATCCCCCATGCGCACTCCCCATCGTGCTACATCCCCCATGCTGCGCACCCCCCATCGTGCTACATCCCCCATCGTGCTACATCCCCCATCGTGCTACATCCCCCATGCTGCGCACTCCCCATCGTGCTACATCCCCCATGCTACGCACCCGCCATCGTGCTCCATCCGCCATGCTGCGCACTCCCCATCGTGCTACATCCCTGCGCACTCCCCATCGTGCTATATCCCCCATGCTGCGCACCTCCCCATCGTGCTACATCCCCCATGCTGCGCACTCCCCATCGTGCTACATCCCCCATGCTGCGCACTCCCCATCGTGCTACATCCCCCATGCTGCGCACTCCCCATCGTGCTACATCCCCCATGCTGCGCACTCCCCATCGTGCTACATCCCCCATGCTGCGCACTCCCCATCATGCTACATCCCCCATGCTGCGCACTCCCCATCGTGCTACATCCCCCATGCTGCGCACTCCCCATCGTGCTACATCCCCCATGCTGCGCACCCCTCATCGTGCTACATCCCCCATGCTGCGCACCTCCCCATCGTGCTCCATCCCCCATGCTGCACACTCCCCATCGTGCTACATCCCCCATGCTGCGCACTCCCCATCGTGCTACATCCCCCATGCTGCGCACTCCCCATCGTGCTACATCACCCATGCTGCGCACTCCCCATCGTGCTACATCCCCCATGCTGCGCACCCCCCATCGTGCTCCATCCCCTATGCTGCGCACCCCCCATCGTGCTACATCCCCCATGCTGCGCACTCCCCATCGTGCTACATCCCCCATGCTGCGCACTCCCCATCGTGCTACATCCCCCATGCTGCGCACCCCATCGTGCTACATCCCCCATGCTGCGCACCCCCCATCGTGCTACATCCCCCATGCTGCGCACTCCCCATCGTGCTACATCCCCCATGCTGCGCACTCCCCATCGTGCTACATCCCCCATGCTATAATAGTTCTCCTATTATACTCAGAGAGGAGTATAATAGGAGGACTATAATAGGAGGAGTAGTCCTGGGGGGAGAGGAGTATAATGCCGGCTCCCTGCACATGTGTACCGGGAGCCGGTGTACACTGGTAACTATGATACACATCGGGTAACTAAGGGACCTTAGTTACCCGATGTGTATAATGGTTACCAGCGTTCACGGCCTCCGTCAAGATCCCAGCATCGCAAGATTATGTCTGGCGCTGCTGGGATCCTGACGGAGCCGGTGTACACTAGTAACTATGATACACATCGGGTAACCAAGGGACCTTAGTTACCCGATGTGTATAATGGTTACCAGCGTTCACGTGCTCCGTCAAGATCCCAGCATCGCAAGGTTATGTCTGGCGCTGCTGGGATCGTGACGGAGCCGGTGTAGAAGCAAGCGATATCCCAGGATGTTGTGAGTGTGTGGATGTGATGTGTGAGGTGTGTGTGAGAGTGAGTGTGATCTGATGTGTGTGTGTGTGTACTCACCTGGGAGTCGGAGCTCCGTGTCAGTTGGGCCAGAGCGAGCGTGCATTGCGTGAGGGGGGCGGGGCCTGCAGAGAGCCGGGGCGAGAGGCCAATCCATGTGGGGGGCGGGGCCATGGCGAGCCCAGCGGCCAATCAGCTTTGTGTCACCGTAAGGACACAATTTTGGAGCATGACAGACAGACAGACAGAATAAGGCAATTATATATATAGATATATAGATATATATATATATATATATATATATATATATATATACTGTATATATTTATCTGTATTAGGCTGGACTCACACGAACGTATGGCATCCGATGCGAGAGCATCGGATGTGATATGCTAATGACCTCTGCTGCGAGTGTGAGCCGAGTGTCATACGACTGTAACCCGATCTTGCGATTGGGTCACAGCTGTGAAGCTGAGTGTGGGCGCTGCGGAGGAGAGGGAGGGGTTAATCCTCCTATCTCCTCCATTGTCAGCCTGTGCGTATATCGCACTGCACTGGGATAACATTCGAGTGCAGTTCGATGTATCTCTCGCACCCATTCACTTGAATGGGTGCAAGAGATACGGCTGTAGCAGAAAATCGCAGCATGCTGCCGCTTTTCTCGTATCCAGAATCTGGATGCGATAAAAGCTGCCCAACTGCTCGCCCTTGTAATGGGATCAACCATTCAGACTGCATCATCAATGTAGAAATGGATTTGGACATTGCTTCAGCACTTGCCCACAAGGGGGCAGTGTCAGACTGTGCAATCACAGACACAGAGGTGGGAAATCCCCTACAGCGTGTGTATTCAAACCAGGAAGAAAAAGAGCGGGAGGATTGCACAGACCCGGAGCTCAGCCAGCTCAGAGCTACGTGTGGTCTCCCCGAACAGAGGGCTCTTTTGCAACCGGATTCTTGGAAGAATCACCCTGTGAAAGTGGTTTCTGCCATCCCCGGTTTGCAGGACTTTGTTTTCCCCGAGGATCTAACCGGACTGCAGATTATCGCGCCCGGAGTGCATATCCAGGGGCTGTGACAACTTGACAGCAGAGCATCGCACCCTGAGTGCAAGTGCAGGGGCCGTTACCGACACAAGGGAGCCATCCGTGCAACCGTGACCTCCCTTCTTCTGCTTGGTGTGCCCCGGGACTAAGAGACTGACTAGAATCCGTTACCAGCGGGAGAAGATCAAAGGAGAAGACCGAGGAGCTGCATCCCTTCAGCGCTTCACCGGGACCCATCATCGTGAGACTTCAGGCCTGCGACGTGGGAGCGGCATCTTCTTCTGGGATAGACTGGTACGTGACTGTAGGGAAAGTTAGGGAAAGTTGCCGCCATTTCTTTGGTTTTTTTCTCTTTTTCTGTTTTACCTTGCTGCGTACCCGGAAGGAGTGAAGATCCGGGGACTCCACCATACACATGTGCGCAGATAGTTCGGTTGATTGTGTTATAAATATGTTTCATAGTAAAGAAATGTTACTACCGGTAAAATCTGAGTATGGGGATTTTGTTGGAATAGAGCATACACACACACCCGCGGCCCTACCACCGGTCGCTTCATGTGGCGTAGTCGGCAGGATGTGTGACCAACAAAATCATCCCCCGGTAGTAACTTATAACCGGACAGCTCCCCCGACGTCTATTGTCAATCAGGTGAGAAAGTTTAACGGACGGAACTATCCTGTAACTGAATGGACTGAACAACTTAAGATAGTGGGGGAAATGTATAACACTGATCCTAAGACCTTAGCAGAAATGGCCATGCTAACATTAGAGGGGGAAGCGTGGACGACAGTCAGGCTGGAGACGGTTAGGGGCCAGCGTACGTTGGATGACTTGGTGCGGGTGCTGGAGAACACCTATGGGCCGACCACATATGTGGGAACATTGCGCTATATGTTCTTCCGGCGTACTCAGCTCGAGTCGAAAGACATTCCTCAATATGCCAATGCCCTTCAAGTGCTGCTAGAACAAGCCTGTAGAAAAGAAGAACTGATAGCTAGTACGGGTGCCCGTGACCTGGTGTTGAGAGATCAGTTCGTGACCGGTTTGAGAGACCCGTACCTTAACCGCTCATTGCAAGATCTACTTCGGATAAATCCGGCCTTTACGTTCTCTGAGGTCAAACAAGAAGCTATAGAACGTTCAAGGGGACCTGTTGTGGAGACACAGACATATACCGCGGCTTGCAGGTCCATATCTGGTATCGGGACTCCGAACAGCGACACGGAAGAACTGAAGCAGATGGTGGCAGAGTTGCAGAAACAGGTGTTACAGCTCACCCTAGACCAACAGGCGGGCCGGCAAGCGAGACAACAACCCAGCCGGCCGATGGGAAGATGCTGGACATGCGGCGACCCCCGCCATAGAGCAAACCGTTGCCCCCAGAACTTTCAAGTTCATCCACGGTCCGATCTACCAGAACCAGCAAGTCATGTCTCACAACAGCGGCCGCCTTTAAACTAGACGCCCCTGCCAAAGAGGCTCACTCGGCAGGGGAGGCCAAAGAGAGGGGTGTAGGAAAACAGAGCCAGCCACGGAACAAACTTGCATCAAATAGCCCCACCCTGGAGGTATTACTGGAAGGGATCGCCGTACAAGGGTTAATGGATACTGGGTCTCAGGTATCCACCATCTCCGAGCAGTTCTACGAAGAATGTCTAAAGCCGCGGGTTGCCTATGACCCTGATACCGCCATCAAGATCAAAGCAGCCAATAATCTACCCATTCCGGTGACGGGAGTTGCCTGGATGAAAACCGAAATCTGTGGCCAAGATCTCGGGAAGAGAGGGATAATCGTGGTCAGGGAAGGCTTTGGATCAGAAACGCCCATGATTATTGGGATGAACATCTTGAAAGACCTGAATCTGGTGTTGTTTACCAAGAGGGGGCCCAAGTACTGGCAAGAAGTGACCGCACATAGGGCCACCCGCCGTGCCTTTCAGCAAGTGATCCGGACCTGTAACCTCCAGCGAATGACAGAAGAACATCTGCCGCTGGCTACGATCACCGTACCCCGCCATACTAGGATCATCTTACCGGCTGGGAAAGAGACAGTTATCTCACTACCCCTTAGCACCACGAGACAGCTTGAAGGCGTGGAGGTGCTGATTGAGCCGCGCACCCCGAAGGAAGGGAAGCTGAATCCACTAGTCGCTTGAACTCTAGCAGTAGTGAGAAAGGGAAGAATTCCTGTCAGGCTGGGCAACACGGCTAACGTGAGCGTTGACCTAGAAGCCGGGACACAGCTCGCCCGAGTCTACGCTCTAACCGAAGAGGTGAACCCTATGAGCTCCCTCCAGTTTGTACCGTCTACAGAGGGAGATTGGACAGTGACGGTCTCTGCCATGGCCGCTGTCGCGGGTGACACCAACGCGGGGCGAGAACTACGAGAGAAGTGTCAGTTGGACGTATCCCAATACTCCAAACGGGAGGTGTCCCAGGTGGAAGAGCTACTTCAAGAGCATCAGGCGTCCTTTGCCCGGCATGACACCGACTTTGGGTGCACCACCAGTATCAAGCACGAAATCCCCACAGGTGACACTGCTCCTATCCGTGAAAGGTACCGCCAAATACCTCCCCAAGAAGTGAAAAATCTCATGAATTCCATGCTACACGCTGGAGTGGTACGAGAAAGCCAGAGCCCCTGGGCTGCACCGGTGGTGATAGTCAAGAAGAAAGACGGGTCCCTGAGGTTCTGTGTGGACTACCGCCGTTTGAATGCTTGCACCACCCGGGACTCATACCCTTTGCCAAGGATCGAAGAATCCCTGACAGCCCTGAAGAAAGCCAAATACTTCTCTTCGTTGGATCTGGCCAGCGGGTATTGGCAGGTACCCATGCACGAGAAAGATAAAGAGAAGACTGCTTTCATCCTACCCATGGGCCTGTACGAGTTCGACCGGATGCCCTTTGGTCTGAACAACGCACCGGGGACTTTCCAGCGGCTGATGGAGCGCTGCTTGGGAGACTTCAACTTTGACTTCACCCTCATCTACCTGAACGACATTGTAGTCTATTCGGCCACATTTGAAGAACACCTGCAGCAGCTGGGCCGTGTGTTCAGTAGGTTGAGAGAACATGGCCTGAAGTTGAAACTCAGCAAGTGCCGTCTTCTGCAGCCCGAGATCAATTACCTGGGCCACCGGATCTCAGCCGAGGGTGTTCAGCCGTCTTCAGAGAAGATAGCCGCCGTACGGGATTGGCCGCAGCCCACAAACGTCAAGGAGGTCAGGGCTTTCCTGGGGTTGGCTGGCTACTACCGCCGGTTCGTCAAAAACTTCGCCCGGCTTGCTGCACCCTTGCATGACCTGCTTCGAGGGACCACCAACAGCCCCAGAGGACGACCCCTCAGCTGGGGACCCAGCCAGGAAGAGTCCTTCCAAGCCCTAAAGGGTGCCTTAACGTCTCCCCCATCCTGGCATATGCGGACTACAACCTGCCCTTCCAACTACACACCGATGCCAGTCTACAGGGTCTAGGGGCAGTACTTTCACAGGTACAAGAAGGCAAGGAACGGGTCATAGCCTATGCCAGTCAGTCCCTACATGAGGGTGAGAAGAATCCCACCAATTATAGCTCGTTCCGGCTGGAGCTGTTGGCCCTAACGTGGGCTATGGCGGAGAAATTTGCAGGGTACCTAACGGGGACCGAAGTACTAGTCCTGACCGATAGCAACCCGTTGGCCCACTTAGAAAATGCGAAGCTCTGAGTCATGGAGCAGCGTTGGATGGCTCGGCTCTCCAAGTTCAATTACAAGATCAAATATAGGGCTGGAGCTGAGAATCAAAATGCGGACAGCCTGTCTAGAGTGTCATACCCCTTACTCCACCGAGACCGGGATGAAGAATTAGAAGGGGACGAGACGCTTGACTTTGCAAAGCTCGCCCAACAGATGATGGATTACCGCCAGTTCGTTGTGGGTGAAGCTGGAACTCCAGTGGGGGTCGCCTTGCCACCCCAAGAGTGGTGCAGGCTCCAGGACCAGAACCCTGAATGGGCTCTACTCAAACAATGGGTGAAGCGGCAGCAGAAGCCTCCCGCCGATGTACGAGCACGACTGTCTACCGGGACCTTGACCCTGCTCAGTCAATGGGACCGGCTGATTCTGAGAGGAGTGCTATACCGGAAGGTTCTCTTGACGCACATGCTGGAGGAATGCACACAAGTTGTGGTGCCTGATCAATTGGCCCGTGAGATGGTGGCCAAAGCCCACAAAAGGAATGGACACTTCGGAATAGACAAGACCTTTCGGTGGATTCAACAGTCCATCTATTGTCCGGGGCTCCGCAAGCTGGTTGAAGACGTCTGCCAAACCTGTCGCACCTGTGAACTACACAAGTCCCCTGAGCAGCGTGCACCTGTCCAGACAATTAAAACATCCAGGCCCCTTGAGCTGTTGATGGTGGACTATCTACTGATTGGGACGGCGAGCAGTGGCTATCAGTACTGCCTAGTCATGGTGGATCACTTCACAAAATTTGCTGTCGCTGTTGCTACCAAAGACCAGACGGCTGAATCGGCTGCACGGGCCATCTGTCGACAGTTCATCCACGTCTATGGGTGTCCGGAGAGGTTGCACTCTGACCAGGGGGCTTGTTTCGAAGGCCGAGTCATCGAAGAGCTGCATCGGATGTATGGGATCCAGAAGTCAAGGACCACTCCTTACCACCCACAAGGGAACGGTGCATGTGAACGCTTCAACCGGACTCTACTCCAGCTGATCCGCACCTTGGCCGATGATAAGAAAGACCAATGGCCCCAATTCCTTCCCGATCTAGTATGGGCCTACAACAACCAGGTCCACTCCGTGACTGGTTACACCCCACACACCCTTCTCTTTGGCCGCCCCGGAAAAGGAGTCCATGACCTGAACCTATTCCGCCCTGGAGATGATGTCTGCCATAACTACCCCTCCTGGCTAAATGCTCACCGACAGAAGATGGAGACTGTACACCGGCTGGTGAGCCAACAAATCCGGGGCCAGATACATGCTGACCCACTCCCCGTGCAAGAGCACCCCTTGAAGTTGGGACAGCTATTCCTGCTCCGTATCAAGAAGCCACAAGGGAAACTTCGAGCCAAATGGGAGACTGAGGTCTACCGGGTAATCGATTGCCCCTACCCTGACGGGCATGTATGCCGAGTGCGGGGTGAAGACAGTCGCAGCATCCGCACTGTGCACCGAAATATGTTGCGTCCCTGCCGATCCCAGCCTGACTCCCCTACCACAGTACCCGGAGGGGGTGACGCTGCCGACACGACTGACGTCACGGACGTTTCCCAGCATAGTGGTCACGTCGACTCTGAGACCCGTGACCCACCTACACAACCCACTTCTTCCCCCGGAGTGCTGACTGAAGTGGGGCGTAAAGACAGTGACGGGGAGGGGAACAACCGACCCTTGAGATGCACTGACCGCACCACTGCTGGGATCCCGCCCGGGCAGTCTTACAGGGACCAGTATATATGGCCCACTTCTCAACCAACCCCTGTGACATCTGCAGTCATCACTGCCTGGGAACCGACGGTAGTTGACAGGGACTGCCAACCTTTAAGTGGGGGGGTATGTAATGGAATCAAATATTCAGACTGCATCATCAATGTAGAAATGGATTTGGACATTGCTTCAGCACTTGCCCACAAAGGGGCAGTGTCAGACTGTGCAATCACAGACACAGAGGTGGGAAATCCCCTACAGCGTGTGTATTCAAACCAGGAAGAAAAAGAGCGGGAGGATTGCACAGACCCGGAGCTCAGCCAGCTCAGAGCTACGTGTGGTCTCCCTGAACAGAGGGCTCTTTTGCAACCGGATTCTTGGAAGAATCACCCTGTGAAAGTGGTTTCTGCCATCCCCGGTTTGCAGGACTTTGTTTTCCCCGAGGATCTAACCGGACTGCAGAGCATCGCGCTCGGAGTGCATATCCAGGGGCTGTGACAACTTGACTGCAGAGCATCGCACCCTGAGTGCAAGTGCAGGGGCCGTTACCGACACAAGGGATCCATCCGTGCAACCGTGACCTCCCTTCTTCTGCTCGGTGTGCCCCGGGACTAAGAGACTGACTAGAATCCGTTACCAGCGGGAGAAGATCAAAGGAGATGACCGAGGAGCTGCATCCCTTCAGCGCTTCACCGGGACCCATCATTGTGAGACTCCAGGCCTGCGACGTGGGAGCGGCATCTTCTTCTGGGATAGACTGGTACGTGACTGTAGGGAAAGTTAGGGAAAGTTGCCGCCATTTCTTTGTTTTTTTCTCTTTTTCTGTTTTACCTTGCTGCGTACCCGGAAGGAGTGAAGATCCGGGGACTCCACCATACACATGTGCGCAGATAGTTCGGTTGATTGTGTTACAAATATGTTTCATAGTAAAGAAATGTTACTACCGGTAAAATCTGAGTATGGGGATTTTGTTGGAATAGAGCATACACACACACCCGCGGCCCTACCACCGGTCGCTTCACCCTTATTGCCTAACATTGGTCAGAGTGCAATCAGAGATTTTCTTGCATTGCTCTCGTCTGATTTTCACGCTCGTGTAAAAAAGGGTACCTTAAAGTTCAAATCACCCCCACCACTTTTCTTCATTAAAAATGAAAACATAAAAATAAAAATACACATATTTGGTATTGCTACGTTCATAACAGGTTGATCTATCATATATAAAATTTGTTAACATTATTGGTAAAGGCTGTAACTAGAAAAACAATCAAAATTGCAGTTTTTCAGGTACCACACCTCCCTAAAGCTTGCAATAAAAACAAATAAACGTGTCATATGTACTCCATGGTATCAGTAAAATCATCAGCTCATCACGCAAAAAGCAAACCCTCACCCAGTTCACTAGATGGAAAAATAAAAATGTTACTGGTCATAAAAATTGGGAGCATAAACCCAATTTTTTTTTACATACAGATTTATGATTTTTTTTCTCCACTTAATTGATAAATAATGTATACAAGTTTGCTATTGCTGTAATAGTACTGATCTAGAGAATCATAATTCAGAGCAATTTTTATCAGAAAATGCATGCCATAAATACAAAATCCCCCAAACAATAGTGGAGTTGCATATTTATTCACAATCTCACCGCACTTGGATTTTTTTCCCCCATTTTCCAGTACATTGATTGTTAAATTGAATGATGTGGTTCAAAACTACAACACGCTGTGATTTGTCTCCAGAATAGGTAAGTCTGAGAAAATATTTGTTCGCAATATGGACCATCAGTATGGCATAAGATTTTTTTTGGATACATTACAATTGTGTAAGATAGGAAACTGTAAATGGTCCTGTAAAAGATTAATAGCTAGTGAGTAAAAAAAATTGATTGTATATGAACAGTGCACAGATGACAAGCGAGAAAGAAAGTCCCATTTTTCTGGATTAAAATGGGACCGATATTTTTTTATACGCTCATATGACTCCAGCCTTACACTGGAAAAAATCGTAACTAAAAATTACAAATTATGCTTGTGCATGTAAAGATATATATTTTTTTTCATTTCACTGTTATGCAAATAAATTCTATGTTTGCTGCAGATTTCAATACAATAGGTTAACATTACTGCTGAATCTTTCAGGACTTTTCCACAGGGAAAAAAAATGTGCAGCATAAGAACATGCCCTACAGCTGCCTATTCACTATACAGCTGTGGAATGTGCAGCCACATTTTAGGCTATGTGGACTCAGAATTTTTGAGGATTGTCTTTTGAGTGAGTTTGCTTGAAAAAACAACCCAAAAAAATTGGTTCAAAAACTCTTGAAAGACTCATTTCTATAGTAATTTCACTTGGCAGTTCATATATTCAGTCATTGACCATTTTTTCTTCTGCTTCATGTTTTATAAAATGTCCAAGAAAAAAATCTGTCATTTATTGGATGTGGCTTTTGATGGAATCCACTCCAAATTAGTCCCGGTCCAATCAGAAGGCTGGAAAAACTCTTCAGGAAACAAAAACTTTTGAAACACTTCAAGACATCTTCAGTGTACAAAATAATACCTCCAAAAAATTATGTATGCACATAACACTTCACAAGCTGCAGTACTGAGAATACTGTGTGACCATATTTTGCATAAGTATATATACACTAGCTGTACTACCCGGCTTCGCCCGGGTTAATAACTGCTGTTAACAAAATAGAATTTATTAACAAAAATGTATTCTGCACACAAAAACCACAAAACAAATAGATAGAAATGTAATTATCAAAAGGCAAAAACTAAGCTAATAGAAGTATTTCACAACATATATTTCAACACCACAGATATTCCACACAGATTTAACTAAATTGGCCAAGTAATGTGCTCCGTCTGTCTCTTTCCAGGTCTGTCACTTTCCCCGTCTGTCTCTTTCCCCGTCTGTTTCTTTCTCCATCTGTCTCTTTCTAGGTCTGTCTCTTTCCCAGGTCTGTCTCTTTCCCCGTCTGTCTCCCCGTCTTTTTGTCGGTGTCTTTTCCTGTCTGTCTCTTTCCCTGTCTGCCTGTCTCTGTCTATCTCTTTGCGTGTCTGTCTCTATTTCTCTGTCTCTTTCACCGTCTGTCTCTATCAAGGTCTGTGTCTTTCCCATGTATCTTTGTCTGTCTCTCTGGTTGTCTCCTACTTCCCTGTCTGCCTGTCTCTGTCCCTGTCTGCATGTCTGTCTGTCTCTTTCCCCATCTGTCTCTTTCCCCATCTTTCTCTTTCCAGGTCTGTCTCTTTCCAGGTCAGTCTCTTTCCAGGTCTGTCTCTTTCCAGGTCTGTCTCTTTCCAGGTCTGTCTCTGTCTCTTTCACCATCTGTCTCTGTCTGTCTCTTTCACCATTTGTCTCTGTCTGTCTCTTTCCCTGTCTGTCTCTATCTCTCTGTCTCTTTCCCTGTCTGTCTGTCTCTGTCTGTCTGTCTCTCTGTCTGTCTGTCTCTTTATCTGTCTCTGTCTGTCTCTCTCTATCCGTCTCTCCACAGACATCTTATTACCTCACATATAAGCTTCTTATACTATGAATGTCTTTTGTTCCTATAGCAACCAATCACAGCTCCTACTAATAACCTGTAGTTCCAGGCTCCATTTACTTTAATGGAGCCATGTTTTTTGGAGAGTAACTGTAAAGCGCGGGGTTACATTTTCCTGTCAAAACATAGTCTACAACGTTCCCTGGGTCACATGAGGTGTCTGTGCAGAATTTCGTGATTGTAAATGCGACAGTGCGGATACACTTTTCGTTTCACGTTTTCACGTTCATTTATGCTGCACATATTCACCACAGATTTCTTAAAGAGAACCAACCAGTAGGATTTTCATATATCACGTAAAGCCAGTTCTATACTGGTGCTAGGATGCTGAATGTAAGCATAGCTTTTGTTCAGAGATTGGATGTTTTAATTCAGAAATATGTGCAAGTAAAGTTCCAGCAATACACTGCTATTTGATTGACAGATGCAACAGGTAGGGAAAATATGGGTCAGGTCTATCTATTCCCTCCGTTGTCTGCCTGCCTGGCCTGCCTCCCCCTGTTGCCATCATATATTAGACATGACAGGGGCGAGAATAGATAGTAAGACCCAAACCACATATTCCCTTCCTGTTGCACCTGTCAATCAAATACCAGTGCATTGCTGGGACTTTAGTTGCACTTATTTCTGAAATACAACATCTAATTTCAGAACAAAAGCTATGCTTACATTCAGCATCATAGCGCCAGTATAGCACTGGCTTTCCTTTATATATGATAATCCTACTAGTTGGTTCCCTTTAAAGCTGATCCTGTAAAATCCATGCAGAAAATCTTCAACATTTAATTCCTGGTGGGAATTTACCCTAAATCTGCCAACTCCGTAGCCATAGATTTTGTGTGGAATTATGCCCCGCATTTCAGTCATTTCAATATGAGTGACATTGTTTCAGTTTGTAGTCAGCCGCTGTTTTGTAACTTTTATAGAATTATTATACTTTTTTTTGTAAAAAAAAATGCATAGGAAAAAAAATACAATGAAAACGCTGAAAAAATGTCACATGCGAGCATGTCCTTAACTTTTACCAAAAGTTTGGAAACTTTTTTCCAATGTTCATTCCATTTAATAGGGAGAGTGAGAAGTGAAGTAGTTACATAGTCACTTAGGTTGAAACGAGACCTTGGTCCATCTAGTTCAACCTTCCTCCACCAGTTCTACATTTTGTCACTAAGTCCCTTTAACAATGTTGTGTGTACTGAGGAAATCATCCAGCCCTTTTTTAAAAGCTGTTATAGGATCTGCCATTACTACATCTTGTGGTAGGGCATTCCACAGTCTGACTGCTCCAACTGTAAAGAACCCTTTCCTATTTAGCTGCCGGAATCGCTTTTCTTCCACTCGCAGTGAATGCCCCCTGGGCCTTAGTATTAGTAGTAGCTTAGACTCTGCATTCAGCTCCTACTTGTGCTCCATTGGAAAATGTCATATTTGCATATCATGAAGAATGAAAGCCTACGGGTACTGTAAAGCGTATGTCACTATATGTTTTATGAGATACAGACCTAGCAGTCTAACATAGGACAATGTGTCATGTGAACAGACAGAAAGTAATAAAGCTGCAGACAATCCATTTTATGGTCACGGTCAACAATGTTACAAGAAGTCTGTCTCCAAAACAGAAATTCTCTATTAATAGACTGTTAAAAAATATCTATGTCAAGGAGACATTAGAGGAGATTTATTAAAATAGAAATAACCAAGTATATTCCAAATCTCCTTTTCAGGAGCTTTTTGCAAATGAAGTAGCTGCCTAACTGGTATTGGTTAGCACCAGTTTTGATCATTCGACTATAAGCAAAATCATTGATCAAGCAAAGACATATTGTAGAATACATTTGAAATATAATTGTTTTATAAATTCTCAAATATTCACAATTTCATCTAATAAATGGGTATATTTGTATTATACTGGGAACTTCCGTGTCCTCTGCAGACTAGAACAGATGACGTTTTCTGGTAACATCCCTTGGTTTGAGCAATCCTCTGTGTAATCCAGAGCAATACCAGTACTGCAATCTACCAATCTAAAACAAGTCACATCTTTGAGTCTCCTTAAGTATATACTGAAGATGCAACAGCACCCCCTGCTGGTAATGACTCCAGTACCTTGAAATGTAAAAGGGTTCCACCTATTAATCTCATTAGGACATATGAATGTATAAGGAAAGTGCTCAGCTACTCGGGTGCTCAACTCAAGTAATGATGAGTATAATGGAAGTCAAGGGGAAATTTAAGCATTTTTCCTGAAGACCCTCCCAGCAGTTCTGGGGGCAGGAAAATCGTTTAACATCTTCACCCCAGGGCGATTTTCCGTTTTTTTATTTTAGTTTTTCTCTCCCCTTCTTCCGAGAGCCACAACTTTTTTTATTTTTCTGTCAATCTGGCCATGTGAGGGCTTATTGTTTTGCAGGACAAGTTGTACTTTTTAAAGAAATCATTAGTTTAACCATATAGTGTACTGGAAAACGGGAAAAAAATCCAAGTGCGATGAAATTGCAAAAAAAGTTCAATTGCACGATAGTGTTTGTGCTCTTTTATACTCAGTATTCACTATATGGTAAAACTGATGTGTTGGTGTGATGCCTCATGTTGGCACGAGTTTGTAGATACCAAACATGTATACTTTCACATTCATCTAAGGGGTTAAAAAAATTCTGAAGTTTGTCCAAAAAAAGAGTAGCACTTTTGTCACCATTTTCTGAGACCAGCAGCATTCTCACGTTTTGGGATCTTGGGCTCAGTGACGGGTTTTTTTTTTTGCATCTTGAGCTGGTGCTTTTAATGATACTATTTTTGTGCGGATGCTACATTTGTTCTTCTGTTATTGCATTTTTAAAATTTTTAGCAGTGACCAAAAACCTTAATTTTGGTATTTGGAATTTTTTTCATGCCACGCCGTGCAAGATCTCTTGGGATTCAATCTGTGTTTCCTGTCTACCGTGTTTTTCCAAAAATAAGCCCTCCCCCCAAAAAAAGCCCTAGCAGGGATTTTCAGCATTTTCGGAGCAAGGCTTAAATATAAGCCCTCCCCCGAAAATAAGCCATAGTCGCGGTTCAATAATGAAGTGTCCGTACATCTAAAAAAGTTACAGATACTGCAGGACAATTCATTATAGAAAGCGGACACCCCGCAATCATACTCCTCAGACGCCGAGCAGAGGACCTGCAATGATCGCAAACCCACACACATCTTTATCACACACACACACAATCAGATCGCACACACAAACATCTGATCTCAAACACACACACACACACAATCAGATCACACACACACATCGGATCACACATACATCGGATCACACACATACTCACCACATCCAGCGACACCGATTTCTTCTGGCCGGCAGAATCCTGGGAGGCAGTGCAGTGGAGCAAGATTGCTTGCTTACAGGACCTGCGGTCCAGACACGTGACTTCCTCCCATCATTCCCTGCGGCCAGAAGTATTTTGTAACGCTGGATGAAGTGAATGTGTGTGTGTGTGTGTCAGTGTGTGTGTCAGCGTCAGTGTCAGCGTCAGTCAGTCAGCCAGCCAGCCAGAAGCAGGGGAGGACAGCATGTAGCACCCACCGGAGATCACAGGGAGGACCTGGGAGCCACGCAGACGTGCGGGTATGGTAAGTATGAGTCTCCTGAGAAGTGAGGGGGTCTTCTTTTTTGGGGGGTAAAATTACACCCAACCATGTTTCTCTAAAAATAAGACCTCCTCCAAAAGTAAGCCCTAGTGCTTTTTTGGGGGACAAAAAAAGTATGACAGTGTCTTATTTTTGGAAAAACACGGTAGGAGCAATCCAGGCAAACTTTTACAATGGTGTCGAAGGGCACTCCTATAACGGGCCGTCAACGATGCTTGATGGTATAATCGCAGATCTGGCAGTCCCGCCCCACCTGCCATTTTGGGTCATGTAAGGTTTGGTAACTAGTCTTGGGTTTAGCCCCTTTCCATACAAACCAGATCAGCGCTGATTTGAGGTTTTTAAAGAAGTCTATGGGAGAAACAATGGGTACCGTATGGAAAATATAGAGGAATCTTGGTAAAATATCCATTTTGAATGAGTTTATCCATTCAAACCATGAGAGGGGTTTCTTATTATATGACTCAGGGTATTTCAGGGTTTTAGATAACAGGGTCTGATAGTTTAAAGAGTAAAGCATATTAAGTTTAACCGGTATATTGACTCCTAAGTATTTGATTGCAGTTGTCTCCATCGAAAAGAAAATTTACTTATTAATATCTAAATCTCGGAAGGAGACAGAGATATGTTCAGTGCCTCAGTTTTAGAATAATTTATTTTGAAATTGCTCAGTGCGCCAAAGTGCTCAAATTCTTGCAGCAATAAGGGGAAAGAGATCAAGGACTGGTATAGCAGAAGATTGTCCGCATACAGAGATGTTTTATATTCTCGCTGTCCTAGGCGCAGACCGCGTACACTGGGGTTTCCCCTGATCACGTTTGCCAAGTGCTCCATAACTATTACATACAGGAGTGGGGATAGTGGACAGCCCTATCTGGTGCTGTTCCTGATAGCAATAGGGTCAGAAAGGGAACCATTGGTTTTAATACAGGCTGAGGGCCTGGCGTACAGGGCCAAAACCTTGCCAAGAAAATTCTGACCCAGTCCTATCTGCGATAGTGCACACAGTCAAACGACTTTTCCGCGTCTACTGAGAGGAGCCCAAGGAGTTTGGCCGAGGAGGTAGATCATGCAATCAGCAGAATTGTTTTATTTACGTTGTCCCAGGTCTTTCTGCCCTTCACGAACCCTAACTGATCTGTATGGATCAGAGAGGGAAGTAAGGGGGTTAATCTGTCAGCTAGAAGTTTTGCAAGTAATTTCAAATCTATAATTTATCAAAGAAATGGGTCTGTAGTTGGAAACCACCGCCGGGTCTTTTTCCTGGTTTTGGAATTACTGTAATATATGCTTCAAGGGCCTGAGGGGCAAAGGGAGAGTCTTCTGACACTGAGTTAAATACTTTAGTGATAAACGGGATAATCTGTTCCCTGTAGATCTTATAGAATGCGGGAGAAAAGCCATCGGGTGTGCTATTTTTAATGACTGCATCTATCTCTACCCCTGAGAACATGCTATCCAGGAACACCGGATGAAAGAAAAAAATCAGCTCACCTGTCACCCAATACTACAAGATGACAGGGGTGCACGGAGTCCGCTGGTTAGTCCTGACCAGCATGTAGCGGACAGAAGAAATGGAAGGTTTGGATCCAGCACCGATTCCAGATAAGATAAATAAAAATCCTTTATTGGTACATTTTAAAAAACATATGAAGACCGCTATTCTGTCTCTTCCTGGTAGCTGTGAATCCAACCGCTCTAATTATCAGTCCCTTAGATAACTGTATGATTTACTCACACTACCGGCATCCACAGATAGTTCAACTCAGCCCAAACGATGACTTGTAGGAAGACAAGGAGAAACGCTGTAGTTTTCTTCTAGAATCTTGTATTAAGTACAAAGTAAAGGCAGGTGAAAAGGAATAATTGTAGACATGTCTTAAGCAATGGTTCCTCTCTAGACTAAACTGAGGAAAAAAGGGCGGAGCATTCTATACAGAAGCCAACTAAGGGAGGAACATAGGAACAAACTTCATACAGTCTAATCTACTTAGTAACAATAAGGATTTTCCTGATAGGAGGAAAAATATGCAATGCAAGAAATATATACAACACGTTGTTCCCATTCGTGGGACACAACAACCGCAGATGGAAAATTCAAGTCATAGGTAGCCTTTACGCGATTCGGACTTCATAATAAAAACAAAAAGAGTCCTTAATGATTAAGGACTCATTTTGTATTTATTATGAAGTCCGAAACGCGTAATGGCAGTTATCCTCCTGCCCATAACCCTTCCATTTCACAAGGTACTGAAGCTGACGCCTACTGCGACGGGAATCCAGAACTTTTTCAACCTCATACTCCAGTTTCACCTGTACCAAAACAGGGTCAGGAGGCACTGCCGCAGGAACTGTTGGCTCCACATGCTTCTTCAACAAGGACTTATGGAAGACATTGTGAATCTTAAATGACGCAGGCAGAGTCAAACGGAAAGATACAGGGTTGATAATCTCCGAAATCTTATAAGGTCCAATAAATCTGGGCTTAAATTTAGGAGATGGAACTCTCATAGGAATATTTTTGGAGGACAACCACACCATGTCCCCTACTTTAAACCGGGGACCAACAGTCCGACGCCGGTTGGCAAACTTTTGGGCAGTTTCTTGGGACTGAAACAATTTATCCACTACCTGCCCCCAAATCTGCTGCATTCTGTTGACCACCGAATCCACCCCCGGACAGTCAGACGCCTCAAGCTGCCCTGAGAGGAACCTACGGTGATATCCAAAATTGCAGAAAAAGGGGGACACCAATGTGGTAGACCTAGCTCTATTGTTAAGGGCAAATTCAGCCAAAGGCAAAAACGAAACCCGGTCATCCTGATCCGCAGAAACAAAACACCGTAACTAGGTCTCCAGGGTTTGGTTAGCCCTTTCAGTCTGACCGTTGGTCTGAGGATGAAACGCCGAGGAGAAAGACAGCTGAACACCCAATTTGGAGCAAAAAAGCCTCCAAAACCTGGATACAAACTGCACCCCTTTGTCAGAAACAATGTTTTCGGGAATACCATGCAAACGAACAACATGTTGAAAAAACAAAGGACCCAACTCTGATGAAGACGGCAACTTAGACAGGGGAACCAAGTGGACCATCTTGGAGAATCTGTCACAGATCACCCAAATCACAGTCATTTTCTGAGAGACGGGAAGCTCTGAAATAAAATCCATAGAGATGTGCGTCCAAGGTTTCTTAGGTACCGGCAAAGGCAACAATAGCCCACTAGAACGTGAACAACAGGGCTTGGACCTAGAACAATTCCACATGACTGCACAAAACGACGGACATCTCGAGACAGGGAAGGCCACCAAAAAGAGCGTCTCACAAGATCCCAAGTACCAAAAATGCAAGGATGACCCGCCAAAACAGAGCAATGAACCTCAGAGACCACTCGGTCTTTCCATTGGTCTGGGACAAACAGTTTCCCTGTAGGACATCTCTCAGGTTTATCCCCCTGAAATCCAGTGCCAACCGCAGATCAGGCGAAATAGCCGAGAAAACTACACCATCATTCAGGATAGTAGATGGTTCGACAACTTCCAAAGAGTCAGCGCAGAAACTCCTGGAAAGGGCATCGGCCTTAACATTCTTGGTGCCCGGCAAAAAAAGAGACCACAAAATTAAACCAGGTAAAAAACAAAGCCCACCTGGCCTGCCGAGGATTCAACCTCTTGGCCGATTCCAGATAGATGAGATTCTTGTGGTCCGTAAGCACCACAACTTGATGCCTAGCCCCCTCCAACCAATGCCTCCACTCTTCAAATGCCCACTTCATAGCCAATAATTCCCGGTTCCCCACATCATAATTCCGTTCAGAAGGAGCAAACTTCCGAGATAAAAAGGCACAGGGCTTAAGTTTACCCGAAGTAGCGTCTCGTTGAGACAGAACAGCACCTGCTCCGATCTCTGAGGCATCGATCTCAACTTGAAATGGGCGAGACACATCAGGTTGCTGCAGGACTGGGGCAGAAGTGAATCGCCTTTTAAGCTCCTGGAAGGCCACAATTGCCTCAGGGGTCCAATGCTCAGCATCAGCTCCCTTCTTTGTCAAATCTGTCAGAGGTTTAACAATGGCAGAAAAATTGGCTATAAATTTACGGTAAAAATTAGCAAACCCCAAAAACCGCTGCAGGGATTTTAGAGAAGTCGGTTGCACCCAGTCGTAAATAGCCTGAACCTTAACCGGGTCCATTTCGATAGCGGAGGGAGACAGGATGAAGCCCAAAAAGGAAATCCTTTGCACCCCAAAGAGGCACTTTGACCCCTTAACGTACAGTGCATTATCCTTAAATATCTGAAAAACAGCCCGTACTTGCCCAACATGAGAGTCCCAATCATCAGAAAAAATCAAGATGTCATCCAAATACACAATCAAAAATGTACCAATAAGGTCCCGAAAAATATCATTCATGAAGGCCTGGAAGACGGAGGGTGCATTAGTGAGCCCAAAAGGCATCACTAGGTACTCAAAATGCCCCTCAGGAGTATTAAAAGCAGTCTTCCATTCATCACCCTCCTTAATACGGATGAGATTATACGCACCCTTGAGATCCAGTTTCGTAAACCATTTGGCACTTTTCACTCTAGAGAACAGATCAGACATCAGAGGCAAAGGGTACTGATATTTGACCGTAATTTTATTAAGAAGACGGTAATCAATACAAGGTCTCAACGACCATCTTTCTTAGCAACAAAGAAGAAGCCGGCACCCAAAGGAGAAGATGAGGGCCGAATGTGCCCCTTCTCCAATGATTCCCTGATGTATGACCGCATGGCATCATGTTCGGGCACAGACAAGTTGAAAATCCGCCCCTTGGGAAATTTACAACCGGGCACCAACTCAATGGCACAGTCACAGTCCCGGTGTGGGGGCAGAGAATCAGATTCTTTGTCATTAAATACATCACGGAAATCAGACAAGAAGGCCGGAACATCAACTGCCTAAGCAGACGTGGATGACACGGAAAGGTTCTGATGCACACCTTGACAACCCCAACTAGCTACCGACAAGGATCTCCAGTCAAGAACCGGATTATGGGTCTGCAACCACGGAAATCCCAGTACCAAGGTATCCTGTAGATTATGCAATACTAGAAATGTACAAGTTTCCTGATGCGCTGGTGCAACTCTCATAGGCACCTGGGTCCAAAATTGGGGTTTATGTTCTGCCAAAGGGGTAGCATCAATGCCCCTTAAAGGAATAGGAGTTTGCAAAAGAACCATGGGGAAACCACAATCCCTAGCAAACCCAAAATCCATCAAATTGAGCGCTGCCCCTGAGTCCACAAAGGCAAATGCAGAAAAGGAAGACAATGAGCAAAGCAATGTGACAGACAAAAGAAACTTTGGTTGCAAAGAACCCACAGTAACAGAAGTAGCCAATCTCCTTTCACGTTTAGGGCAGACAGAGATGTTATGAGAAGCGTCTCCACAATAGAAGCACAGTCTATTCTTCCATCTGAACCCCTGCCGACTAGCATTAGAAAGGACCCTATCACACTCCATAGGCTCCAAAGGCTGTTCCACAGGCACAAAATCAGCAGGTATCTTCCTTCGTTCACGTAAACGCCTATCAATCTGAATGGCCAAGGTCATAGAGGCATCAAGACCAGAAGGGACGGGAAATCCTACCATTACATCCTTCACAGAATCAGCAACACCCTTCCGAAAAAGAGCCGCAAGCGCATCATCATTCCATTTGGTAAGGACCGCCCACTTTCGAAATTTCTGCCAAAACGTTTCTGCAGAATCCAAACCCTGAGTTAAGGACAACAAGAATTTTTCTGCTTGGTCCACAATATTGGGTTCGTCATATAATAAACCCAATGCCTGAAAAAAGGAGTCCACATCACTGAGAATCGGATCATGAGACGCTAAAGAGAAGGCTCAGTCCTGAGGGTCACCACGCAGCAAGGAGATGACAATCTTAACCTGCTGTACGGGATTCCCTGAGGACTTAGGACGCAGGTCAAAAAATAATTTACAATTATTTTTGAAGCTCAAAAATCTCGACCTATCTCCCGAAAAAAATTCAGGAACGGGAATCTTAGGCTCTGCAAGGGGAGCCTGTGCAAGATAAGACTCTATACGACGAACCTTAGCATCAAGATGAGCAACACACTCACCTAATTCATCCATGCTAGACAAAAGAAATCTTCCACGGAACCCAAAGAAAAAGAGGAAAAAACACCAAAAAAAAATAAATTTTGGCAGCTTTTTTTTTTTTTCTTCTTCTTAAGAGTACCCTTTAAATTTGTTGGCCGGATGTACTGTTATGATCCGGAACCATGGAAGACCACCACAAATCATTAGTAAAAGGTGAGAAGAGCATTGGCAACTAATCTGGCCGCCATCCCCTTACTAACCATCACAACTAGAAGTAGCCGAGGGGTGAACTAACATCCTGTGCACCGCGAACCCAGCCGGAGAACTAACTATCCTAATGGTAGGAAAGATGATTAACTCTCTGCCTCAGAAAATAGACAAGAATAGCAAGCCCCCCACATTAAAAGACTGCGGTGATATAGGAAAAACACAATATACAGATAGATGACAGGATTAGCAAAAGGTGAGGCCCCCACTGACTAAAATAGGAAAGGACAGGAAAGGGACTGATGGTGGCCAGAGAAAAACCCTGCAAAATACCAACTTCCTGATAGTACAAAAAGGCCCTCAGATCGCACGATCTGAACTCCGTCCTATACCAGGTGCCCTTGTCATACCAATGAACAGAAAACAAGAATCATAAATTCAACAAGCCACAAACACATGGACCCAAAGAAGCTATACTCCACACAGAACTGCAGGGAGTTCCCCAGCCAAGACTAAGGGGAAAGATCCCTGCATGCAAAAAACTGAAAACAACCACAGCAAATGACAAACCCAGATAAGCAAAAGAACCAGACAATAAATAAAGAGCAAGCACTTATCTGGGAAAGATGTGGTGTGGAGCAGGATGAAGCAGGCTGGTGATACAAAGAATAAATGACATCCGGCACTGCCTGCAATCAGACCAGGATTTAAATAAGCAGAGAATTAGCAAAGGAAACGCCCATTGCACAACACACCTGGTCTAAGTCCAAACCATTCCTGGCCACCAGAGGGAGCCTCCCAGCAGCCAAAACATAACTAACATTCACAACACGCAACCCTCAACGAGCATCTCATAAAGGCGCGCGCCGAAGCAGAAACAACGAAAGTACAAGCCATCTTCGCCCAGAGAGAAGCAGAGATGAAAGCAGAATCTGCACGCAGAGAAGCAGAGATGAAAGCAGAATCTGCACGCAAGGAAGCAGAAATTGAAGCCCTTCAGAAGGAATGTGAACATGTGGCGGCCAGGGCAAGGCTAAAGGTCTTTGAGCAAGCTCTGGGTGGGAGTCAAGAAGGCAGCGCCAGTTTGTGTGATCTCGACACAGAAGACTCACTTAAGACTTAAGCGTACAAGAGATTACGTGCTGAGCTAAGCCGACGAACTGCCAACTACCATCAACATTCCCGTCAGCGCTAACACTTCTCCAGAGCTTCAAGACACTGATCCGCCTACAACTTTCAGCCTTCCAAGTCAGTCCAATGCACCTCAGACTTTCAAGCCTGAACCTGCTTCATATTCCAATGCACAGCCACACCATGCGCATCAGCAACCTCTGTATGCCCATGTCTACATGCAACCTAACATGCCAGCAAGGCGCTACACTCCCAACAACTGTGTAGCTCTGGCCCCGCATACAACAGAGACTATACACACCAAGCCGATTACTGGTCTAAACGCCTACGCCACTCCGTACTTTCCCATGTTCCCGAACCAAGAAGCTATGAACCATGCAGCCAGCACCACACAGTCAGCAAATGTGCCCCAAATGTCGGAAAGATCAGGCATGTCCGACTTTGCGAGGTACATGATCCGCCGAGAACTCACCAATACCGGTCTCACATAGTATGATGACCAGCCCGAAAACTACAGAGGGTGGAAGTGTGCCTTCAAAACCGCAACGCGTGACCTCGGCATTACAGCTGTTGAAGAGCTGGACTTGCTAATCAGGTGGCTAGGGCCACGGTCTACTGAGAGAATCAAGAGACTCAGATCTGTCTACATCAGCAACCCAACAACTGGTCTCGCAACCGCATGGGACAGACTAGAGAAAGGCTTCGGCAGTCCTGAAGCAATTGAAGACGCATTGCTGAAACAACTATACGACCTTCCCAAAATATCTGGCAAGGATGCTTCAAAGTATCAGGAACTCAGCAACCTGCTGTCCGAGCTCCAGCTGGCCAAAACAGACACACACCTACCTGGCTTCAGCTACCTGGACACCGCTCGTGGGGTGAAACCCATAGTCGCCAAGTTACCTTACAACGTGCAGGAAAGGTGGACCACGGTAGGAACAAACTATAAAAAAGAGCACCAAGTCTCCTTCCCTCCATTCTCCTACTTCTGCGAGTTTGTCAACGGCATCGCGGAATGTAAGGCAGACCCCAGCTTCACCTGTGGAGAACCCACCGACTCCACTTCACCAGCTCCCAGGTATGAGAGCACTCATCAAAATGACAGAAAACGTAGGGGCCCAGTATCAGTCAAAAAGACCGATGTTCTACCACCTACACCAACGTCAGCACCAGACAAGGGCAATGAAGACGGGAAGGCAGAAAATCCGAACCACCAGTGTCCTATTCACCCATCTCAGCCTGACCCTGCACCTACACCTTCTCCTACCACAAGTCATGGCGGGGAGAGTACAGGCCAAGCTGCAAACCACCTCACAGTATCCTCCTCGTGCACTGAGTCTGTGGAGAAGATCTCTGGGACAAGTCTTGTGCGAAAATATGCCTAGTAAAGGTATATCCCAAAGGTCACCCAGAAAGGGCCGTGAAGGTGTACAGCATCCTGGACGACCAGAGCAACAGGTCACTCGCCAGGTCTGAACTCTTCGACTTGTTCGGCTTAAAAGGAAATGCCTACCCTTACACACTTGCAGCGGCATCTCAGAAGCTTGCGGAAGAAGAGCCAGTGGTCTCGTGGTAACATCTCTTGAAAATACCGTAGAGATACCTTTACCAACACTCGTCGAATGCAACCAGATACCGACTAACCGGGAAGAGATTCCGACACCTGAGGCAGCTCTTCACAACCCTCACCTGAGAACTATCAGCAGCAAGATCCCAGCTCTTGATCATAATGCAAAAATCCTGATTCTGCTTGGAAGGGACATCCTCCGACTACACAAAGTACGCCAACACATCAACGGGCCACACAACGCGCCATTCGCTCAGCACCACGACTTAGGTTGATCGTAGGAAACGTCTGCGTAGGCAAAATGAAGTGTCCCGACGCGATCTCCTCCTACAAGGTGCACATCCTCCCAAACGGTCGCGGCACTCACTTTCAACCATGTCCGCATCACTACGGGGTGAAAGAGAGGCTGAGCGAAACCAGGTGGCGACAGCAGCCGCCCGACTGCACGGACGCATACCATCTCTGGGATGACTACTTCGGGTCAACAGTGTTTGAGTCTACAAATGAAGACAACAAGTTGGCACTGACGAGACAAGACAAGGAATTCATAAAGATTATGGATAAAGAGTTCTCTCAAAATGGCTCTAACAGTTGGGTATCCCCATTACCCTTTCGGTCTTCAAGACCAAGGTTGCTAAACAACTCCCAGCAAGCAACCGCAAGGTTCTCCTCTCTAAAATGCACCTTGAAAAGACAACCAGAGATAGAGAAACACTTTGTCGAGTTTACGCACAATATCCTCGACAGAGATCATGCTGAACAGTGGCACCGCATTCCCACTGAACAAAAGCCAGCTGACCAAGGAACGAGACTTACTGCTGCGTCCAAACTCGGAGACAACATGTGGCTGACACCTCCAAGTATCTTATACGAGGAGACCTGTGATAACTACACCGGCAACATGTACGAGCTGGTGGAACCAGAATCTGACAAGGAAATTAGACCAATCGTCTCCGCTTGCTACACTTCAGTGACATCAAAACAGAAGTTGAGACCTCATCGCTTCGAGCTGGCGGGAGGCAGGTAAGGAGAGGTTCCTCGTTCCTGCGGTGTCACACGTAGCGATGTGTGCTGCTGCAGAAACGAGGAACAACATCATTACTGCAGCAGCAACGATAATTGAGATTAGGGGGGGATTTCACCGATTAGCGATTTTGAACGTTTTTGCAACGATTCAAAATCGCTAATAGGTGTCACACGCAACGACATCGCTAACGTGGCCGGATGTGCATCTCAAAATCCGTGACCCAACGACATCGCTTTAGCAATGTCGTAGCGTGTAAAGCCACCTTTATGCGATGTTTCGAGTGTGTTGATTGTCTGGAGGAGCCCCGCAATCTCAAGGTACCTTTTCTTTTTAAGCCACACCCCGTGTTTGATCAGTATCCCACGTATTACACATTTGAAAGCTTCCAATTGAAAAGGTAAGGGTGTGGTGTCTGCTGAATGCGAGGATATGAAGAAATCTATGGACTCCTTCAAGTCAGATTACAAATATTGTCTTGCAATAGTTTATCATTCAATCTCCAGGTCCAGGCCTGAGTCGGACAATCAGGAGGGGATATTTCCAGAAAAACATGGGCATGATCTGTCCATAACATGTTTCCAATAGTAGGAACCAGATGCTATTACAGAACCAGCTGACTAACTAAGAAAAAAATGATCCTACTATAGGATTCATCGGGGTTGGAGAAAAATGTATAATCTCTCCCTTGTGGGTTTATGATCCTCAATACATCTGTCAAGTGTAAATTGCGCAACTCACGTTTCAATACGGCCAATCGCCTCGGAGGGACGGCGCTCCTCCCCGCCGACACGTCCATCTGCGGGTTTAAGGGAAGGTTAAAGTCTCCACCCAACAACACCACTCCTTCTGGGAAGTCTGCAAGGATTCTTAGGAAGGAACAACAAGCATTAGTTTGATTTTGATTTGGGGCATACCATCCAGCCACCGTGTATTTAGTGGAACATATTTTGATTTTGAGTAATGCGTATCTACCCACGTCATCCACCCGCAAATTCAACACCGAATGAATCAATGTTTTATACAAAGCTATACAAACTCCTTTTGATTTGGAATCATTAATGAAACTATGGTACCATTGGTGTAATATCGGTTATGAATATCAGGTACATGACCAGTTTTAAAATGTGTCTCCTGCAAAAGCAGTATCTATCTTTCTGTTTATGCATGTTATATAAGATCTGAGATCTTTTCTGAGGGACATTAAATCCCCGGACATTCAGGGATCCGAACTTTATCTGTGGCATCCTATTCCGCAGCAGTTCCACACTAATGAAAAGTAACACACAAGAGGGTAAAGGAATACAACAAGAATAAGAATAAGAAAGAGGGAAAGTTAGGTAAAGATAAGCCTGAAAATATCAACACAGGAACCAAGCTCACAACAGACAGTGAGCTTATAGGATATGCAACAGTGAGGGACCCAAATAACTATACTACTCCCCAAACAGCGAGGTATAGTACCCTCAATTGTGGATGCGCTTTCCAGGGAGAGAGTCTCCCCCTGAGCCAAGGATGTTCTCAGAAGTTGTTATTACCCATAGATCTAAGCCATTAACTTCCAGACCTAAGCACTTAAGGCTGCTTTACATGCAGCGACATTGCTAGCAATGTTGCTGGTGAAAGCAACCGTCCCCGTCGGTTGTGCGTCACGGGCAAATTACTGCCCGTGGCGCACATCGCTAGGACCGTCACACGTACTTACCTGCCTAGCGATGTCGCTGTGGCCGCAAACCGCCTCCTTTCTAAGGGGGCGGTTTGTGCGGCTTCACAGCGATGTCACATGGCAGCTCTCCAATAGAAGCGGAGGGGCAGAGAGCAGCCTAAAGAAAGTGATGCCCACCTTGTTGCCGGAGGACGCAGGTAAGGTGTTGTTCCTCGTTCCTGGGGTGCCACACGTAGCGATGTGTGCTGCCTCAAGAACGACGAACAACCTGCGTCCTGCAACAGCAACGATATTTGAAATTAGAACAACGTGTCAACGATCAACGATTAGGTGAGTAATTTTGATCATTAGCGGTCGTTCTTACGTTTCCCACGCAACGACTTCGCTAACAAGGGCGGCTGTGCGTCACGAATTCCATGACCCCAACGACATCTCGTTAGCGATGTTGTTGCGTGTAAAGCCCCCTTTAGGCAACTTGGTTGGGTTCAGGCACCTGGAACTTTAAACAATTGGAAATTGACAAAACCCAAACTAAATTCACAATGATATACCAAGTAGAGCCGATCATGGAGTGATCGGTCAGGGCTGTCCATCTAGGGTAAGAAACTTCTTTCCTCTCATCTATAACTGCTCAAATGTGATCTACAACAGCTTACTCATGACCGATAGCCCCCTGATGAGTTAACAGGTTAACCCAGAAAAATAACTGAATCACATAGTGGATACAGATAAATGGTTCCAAAAGAGTCACTGCTCCATTTCTTATCTTCTCCGTTGCCTCCTAGGATCCCTTTGTTGTTGGGATTGAGGGTGATTTGGATTCTCCTCCTGCAGGCCCATGGGTAAGGTTGCCCCAGCCCCATGATTGAAACTGGTGGGATATTCAGGGCCTCCGTAAACTCTTGTAGATCTCTGGGATGGCTAAGAGTGTGAATCCTTCCTGCCTGATGGACACGCAGGTGGAAGGGAAAACCCCAAGTTCTTTTTTGCAGCGTCCAGCTAGAGAGATCTGGAAGAATCTGAAGATTAACTCCAGTATGTTGGATGGTTCCGACTGCATGGGCTTGGGACATGATGGAATCTTTATTTTGGTATCTGTGCACCCAGCACATGACATCTCTAGGATAGGCTGGGTCAGGCAACTTGGGACCCAGGGCTCTGTGGACCGGGACCAGATCCAGAGGGGTATCCAAGGAGACTTTAAGAAAATAATTGAAGACATGGCAGAGTGTTTTATGAAGCTCATTGGAAGGCACCGTCTCCAGGAGGCCTCAGACTCTTATGTTGTTCCATCTGCTCCTATTCTTGATGTCATCTAACATGTCAGCAAAGTAGTGTAGCTGGTACAAGTAAGAAGATATTTCTGTGGCCTGGGATTCAAGTCTTCCAGAGAGGGCAGACGTAGAGGCCTCCGCTGCAACTACTCTTTTCACCCTATGCTGGACCTCGTCTCTCAGGACTGTCAGTTCTGCCTTGTAGGAGCTTTCTAATCATGAAACGTAATATTCCATGTCTTGCTTGGTTGGTATACTACTTATATGAGAGCTGAAGCTGTGCAAGTCCAGGGCCAGTGAATCACCAGCTTGAGACATGAAAGAGCTATTTGTCCCTGCGTAATTGTTTTGGGGATGACCTGCAGCCACAGCAGTGGAAACTCGGGATCCCCATACATTCTCTGCCAGTAAGTTTCCTTGCTACATATTGAGGTAATTCCTGATGTTGGATATAGTGAGGGATGAGTGGGGTGTCTGTGTCGGGGAACTGAAGCCTGGGGTGCCATGCTGAATATCTGACCCCCCCGCTCACCTCTTCACCGGCACTCTGTGCATACAAGTTGAGATCTGGACGCTGCAGTCCATGTGTCCCTGTGCCATCTTGCCTCCCTTCGTCCTGTGGAGTCGTGTCCATGCCCATATGTTGGTGCCTTCACTCAATGTCGGCTCCCACTGCCTTGCCTCCCTTGTCCGGAAGCCCCCTGACCTTCTCTGCTTATACTGTGGGAGACTCCGTCATGGTCCCACCGGCAATATTGTGCTACCTTGTGGCAACTCTCTCACCATCTGGCGGGGAACCGATCTGCCCAGATGCTGTCTCATGTGGGGTCTGCACAGCGGTGTACTCCATTGTCTGCCCTGATCTCTCCTCCGGCATTGCTGCTACACTCGGTGTCTGTGGATCCAGAGCAGCCTTTTCCCGCCTCCCTGTGTCCGCCTGACTGGGGCCCATCAGGAACCGCTTTATTCCGTTTGGGGGTTACGGAGACTGCGGAGAGGTAATGGAGGGTACGGCTTGGGTTCTCTCCTTTCTCCTTGCGCCCATTTGTGTTAGTATGCTCAGTTCTCTGTATTTTGCTCTGTTAAAAGCTTGGCTCAGGACGGGAACGAAGTGAACATGCGACTTTACTCTTCCATAGCCAGGCCACGCCCCCACAGATTGTTTAAATTATAATACAAAGCTCACAGTAAGCAGTATTAAGCATTAACTAATAAAACTCATGACTTCCCAGCCCAAGCTCCCTGTCACATACAGAGACCGAGCTGACCATTACGTTTATGATATAGAAAATTACACCTTATTCCTACCTTGCATTCTGTCAGTAGATCTTCTAAATGAGGGTTGTAGGTGAGAGGATTTATAAATAAAATAACTTTTCTAAGAAAATATGGCAAGTTGTTAATGGCGTACGTTTTATGGTTTAGTGTCTGTTCGGTAATAACTTTTCAAGTAAACATTTGTAGCAGCACAGTTAATTGGTTTTCCAATTAGTTTGATAGATGAGGGGGAGAATGACCCCTGTACCACCTCCACTTTATTCCTGAACGTGCAACACCAATATGTTCCTAGGCAACTGCAAACAAACTGCAATAATGGAGAACAGAATATGCTGTTATATGGGGCAACATGGTAATTTATGACAGGTAGCTTATACGTGGTAGTTTCCATCTGTAGCTGATCAGTTTGATCAGATAACAAAGTCATACATGTTATATAATATCCCAATTACCAGCACCAAAGCTTTATATCTTTGGTAACTGCCTTATTATGAAAACGTTATGCCCGCCCAAGCCAGCCCAGGCAATGTGACTTATTTTACACATGCTTCATAAACAAGTAAACACTGACATAAAGAAATGTAACAAATGTAACCAAAAAGGTAGCAAGAAGACACACATAAACTGCTTTACATTCATAAATATTTTGTGTAAAATTTTACAGCCGCTAAAAACTGGGTTCCAGATTTAGGGATATGGTGGAACATGCCTTTTTCAGCTTTGTATGGTATCAATAATATAAGACAGTAAATACTGACCCATTGTTGGAGCAGTTCTATCTCCAAGTAAAAGTTTCTAGGATTCATTCTATGACACCGCTGAGAATGAAAGAAATACACAGGCCTGTGATTTCCAAAGCTCTCCAAATGAACTTAAAGATCATGACTTTTATACCCTTTAGAAAAATGAGTGTATCATGCAGAAATGTACATGTTTCTTACATGAAAGCAAATAGTAGACGTAGAATACATAAATGCATAAGTAAAGACATTCCCTGCATCCACCCAGCTTTGTCACACCCCTCAACAAGTCTTTGTTTCAAAAAGTTCTCGTGAGAACTACCACACACTATGAGATTTTGGGAGGCCTGAAGACACTAAAGGGGGCTTTACACGGTAGCGATATCGCTAGCAATTTGTAGCGATAGCGAGCATGTAAGTAATTGTTTGTGATTGCTGCCGTAGCGAACATTATCGCTACGGCAGCGTCACACATACAGTGCCTACAAGTAGTATTCAACCCCCTGCAGATTTAGCAGGTTTACACATTCGGAATTAACTTGGCATTGTGACATTTGGACTGTAGATCAGCCTGGAAGTGTGAAATGCACTGCAGCAAAAAAGAATATTCTTTCTTTATTTTTTTTTTTTTTTAAATTGTGAAAAGTTTATTCAGAGGGTCATTTATTATTCAACCCCTCAAACCACCAGAATTCTGTTTGGTTCCCCTAAAGTATTAAGAAGTATTTCAGGCACAAAGAACAATGAGCTTCACATGTTTGGATTAATTATCTCTTTTTCCAGCCTTTTCTGACTAATTAAGACCCTCCCCAAACTTGTGAACAGCACTCATACTTGGTCAACATGGGAAAGACAAAGGAGCATTCCAAGGCCATCAGAGACAAGATCGTGGAGGGTCACAAGGCTGGCAAGGGGTACAAAACCCTTTCCAAGGAGTTGGGCCTACCTGTCTCCACTGTTGATTTTCACCATTTTTGAGGTCGCTTAAGGTCGCTGGTCAGTGTCACACGCTGCGATATCGTTAATGACGCCGGATGTGCGTCACTAACAACTTGACCCCGACGACCAAACATTAATGATATTGTAGCGTGTAAAGCCCCCTTAAAGGTGGCTTTACACGCTACGATATCGTTAATGTTTTATCGTCGGGGTCACGTTGTTAGTAACACACATCCGGCGTCATTAACGATATTGCAGCGCTTGACACTTACCAGCGACCTTAAGCGACCTCAAAAAAGGTGAAAATCGTTCACCATGGAGAGGTCGTCCCAAACTCAAAAATCGGTAAGGGTTGTTTATCCATGTTGTTCATTGCTCATGCGGCAGCACACATCGCTGTGTGTGACACTGCAGGAGCGAGGAACGTCTCCTTACCTGCCACCGGCCGCAATGCGGAAGGAAGAAGGTGGGCAGGATGTTACGTCCCGCTCATCTCCGCCCCTCCGCTTTGATTGGCCGGCCGCTTAGTGACATCGCGGTGACGCCGAACGTCCCTGCCCCTTGAGGGAGGGATTGTTCGGCAGTCACAGCGACGACGCCGACCAGGTAAGTGCGTGTGACGCTGCCATAGCGATAATGTTCGCAGCGGCAGCGATCACACGATATCACATGGGTGACGGGGGTGGGTACTTACACGCTCAATATCGCTAGAAATTGCTAGCAATATCGTAGCGTGTAAAGCCACCTTAACTCCTTCCTTCCTTTAACATCCATACAGCTGCAAAAGCTTACAAAGTACATAAATTGAGAAATGACAGCTTGTATGGTGAAAATTAGAATGCATGGCTAAACAGATTAGTGACATATGACCAGACATATGCTTTGTGCTGAAGCCTGGAAATCTGGAAAATGGATATATCTGGAGCTAATCCTTAAGGGTGCTTTACACGCTGCGACATCGCTAACGATATATCGTTGGGGTCACGTCGTTAGCGACATCGCACTGTGTGACACCTAGGAGCGATGATCAACGACCGCAAAAACGTCAAAAAACGTTGATCGTTGACACGTCGCTCCTTTTCATAATATCGTTGGTGGTGCATGCCGCTGGTTGTTCGTCGTTCCTGCAGCATCACCCATCGCTATGTGTGACACAGCAGGAACGACGAACATTTCCTTACCTGCGTCCACCGGCAATGAGGAAGGAAGGAGGTTGGCGGGATATCATCTCCGCCCCTCCGCTTCTATTGGACGGCTGTTGTGTGACGTCGCTGTGACGCCGCAAGAACCGCCCCCTTAGAAAGGAGGCGGTTCGCTGGCCACAGCGATGTCGCAGGGAAGGTAAGTCTGTATGACGGGTGTAAGCGATGTTGTGCGCCACAGTCAGCGATTTGCCCGTGACGCACAACCGACGGGGCGGGTACACTCGCTAGCGATATCGATATCAATATCGCAGCGTGTAAAGTGCCCTTTAGGCAAGTGCTACTGAAATTCAGTGCAAGCTGATCTTGCAAAAGTTTGGGCAATTCAGCTTCGCTCTCTTCGGTGTGGCAAAGGGTTTAGAGTAATCTTAGAATGATGGGTGACAGATACAAATGCATGGCTGATAAAAAGCGTTTGCCAGGACCGGTCCTGAGAGTGAATGATTTTGTATGGTTATCCACCAGAAACATCAAGTTGAAATTCCATCTTTGAAGTTGGGCCCCAGATTTATTGGTCTCTATAAAATCACTCATATCATTAATCCAGTACCATTTCACCTGGAACTTCCACGAGCCTTGAAAATTCACAACGTGTTTCATAGGTCATTGTTAAACAAATATGTTGAACCATTGTAACCCTCTCCTTGACCACCGCCCCAGTCTTGGTGGATGGTGATCTTGAGTTTCAGATTGCAAAGATTGACTCTCGCCGTGTACATCACTCACTTCAGTATCTGGTCCACTGGAGGGGTTACGGATCGGAGGAGAGGACATGGGTTCTGGCATCTTCACCGGCACTAGGTTGTTGCGTGCATTTCACTCCTCTCACCCTGATAGGTCAAGTCCTGAGTGCCAGGTGGTCACTCATAGAAGGGTGGTACTTTCACAGATGTATCACGGCTCGCTGACAATCCTGTGGCAGCGAGTGTAAGAAAATCCTAGAGATTGGCAGCACGTGTTATCTGACAGTTACCTGTTTCTGCAGGAGTGGACCCTAGGATCCTGGGAAACTGTCAGTTTTGTCTCTCAGTTACCATTCTGGTATATACAGTCATGACCAAAAGTCTTTGCACCCTTGAAATTGTTCCATATAATGAAGTATTTCTCCCACAAAATTATTGCAATTAAACATGTTTTGTTATACACGTTTCTTTCCTTTGAGGGTTTTGGAACAACAGAAAAAATCTAAGAAAAAAAGGCAAGTTGGATATTATTTCACACAAAACTTCAAAAATGATCCAGACAAAAATGTTTGCACCCTCAACTTAACATTTGGTTGCACACCCTTTGGAATAAATAACTGCAATCAATAGATTCCTACAACAATCAACAAGCTTCTTACTCCTCTGATCTAGAATTTTGGACCACTCCACTTTTGCAAACTCCTCCAGGTCATTCATATTTGAAGGGCGTCCTCTGCCAACAGCAATTTTCAGATCTCAGGTCTTTAATGGGATTTAGATCTGGACTCATTGATGCTCCTTCTGAATTCTCCAGCGCTTTGTTTCCATCCATTTCTGGGCACTTCTTGAAGTATGTTTGGGGTCATTATCCTGCTGGAAGACTCATAACCTAGGATGCAAACCCTGTTTTGTGACACGGGGCACTACATTGAGACTGAAAATCCTTTGATAATCTTCAGATTTCATGATGGCTTGCACACAGTCAAGGCACCTAGAGCCAGAGGCAGCAAAGCAACCTCAAAACTTCTTTGAACCTCCACTGTGTTTGACTGTGGGTACTGTGTTCTTATTTTTAGAGGCCTCATTCCATTTTTGGTAAACAGAAGAATGATGTGCTTTACCAAAAAGCTCTATCTTGGTTTTATCTGTCCACCATACTTTGGCATGCTCTCATACATTTTGAAAAACTGCAGTCTAGCTTTTTTATGTCTTTTTGTCAGCAGTGGGGACCATATGGTTCTCCTGCCAAAGCCTTACATTTAACCCAAATGTCGACAGATAGTTCACACTGACACTTATGGACCTTGAGCGTGCAAGACAGCTTGAATTTTTTTGGAACTTGATTTGGGCTACTTATCCACCATCCAAACTATCCTGCATTCCAACCTTTCATCAATTTTTCTCTGCCGTCTACATCCATGAATATTAACTACAGTTCCATGCATTGTAAATTTCTTGATTATGTTGAGCACTATTGACAAACTAACATCAAGATCTATGGAGGCCGACTTGTAACCTTGAGATTATTGATATTTTTCCACAAGTTTGGTTTTCAAGTCCTCAGACAATTATCTTCCCTTTTTTGTTTTCCATGCTTAGTGTGACACACAGACACACAATGCAAATATTGAGTCAACTTTTCCCCTTTTTACCTGGTTTCAGGTGTGATTTTCATATTGCCCACACCTGTTACTTGCCACAGGTGAGTTTTAATGAGGATAACATGCTTGAAACAAAGTTTTTTACCCACAATTTTGGAAAGGTGACAACATTTTTAAACAACCCATTTTTGGAGTTTTGTGTGAAATTATGTCCAATTATTATGTCCTATAAATAAATAATAATAATAATAATAATAATAATTTGCCCTTTTTCTCAGTTTTTTGTTGTTACAATACATACAGAGGACATAAACATGTGTATAACAAAACATCTGTAATTGCAATACTTTTCTGGAAGAAATATTTAAGTTTCTGGAACAATATTAAGGGTGCCAACATGTTTGGTCATGACTGTATGCCTGGGTTGCATCCTGGTAAATAAGGTATGTCCCAAATCCTGGGCTCATCCTGGTATATATATATCCCTATCGTGGTAAATACGTCTCCCATCTTGTGATTATTCCTGGTAAATATGTCCCCCATTCTGATCTATATGTCTCTCATCCTGGGCCAATTCCTAATAAATATGTCTCCCACCCTGGTAAATGTCTCCCATCCTGGTAATTATGTCCCCCATTCTGGTATATATGTTCCCTATCCTAGTAAATATGTCTCCCATCCTGAGCCCTATCCTGGTTTTTTATGTACCCCATCCTAAGCCACTTCTTGGCAAATATGTTCCACATCCTGGTATATATGACCCCATCATGTTATATATGTTTCCCATCTTAGGCCCATCCTGGTATAGATGTCCCCATCCTGGTATATACACTACAGTTCAAAAGTTTAGGGTCACTTAGATATTTCCTTATTTTTGAAAGAAAAGCACATTTTTTTTTCAATGAAGCGAACATTACTGTATTTTCCGGCGTAAGGTGATTCCCTGCAGGGTATTTTCTGGCATATAAGACGACTGGGTGTATAAGAGGACCCACAACGTTTTCAATTAAAATATAGAGTTTGGGATATACCTTACATAATTGAGTTTAAGCCAACCCGAGTAATGTGCCCATTGTTTAGTAATGTCCCCTGCAGTAATGTGCCTATTGTTTAGTAATGTCCACTGCAGTAATGAGCCCATTGTTTAGTAATGTGCCCATCCTTGTCCCCCTCTTGTAGTAATGAGCCCATTGTTTAGTAATTCCCTTCTACTGGTCCCCTTCTTATCCCCTATTATGCCATTGTTTACATAGAATAAACATTATTCTCACATCTCCTCCATTCACGCGATGCCCTCAGCTGCTTCTGGTAGGCAAGGCCATAGATCCCTCCATGATAGTGTCCGATGCATGTGGCTGCTGTCTGCCGTCATGTCTTTACTGCAATTGAATGCTTTGTGGTGCTGTAAAGCATTCAACTGCAATAAAGCGCTGACAGCAGCGGACCCATGTATGGATGCGATCATGGAGGAGTGCTTCTTGCTGACCGCAGGCCCATAGACCCCCTCCATGATCGCGTCCTATACACGGGGCTGCCGCTGCTGCTCTCAGTGCTTTACTGCAGTTGAATGCTTTACGGCACCGGAAAGCATTCAACTGCAGTAATGCCATGACGGCAAGACGCTATCGCGGAGGGGTCTATGGGCCTGCAGTCTGCCAGAAGTAACTGAAGGCACTTCGGGAAAGGAGGACAGGTGAGAATAATGTTTATTGTGTGTAAGAAGGGGACCGGTAGCAGGGCATTACTAAACAATGGGCTCATGTAGCACCGTGCACCGCCGTATAAGACGACACCCAGCGTATAAGACGACACCTGACTTTTGAGACGGTTTTCAGGGCTTAAAAAGTCGTCTTATACGGCAGAAAATATTATAATAATTAACCAGAAATACACTCTATACATTCTTAATGTGGTAAATGACTATTCTAGCTGCAAATATCTGGTTTATAATGCAATATCTACATAGGTGTATGGAGGCCCATTTCCAACAACCACCACTCCAGTGTTCTAATGGTACATTTTGTTCGCTAACTGTGTTAGAAGGCTAATGGATGTTTAGAAATCCCTTGAAAACCCTTGTGCAAGTATGTTAGCACAGCTGAAAACAGTTTTGCTGATTAGAGAAGCTATAAAACTGACCTTCCTTTAAGCTAGTTGAGAATCTGGAGCATTACATTTGTTGGTTCCATTAAACTCTCAAAATTGCCAGAAAAAGAGAACTTTCATGTGAAACTCGACAGTCTATTCTTGTTCTTAGAAATGAAGGATATTCCATGCGGGAAATTGCCAAGAAACTGAAGATTTCGTACAACGGTATGTATTATTTCCTTCAGAGAAGAGCACAAACAGGCTCTAACCACAGTGGAAGGATAAGTGGGAGGCCGCGCTGCACAACTGAGCAACAAGACAAGTACATTACAGTCTCTAGTTGATTGACGCCTTATAGTTCCTCAACTGGCAGCTTCATTAAATAGTACCCGCAAAACGCCAGTGTCAACGTCTACAGTGGAGAGGCAACTACGGGATGCTGGTCTTCAGGGCAGAGTGGCAAAGAAAAAGCCATATCTGAGACTGGCTAATAAAAGGAAAAGATTAATATTGGTAAAAGAACACAGACATTGGCCAGAGGAAGATTGGAAAAAAGTGTTATGGACAGACAAATTGAAGTTTGAGCTGTTTGGATAACACAGAAGAACATTTGTGAGACGCAGAACAACTAAAAAGATGCTGGAAGAGTGCCTGACGCCATCTGTCAAGCATGGTGGAGGTAATGTGATGGCCTGGGTTTGTTTTGGTGCTGGTAAAGTGGGAGATTTGTACAAGATAAAAGGGATTTTGAATAAGGAAGGATATCACTCCATTTTGCAATGCCATGCTATATCCTGTGGACAGCGCTTGATTGGAGCCAATTTTATCCTACAACAGGACAATGACCCAAAGCACACCTCCAAATTATGCATGAACTATTTAGGGAAGAAGCAGGCAGCTGGTATTCTATCTGTAATGGCGTGGCCAGCCCAGTCACTGGATCTCAACCCTATTGAGCTGTTGTGGGAGCAGCTTGACCGTATGGTACGCAAAAAGTGCCCATCAAGCCAATCTAGCTTGTTGGAGGGGTTTCTGGAAGCATGGGGTGAAATATCTCCAGATTACCTCCGCAAATTAACAGCTAGAATGCCAAAGGTCTGCATAGCTGGAATTGCTGCAAAGGAGCATTCTGTGACGAAAGCAAGGTTTGAAGGAGAAAATCATTATTTTAAGTAAAAATCATTATTTCTAATCTAGTCAATGTCTGGACTATATCTTCTATTCATTATGCAACTGATTTGATAAATAACAGTATGATTTTTCATGTAAAAGACAAAATTGTATGGATGACCCTAAACTTTTGAACGGTAGTGTATGTCCCCATCAGTAGCGGACACAGACAGAAGAGGACCCCTGTGCAAGAACAATATATAGGCCATTTGTAGTCCAGTAGTTCTTCTGTAACAGATGCTGCTTGCTGCTCTGGAGGAGATAGTGGACCCACGTATCCCTTGGGCCCCTATGCGGCTGCACATGCTGCACAAATGATTTGTCTACCCTGGGTCCTCATCCTGGGTTCCATGCTGGTATATGCCCTTATCCTGGACTCATTCCTGGCATATATTTCCGTATCATGGACTCCTACCTGGTATTTACAGTCCCAGTTCTGAATCTTGCACATAAAACAAAAGAAAATATTTGCGTGACTTCCTCTGTAGCCGTGCAATGTCCAGGAGCTGACATCGACGTGACTGCTATGGCAACACATGACATCATTGCCATGCGCCCCCTAGTCAAGGTCATGCCAATGTCGGTTGCCAGCCTCTGTTTGTCCGGCAGCGAGTATTGCAGTGCAGGGACCCATTGGGTCTCTGTACTGTGATGCATTTAAGCTGGATGTGTGCCCCCTCCAACACTGTGCCTGATTGTGGTCACGACCTCGGCGACCTTGTACAGTATGCCCCTGGGCACCAGCAAACCATTCCAGCAAAATTTGAGCCCCAAAGGCCATCCATCCCTTCACTGCTGAGGTTACATTTGCATAAAAATTAAAAGTTTTTTTGTTGGGGCTCAATTTGCATTTTAATGGAAAAATCGGATTTTTTTTTATTCATTCCAATTTGCATTCGATCATGTGAAAAAAGGGATTGCAGCATGAAGTAGTCATATAGAAAATGGCAATTCTGAATTATTTTATGCAGTATGACTATCTGGTTTAAGGGCAGACACATTAAAAAAAATTTCATATGTCTTTTAAAAAGCTTAGTTTTTGTTTTAAGTCCCATTACTTTTCTTTTTAACTCTTTAATTGATAAATAGCTATTCAACTCGAAACAAACACTCTCACAATACACAGCTCAGCCAAGTGTTCATGCATTTTCAATAGGGAGAGGGGAATATGCTCCTGTGAGTCATCTCTAGCACCCCAATATACATGACATTTTTGGCCCTGACTATGTGTTAAGCCAGTATTCTCTAACCTTATCTTTTTGAGAGTCACATTCAGCTCTGACATAGTGTTTTGATTCACTTTTCTCTAATAGAGGCCACAGCCTATTACTAAAACATAGTATAATTTCAGCAAGTAACAGATAGTTGTAAGGCAACCCATAAGTTATTGTGACACACAAGTCACAAAGCAACAAAATCATTAGGATTTTCTATGATGCGAGTATTGCGGCAATTTGCAGGTTCCAACACAACAGCACTCAATTCTTACATTATGCTGCAATGTAGAATCATAGAGTTATAGACTGTTAGGGTATGTGCCCGTGATCAGGACTCACTGCGTCCTGTACACAGCGGGTCCTGACCTGCGGGGCCGTGAGTCTCCTCCACAGGAGAACGCAAAAGACCGCAGCTGCTCTTCACCACGATCAGGGTTCCGTGCGCTGCGGTCTCTCGCTTGTGTTCTCCCTACGGAGGACGCATGTGAATCCACAGCAAACAATTGAAATGCTGCAGTGTTTGCTGCAGAAAAAACAAACACAGTAGGCACAAGATTTCCAGAAATCCCATCCACTATTCTGTACTGTACACTGCAGCGTTTTGGACGCAGCAAAAACACACTATATCCAAAACGCTGCAAACACTGACCGTTGGTTTGCTGTTTTTTATCTTGATTCAAAAACGCTACTTGTAGCGTTTTGAGCTGCGTCCAAATACTGCATGTCACTGGATCCTGACTGCACCGCACGCAACCATATGTGAACGGTGGTATGCTATAGAAAGGATCCTGTTTGCTCTACTGAGCATGCCCAGAAACCAGCCTGGCGTGATTCTTTTATTCCTAATTTAATTAATATTATTCTCTCTCTCTCTGGTCGAGTTCCAGTGACTCCCGATCACATGACTACAATGGCCGCCCATAAACTGCAAATGAAAGGATCCTGTAAAATAACACTTGTGTTTGCATGCGTTCAACACTAAATAAACAGGATCCAGTCATATATTCAATTTGCATTTTTTTGACGTTCGTCAAAAAAACGCTGATGGGAAAACAGCCATAGGCTATGTGCACACACAGCGTTTTTTTGACACTGCGTTTTTGTGCAATTTTGGCCGCAAAAAATGCACAAAAACACCAAAAAATGCACCCTCGGCAAAAATGCACAGGTAAAAAACGCATTTCAGTGCGTTTTTGGTTGTGTTTTGCTGCATTTTTGATCACTGCGTTTTGCTGCGTTTTTCCAATGCTTTGCATGGGTGAAAAACGCAGTAAAACGCAGGAAAGAATTGACATGACCATTTTTTTTTAGCTCAAAAAAGCAGCTAAAAAAAAAGTTGTGTGTGGACAGCAACAATGAAAAGTCATAGACTCTTCTGGGGATGCAAAGTCATGCAGTTTTGAGCCCAAAAACGCACCAGAAAAATGCGCAAAAACACCACAAAAAACGCTCAGTGCACACATAGTCTTAGGGCGGCTTTGCACGTTGCAACATCGCACGTGCGATGTTGGTGGGGTCAAATCGAAAGTGACACACATCCGGCGTCACTTTCGACATCGCAATGTGTAAATCCTAGATGATACGATTAACGAGCGCAAAAGCATCGTTATCGTATCATCGGTGTAGGCTCTGACTTTTCCATAATTACGCTGCCGCGACAGGTATGATGTTGTTCCTCGTTCCTGCGGCAGCACACATTGCTGTGTGTGAAGTCGCAGGAGCGAGGAACATCACCTTACCTGCCGCCGGCGGCTATACGGAAGGAAGAAGGTGGACGGGATGTTTACATCCTGCTCATCTCCGCCCCTCCGCTTTGTTTGGCCGCCTGCCGTGTGACGTCGCTGTGACATTGTACGACCCGCCCCCTTAGGAAGGAGGCGGGACGCTGGCCACAGCGACGTCACAGGACAGGTGAGTGCATGTGAAGCTGGCATAGCGATAATGTTCGCTACGCCAGGAATCACAAAATATTGCTGCTGCGACGGGGGCGGGGACTATCGCGTGCGACATCGCAGCATCGGCTTGCGATGTCGCAACGTGCAAAGCCCGCCTTAGGGTGTATTCACCTCACTATATTCAGGTGACCTGTCAAGCATGTTTGGTAGCTGATTTCCAGCCACTAAACATTTGGGCTTCTTAACTAATCACAGTAATGCCACAGCCATCTTGGTTGTAACATTACTGTGATTGGCTGGCCGCTCAGGGTCATAGGGTCTATAAAAAAACCCTTCCACCACCATTTTGCGCATATTGCATCTTAAGCCAGCATTGTATCAGCGTAGGGATAGCACGAGCAGCTGCTAGGGAGAGTGTAGGCCTCTCCATAACACAAAAAACCCTTTTCAGGGTTGCCTGCAGTGTAGGTGAGTGTAGTGTTCAGAGAGACAGATTTCCAAGCAGGGACAGTGCTTAAAGCCGTTTGTGTCACTAGATCCATAGTACTGTCCAGAAACCAGAATACAATAGCTCTTTTGAGAGCTGATAGCACTGAAAAAAGTCATAGCAGGGAGGGAGAGATTTTGGATTAGGTAGGGAATCGGGATCTCTTACCACAATATTTACAGGTTCACAGCCTGCTTGTAGCATCCAGCTCACCCATATTAATACGCTGCTAGTGGCTTTTTCAAATAATAAAAAAGCAGTACTCTAGCATTTACTGCTGCCTGATACAGTAAAGCACCGTTCCTGTTTCTACAATATTTACGGGTTCACAGCCTGCCTTGTGGCATCCAGATTACCCACATTAATACGCTGCTAGTGGCTTTTCCAAATAATTACAAAGCAGTACTCTAGCATTTATTGCTGCCTGATACAGTAAAGCACCGTTCCTGTTTCCACAATATGTAGGGTTTCACAACCTGACTTGTGGTGTCCGTCCACATCAGCCACATCAATACGTTGCTAGTGGCCTTTGAAAATACAAAGCAGCACTCTACCATTTTATGCTGCCTCATACACTAAATGCACCGTTCCTGTTTCCACAATGTTTAGGGGTTCACATCCTGCCTTGTGGCGTCCAGATCAGCCACATTAATATGTTGCTAGTGGCTTTTTCCAAATACAAAGCAGGCCTCTACCATTTTGTGCTACCTGGTACAAAGTACTCACTTGTACTTTCTCCACAATATTTTTGGAATCAAAGTTTGCTTGGCTTGGGCTATCAACATCTGCAAATATGTCAGCAAAACCGAAAATGACAAAAAAGGCAGTTGTTAAGGGACGTGGACGTGGGCGTGGTGTTGAAGCTTGATGCATCCACTATGTTCCTTGCCAAATTTCCCGGTTTGGAATATAAACATGTGTGGAAGCCAGAAGGGCAAGAGCAGATTCTGTCTTGGATGGCAGACAAGGAGTCTTGGCATTTGTCAAGCAGCAACCAATCTTCCACGACCACACAGTCTACTGTGGATGCACAGAAGACTGGCCCATCGAATCCTCAACCTGGTCCCCCTTCTTCAGTCACAGGAGACATATGACCCCAAGCTTGGCCACTCACCACTCAAAGGATCTGTTTTGTACGTATGCTTTGGTTGGATCTGGCCTCTCGATATGAAGCATTGAAGAGGGAAGTGAGGAGGTGGCATGCGTCGATGTGCAAGTAATTGAGGACCTACAGTCAGAAGAAATCTGGTTTGAGGAATCGGATTTCCTGTCTCCAAAGGTGGAGGCTGATGATGATGACGAGACATGAGTCCGACCTGGCCCATTGACATGCATAGCCAGCACAGCAACACAGAGGAAGATAGATATGTAACACCAACACAGGCACCAAGGGGTAGTGGTTTGCCCAGAGCAAGAACGAGGTCAACTGTTCCCAAGAGCACCCCTGCTGTGGCCCAACTCAGGGCAAGGGGGTGTTCAGCCGCTGTCTGGAATTGTTTTCTGAAAGTCCTTTAGAGAAAAACATTGTAATCTGTAGCATCTGCCATACCAAGTTGAGCAGAGGCCAGGGCAAAGGCAACCTGAGCACCAGCAATATGCAGAATGACATGGCATTATTACACACAACCATGGATGTCAATGGACACCCACATGTACGAGTGACACGAAAGGCAGTATAAAAGACACCTTTATTAATATTGATTAAAACAATTAAAACAGACAAAAGGTACCGTAAACGGAGAGGGACACAGTCAGGAAAAATTTTTACCAAATATTAGTGGTTTTTCAGGTGACCAGAGAATATACACCTGCACCAATACACCTGTGTAAACTAAGTGTTAAAAAATTGCAATATTCCTGTGCTGCACATTGCTAAAACACTGCTCAGTTACCATGCAAATGGAATTCCATCAAACTGCATGGTGTGCATACAAATGTTATTCAATAGCAATGCGCAAAACACAAGAAACAATAAATGAGTGTTCTACCTGCTATACAGCCATTTTGACCCCTCACCCATCCAGATCCATGCACTGTCTGCGCATGGCCTATATGCAATTCATGCCAATATCAGTCACGCCCGAAAATGGGACAACCCTCCAAATTGGGATAGTAACATTCACCAAAATAAATAAGGTGAACCCGGATATAGCTTAATAAAGCATGATGCATGCAGGCACAGGCAACAGAATGGACTCCGGCGGTGAGAAGGGAAAGCGGCAATGCAGGCAAACTCAAACAGGTAAGATGGTAAATAACAGGTACATTGAGAGTAAAGATAACAAATTACATCACCTGAAAATATCCTGCCGTGGCCCTCACACTCCGACACGTGTTTCGCAGTTGCTTTCTCAAGGAGCGTGCCAGAGGTGAGGGGCAGGCTGGTAAAAAAGGCTAAAGCGACCAATGGAGATGAGCTTTTCAAATCATGTGATTAATTAAACGTGAGTGAACCCACCTGGAAACGTAGCGCATGACAACCGTTACCACCATCGCTGATGAAATACACTTCCTGTATACCGCGATCACGTGCCCGTGACGTCACGGCCCATGTGATAATGGAGCCATGGAAACCACGGGACGCTTTCAGACGCGGTATTGGAAGCAAGCGAGCAGTTCAGCAGGCATGCGCATTAGGTGGGCTCACACACATAGAAGTAAATCGGAAAAGTTTTCAATTCAAATGGGCTTTCAACACTCCGCCTTCCTGTTATACGAAGTCCGCACATATTATAATATTATAAATGGCACACAATCATGGCGAAGGATAGGGACAAAAACTATTATCCAAAATGACATTCTAAAATACAATTTTAGAGGAATGTAGATATTGCAGGCAATGCCCAACCAACCTCATTATATCATAATAGCACTATATCCATGGTTACCCACGGAAGACGACACCGCCGCTTGTTAATATATACATAACTGTAAAAATGTATACGCAGTGTTCAAACATCTTGACCATGTTGTAACATATCACTTCTTGGTGCACATTCACAATTGTGGTTCAATAGGACCTAAGAGCCCAAATAAATAATTGCAGTCCATAAACAGGATCCTCTTCACTTCTTTAGATAGATGCCATAGCCCATTAGACTACAAAGCGCTGATGTAGACACATATGCTCCAAAAATGGACAGCCAAACAAGGGTAACCTAGTGAACTGAAAGAACAAACAATTAAAATTACATAAAACACCCACCACATACACCTAACTAAAACCAGGTATAGCCATTGATCCGCATCAAAGATGACAATAACAAAACCAAAGGTGGACCCAAAATGCACTGAAAAGCCACCTCAAACATCCTACAGGAAAGCTGAGAATCCCATATTCTCGTTCAGACCATTAGGGGCCAGGGTTCCCAATCTATAAATCCACTGTTCTTTCAGTTCACTAGGTTACCCTTGTTTGGCTGTCCATTTTTGGAGCATATGTGTCTACATCAGCGCTTTGGAGTCTAATGGGCTATGGCATCTATCTAAAGAAGTGAAGAGGATCCTGTTTATGGACTGCAATTATTTATTTGGGCTCTTAGGTCCTATTGAACCACAATTGTGAATGTGCACCAAGAAGTGATATGTTACAACATGGTCAAGATGTTTGAACACTGCGTATACATTTTTACAGTTATGTATATATTAACAAGCGGCGGTGTCGTCTTCCGTGGGTAACCATGGATATAGTGCTATTATGATATAATGAGGTTGGTTGGGCATTGCCTGCAATATCTACATTCCTCTAAAATTGTATTTTAGAATGTCATTTTGGATAATAGTTTTTGTCCCTATCCTTCGCCATGATTGTGTGCCATTTATAATATTATAATATGTGCGGACTTCGTATAACAGGAAGGCGGAGTGTTGAAAGCCCATTTGAATTGAAAACTTTTCCGATTTACTTCTATGTGTGTGAGCCCACCTAATGCGCATGCCTGCTGAACTGCTCGCTTGCTTCCAATACCGCGTCTGAAAGCGTCCCGTGGTTTCCATGGCTCCATTATCACATGGGCCGTGACGTCACGGGCACGTGATCGCGGTATACAGGAAGTGTATTTCATCAGCGATGGTGGTAACGGTTGTCATGCGCTACGTTTCCAGGTGGGTTCACTCACGTTTAATTAATCACATGATTTGAAAAGCTCATCTCCATTGGTCGCTTTAGCCTTTTTTACCAGCCTGCCCCTCACCTCTGGCACGCTCCTTGAGAAAGCAACTGCGAAACACGTGTCGGAGTGTGAGGGCCACGGCAGGATATTTTCAGGTGATGTAATTTGTTATCTTTACTCTCAATGTACCTGTTATTTACCATCTTACCTGTTTGAGTTTGCCTGCATTGCCGCTTTCCCTTCTCACCGCCGGAGTCCATTCTGTTGCCTGTGCCTGCATGCATCATGCTTTATTAAGCTATATCCGTGTTCACCTTATTTATTTTGGTGAATGTTACTATCCCAATTTGGAGGGTTGCCCCATTTTCGGGCGTGACTGATATTGGCATGAATTGCATATAGGCCATGCGCAGACAGTGCATGGATCTGGATGGGTGAGGGGTCAAAATGGCTGTATAGCAGGTAGAACACTCATTTATTGTTTCTTGTGTTTTGCGCATTGCTATTGAATAACATTTGTATGCACACCATGCAGTTTGATGGAATTCCATTTGCATGGTAACTGAGCAGTGTTTTAGCAATGTGCAGCACAGGAATATTGCAATTTTTTAACACTTAGTTTACACAGGTGTATTGGTGCAGGTGTATATTCTCTGGTCACCTGAAAAACCACTAATATTTGGTAAAATTTTTTCCTGACTGTGTCCCTCTCCGTTTACGGTACCTTTTGTCTGTTTTAATTGTTTTAATCAATATTAATAACGGTGTCTTTTATACTGCCTTTCGTGTCACTCGTACATGTGGGTGTCCATTGACATCCATGGTTGTGTGTAATAATGTTATTTTGAGTGCTGAGTCTCACTAGATAGGACATGAGGTTGTTAATTATATTTGTATACTGTTTTTTGAACAGTTGGTCCAATTCCACTATGGACTTTAAAGCCAGAGAAACGAGCTGGCTTTCTAAAGCTTCAACTTTATTCAGCAAAGGTGCCGTCACGAGTTTACCCCAGGTGTCTTGCAAAGATAGCATCAAGAAATATAAAAATGCTTTACATAAAAAAACTAAAATTTGGTGGACGAATAATGCATTGGAACGCTACTGTGAACAAGAAATAATCCCTTGGGGCCTTAGAATCCATTTGTACCCTAGTTTCGATCTGGAACAGGAGGACCTGATAATGAGATGGCGCAAGGCGGCTGCCACTTGTTCTTTTGAGTTCATTAAAATCATAAATGAGAAAAATAGAATTACCCTGCAGAAATTAGAGACAGAAATCAAAGATTTGGAGGAGACCATTCAAAAAGATTTGTCTCAGGATGAATTGCATGATTTGTTTGCAAGCCTTGACAAGGATTTTGAACGCTGGGAGAAGGAGATAAGCGCTGACAAACTGAAGAAGTATCAGCGGGATGTTCACGATTTTGAGTCCAACACAATATATAAATGGCAGACGAAGAAGGCATCGAATCTAACGATGTCGAGATCTGTGTCCAATCAGTCTTTGAATTCGGTATCGGAGAGCATGGTGTCGACTAGTGGTTCTGAGGGTCCAAGAAATCCTTCGTATAGTGGCCATAAACGTAAAGGATATGATATATTCAATCCACGGGACAAACGAAAGGATGGACCACAGGTGATTAATCTTTCACGACATAAGCTATCCGATACACAAATTCGGCTCTTGGAAAAAGGACTAACTTTTTCTCCCTCTAATGTTTTAGACGCGTTCACAGCGGTGAAGGATGTTCACCTTTTTTCAAGAAAAATCTTGCTCAAAAAATTACATCACAAAACACAGGTTTCTGACGTCTTTACCACTAGGGAGGAACAGGAAGCACTTTTGGTCTTACAATCCTTGGAGGAGGAAAGTTCAGGATATGAGGTTGGTAATGTTTCATTGCAATTGATGAATAAATCAAAAAAATTTCCCAGTTTGAGTATCTGCCCGGCCTTAGAGGTATTTACCAAGCTTGTCTCTGAGGAAATTGAGAGTTTGGCTGTTTTGCCACCACCACCCCGCAACCTTAACAAAGCTGAATGGGCTGGCCTGAAGGAGTTACAGTCCTGGCGGGATGTGATGATCAAGCCAGCCGATAAAGGCGGCAACTTAGACATATGGCCGTGTGACAAGTACGAGGAGCAAGCCAATAAATTGCTGGGTGACACTAATTGCTATCGGAAATTGCCATATAACCCCACCTCATCCTTCCATAATTCTTTAATTCTGATCCTGGAGCAAGCATATGATAAGGGCATAATACCGAAAAAATTCCTGGATACTATAAAGGGACTTCGTCCGCGACTCCCAGCACTTTACCTGATCCCAAAAATACACAAGGATCCAGCAAACCCCCCTGGCAGACCCATTATATCTGGTAATGGTAGCCTGATAGAATTAGTCTGTCAGGTTATTGATTTCTATTTGAAACCGTTGGTCTGTGAATTGCCATCTTATATTCAGGATACCACCGCCGCCCTGAGACGATTAGATGGTATTCATCTTGAAGATAACATGCTGTTGGTGTCGGCAGATATTGAGTCTTTATATACTTTTATTAGACACCAGGATGGTCTCAGGGCGGTCTCATGGTACCTGAAGGCTAGTAACATCTCGCGACCAACGGTTGATTTAATACTCATTTTGTTAGAATTTATTTTGGCACATAACATTTTTACGTTTAATGGTATGATTTTTTTACAGACGCAGGGGACTGCCATGGGGGCTTGCTGTGCGCCCTCCTATGCCAACCTTTTCTTGGGGGCATGGGAGCGGCAAATTTTTGTGGATGATAACAACTTATGTACACACCAGGTCCAAAATTGGGTCAGGTATATTGATGATGTTCTGTTCATCTGGGAGGGGCATCTCAGTGGTCTCCAGGAATTTATGCAATGTTTAAATCAGAACGATTTGAACATTAAACTTACCTTTGAATATGGGCGCTCCATTAATTTTCTGGATCTAAGGATTACTGCATCATCTAATGGCTTGTTATCTACACAAGTGTATCGCAAGCCCACGGCTACTAACTCGTTGCTGTTAGCATCCTCTGCTCACCCCAAAAGTACCATTCAGGGGATTCCCAGTAGCCAGTTCCTCAGAATAAGGAGGATCTGTTCGGATGATGCCAGTTTTTTGACTCATTCGGAGGAACTGGCACATAGGTTTGAGACTAGAGGTTACAGTCGTAGAGTTATTAGACGTGGGTTCAAAAGGGCAACAAAATCGACCAGAAATTCCCTTCTCTTTTCTAATGTTGTAAAGGATAGCAATACGAATGAATCAACTGTGCGTCTTATTACAACTTATAACAGTAGATGGGATGAGTTGAGAAGGATTGTTCATAAACATTGGAACATCCTTATGACGGATCCAATTTTGAAATCAATCCTTCCCTCACGGCCGTCTTTTGTGGCTAAGCGTGCTAAGAATCTGAGAGACATGTTGGTTCATAGTCACTATGAACCATCTCGGGTTGGCACGCCTGGCCAACCGCTGCTTGGTTTTTTCCCTTGTGGCCTTTGCAAGGCTTGTGCCAACCTTGTGAAGGCAAAAAGATTCCATAACTTTGATGGATCCCGTGAGTTTGAGATCAGACAAAGAATCACGTGTTCATCAAAGGGGGTCATTTACAGGGCTGAATGTCCTTGCAAAAAGGTATACATTGGTTTGACCACGAGGGAGTTAAAGGTTAGGGTTCGCGAGCATTGTCTTGACATAGAGAAGGCTAAAGGTATTGATGATGTAAGTCTTTTGAAAACTATCCCGAGACATTTTAAGAACTTCCATTCCTGTAATCCCACCATGTTGAAAGTTAAGGGTATAGATATGATCTCAATGGGAACAAGAGGGGGGGACCTGGGCAGGTTACTTGCCCAGGTCGAAAGCAAGTGGATTTATAGATTGGGAACCCTGGCCCCTAATGGTCTGAACGAGAATATGGGATTCTCAGCTTTCCTGTAGGATGTTTGAGGTGGCTTTTCAGTGCATTTTGGGTCCACCTTTGGTTTTGTTATTGTGATCTTTGATGCGGATCAATGGCTATACCTGGTTTTAGTTAGGTGTATGTGGTGGGTGTTTTATGTAATTTTAATTGTTTGTTCTTTCAGTTCACTAGGTTACCCTTGTTTGGCTGTCCATTTTTGGAGCATATGTGTCTACATCAGCCCTTTGGAGTCTAATGGGCTATGGCATCTATCTAAAGAAGTGAAGAGGATCCTGTTTATGGACTGCAATTATTTATTTGGGCTCTTAGGTCCTATTGAACCACAATTGTGAATGTGCACCAAGAAGTGATATGTTACAACATGGTCAAGATGTTTGAACACTGCGTATACATTTTTACAGTTATGTATATATTAACAAGCGGCGGTGTCGTCTTCCGTGGGTAACCATGGATATAGTGCTATTATGATATAATGAGGTTGGTTGGGCATTGCCTGCAATATCTACATTCCTCTAAAATTGTATTTTAGAATGTCATTTTGGATAATAGTTTTTGTCCCTATCCTTCGCCATGATTGTGTGCCATTTATAATATTATAATATGTGCGGACTTCGTATAACAGGAAGGCGGAGTGTTGAAAGCCCATTTGAATTGAAAACTTTTCCGATTTACTTCTATGTGTGTGAGCCCACCTAATGCGCATGCCTGCTGAACTGCTCGCTTGCTTCCAATACCGCGTCTGAAAGCGTCCCGTGGTTTCCATGGCTCCATTATCACATGGGCCGTGACGTCACGGGCACGTGATCGCGGTATACAGGAAGTGTATTTCATCAGCGATGGTGGTAACGGTTGTCATGCGCTACGTTTCCAGGTGGGTTCACTCACGTTTAATTAATCACATGATTTGAAAAGCTCATCTCCATTGGTCGCTTTAGCCTTTTTTACCAGCCTGCCCCTCACCTCTGGCACGCTCCTTGAGAAAGCAACTGCGAAACACGTGTCGGAGTGTGAGGGCCACGGCAGGATATTTTCAGGTGATGTAATTTGTTATCTTTACTCTCAATGTACCTGTTATTTACCATCTTACCTGTTTGAGTTTGCCTGCATTGCCGCTTTCCCTTCTCACCGCCGGAGTCCATTCTGTTGCCTGTGCCTGCATGCATCATGCTTTATTAAGCTATATCCGTGTTCACCTTATTTATTTTGGTGAATGTTACTATCCCAATTTGGAGGGTTGCCCCATTTTCGGGCGTGACTGATATTGGCATGAATTGCATATAGGCCATGCGCAGACAGTGCATGGATCTGGATGGGTGAGGGGTCAAAATGGCTGTATAGCAGGTAGAACACTCATTTATTGTTTCTTGTGTTTTGCGCATTGCTATTGAATAACATTTGTATGCACACCATGCAGTTTGATGGAATTCCATTTGCATGGTAACTGAGCAGTGTTTTAGCAATGTGCAGCACAGGAATATTGCAATTTTTTAACACTTAGTTTACACAGGTGTATTGGTGCAGGTGTATATTCTCTGGTCACCTGAAAAACCACTAATATTTGGTAAAATTTTTTCCTGACTGTGTCCCTCTCCGTTTACGGTACCTTTTGTCTGTTTTAATTGTTTTAATCAATATTAATAACGGTGTCTTTTATACTGCCTTTCGTGTCACTCGTACATGTGGGTGTCCATTGACATCCATGGTTGTGTGTAATAATGTTATTTTGAGTGCTGAGTCTCACTAGATAGGACATGAGGTTGTTAATTATATTTGTATACTGTTTTTTGAACAGTTGGTCCAATTCCACTATGGACTTTAAAGCCAGAGAAACGAGCTGGCTTTCTAAAGCTTCAACTTTATTCAGCAAAGGTGCCGTCACGAGTTTACCCCAGGTGTCTTGCAAAGATAGCATCAAGAAATATAAAAATGCTTTACATAAAAAAACTAAAATTTGGTGGACGAATAATGCATTGGAACGCTACTGTGAACAAGAAATAATCCCTTGGGGCCTTAGAATCCATTTGTACCCTAGTTTCGATCTGGAACAGGAGGACCTGATAATGAGATGGCGCAAGGCGGCTGCCACTTGTTCTTTTGAGTTCATTAAAATCATAAATGAGAAAAATAGAATTACCCTGCAGAAATTAGAGACAGAAATCAAAGATTTGGAGGAGACCATTCAAAAAGATTTGTCTCAGGATGAATTGCATGATTTGTTTGCAAGCCTTGACAAGGATTTTGAACGCTGGGAGAAGGAGATAAGCGCTGACAAACTGAAGAAGTATCAGCGGGATGTTCACGATTTTGAGTCCAACACAATATATAAATGGCAGACGAAGAAGGCATCGAATCTAACGATGTCGAGATCTGTGTCCAATCAGTCTTTGAATTCGGTATCGGAGAGCATGGTGTCGACTAGTGGTTCTGAGGGTCCAAGAAATCCTTCATATAGTGGCCATAAACGTAAAGGATATGATATATTCAATCCACGGGACAAACGAAAGGATGGACCACAGGTGATTAATCTTTCACGACATAAGCTATCCGATACACAAATTCGGCTCTTGGAAAAAGGACTAACTTTTTCTCCCTCTAATGTTTTAGACGCGTTCACAGCGGTGAAGGATGTTCACCTTTTTTCAAGAAAAATCTTGCTCAAAAAATTACATCACAAAACACAGGTTTCTGACGTCTTTACCACTAGGGAGGAACAGGAAGCACTTTTGGTCTTACAATCCTTGGAGGAGGAAAGTTCAGGATATGAGGTTGGTAATGTTTCATTGCAATTGATGAATAAATCAAAAAAATTTCCCAGTTTGAGTATCTGCCCGGCCTTAGAGGTATTTACCAAGCTTGTCTCTGAGGAAATTGAGAGTTTGGCTGTTTTGCCACCACCACCCCGCAACCTTAACAAAGCTGAATGGGCTGGCCTGAAGGAGTTACAGTCCTGGCGGGATGTGATGATCAAGCCAGCCGATAAAGGCGGCAACTTAGACATATGGCCGTGTGACAAGTACGAGGAGCAAGCCAATAAATTGCTGGGTGACACTAATTGCTATCGGAAATTGCCATATAACCCCACCTCATCCTTCCATAATTCTTTAATTCTGATCCTGGAGCAAGCATATGATAAGGGCATAATACCGAAAAAATTCCTGGATACTATAAAGGGACTTCGTCCGCGACTCCCAGCACTTTACCTGATCCCAAAAATACACAAGGATCCAGCAAACCCCCCTGGCAGACCCATTATATCTGGTAATGGTAGCCTGATAGAATTAGTCTGTCAGGTTATTGATTTCTATTTGAAACCGTTGGTCTGTGAATTGCCATCTTATATTCAGGATACCACCGCCGCCCTGAGACGATTAGATGGTATTCATCTTGAAGATAACATGCTGTTGGTGTCGGCAGATATTGAGTCTTTATATACTTTTATTAGACACCAGGATGGTCTCAGGGCGGTCTCATGGTACCTGAAGGCTAGTAACATCTCGCGACCAACGGTTGATTTAATACTCATTTTGTTAGAATTTATTTTGGCACATAACATTTTTACGTTTAATGGTATGATTTTTTTACAGACGCAGGGGACTGCCATGGGGGCTTGCTGTGCGCCCTCCTATGCCAACCTTTTCTTGGGGGCATGGGAGCGGCAAATTTTTGTGGATGATAACAACTTATGTACACACCAGGTCCAAAATTGGGTCAGGTATATTGATGATGTTCTGTTCATCTGGGAGGGGCATCTCAGTGGTCTCCAGGAATTTATGCAATGTTTAAATCAGAACGATTTGAACATTAAACTTACCTTTGAATATGGGCGCTCCATTAATTTTCTGGATCTAAGGATTACTGCATCATCTAATGGCTTGTTATCTACACAAGTGTATCGCAAGCCCACGGCTACTAACTCGTTGCTGTTAGCATCCTCTGCTCACCCCAAAAGTACCATTCAGGGGATTCCCAGTAGCCAGTTCCTCAGAATAAGGAGGATCTGTTCGGATGATGCCAGTTTTTTGACTCATTCGGAGGAACTGGCACATAGGTTTGAGACTAGAGGTTACAGTCGTAGAGTTATTAGACGTGGGTTCAAAAGGGCAACAAAATCGACCAGAAATTCCCTTCTCTTTTCTAATGTTGTAAAGGATAGCAATACGAATGAATCAACTGTGCGTCTTATTACAACTTATAACAGTAGATGGGATGAGTTGAGAAGGATTGTTCATAAACATTGGAACATCCTTATGACGGATCCAATTTTGAAATCAATCCTTCCCTCACGGCCGTCTTTTGTGGCTAAGCGTGCTAAGAATCTGAGAGACATGTTGGTTCATAGTCACTATGAACCATCTCGGGTTGGCACGCCTGGCCAACCGCTGCTTGGTTTTTTCCCTTGTGGCCTTTGCAAGGCTTGTGCCAACCTTGTGAAGGCAAAAAGATTCCATAACTTTGATGGATCCCGTGAGTTTGAGATCAGACAAAGAATCACGTGTTCATCAAAGGGGGTCATTTACAGGGCTGAATGTCCTTGCAAAAAGGTATACATTGGTTTGACCACGAGGGAGTTAAAGGTTAGGGTTCGCGAGCATTGTCTTGACATAGAGAAGGCTAAAGGTATTGATGATGTAAGTCTTTTGAAAACTATCCCGAGACATTTTAAGAACTTCCATTCCTGTAATCCCACCATGTTGAAAGTTAAGGGTATAGATATGATCTCAATGGGAACAAGAGGGGGGGACCTGGGCAGGTTACTTGCCCAGGTCGAAAGCAAGTGGATTTATAGATTGGGAACCCTGGCCCCTAATGGTCTGAACGAGAATATGGGATTCTCAGCTTTCCTGTAGGATGTTTGAGGTGGCTTTTCAGTGCATTTTGGGTCCACCTTTGGTTTTGTTATTGTGATCTTTGATGCGGATCAATGGCTATACCTGGTTTTAGTTAGGTGTATGTGGTGGGTGTTTTATGTAATTTTAATTGTTTGTTCTTTCAGTTCACTAGGTTACCCTTGTTTGGCTGTCCATTTTTGGAGCATATGTGTCTACATCAGCCCTTTGGAGTCTAATGGGCTATGGCATCTATCTAAAGAAGTGAAGAGGATCCTGTTTATGGACTGCAATTATTTATTTGGGCTCTTAGGTCCTATTGAACCACAATTGTGAATGTGCACCAAGAAGTGATATGTTACAACATGGTCAAGATGTTTGAACACTGCGTATACATTTTTACAGTTATGTATATATTAACAAGCGGCGGTGTCGTCTTCCGTGGGTAACCATGGATATAGTGCTATTATGATATAATGAGGTTGGTTGGGCATTGCCTGCAATATCTACATTCCTCTAAAATTGTATTTTAGAATGTCATTTTGGATAATAGTTTTTGTCCCTATCCTTCGCCATGATTGTGTGCCATTTATAATATTATAATATGTGCGGACTTCGTATAACAGGAAGGCGGAGTGTTGAAAGCCCATTTGAATTGAAAACTTTTCCGATTTACTTCTATGTGTGTGAGCCCACCTAATGCGCATGCCTGCTGAACTGCTCGCTTGCTTCCAATACCGCGTCTGAAAGCGTCCCGTGGTTTCCATGGCTCCATTATCACATGGGCCGTGACGTCACGGGCACGTGATCGCGGTATACAGGAAGTGTATTTCATCAGCGATGGTGGTAACGGTTGTCATGCGCTACGTTTCCAGGTGGGTTCACTCACGTTTAATTAATCACATGATTTGAAAAGCTCATCTCCATTGGTCGCTTTAGCCTTTTTTACCAGCCTGCCCCTCACCTCTGGCACGCTCCTTGAGAAAGCAACTGCGAAACACGTGTCGGAGTGTGAGGGCCACGGCAGGATATTTTCAGGTGATGTAATTTGTTATCTTTACTCTCAATGTACCTGTTATTTACCATCTTACCTGTTTGAGTTTGCCTGCATTGCCGCTTTCCCTTCTCACCGCCGGAGTCCATTCTGTTGCCTGTGCCTGCATGCATCATGCTTTATTAAGCTATATCCGTGTTCACCTTATTTATTTTGGTGAATGTTACTATCCCAATTTGGAGGGTTGCCCCATTTTCGGGCGTGACTGATATTGGCATGAATTGCATATAGGCCATGCGCAGACAGTGCATGGATCTGGATGGGTGAGGGGTCAAAATGGCTGTATAGCAGGTAGAACACTCATTTATTGTTTCTTGTGTTTTGCGCATTGCTATTGAATAACATTTGTATGCACACCATGCAGTTTGATGGAATTCCATTTGCATGGTAACTGAGCAGTGTTTTAGCAATGTGCAGCACAGGAATATTGCAATTTTTTAACACTTAGTTTACACAGGTGTATTGGTGCAGGTGTATATTCTCTGGTCACCTGAAAAACCACTAATATTTGGTAAAAAATTTTCCTGACTGTGTCCCTCTCCGTTTACGGTACCTTTTGTCTGTTTTAATTGTTTTAATCAATATTAATAAAGGTGTCTTTTATACTGCCTTTCGTGTCACTCGTACATGTGGGTGTCCATTGACATCCATGGTTGTGTGTAATAATGTTATTTTGAGTGCTGAGTCTCACTAGATAGGACATGAGGTTGTTAAGAATGACATGGCAGCCAAGCACCCCAGTAGGTGGGCAGAATACCAGGGTACCAAATTTGTGTCTGCGGGGGGTCAAACCACTGCCATGTCGCCTGTGCTACCTCCTTCACAATTTACTGTCCAGGCGTCATGGAAGTCAGTGACGAGCGCTGACGTCACAAGTTCAGCTGAGATCATCACAGCAGGTAATGATCTGAGCTAACCTCCTTATGTCGGCGCTCATCATCCCGCAGCTGCTCACACACTGCTGTGTAAGTCACTGCAGGGGCACCGATAGACTGAAGTCACACAAAAGTTCTTCTGTGTGGCTTCAGGGGATCTCAGAAACCATATGTGGGTCAGAAGTGCATGCAGGCATATTCTCCGGGCTCTCCTCATTCAGTTTCATCACTTTCCCATCCATTTCAGCCTTTTCCTCAGGCCCCCAGACCTCTTTGATGGGTCCAGCAGAAAATTACTAACATTTCCCATTGACTTGCATTGTACTTGCTATTAGGAACGAATATGCGAGTATTTCAAAGTACTCGTTACGAGTATAGTGATTACAAATATTACATTACTCGCTCATCTCTACAAATGAGAATAAGGATGATCCCTCTTAGCCTTCTTTTTTTCAAGCTAAACATTCCCAGATCCTTTAACTGTTCCTCGTTGGACATAGTTTACAGTCCATTTACTATCCTGATAGTTCTTCTCTGAACTCACTCCAGTTTTTCAATGTCTATCTTAAAATGTGGTGCCCAGAACCTGACACAGTATTCCAGATGATGTCTGACCAAAGAGGAGTAGAGGGGGATAATGACCTCACATAATCTAGACTTCATGCTTGTCTTAATACATCCCGTAACTGTGTTTGCCTTTTTTGCTGCTGCATCACACTCTTGACTCATGTGCAGTCTGTGCTCTATTAGTATATCCAAGTATTCAAATGTTCTGTTGCTTGGTTCTATTCTATAGATGTTATTTTCTTTTTTCATGCCAATATGCAGAATTTTGCAGTACTCCCTGTTAAATACCATTCTATTAGTTGCTGCCCATTGTTCCATCTTATCTTAATCCTTCTGAATCCTTATGTATATATATATATATATATATATATATCCTGAATATTTATGTATATATATGTATACGGCCTAAGTCATGTGTATCCCCAGCTTCAGGCCTCCTTTAGACGGTTATATTTCACTCTTCGTATATTCACTGCAACGCATGGGCCGCCTGTCATGCTAGTTACGGGGCGAGTCAATGAGAAAGGGAAACCCTGTGTATAGGAAAGGGGGAAGATGGTGACTCCTGACCAAAGATACCGCTGGCCCCTGGGTTCCATCACCATAGGTTCCCCACCTATGCGCCGAGCCGGACACCTGGCCCTAGGATGAACTTAGAGCTGGGGCCCTAGATAGGGAACAGGTGGGATGAATGCTTTGTCAACTCCACTAAACATTAAAGAAGACACAGGAACAACACACATGGGGAAAGCGCATGAACAACTTATCTCCAGATATCTCAGGAAGAGCAGCAACAATCCTACAGGTGAGTGCAAGCCACCTGCTTGCATCCAGAGCTTGTAAAGAAACTGAATATCACCAGCACAAGTACAGGAAAAATGAGAGTATTTAAACCAAAGGGGAAATAAAGATGGTTAGCAGCTGGCTGCAGAAAAGAGGAGTTCTGCAGGGTCCTAGAGGGAAAGGAATGGAAACTCAGCAGAGGAGATTCCTAGTACACTGAATGCTAACAGCAGGAATAATAGAAAGTCATGGAGCATTTGCGCAGCCAAATGCTGTGACCTTCTATTGCTGGACACCACAGGACTGTCTGTTAACCATGGCACCGCCTGGCTGTGGCCTCCTAAACTGAATGAACATCCTCATATGCATGTATGAGAGTGTTAATTTGGATAAAGAAACCCACTGCTGGACAACTTCTTTAAGAGCATGTAAGAACAGCTTCATTACAATGAAATACTCCTGTTGTTACTCTGCAGGAGCAATCATGAGAATACTGTTGTCATTAAAATACTTTGCTTTATTAAAACTGAACTGGAAACTGAAAGAGAATAAATTAAATATCAAACATGAGAAATCATTTGGTACAAATTCGCAAGAAAGACTATAAGCGTTACAACTGCTGTTTTGTTCGTTAAAATATGTATGTGCTGCAAGTTGGAAACTATACGACCTCTTTGTGTATAAATGATTCCATGGAAGAAAACATAATAATACAGAAGATTATATTTTTCTGCTAAGATCTATTACATTTAATATTTCTTGTGTACAGAAAGGAGAGCTGTATTGTTTGACGATTTATTGTTAGACACTTCTCTTTAATGTTCTGTTTATTATGTCTGATAAAAAAAAGTGAATCACGCATGCTATAGCCATAACTTCATAGAGATTGAATGTATATTTTATCTCTTCTGTTGCTCTATATCTCTATTGTCTCGCTCATTGCAAATATCCTAATGGCACTCAGAGCCGCATTAGACAATATACAGCATACAATATTGATATGAGACCAATACCGGGATTAGCAATAACTCTCAAAATGTATTTTAATGTCGGATGAACTAAGCCACCAGAGTAACACAAATGTTCTCACTGAAAGAGACACATGAAGTAAACAGGAGCTGTATTTCGCATAACACTAGGACATGACAGATTATTAAGGGGGAAAGTCTCCATTTAAAAAACATCTATCACTTGAATACATTGTAATGGCAGCACATTAAAATATGAAATTCGCTAATCCATTATTGTTCCATTAAGCTATCAAACAATACAGTAAATTCTTGGTTATGAGTCCACCAACATTTTTTTTACATAGCCAATCAGATCATTAATTTGAATGAAAAATAATGACAGTTCTAAAACAAAACTGCCTTGTCCTCAAATATGTATTATTTTGTTTGGCTGAATAATTTTTAAGGGCATCTTTTAGACAATATATATTTCACAGATGTGTCACGGGTGACAGACAGTCATGTGGTTTCTGATAATAGAAGGTCACAGCATTTGCTGTGCAAAATGCCCCATGACGTTCCTGCTGTTAGTATTTATTGTACTAGATAGCTTTCCTGCTGGGTTTGCATCTCGTCCACTTTAAGACCCAAGGGGGCCCTCCTTCCATCCAGCTGCTTCAATATTCTCTTGGATGCTCTTAAATACTGCCATCTTCACTGGACTGGTGCTGGTGATGTTATTCAGTTTGGGTTTGCATCTCGTCCACTTTAAGACCCATGGGGGCCCTCCTTCCATCCAGCTGCTTCAGTGTTCTCTTGGTGCTTAAATACTGCCATCTTCACTGGACTGGTGATGGTGATATTATTCAGTTAATTCAAGGTCTGGATGCAAGCAAGAGACTTGTACTCATCTGTAGTATCATTGCTAAAGCTTTGCTGAACTTCAGCCTGAGTCATCTGTGAATAAGTAATTCATGCATTTTTCCCCTGTGTGTCCTCCTTGTTATCTTCTTTAGTGTTTAGTGTGGGGCTAGCAAAGAGCTCATCCCACTTGTTCCCTATTTAGGGCCCAACACTAGGGATACATAGGGTCAGGTATCCGGCTCGGCGCATAGGTGCAGAACCTATCTAGGGTGGTGAGCAACCCCAGGAACCAGCGGTAGGTTTGGTCAGGGGTCACCATCCTCCCTCTCCCTAGACACAGGGTTTCCCTTCCTTTTCCTTTCGCCATTCGCTTGGTACTTACCCATGCCTAGCGTGACTGTATATTAGTAAATTGCATAACTAATTTAAGCTTATTTTTACTTGGACAACTTCTTTGTCCAATCTTTAATCCAGAGTTGATATTTTCTAGCTAATCATTACTGTGAATGAAAAGTTACTAATAGTCATTATAACCCATGAGAATAGTGGAACGCATCATTCAGAAGGGTATTGATCATCCCCTAAAGGCGTGTGGCCTCTTCTGAAATATGTTGTACTTAGACTAAAGCGTTGTCTGGTAAACAAGTGACAGAACTGCATGCGCTTTTAATTCATCTACGTTCATTGTCAGGAGACCAATACATTATTAAATCTTTAAGATTTATTTTAGTGTTGAACACTGACATGATGAAAACTTTCTATGAAAATGTTCACATATTTTTATTCACCTAATAGAGCACAGACAAATCATGAATTGGTTAGTTATAGAGATAAATATTAGAATAAAACATGGTAGTAGAAGAGGGTGAAATGAACATATATTTTTCCTCTACAGTAAAATACAAATGAATAGTTTATCAATAGTTTCTCAGACACATAACGTCTGTTTTGGTTTATAAGACTCACCAGATTATAAGACACACCTCAAATTTAGAGAAAAAAAAGGTAAAAAAACAAACAAAGGGGGCCTGTTTTGCAATCCGGTCATCTCTTACTGGGTGGAGATGGCAGCGGTGGTGGAGCGGGATCACAGCAGGCAAGGGGTGGGGGTGGAGCAAGTCAATGATGCGGGCTGTGCGGGCAGCAGGTGTCTCATATACTGTGAGGTAGGCAACTTCCAGAAACTGTCAGTGGTGTGGGCTTCAAACAAATGGTGCCCACAGTCAGAGCTTACGCAGATTGAGATATCAGCTCAATGACAAGCCAACATCTCATCTGCGCAAGCGTCACCTCCGGGCGCCATTTTACTTAAGTCTGCTGCTGGGAGATCAATGGGCCAGAGGCGGCACATGTGCAGATGAGATCTTGAGCCGAGTGCACCATCTGCACACTTGTTGCCTCTGGGCACTATTATTTGAATCCTGAACGTCCAACATTTTCAGGATGTCCCTGCCTCACAGCCCTCTGCCACACAACAGCCTCAGCCCAGCCTGCCGCACTGGCCGCCGCACAGGCCCCAACACAGCCCACCGCACAGGCCCCAGCACATCCCACCGCACAGGCCCCAGCACAGCCCACCGCACAGGCACAACACAGTCCGCCACACAGTCCCAGCAGAACCCACTGTACAGGCCGCAGTACAGGCCACCGAATCAGCTCCAGCACAGCCCGCTACACAGGCCCCAGAACACCCAGCACAGCCCACCGCATCTTTCCCGGCAGGGTGCATTCGGATTATAAGACGCACCCCTCATTTTCCTCCCAATTTTTTGAGAGGAAAAGTGCATCTTACTAACCGAAAAATACGGTAATTCTGATTACATACAGTTAGGTCCAGAAATATTTGGACAGTGACATAAGTTTTGTTATTTTAGCTGTTTACAAAAACATGTTCAGAAATACAATTATATATATAATATGGGCTGAAAGTGCACACTCCCAGCTGCAATATGAGAGTTTTCACATCCAAATCGGAGAAAGGGTTTAGGAATCATAGCTCTGTAATGCATAGCCTCCTCTTTTTCAAGTGACCAAAAGTAATTGGACAAGGGACTCTAAGGGGTGCAATTAACTCTGAAGGCGTCTCCCTCGTTAACCTGTAATCAATGAAGTAGTTAAAAGGTTTGGGGTTGATTACAGGTGTGTGGTTTTGCATTTGGAAGCTGTTGCTGTGGCCAGACAACATGCGGTCTAAGGAACTCTCAATTGAGGTGAAGCAGAACATCCTGAGGCTGAAAAAAAAGAAAAAATCCATCAGAGAGATAGCAGACATGCTTGGAGTAGCAAAATCAACAGTCGGGTACATTCTGAGAAAAAAGGAATTGACTGGTGAGCTTGGGAACTCAAAAAGGCCTGGGCGTCCACGGATGACAACAGTGGTGGATGATCGCCGCATACTTTCTTTGGTGAAGAAGAACCCGTTCAACAGTAAAGAGAAGACTCCATGAAAGTAAATACAAAGGGTTGACATCTAGATGCAAACCATTCATCAATTCCAAAAATAGACAGGCCAGAGTTAAATTTGCTGAAAAACACCTCATGAAGCCAGCTCAGTTCTGGAAAAGTATTCTATGGACAGATGAGACCAAGATCAACCTGTACCAGAATGATGGGAAGAAAAAAGTTTGGAGAAGAAAGGGAACGGCACATGATCCAAGGCACACCACATCCTCTGTAAAACATGGTGGAGGCAACGTGATGGCATGGGCATGCATGGCTTTCAATGGCACTGGGTCACTTGTGTTTATTGATGACATAACAGCAGACAAGAGTAGCCGGATGAATTCTGAAGTGTACCGGGATATACTTTCAGCCCAGATTCAGCCAAATGCCGCAAAGTTGATTGGACGGCGCTTCATAGTACAGATGGACAATGACCCCAAGCATACAGCCAAAGCTACCCAGGAGTTCATGAGTGCAAAAAAGTGGAACATTCTGCAATGGCCAAGTCAATCACCAGATCTTAACCCAATTGAGCATGCATTTCACTTGCTCAAATCCAGACTTAAGACGGAAAGACCCACAAACAAGCAAGACCTGAAGTATGTGGCTGTAAAGGCCTGGCAAAGCATTAAGAAGGAGGAAACCCAGCGTTTGGTGATGTCCATGGGTTCCAGACTTAAGGCAGTGATTGCCTCCAAAGGATTCGCAACAAAATATTGAAAATAAAAATATTTTGTTTGGGTTTGGTTTATTTGTCCAATTACTTTTGACCTCCTAAAATGTGGAGTGTTTGTAAAGAAATGTGTACAATTCCTACAATTTCTATCAGATATTTTTGTTCAAACTTTCAAATTAAACGTTACAATCTGCACTTGAATTCTGTTGTAGAGGTTTCATTTCAAATCCAATGTGGTGGCATGCAGAGCCCAACTCGCGAAAATTGTGTCACTGTCCAAATATTTCTGGACCTAACTGTATTTTATCCAATACCATACTGTTATCACAGGAAGAATACCAACGCCAGTATATCTAATAAAGGATCCAACTATTCCCCATGGGGGTCTTTTCTGCCACTAGTATGAAAATAAGCTGTCTACTGTAACTGTAATGAGCAAGAGCTCATACAAGACCAGAGTGTGGCGCCTAAACTTATATCCCCTTAAAGTAGGAAAATGTCTGGCAATCCTCTGAGTATTATTCTACATGACCTTATCAATTATATCGATCATATAATAAACAATGCAGCATTATTTAGTATACACTTCAGGGGAGGAAGTAAAGTTTACATTTTTATTTCTTCTAAGGTCATTAGACCAATTAAATAAAAAGTCAATTTAATTGTCTTTGTCACAAATTACACGCGTTCTTCCATCCATTTATCGTCTCACCCTACTTTTCTTAAAGTCAACTACTTAGTGTCCAGAATGATTCGACAATGACACCGGGGAGGGAAAATGGCTAATTGGGCACAATTTGGTAATTTTCACTCAGGGATGTACTTACCTTTGTTGCCTGCAGTTTAGACATTAATGGCCGTTGTTGAGTTATTTAGAGGGCACCAAATTTACACTGTTTTATAAGCTGTACACTGACTACTTTACATTGTATCAGTGTCAGATCTTCAGTGTTGTCCCATCAAATGATAGAATAAAATGTTTACCAAAATGTGAGGGGTGTACTCACTTTTGTGATATACTGTGCCATATTTTTGTTCATATACATTAGCATTTAATTTACATGAAATTAACAAACTAACTAACATTTTAGGTACCATATAACGTGTAGCAAATGGTGGCATTTGAGTCTTGAGGCCCCACCGATTGCTTAAAAAAATTGCTCATGCTGTAAACAGAAGTGCTGAGCACATGCAGCAGTGCGTATGCTCAATAGAAACTCTATGAGATGGATTACACACTGTACACAGGCTCATTGTTGTGAATCCATATTGAACCCACACACCGCTTCATGTGTGCGCTCAGGCAGAAGCACAACACATCTGTCTGCTGTGTTGTAGAGCCAGTACATTGCAGAGCGGCTTTTTGAGCGATCAATGAAAGTCTCAGGACTTGGACACCCACTAACATGCAAGTACCTATCATTTAAAAAAAAAAAACGTTTACCAAAGTGTAGGAAATGATTGATTCATGGCAAAAAAAAAATTGAATTATTATATGTCTTAGGACTTACCGTATTTTTCGGATTATAAGACGCACGTTTACTCCCAAAAATTTGAGAGGAAAAGGAGTGGTGCGGTGCATCTTATAATCTGAATATAGCTTACTGGGGGTGGCTGAGAGTGGTTGCAGGAGACAGGGGCGATGCTGTGGGCTCTGCTTTGTGTTGCAGGGATGTGCGCTGCTCTGTGTTGTGGGACTGTGTGCTGCTCCGTGCTGTCAGGCTGTGCACTGCTCTGGCCTGTGGGGCTGTGTGCTGCTCTGAGCTGCAGGGCTGTGCGCTGCTCTGGGCTGCGCTGTGCTGCGGGGCTTTGCTGTGAGCCAGGGGCCATTCTGAAGATGTCGGCGGTGCAGGCTTCAAATAATGCCGCATGGAGTTGGCGCATGCGCAGGTGGAGCTCTCAGCTCAAGATCTCAACCGCGCATGCGCTGCTTCTGGCCTATTAATGTCACAGCAACAGACTTAAGGAAAATGGCACCCAAAGGTGGCGTGTGCGCAGATGGGATCTCGGCTTATCATTGAGCCGGCAGACATCTCAATCGGCGCACGCGCCGACTCCGGATGATAATTCTTTGAAGCCTGCACCACTGACAGTTCCTGGATTTTTTCTCTGCCTCACCCGCCGAGCATCTGGGACACCCGCCACAACGCCTACAACATCGCCCTACTCCAGCGCTGCCCCTACCTTCTGTGACCCCGCTCCACCACCGCTGCTGCCCCCCCCCCCGGTAAGACACTGCCGACTGATAAGACGGATCCCATTTTTTTTTACCTTTTTTTCTCTAAATTTGGAGTGCGTCTTATAATCCGGTGCATCTTATAAAACAAAAAATACGGTATATGTATTTTTTGTTTTTTTACTATATTTCAAAAACTATATATTTTGTTGTTGTTTTACTTGTTTTTCATTTTCACTCTTTCAATTTTTATTTCGATCTCTAAGCAGCATGTTTCATTATGATTTTTTTTAACTAAAGCTATATTCCAGTACATTAGTCTTTATACAGTACAAATCTCTGAATTGCTGTTGGCAAAGCACAGGGTCCTTATAATATGACTTATATTAATTTGACCCAGAAAGCACCAGATAAGCAATATGCAAAAAAACTATTTCTAAAGGGGAAAGGCCAAGGGAAAAGAAGGAAATGCCATTAATCTGCTGAGTGTAAAATGTAACTTTTATTGATAAAATTAAAATGTAAAATAAAATAACAAATTTCAAGGAAAAATAGATGAGAGATCACACCCAGACAACGAGAGTGTATCGGTAGATAGTTGCCAAAATTGGGACTCTAAATAGGTACAAATAGGGCATACTGTTAATAATAGTTTATTTATTTAATAAAACAATAGTAATGGGACCTATATAGCGAAATTAATGCGCATTTGATAAAAAATGAAGAAATATACATATAACCACCTTATACTAGTATTGAGAAAAATAGGTGTTTATAATATTTTTGCTGGCATTTTATGCTATAAGTATCACTAAAAAATATGGTAAATAGACAGACTGTACCTATACAAAGTGCATAATGCGATTTAATAGTAGTAACATTGGTGGAACCTTAGCTTAGGGTGCATAATGCAGCATAATAGCAGTAATATTTGTCAAAAATGGTATAGGGACAGTGAGTAATAGCTAATAAGAAAAAAACTTCTCAGTCCATACAAGTGCTATAACTAATGATAAAATAGGTAGATTATAATAAGTAGTAAGGTTGTACCTATACAATTCTAAAGTGCATACTATAGTTTAGTAACAATATTTTTGAAATAACTATATTATAGGGACAAACACTAAATAAAGCAAGGCAGCTCACACCTCCAAATCTGCTGCTCTACACATGTGTAGAGGGAAAATGAATGATATGGAAAAAGAAAAAGAAATGGCGGTGTATACTGGGCACTGCTTCTCAATGGATTTATGGCATTTCTTTCCTTTCCCTTGGCCTTTCGCCTCTGGAAATAGTTTTTGGGATACAGCACAGGAGTAGTTCAAGCAAGAAAGATCTATCTATCTATCTATCTATCTATCTATCTATCTATCTATATATATATATATATATATATATATATATATATATAGTGGTGTAGAGTGGTAGTCGTGGTGGGCGAGGGTTTGGCTGCAGATGCCCAGACACGCTACATGAAAGACTTGGTCCTGGCTGGGTAAGTGGACTTGTGTCATGTGGGCTGTACAGTACACCATTGTAGGCCACATGTTGTCGTTGGCTTTCGCTGACCAGGACCTGATGACAACTTGCTTCCACAAGGACACCATCAGTTCAGTTTCAACAATAACTCTTTACTTTATGGTTCTTTCATAACAACTTTATACACCAGGTAGCAGGCACATAACTTCCAGGTTACATAGTTACATAGTTACATAGTTACTTAGGTTGAAAAAAGACCTAGGTCCATCTAGTTCAACCTTCCTTCACCAGTTCTACATTTAGTCACTAAGTCATTTATAACCAACAATGTTGTGTGCACTGAGGAAATCATCCAGCCCTTTTTTAAAAGCTGTTATAGTATCTGCCATTACTACCTCTTGTGGTAGTGTATTCCACAGTCTGACCGCTCTTATTGTAAAGAACCCTTTCCTATTTAGGTGTCGGAATCGCTTTTCTTCCACTCGCAGTGAATGCCCCCTGGTCCTTAGTACTGTCTTTGGAAGAAATAAGTCATGTGCCAGTCCTTTATATTGACCACACATGTATTTATACATATAAATGAGATCTCCTCTGAGACGTCTTTTTTCTAAGCTAAACATATCTAACTTTTTCAACCTGTCATCATATGGGAGGCCTTCCATTCCTTGTAATAGTCTAGTTGCCCGCCTTTGAACTGACTCTAACTTCTGAATGTCCTTTTTAAAATGTGGAGCCCAAAACTGGATCCCGTATTCCAGATGTGGCCTTACAAGTGATTTATAGAGGGGTAACAATACGTTGGGATCACGGGATCTAATATCTCTTTTTATACACCCTAAAATCTTGTTTGCTTTAGCAGCTGCTGCTTGACATTGAGTGCTGCTGCTCAGCTTATTTGTAATGAGAATACCCAAGTCCTTCTCCTGTTCTGTAGTCCCGAGTTTACTTCCATTTAATGTATACGCAGCTATAGGATTACTCCGTCCTAGGTGCATTACTTTACATTTATCAACATTAAATCTCATTTGCCAAGTATCTGCCCATTCTGACATCTTATCCAGATCTTTTTGTAATATTGTACTGTCCAGGTCAGTTTTTAATATCCTACATAGTTTGGTGTCATCGGCAAAGACTGACACTGTACTATCAATCCCATCCACAAGGTCATTAATAAAGAGAGTAAAAAGAATCGGTCCAAGCACAGATCCCTGCGGCACCCCACTGCTGACTATAGCCCATTTAGAGAATGTACCATTTATGACTACTCTTTGTTTCCTATCTTTTAGCCAATTCCTTACCCAGTTGCATATTGTGTCCCCTAGTCCTTGCTTCTGGAGCTTTAGTATAAGGATATTATGTGGTACAGTATCAAATGCCTTTGCAAAGTCCAAATAAATCACATCAGCTGCATTACCAATATCCAGGTTTGAACTTACCCCCTCATAGAACCCCAACAGGTTGGTTAGACACGACTTATCTTTCATGAATCCATGCTGTTTGTCAGTTATCATATTATTTTCTGCAATATATTTTTGCATGTCATCCCTTAAAATGCCCTCAAAAACTTTGCATACTACTGATGTCAGGCTTACTGGACGGTAGTTGCCTGGATCTACCCTCTTACCTTTCTTAAATATCGGTACCACATCAGCAATCCTCCAATCCTGAGGCACCAACCCTGTTACAAGTGAGTCTAAAAAGATGAGATACAGCGGTCTGTCGATTACGGAGCTCAATTCCCTCAATATTCGTGGATGAATGCCATCTGGCCCTGGGGATTTGTCAATGTTTAATTTACTCAGACGTAGCCGTACTTCATCTTGTGTTAAATTAATTATATCGGGTGGTGGACTTTGATTTTTCACTTGTTGAATGATCCCTGGTACAGTCAGTTCCTTGGTGAATACAGATGAGAAATGCCTATTTAATATCTCAGTCTTTTGTTTGTCCTCTATAACTAACTTGTTATTATATTTTAAGGGGCCGATACTATCCTTTGTTTTCCTTTTGGCATTAATGTATTTATAAAAGATTTTGGGATTTATTTTAATGTCATTGGCGATTTTTGTTTCAGTAGCTAATTTTGCTTGTTTGATTTCTTTTTTACATTTCCTATTGATATCTTTATACTCCTGCAATGCTATTTCTGTATTCTCAGCCTTTAAGATTAGGTTACTCTAGTGGTACAAAGTATATTCAGACATATTCTCAGCTCCCTCTGGGTTGTTCCCAATCTTACTGGTCCTGCGAGTCCCAGCACAACCCAGCCCAGCACAACAGTCCAATCCATAAGTCACTTTCCATTTCTGCGGTTCCACTTCTTTTCTTCTCGTAGAGGAGGGAGTACGGGGGTTTTGATCACTATGGCCAGAGTAGAGCCTTATGCTCCAAAAATCCTTCAGTATTCAAATCTCTCCTCTTTGTAGAGGAGGGGATAAGTGGGCTGCCAGATGTTTGTGGATCTCCACCTGGGAAAAGTCTACTAAGTTTACATCCATCTCAGACCTTTAGCAGCAAGGCCCCAAGCCTCAAAGATAAGAGTCCCATTCGCCCGACTCTCCTGTCTGGGGCTACTCCATTATAAGGTCGGCCTCTAGGTTCAATGTTGCCTCTCATTTTGTGTCTCTGTCAATACTTCAGATCACGCTATTTCAATTTGTCTCTTTATTCCTTTTGCTGCCACAGGTCACACACTGTATACAACTTTGTCAACCTACAGACTAAGTCCATTTCTGTCAAACTCTAGGTCTTCACTAACTTTTTAGAAGGAACTGTCTCTTTCCCTGTGAATTAATCCCTCTAATTGTGGACTACTCCCAACACTTAACAACATCTTACCCTATCGTCTGAAAACAACCAAGTATAATACTACGCAATATACCTGAAAACATGTTTACATATAGTCTTGTTGTACATTACACATTACATTGCATGACATTACTTTCACAATGAAACAAGACATATCACATTTTGCATTACATTACAAATCACATACCACATTATTTACAAAAGACGCAGAACACAATTCATATTACACTACATGGCAATACAGTATGTGATTGGTGTCTTCAAGGAAAGGAATGCAACAGACAAATGGAGCCGAATTAGGAATGAGGATACAGGTCAGATGCTGGGAAGTCCAAGTACAAACAAGGGAGGATGACAAACAGGTCGGGACCAGGCTACGACAGACAGGGAAGGGTACACAGTAGACAGGAGAGGGTAGTCAGGGACCGAGATAGATGGACGAACGAGGAGAGTACGAGTCAGAACAAGGAAGCTGGGAGGCACGACAGATCAGGTAACTCACTAGCGCCAGTAACAAACACTGCAGAGCATAAACTATCACTGGCACTGAAAAGGAGGTGCAGCACCAGGATATAGTGTCCCAAAAACCAGAGTGAGGCAGGGAGGAGTTAACCCCTGACGTGACCAGGCTGGAGCTGAGTGAAATAGTCAAACCACAGCAGCCAATACAGACCTGGATCATGACAGGTGTAGCACCCCTGAGACCCTCAGTGCACTACAGGGAGCTGCATCCTCATGGGGATGCAGGACCTACCTCCTGGGACCTGGAACACCAGTGCCAGAAACAACCGCACACACCAAAAACCTAGTGACCACTTCACACCAGGGATCACTGCCTAGTCAGACAAAAGGAGGGACTACTAGAGGGCAGAGCTTGACCAGGGAACTAGACAGAGTGGTGGGAGGGGACAGCAGTCAGTGTGAGTCTAGAGAGACGAGTGGTGCACAGTGAAGTGCATGGACGTGCCTGAGAGCTGGGTCGTGTAACAGTGACCCAGGGGCACAGGAGTGAGGTTGCCAGAATAGGGGCAAACGAGTACCTCTGGAACGGAGTGAAGTCACCTGGGATGGTACAAGGGAGCACCACTGGAACCTCGCATGCATGGGCACAGGGCCCTAGGTCAGGCGACAGATTCTGACTGCCTTCTAATTATCTTCACGATGAGGGTCCTTCATGAGCCTCACTGATCTATAGATCTAGGGGCATCAGTATTAAAGCAAGGATCGGGGGTTCGGACACATACCTCCCCACAGGTTCCACACTGCCAGCTGAATGGACAGACCACTGTATCACAGCTGGGGGACCCCCAAAGTTCCAGGCTTCGGGGGCCAAACCACACTGAGAGTGCAGGGGACAGAGCAACCGGGTCATCAACTGGCACTGGAAGTACAGGGACCTGAACCAGCCGTCCAAGTGTCCGAGTGAGTAGAGACTTTTGTTTACAATCCACGGTGTGGTCTCTCTTATTACTCCATCATACATCTCCAAGGCTCAGCCCTAGCTGCGGAGGGCCTACCACCACAGCTGCCATTACCACATCCTTGGGAGTACCCACTTCAGCAGCGGCGGTTCCAAATCATTAACCACAAACCGCAGGTGGCATCACACAAATGACTTTATTCTCCCCTGTAAATACTCCCCATTAAAAAGCACCCAGGGCATGAGACCAGGCAACGGCCACCACCAAAGTGACATTCCCCAGTAGTAAACTGCCCGGACACAGCTTTTTCTTGTTGTCATGAACAGGATATGAACTGGGCCCGTAAACCTGGGTGACGTGCGCCTTTTGGACTTTTTTGTGCAAAAACTACCGCCATCTTTTTTCCTTTGAAAAAAAACTGGCTGCTCCATCACTGTGCCACAAGCGCGCGAAAAGCCGGCTCCGCCCCTTGGGAGCATCCAGGATGTGAGGGCGGAAGCTGGTGCAGGGACACAAGAACTCTGCAAGAAAGTTTCTGGACACTAGGAAAAAAAAAACAAGATGGCTGCTCCAGGGAGTCAGGAGCCCAGCCGTCCTGAACCGGGAACCGCTGCCTGGCTGGAAGGCGAATTAGCCCGGTTTTGCATCCGGGTGTGGGTGCAGTCCCTCCAGCAGGCCGTGGACTGGAAAGAAGAGGTGTGGAGAATGGTGGCAACAGTGTGGGCCCACGAGAACCGGGCCGTGCACGCAGAGCAGTGCCGGGAGGTATGAACGCAGACCCTCTCGACCTTACTGACCCGTCCAGAGGCGGAACCCATCCCTGAGCTGGCTGTGGAGCACCAGCCAGCCCAGCCTCCCTAGGCCATACCATTGCCGGCCACACCACTGCCAACCCCAACTGTTGATCAGGCTCCCGGGATGTGTTGGTAGCTGAAGCAGGCTACCCCAGTATTTGTTTTTACTGTTTTAGTAAAAACATTGACTTTACAGTTGAAAATGTTGCATAATAATTGAAAGCTTGATCCTGGTCTTGTCATCCTTGTTGAATCTTTTTGCTTTTTATGTTGTGTTATAGCTGAAAATGAAAATGGCCATCAGGGACTCGGATGGTGTGTCACTGGTAGGTGGCACCAGAAGCACTAGGTGGAGGGTGGCAAGCAGGATAGTGATTTTTACCAGATTACCCAATAGCTGCTTTATCATTAACGTTGAAAGTGTGATGTTTTTTGCAAAAAGTTTAAAGTTTCCAGGTTTATAAAAATGGACCTCGGCTGCAGGACTGGCAGCAGCCTAAAACTTTAAGGGTAAATAAGTTGCATCAAGTGTGCCTCCCAGAGCAAATCTTGCCATCAGGACATTGACACCACCAACAAGGAGAGGAAGATTGGAGGAAAGGTCTGGGATAGAGCTGGCCCAGTCCTGGTCACCACAGGGACCGGTGACCTGGCTCCTTAGAAGGTAGTGGGTTCAGGACCTTTGGGTGGTGGATTGATAGCGGAATGCTCATGAAACATTAAAAGTAAAACCTCCCCCGTATGGGAAGAATGTTTTGTATTACTTGATTTTCACTGTTTAATAAATCTCTTTATTCTCTTTACAGCCTGAGGACGTACTGAGTTTAACCAAGGGGAAATGTAGTGCCGCCTGAGACCCTCAGGGCACTACAGGGACTGCATCCTCATGGGGATGCAGGACCTACCCCCTGGGACCTGGAACACCAGTGCCAGAGACACCCAGACATACCAAAATCCTAGTTACCACTTTACACCAGGGGGCACTGTCTAGTCAGACAAAGGGAGGGCCACCTAGAGGGCAGAGACTGACCAGGGAACTAGACAGACTGGTGGGAGGGGACGGCAGTCAGTATGAGTCTAGAGAGACGAGTGGTGCACAGTGAAGGGAACGGAAATGCCTGAGAGCTGGGTCGTGTAACGGTGATCCAGGGGCACAGGAGTGAGGTTGCCAGAATAGGGGCAAGCGATTACCTCTGGAACGGAGTGAAGTCACCAGGGACGGTACAAGGGAGCACCACTGGAAGTGGGCACGCACGGGGCACAGGGCCCTACATCAGGCGTTTCAGACGGCCTGGTAATTACCTGCACAGTGAAGGTCCTTCACGGGCCTCACTGACCTATAGATCCAGGGGCATCAGCAGTAAAGCAAGGATCGGGGTTTGGACACATACCTCCCCACAGGGTCCACAGTGCCAGCTGAACGGACAGACCGCTGTATCACAGCTGGGGGACCCCCAAAGTTCCATATTTAGGGGTCCCAACCACACAGAGAGTGCCGGAGACAGAGGAACCGGGTCATCAACTGGCACTAGAAGTACAGGGACCTGAACCAACTGTCCAAGGGTTCGAGTGAGTAAAGACTGTTGTTTTGAGTTGAGCGATGTTCGAGGTTCGCCAATTTCATGTTCGAGTGATTTTGGGGGGTGCTCGAGATCGAACTCGAGCTTTTTGCTAAAAGCTCGACAGTTCGAGTTACATTCGAGAACCATAAACGTGGCTTTTCACAGTAAGGCTATGTGCACACGTTGCTATCTGCATGCGTCCTGCGTCCCCAGCACAATCCCTCTCCCTTTCCTACTCACCGATCAGGGGCGCCTCGCTCCACGTCTGTCACAAATCTTTTCCTGTTTAGAAAATGGTTGCCGCTTCATTAGACAATTAGTTATTCCATGCTTTCCCCGCCCACCGGTGCCCATGATTGGTTGCAGTCAGACACGTCCCCAAGCTGAGTGACAGCTGTCTCACTGCAACCAATCACAGCCGCCGGTGGGCGGGTCTATATCGTGCAGTAAAATAAATAAATAAATAATAATAAAAAAATGCGGTTCCCCCCATATTTGATACCAGCCAGGATAAAGCCACACGGCTGGAGGCTGGTATTGTCAGGATGGAGAGCACCATGTTATCGGGAGCCCACCACCCTAACAATATCACCCAGCAGCCGCCCGGAATAGCCATATTCATTAGATGCGACAGTCCCGGAGGTCTCTACCCAGCTCATCCCGAATTGCCCTCGTGCGGTGGCAAACGAGGTAATAATGAGTTAATCATGCCAGGCGTCTCCCCGAGATACCATCCATGATTAAACTGAAAGTGAAAGTAAATAAACACACACAGCGAAAAGTCCTTTATTTGGAATAAAAGACAAAAAAACATCCTTTTTCACCCCTTTATTAATCCCCAAATACCCCTGTTTATTTACTGTGTGTGTACATGTATAATGTGTTTTTATGTGTTTGTGTTTGCCTGTCATTGTTTTCAATGGGGTTCGAGTTGGTTCGTCGAACGTTCTTCTAACGTTCAACGAACTTGTCCTCCGTTCGACGAACCGAACTCAAACTCTAGGGGGGTGGCTCATCTCTAGTGCTGACAGATCAAATTCTGGTCACAGTCTGATCGGAGTGTCAGCTGCATAATCAACCCAATTCTTTTGGATGAGAGAATCTATGGTGGTCTGCAGGAGCCCTTAGGGCGGCTTTGCACACTATGACATCGCAGGTGCGATGTCGGTGGGGTCAAATTGAAAGTGACGCACATCCGGCATCACATGCGACATCGTAGTGTGTAAAGCCTAGATGATACGATTAACAAGCGCAAAATCGTTGTAATCGTATCATCGGTGCAGCGTCGGCGTAATCCATAATTACGCTGACGCAACGGTCCGATGTTGTTCTTCGTTCCTGCGGCAGCACACATCGCTGCGTGTGAAGCCGCAGAAGCGAAGAACATCTCCTACCGGCGTCACCGCGGCTTCCGTAGGATATGCGGAAGGAAGGAGGTGGGCAGGATGTTTACATCCTGCTCATCTCCGCCCCTCCGCCGCTATTGACCGCCTGCCGTGTGACGTCGCTATGACGCCGCACGACCCCGCCCCCTTAGGAAGGAGGTGGGTCGCCGGCCAGAGCGACGGTCGCAGGGCGGGTGAGTGCGTGTGAAGCTGGCGTAGCGATAATTTTCGCTACGCCAGCTATCACACGATATCGTACCTGTGACGGGGACGGGGACTATCACGTGCGACATCGCAGCATCGGCTTGCGATGTCGCAACGTGCAAAGCCCGCCTTAGGTTCAGCTGTCAGGTATAGCAGACAAGGGTACACTTTGACTCATGAACTCTCTTTTTCCTTAGCTGGACTCATAACATGCTAATATTATATTTAATTATAATTTAATATATATAAATTATATAACTATAAATAATATATAATATATTATAATATATATAAATAAATAATATAATTTAATTATGCATAATTATGTTATAATTAAGATTATACAGCCCTTCTAGCATAGATTTTCAAAGTAAGTGCAACAGTTTCATCAGGTCTAAGAGACCTCTTTAACAATGTATATAGTTTGAAGTGTGTATTTTTGTGACAAATTAGCTTTAAAAGGTTAATTTGACTTTATTTTTATGTTTTATTATTGTTTTTACATAAACTTGCTAACAATAATATTGCAGAAATATGTTAGTGAGTGAAACAGCTAATTCCAGATGTCATCTCACAGAATGTGACAACAGATTTAGATTAAGCATGACACAGAAGTAAGACATAATAGTTCACACAATCTGTCCAGGGAACACATGCAGCCCTAAGCACAGGACGTCATCGGCTTTAAATGGAACTTTTCTTCTCGTAATAATATTGTTCTTTTACAACAGACAAGTGCAAAGCTGCTGCCAGATTTTACAAATAAGTGTAAGGGTTTGTTCACGTGGAAGGCACGTCCTCTGTACATGTGAAGATGTAGCCTGATATACCTCTAATGTATACTGTAGTAAGAACATACAGGGACATACTCTGGCAATTAACTTACATTGTAAAAATGTAAAGGAATACTGTATTTCTCTGATGTGTCCCTCTGTATAGGAACATCCAGTAGTAGACTGTGCTCTGCTTTCCGATATAGTCAAAACAATATGCTGGGTGATTGGGGCCCATAGATACATAAGAGTGTACTGTCAATGTAATGTCTACGTCTACCTTGAAGGTTTTGTCCAGTTGAAATATACTAATGGTTTATCAATAGAAAAGGTTATTGATGTCAGATCGGTTGGGGTCCGACACCCGGCAATCTCTGATCAACTGTTACAATAGCAATTGCAGCCGTGTGTAAACCCAATAGTGTATAAAGGCCGGTGCTGAGTACTCTATTACATCTGCTATAATTATGTTCTGAAAGTTTGCAGCTCCTTCCTATGATAGTCCTGTTTCCCCATTGGCCACCATACTTCCTCTTCCATCTTGAACAGTCCGTGACCAGTGCTGTCAATTGGTAACAACGCAATGACCCACAATGTAGGGGCCACACTCTGTTCCCGCATTTTTGGTAATTAGATTGGATGCAGATGTCATATGGTGTTCACATTGGAAGAGGAAGTGAGGCAGCCAGCACAGAGGGGCTGGGGGAGGGACAAGGAGGATGAGGGGTTGATATGCGAGGCTATGTTTTTTTTTTTCTTCCCAAAGCACATTTGACCTCATTTTTAATTAAAACAAAAATAAGTTGAGACAAGAGACCCCCATAGATAAAGATCTGGGAAATTTGAAGTCCATTCTATCATCTTGAGCTCTTTGTCATGTTTCTCACACCAGTGTGGCAGGCTGCATTATTCTGCTAAAAGATTTCACTACACTTAGGGAATACAGTAGAAGGAGTGCTCTTGGTCTGCAACCACGTTCAGGCAAGAGGTACATGTCAAGGTAACATCCAGATGAACGTCAAGGCCCAAGGTTTCCCCAGCAGAACAGTTCCCAGATCATAACTGCCTCGTTCTCTGTCACTCACATATCCAGACACATATTTACCATTACCATTACTATATAAAGTACACACATTTCACATATCTATCTACCTGCCACCGTTGGGTAACTCATTTGCAGCTTTTGCTGTGCTTGCGGGTCCTTTTTTTTATTAGATAGAAGTCATCAGCAGTTGGAAGAACGTTGGAAATCATCTACGAATCACTCATGACTCACTGTAAAGTTGAATGACATGGGGCACTGATAGAGGATCTGGGATTGATCCCATTTAGCATTGTAGCACACTAAAGAAAGCAGATGGCAGATTTTGGGAATGAAGTTCAGGACTACTCTCTTTTTCGAAAGTGCAAGCACTGCCAGTTCTGCATGATATTTACTGTCTTATCTCACATTATTTGTCAGGTTCTGTTCACATCACATTTGTGTTATATTCTTTTTTCTTATTATTATTAATATTTAGTTATAGAGCTTGGTGACTGTACACAGATGGACAGAGCTGGCAAACATATGGAGCTGAGATAGATGAGAATGTTAGATCCAACATTTGTGGTCTTCTTCATGGCCATATTTGAATATGGATTTAGCCCCTTAGTGAAGGTGACTTAGTGAAGGTGGCAGTACACAAATATCTAGTATTTAACCTGTACACAACCAAACACTAACACTGCATTTAGGCCTTAAATGTGCAGCACCCTACCATAATTTGTATGGGCACCACAGACACAGTCCTCATTGTTACTAAGCCTGTTATATTTAAACATTGCTGTATTCACTTGGTACTTCTATTGATTTATTTGCCGATTTTCTACTTTGTTTGTCCAAAAAGATTGTAACCAGATGTTAAAGCTTATACATTAGTGAAATATGTCAACTATTACATACGCCACATTATTTTTTTGTCATTTTTTTTGTTCGTGTGTGTTTTTATGAAAACAGCATGAGCTAAATTTGGTATACAAAGTATCACCAATTGCTAATGATGATCGAATCTTTTGAAATTAGAATTCACCACCAGGTTCAGTGAATTACTCAAAAAATTTAATTTGGGGCTAATACGTTTGCTGCATATTGCAAGTACTCAAATTGCCCTGAAAAAATGTATGTAACACTCTGGGGTCTCTAGGAGTGTATCGAACCCCTTCAAATATCCTTAATGCAAACACTACCTTAGTAATGTCAAAGTGACCTCACCATAGAAATGGATATTACCCGTTAGTAACCAACAACCTATTTAACAACATAGTGCACTGACAAACGGTTCATGTTTTTTTAACCCCTTAACGACCGTCGATACGCCTGTTAATGGCCGTTAAGGGGCCTTATTCCTAACTGCCGCTTTTTAACAGCGCTCAGAAATAAGTCAATAGCACTCCCCAGTGGGTGAAAATCTGTATATGACAGATGACACCAAGGGGCATCTGTCCCAACCGGGTTAAGAACTGTTCGGGGCAGATTAACACCTTAAATACCCCTTTCGATCACAACAGCAGCCTCTAAGTGGATAAAAGTGGGTTAAAAGATTGTTTACATAGGGTTCAGTGGCCTGATAAACTCTGCTATAAATAGGGTCTAACAGGCACTGTGAGTGAGTAACTGACAAGTTTCCTGCACTACAGTACACGAGTACTGCAGTGCATGAGACCAACGATCTATGTATAAACTATTCATGTTCCACAGTGGCACTAAGTGAAAAAGTAAAAAAAAATGTGAACTAAATGTGTTAAAGGGTAAAAAAACCCACACTAAAAAAGTGCACACAAATCCAGAAAATCTGTTTTGCCACTAAAAACTTACGTTTGCGTTAAAAAAAAGAAAAAAAAGTTCACGTACTTGGCATTAGAGAAGAGATGAGTGAACGTTTTCAAAACGGTTCGTCAATCTCAAATTCGGCATGAACCTTGCCCATTTAGGTTCATGGTAGGGTGCCAAACACTTTTCTCAAAAATCTGCACACTTTGGCTTTGTTCAGTAACTGTTCACATTTACTCTATTGCAGAAAGAATCCACTTCTGACCCCATCACAGCCATGTTGTTATGCTCAAAGGGCAAGCAGAGGATATGGCGGACCTGCTGGACCACAGCACACAGAAAACCCAAAGGGGTTTGACTACAAACCCACACCTGGTTTTCACCAATGCCTCTAATGGTAAGGGTGTTACACTGCAGGTGTGATTCCGGGGGCCACTTGGGAAGACTGATGCTGCTACCCCAGGGGTATGTGTGTGACAGTCTCTGGTAGAAACAGCAGCACCAACAGGCAGAGTAGAGGATCCGTCCAGGATGGATGGATGGCATCAGTGACCATCGTGGATGCTTGCAGCAGCTTGTATGGTACAGTGCTTTGCAAAAGTAATCGACGCCCTTGAACTTTTCAACCTCTTCCCACATTTCAGGCTTCAAACATAAAGATAAAACATTTTAATTTTTTGCTGAAGAATCAACAACAAGTGGGACACAATTGTGAAGTAGAACGAAATTTATTGCTTATGCCTTTTGTAAAAAATAAAAAACTGAAAAGTGGGGTGTGCAATATTATTCGGCCCCTTTACTTTCAGTGCAGCAAACTCACTCCAGAAGTTCATTGAGGATCTCTGAATGATCCAATGTTGTCCTAAATCACTAATGATGATAAATATAAGCCACTTTTGTGTAATCTAGTCTCTGTATAAATGCACCTGCTCTGTGATAGTCTCAGTGTTCTGTTTAAAGCACATATAGCATCATGAAGACCAAGGAACACAACAGGCAGGTCCGTGATACTGTTGTGGAGAAGTTTAAAGCCGGATTTGGATATAAAAAGATTTTCAAAACTTTAAACATCCCAAGGAGCACTGTGCAAGCAATCATATTGAAATGGAAGGAGTATCATACCACTGCAAATCTACCAAGACCCGGCCGTCCATCCAAACTTTCATCTCAAACAAGGAGAAAACTGATTAGAGATGCAGCTAAGAGGCCCATGATCGCTCTGGATGAACTGCAGAGATCTACAGCTGAGATGGGAAAGTCTGTTCATAGGACAACAATCAGTCGTACACTGCACAAATCTAGCCTTTATAGAAGAGTGGCAAGGAGAAAGCCATTTCTCAAAGATAACCATAAAAAGTGTTGTTTAAAGCTTGCCACAAGCCACCTGGGAGACACACCAAACATGTGGAAGAAGGTGCTTTGGTCAGATGAAACCGAAGTCAAACTTTTTGGGCACAACGCCAAACGATATGTTTGGCGTAAAAGCAACACAGCTCATCATCCTGAACTCACCATCCCCACTGTCAAGCATGGTGGTGGAAGCATCATGGTTTGGGCATGCTTTTCTTCAGCAGGGACAGGGAAGATGGTTAAAATTGATGGGAAGATGGATGGAGCAAAATACAAGACCATTCTTGAAGAAAACCTGTTGGAGTCTGCAAAAGACCTGAGCAGGGACAGAGATTTGTCTTCCAACAAGACAATTATCGCAAACATAAAGCAAAATCTACAATGGAATGGTTCACAAATAAACGTATCCAGGTGTTAGAATGGCCAAGTCAGAGTCCAGACCTGAATCCAATCGAGAATCTGTGGAAAGAGCTGAAAACTGCTGTTCACAAACGCTCTCCATCCAACCTCACTCAGCTCCAGCTATTTGCAAAGGAAGAATGGGCAAAAATTTCAGTCTCTCGATGTGCAAAACTGATAGACACATACCAAAAGCGAATTGCAGCTGTAATTGCAGTAAAAGGTGGCGCTACAAAGTATTAACTTAAAGGGGACGAATAATATTGCACGCCCCAATTTTCAGTTATTTATTTTTTTACAAAAGTTTAACGTAAGCAATACATTTTGTTCAACTTCACATTTGTGTCCCACTTGTCATTGATTCTTCACCATAACATTTTTATCTTTATTTTTGAAGCCTGAAATGTGGGAAAAGGTTGAAAAATTCAAGTGGCCAAATATTTTCGCAAGGCACTCTAGATGACAGTCGGCGTAGATGATCATAGCAGCAGCAGCAGCAGATAGGGGCACATTGTAACAGAGGTACAGGTCAGAAACAGCAACAATATCAGTAACAGCAGCAGCATTGAGGACCTGAAAACTAGCAACTAAACTAACACATTGCCCAGGCACTTCCTAAAGGGAGTAGCTGTAGCCCCTAAGCTGAGCTGTGAGGCACTTCCGGGTGAAGGGATTTTGGCCCTTGAAGAAAAGGGGTGTGGCCACACGCGCACCCTTCAGGCAGAAGCCGGAAGCCTTCAAGGTCCACAGACGCTCCAGGACACAGCAGCATAGGACGGGTACGAGACAGTCGCCGCAGGACGCCCGGACAGGTCAGGAAACTGACAGGGGCAGGACAGTGTGGGGCCACCGGTATGGGCGTTACACATGTCAAGCATTGCCATAGCTGTGATTGGCCAAGGAAATCACAGTAAAAAAAAAGGAGCAAAATGGTTAAAGCAGGACATACTTACCAGTCTCAGTGCGGCTATAACACTGCTTCCAGGTTTCCTCCCCACACCATCTGTGACAGCGTCTGTGATCGACTGCAGTCAGACTGCTGACGTGACGGCGTCTCTGATTGGTTGCTCTCAAAGTAGCTATCTGCCAAGTCAAGTGTAAAAATAAATACATTTAAAAAATGTTGTGCTGTCCCCCGCATATTGATATCCAGCGCAGATAAAGACAATGGCTACAGGCTGCAACCTCAGCTGTGTGCATTATCTTGGCTATGTATCGAAATACAACATACAAAATACAATACCCTTGTGGGTTGTTTTTTTTTTAGACTATTTAAATAAATAATTTAAAAAACTGGCTTGCGGTCCTCCCCAATATTGATACTCAGCCAAGATAAAGCAGACAGCTGTGGGCTGGTATTCTCAGGATGGGGAAACCCATAGTTATTGTGCTCCCCAGCCTAAAAATAACATCCATCAGCTGCCCAGAATTGTCACATCCATTAGATGCTGCACTGATTTCTGCGCCAAATTTGCATCTCCTTGAAGAAAATCACACCAAAATGGTGTCAAAACTGTTTTTGTGCATTCTTTTGCCAAGAGATGCAGATTTATACACTAAATTCCTGCACCAAATCTGCATCGTATTGCAAAAAAACAAATCTAAACACGATGTGGTTTTGATGTGGTATTGATGCGATTTTTTTCCCAACAGAGGCTGATTTGGTGTAGGAATTTGGTGTATAAATTTCAGCCAGTCACAACCCCTAAAAAAGCCCGAGAAATGACAGCTTCAGCAGCTCCACATGTGCTGAAATGAATACTGGAGAGGAGAGTCGGGGTGTATGTCACGCTGTCACCAGAATGACAAATGTTTATTTTTCTTTTGTCCTGATGAGAGAGACTGAGTTTCTCCAAAACGCGTAGACCTTAATAAAATAAAGATATTGTTAAATTCAACATTTGTCATTCTGGCGACAGCATGGCATACAGCCCGACTCTTCTATACAGTATTGATTTCTGCCCATAAAGTCAGTGACAGTGATGTCACTGCTCACAGTTGCAGCTCAGTCAGTCTCTGACTGGACCCGCAGTAGGCAGTCATGTTCTGTTCCCGCACGCTGCATCTTCATGATGTAGCAGTGCCGGGATCATTATTGGACGTCATTTGGATTACGTTGGACCTGGGTGTTTTGGTAGTTAATAAAGGGGTGAAAGAGGGTGGGTTTTTTCTATTTTGTTTCAAATAAAGGATTTTTTTCATTGGTTGTGTTTATTGTTTTTTCACTTACAGGATTAGAAATGGGGGGGTCTCATAGACTCGCACCCATTACAAATATAGGGTTTAGTGGCAGCTGACAAATCACAGCTCTAATTATCACTCTATATTACCCCGATTTCCATCGTACTAGGGAAATTGGGATGAGCTGGGTAAAGCCCGGAATTGTCACATCTAATGGATGCGACAATTGTGGGTGGCTGCGGGCTGCTATTTTTTGCATGGACGGAGCAATAACCATGGTCCTCCGCAGCCTGAAAATATGGCCCCCAGCTGTCCGCTTTATCTTGGCTGGGTATCAAAATTTGTGGGATGGGGGTTGCAGCCTGTTTATCTTCTCTGGGTATCACAATATGGAGGGACCCTATGCCAATTTATTTTATTTATTTATTTTTACACCATTGTAGGGACTCAGACATTTCAACCAATCACAGGCGCTGTCCCATAGAGTGGGTGCGCGGTTTGACTGCAACCAATCAGAGATGCCAGATCTGGCGGTGGGTGAGGGAAGCAGTGAACATCTAAGAGTGTTAATGAGTGGAGATGGAAGCAGTGTTAGGCTATGTGTGCACATTGTGTTTTTTTGTGTGTTTTGGCTGTGTTTAAAACTGCAGCGTGTTATTGTCAAAATGCATGCGTTCTGCTTCCCCAGCAAAACCTATGAGAAATCAGCAAATTCCATGCGCACGTTGCTTTTTTAAACGCAGCGTTTTGGATGCCAAATATTTGACAAAATCTATGCGTTTAAAAAAGCAGCATGTCACTTCTTTTGTGCGTTTTGGTTGCATTTCCCACCCATTGAAATGAATGAGGTGTGTCAAAACGCAACCAAAATGTTTAACTGTGCATTTGCACTGCATTTGTGTTGCGTTCTGCATGCTTTTTTGACAAACAAAATGCAGGTCTTTCGGTCTCTCTCTGTCTTTCCATTGATGTCGGTCTCTCTCTCTCTCTCTCTGTTGGTCGGTCGGTCTCTCTCTCTCTGTCGGTCTCTCTCTCTCTGTCGGTCAATCGGTCTCTGCCTCTCACCCCCTTTCTCATACTCACCGATCACCGACGCGGCGCAGCTCTGCACAGCTGTCACAAAGCTCTCGCAGCTTCTCCAGCTTTTCAAAATGCTGGCCGTTCATTATTCCATCTCATATTCACTGCTTCCCACGCCCATCGGCGCCTATGATTGGTTGCATTTAGACCAGCCCCCACGCTGAGTGACAGCTATCTCATTGCAACCAATCACAGCCGCCGGTGGGCGGGTCTATATAGTGCAGGAAAATAAATAAATAAATAATTTAAAAAAAAAACACGACGTGCGGTCCCCAGAAATTTTGATACCAACCAAGGTAAAGCCACACGGCTGATGGCTGCTATTCTCAGGATGGGGAGCCCCAGTTATGGGGAGCCCCCAAACCTAAAAATATCAGCCAGCAGCCACCCGGAATTGCCGCATCCATTAGATGTGACAGTCCCGGGACTCTACCCGGCTCATCCCGATTTGCCCTGGTGTGGTGGCAATCGGGGTAATAAGGAGTTAATGGCAGCCCATAGCTGCCACTAAGTCCTAGGTTAATCATGGCAGGCGTCTATGAGACACCCCCCATGATTAATCTGTAAGTTAAAGAAAATAAACACATACACCCAAAAAATCCTTTATTTGGAATAAAAGACAAAAAACACCCTTTCTCCACTTTATTACTCTCCGAACAGCCGTACAGGTCCAACGACATCCACACGAGGTCCCACGACGCTTTCAGCTCTGCTACATCAGATTTGACAGCGAGCAGCCACAGACCATGACCACTCTCTGTGAGCTCCAACCAGCAACTGAAGTGAGTCACGCTATCAGCGGTGATGTTACTCAGGTTACCCACAGTCACCGCTGGATCCTCCAACTGTAACAGCAAGTCGCCCGAGTGACTGAAGTGAACCGCGCGATCAGCGGTGCCCTCTTTCAGCTGATTTGCGGTCTTGGGTGGAGGACTCCAGCTGGCCGTGGGTAACCTGAGTGATGGCACCGCTGATTGCGCGGCTCACTTCAGTCACTCAGGGGATTTGATGTCACCGGTAAGTCCTTCACCGGTGACCGCAAATCAGGCTGCGGCACACAGACAGAGCGGCGCGATGATAATGAAGTCGGGTGAAGTTCATCCGAGTTCATTCTGATCGCACGGCTCTGTCTTGCAGCCAGCCATGCTCTATGGGGATGTAGCAAAGCCGAGTGGGAACACACTGTCAAAAATGCATCCAAAATGCATGCGTTTTGGATACATTTTTTTTGTCAAACGCAGTGTTTACAGTTGTCAAGTCTGCCAGAGGGTGCATTTTTTCTGCACTTGACAGAATGCAACGTGCGCACATACTCTTACAGCCGCTGGTAAGATCAGTAAGTTTAACTGTACTGCTTCATTCCTTATTTTCTTTCTTTTGCAGCCCCGTTAGCCCTTACACCAGCTACACCAGCCTCCCTAGCCCTTACTAACACCAGCCCCCATAGGCTCCCATTTAATTTAATGATATTCTGATATGTTCATCGAACTGTTCGTTAAACACCGGGAAAGTCAGTGAACCAGAAATGAACCTTGAAAGGTTCACTCATCTCTAATTGACATCACCGCATCTGGAATTACCTGGTCTATAAAACTGTCAAGTCAAGTTGTTAATTCCATATGGTGAACACCGTAAAAAAATAAAGAACATTCTAAAAATGTAGCTTTCTCATCATACTGACACAAAAAAATGACTAAAAAGTGATCAAAAATTCACATGTAAAAACAATGATATAGATGAAAATGCCAAGCTTGTCCGCAAAAAAGAAGCCCTAATATGTCTGCAAAAAAAAAAGAATTTCAGCTCTCAGAATATGGCGATGCAAAAACAAATACTTTTTTTGTGAAATATAGATTTTGCTGTGTAAAAGTAGCAAAGCATAAAAAAAGATATAAATCTGGTATCACTGTAATCAAACTGACCCAAAGAGTAAATCAGTCATATTTGTTACCCCATAATGAATAAATATAAGACCTATTCTTCTACTGTTGTCTATTTCTTCATTCTACCTCCCAAAAATTAAAATAAGGCTCGGTTCACTTCTTGGTTAGCTGGAACCACTCACTATAATGAGGCAGAAGGAGACACTTTGGACTCCACCTCTTCTCTGTTCCGGCAATGTCCCACCATTTTAGGTGACCACAGTTCTGTGCGTGCCATTTAAGTAGCAATATGTGTCAGCAGGGTGCAGTATACAGTAGGTGTGGTTTGTATGGTTGCCAAATTGGACTAGTAAAATAAGTGTACTAAAAGAGACACACACAGTTAAATGTTCACATTTGTTAATGTTTTTTTATTCCAGCAAAATGTAATATCTTCAAAAATTACGGTACACATAAGAATTGCTAGCTAGGTACATGACCAAAAAGCCAGCACAGGGCGATGTACAGTATTAGTGCGATGTATGAATGTATAATTTAAGTACTAAAACGGCTGTGCAAAAAAAAAAATGTTTGTGACTTGCAAACTTTGTGAGGTAGACAGTTGCAGCTAAAAGCCTGTATGTGGAAAAAAAATGTGTTTTTAAAAACAAAGTACTCCTCTTTCACAAAAACAATTGCAGAATAAAATCCAAAAATTCAGTACAGTCACTTGTGGCAAGCAGCCACACCATATGACACTGATTTCAAACTTGTTTAAAGGAAACCTGTCACATCTTCAACTGCCCCCAATGTATTGTTAGGCCGGGTACACATATCCGGCTTTTAGCCGGTTTCACGGATGCGGCGCACGCCAGTACAGTATATACAATACACTGGCAGCTTAACAAGCGCCGGTCACATGCTGTCATGTAAAACAAGAATGCCGCGGAGACACCATCACATGATTCTCAACGCTGGCAGGAAACTAGCCAGGTCTTTCACCGGGAAGGAACAACCACGGGAAGGGCAGTTTCCAGTTAAGGAAACCGCGTATACCAAAACATGGTATCCATCCACAGACAGCTGTTTCGGGGCATTTGCCCCTCATCAGTGTGGCGTAGGAAACTGGCTAGTGGGAGCAATGCCTAGTAGAAGACTACATAGGTAAGGATGGTTGACCTCGGGGACTAACATCCAACACCATCACGTGTTTCTCAACGTAGTGACACTAGAACAAGGCCCCCTGGAAAATATGCCAAACAAGAATGCCGCGGAGACACCATCACATGTTTCTCAACGCTGGCAGGAAACTAGCCAGGTCTTTCACCGGGAAGGGACAATCACGGGAATTGCAGTCTCCAGTCAAGGAAACCGCCTATACCAAAACATGGTATCTATCGACAGACAGCTCCTCATCAGTGTGGAGTAGGAAACTGGCTGGTGGGAGCAATGCCTAGTAGAAGACTACATAGGGGGGGCCCTATGGGGGCCTATTTCCCAGGGGCCTAGTTCTAGTGCCACTGCGTTGAGAAACACGTGATGGTGTCTCCGCGGTGTTGCATGTTGATCTCCCCGAGGTCAAGCATCCTTACCTATGTAACATGCTGTCATGTGACCGGAGCATGTGACCCAGACGTTGCGGCACTGCCACTGTACTGTCTCATACTGTACTGGCGTGCGCCTCATCCGTCAAACCAGCGAAAAGCCGGATATGTATACCCGGCCTTAGTGATGTGTAGCGTTCCACGGGGCAGGTGATTAACCTACTCATTGCCGGGCTGTTGCGGGTCTGGTCAGGCGATGTCACAGGTGGCTTTGCCCGGTTCCGTTGCCCCAAGGCGTATATTAAATGGTGGGGAAAGCGGGGTGATGGGGAAAGTTTGTCATGACGCCACCTGTGATATGCGGCCAGGAAGAAATCCTCGCCGGGGCAGGTGTTATGGCAGATGGCATGGTATCGCTCCCCACAGGCGGAGCGGGCCCCGGGGAGATGACGAGGGAAGATAATGACGGTCGGCGTCTAAGCGCGGAGCGATGACGCCAGTAAGGACAAGCAACACAGTCTCTGTGGGTTCAAGGTGTCTTTACTCACAACTTCAGTTGCCAGCCCCATAGCATCGGTCACCGCCATGATGGGCTCCAGCTGATCCCGGATCCGTGGGAGGTCAAAACCAGTGTGGTATTCTATGGCCCCTTCCTTGCTGCGCTTGTGGGTCCCTGTAGCTTGAAGCGTGCTGCCCCCGTGCCAGCAGCCGCCGCTGCTCAAGTCCGGACCCGCTGTGTGTGTCTGTGGCTCGGGGGATCCTTCGGACCAGGGGGTCACGCCGAATAAAAGGGGGGGACGTAGATGTACGGGTTAGGCTGTATTAAGTTCGTGACGCCACCCACGGTGTGTGGTGAAGTGGGACACCACCGCTGCTGTTGTGGGGCACCCGGGGGAGGTGTAGTGGCAGCTGGATGTTAACTCCTCCGTGGGTAGGGTTGGTTGCCCCGGGACCTAGTGTCTTTGTCCAGGGGATAGCGATGGCAAGGGCCGGTGCGACTGGATGTGCGGGGAGATGTTTGGTTACTCACAGCAAATTAATCACACGAGTCTTTTGGTAAACCAAGGTGCTGGTGGCCGGCTGCCGTGGCCAGTTGCATTCAGGTCCCCCACCCAGGCTGGTGGTCGCTGTCCTTTTCCCTCTGCACTTGTTTTGTGTATCGTGGACTGGTGTGGAACTCAGGAGTCCGCTCCCGGCTGGCTGTGGCCTAAGGAGCCGTGCCCCCAGACGCTGGCCCGTGGGATCTATTGGCCCTGGTGGTGGCCTTATCCCTATTGGTGGGCTGTTGTCTTCTTTGGGGTCTTTGGGTGGGACAGGACCTATAATCCTGTCCTCAATCGGTTAATTAGCTAGGCTGCTGGTTTTGGTCCTGGCTTCAGGGTCTGAGTACCCCCTCTGTGCTACGGTTTCCGGGTCAGTTCTCCGTGTCGGTACCGACGGGCTACAACCCTGTCCCGGTCCACCTCGGATCTGCCGAGCCGTCTTCCCGTCTCCTGCTGATGGAGACCACTGTCTGCCACCTAGCCAAAGGCACCAGGGCTCCAACCCTGGCAATGTTCAACTTGAGCTTCTCCTCCTGCTGGGACTACACCTAGCCCCAGCTCCACTCCTCTCCACTTGAACTCTAGATTAGACTGTTTTCTTAGCCAACTGTTTTTCCCACCCCGGGCTGTCTAGACCCCTAGGTGGGCATTCCCAACCGCCTGGTCCCGCCCACTTGTGTGCCAATCTTTCCCTAAGGGGGGTGTGACTAGGGATTCAGGTCGGCTTGTGTTACCTAGGTGAGGGAAGGTGTTATGCGGGGGCCTATCTGTGACTACCTGGTTTTGCCAGGGCGTCACAGAAGCACTTAGGGTCCCTTCCATACTAGGTAAAGTACTGTTCCCTATGCCAGTAGTGTGGACCCCCCTTGAGTCTGACCGTGATAGAGGCCCTGGAATCCTAAGTACCACTTGGCTCTGGAAACTTGTGTGGTCAGAGAGGCATAATACCTCTCTGTCCGGCAGAATCTAATGGTGCAACTTGGAATTACACAACTCTAGGGTTCTGCACCCTGAACTGCGCTGGTCCTGGGGGTACTGACACGGTATCCTCCACAGCGACCGTTAAACTCCTATGTCCCACAGGAGCTACCGGGAAAGACGTCTGCTCACTGTCACTCCTGCTGAAGAACTCTCTGTATTACTATGTGTGACTCCCAACTCCCCCTAGTGGCTTCTCCTCCTACCACCCAGGTCCTAAGCTGTGCCACACTGTAGGCAACCCCTTTGGTACCTGACCCTAGCCCAGTCCCCAGTGGGGAAAGGGGCTACCCTTTTGTGTATGTGGTTGTGTATGGTGAAACCAGCACCGACCTCCCCTGGATCCATGATCAGTACTACACCCTGGTTGGAGTGCAGTACCATGTGGCGACCAGAGCCTCAGGGGCACCACAGCTGCAATGTCCATTAATAACCTGGTTTTGTCAAATAAAAGTTCCCCCGTATTTATCTTAAAAAAACACACACTTTTGTGATCAGATTAATTCATTAAAGACCTTTCTTTCAGTCATAGAGGTGGCGCATTTCTTCAGTTCAGTCACATGCCTTTTCAAATTATGCACATTCCCCTCCCTGTGATTGATCACCATGCCTGGCCCAACGTCATGGCAATCCCGCATATAATCTTGCACTTATGCAGTTCCCCTCAGCTTCCTGGAATTGGCCTCTGCACATGCCTCTTCTTTCCTCTTCTCTTGACAGCACTGCACCAGCAGAGTGACAAGAGCACAGAGATGTCCTTCCTTATCTTGTGCGCGCCCAAGGAGACATGATAAAGCTTGGTGCATGCGCACTGAATCTGGGTGTGCGTTCCCAGATTAATTTGATGTGTGTGTGGTGGAGGGCAGGGCAGTGTTTTTCTTTTTTTAAGATAAGTACGGGGATCTTTTGTTTGACAAAACCATGTTAGTGATGCATACTGCATCACTAACAAGAAATTTGGGTCAGTTTACTATTGAAAAAGGACATGATAGGTTCCCTTTAAGGAAAAACTGTTGTTTTGCCTTAATATTGCTTTTTACTGCATTAAGGATAAAGAAAATGTAAATTCTAATTCAAATATAGCAGGACAGATGCCCGCTACACCATATTACTGATCAGTGGCGTAACTAGAGTTTGATGGGCCCTGGTGCTAAATTTGGACCGGGGCCCCCCTCCATGTGCACCGACACTTAGGGTATGGGATAATGACACTGACAATCGGGGTACAGGATAATGACGCTGACACTTGGCTCTTACCCTCCGCACCCAGCTTTCCCATGATCTGAAATCCCTCTATCAGCACCCTGCTTTACCATGTTCTGATATCCATCTTGTCCTCGGCACCCAGCTTCCCCTGCTCTGCTATACATCTTTCCCTCAGCACCCAGCTTTCCCATATCAGAGCATGGGAAAGCTGGGTGCTGAGGGAAAGAGCCTTTTTCCCTCAGCACAAAACATTACCATCCCATACTTGTATCTTTGTCCCCCCTTGTATATAGATCCCCAAATACTATAATGGCCCCCACATAGCCTTCCGTTTAACATAAAGGGTCCCACATAAACCGTCATATATTATAATGCACCCCCATAGTTCTCCATGTATTACAATGCATTTCCCCAAAGTTCTCCATGTATTATAATTCACCCCATAGTTCTCCATATATTATACTGCACCACATAGTCCTCCATGTTTTATATCGCAACCCCATAGTCCACGTATAAGGTAGCCTCCATATTCCTCCATATATTATAATGTAGCCCCCATTTTCCTATATGTATTATAATGCAGCCCCAGAAATCATCATATTGTATTATGCAGCCCCATACTCCTCCATGTATAATGCACCCCTGGCTATATTCCATGTATAAGGTGTCCTTCATTTTCTATTATGCAGCCCCATACTCCTCCATGTATAATGCACCCCTAGTCCATGTATAAGGTGTCCTTCATGTTTATTATGCAGTCCCATAGACCTCCATGTATCATGGAGTCAGCACCCCCAGGCCTCCATGTATCATGCAGCCAGGCCCCTCCAGGCCTCCATGTGTCAAGCAGCCAGCAAAATAAAAAAACAAGTACCTCTCTTCTCTTTCTGACCCCTGCGACCGCGGTAGTTACGCCCCTGCCCCCATATGTCACACACCCTGCTCCCCATACAGCCTGCACCCCCATATCATACACACTACACGCCCACATCTCACACACCCTGCTCCCCATACAGCCTGCACCCCCCAGATCACACACACTACACCCCCATATGTCACACACCCTGCTCCCCATACAGCCTGCACACCCATATCATACACACTACACCCCCATATCTCACACACCCTGCTCCCCATACAGCCTGCACCCCCCAGATCACACACACTACACCCCCACATGTCACACACCCTGCTCCCCATACAGCCTGCACCCCCATATCACACACACTACACCCCCATATGTCACACACCCTGCTCCCCATACAGCCTGCACCCCCATATCACACACACTACACCCCCATATGTCACACACCCTGCTCCCCATACAACCTGCACCCCCATATTACACACCCTATACCCCCATATCTCACACACCCTGCTTCCCATACAACCTGCACCCCCCAGATCACACACACTACACCCCCATATCTCACACACCCTGCTCCCCATACAGCCTGCACCCCCATATCACACATACTACACCCCCATATGTCACACACCCTGCTCCCCATACAACCTGCACCCCCCATATCACACACACTACACCCCCATATGTCACACACCCTGCTCCCCATACAGCCTGCACCCCCATATCACACACACTACACCCCCATATGTCACACACCCTGCTCCCCATACAGCCTGCACCCCCATATCACACACACTACACCCCCATATGTCACACACCCTGCTCCCCATACAACCTGCACCCCCATATTACACACACTACACCCCCATATCTCACACACCCTGCTTCCCATTCAACCTGCACCCCCCAGATCACACACACTACACCCCCATATCTCACACACCCTGCTCCCCATACAGCCTGCACCCCCATATCACACATACTACACCCCCATATGTCACACACCCTGCTCCCCATACAACCTTCACCCCCCATATCACACACACTACACCCCCATATGTCACACACCCTGCTCCCCATACAACCTGCACCCCCATATCACACACACTACACCCCCATATCTCACACACCCTGCTTCCCATACAACCTGCACCCCCCAGATCACACACACTACACCCCCATATCTCACACACCCTGCTCCCCATACAGCCTGCACCCCCATATAACACACACTACACCCCCATATGTCACACACCCTGCTCCCCATACAACCTGCACCCCCCAGATCACACACACTACACCCCCATATGTCACACACCCTGCTCCCCACACAACCTGCAGCCCCATATCTCACACACCCTGCACCCCCATATCACACACACTACACCCCCATATCTCACACACCCTGCTCCCCATACAGCCTGCACCCCCCAGATCACACACACTACACCCCCATAAGTCACACACCCTGCTCCCCATACAGCCTGCACCCCCATATCACACACACTACACCCCCATATCTCACACACCCTGCCCACATATCTCACCCTGCCTGTACCCCAACTTACCCCTCTCAAACACTCTGCACCCCTTCACATCCTTCTGTCACAGTCTGCAGCCCTCATATGCCACTCACCTTGCAGCCCCCTACCCCTCATGTCCCCTCTTTTCTTATTACCAGTCATCATGTGTCCAAATCTCCTTCAGGATTCAGTATCTTCAGATGCTTTCTGCCCGACAATCCTGTGTCTCCTCCCACACAGTCACATGGGCGTGACATAATCGCAGGTCCTGCAGGATGGATTATTCCGTCTGCTGTGCAGGTCAGGAGCACTCCTGCTCTGCTGCAGCTCAGAAACGGCTGATGGGCCTCTCCAGGTCAGGGGCCCCTCTACTGACACTGGGCTCCCCTGACTCACAGGCTGGCCCCCTGACGGCCGCATTGTCGGCCACTACACAGCGGCACTACATATAGGGGCCCGGCAGCCGGCTCTGCAGAGCGGCTGCTGGGCCCCTATAACCCTGCGGGCCCAGTCGCAGTGGCGACCTCTGTGACCGTGGTCGTTACGCCCCTGTTACTGATCAATCACACAGTATGACGCCCTGGCAAAACCAGGTAGTCACAAATAGGCCCCTGCATAACACCGTTCCCTCACTAGGAAACACACAGCCAACCATTAAACCCTAGTCACCCCCCTTAGGGACAGATAGACACACCAGTGAGCGTGGCCAGGCAGTTGGTGCACGCCCACCCAGGGGTTTAGACAGCCCAGGGCGGGAAAGCAGTGAGTCAAGTTCCGTCTAGTCTGGATTTCAGTGAGAGTGGAGGTCAGGCCTGTGTGTCAGGCCTGAAGCAAACTGACAGGTACCAGGGTAGGCGCCCTGGTGCCACTGGCTAGGAGGCAGACGGTGGTCTCCGTCGACAGGAGACGGGAAGACGGCTCGGTGGAACCGAGGTGGACCGGGCCAGGGTTGTAGCCCGCCGGTACCTACACGGGGAACCGACCCGGAAACTGTAGCACAAAGGGGGGTACTCGGACCCTGAAGCCAGGAACTGGTTAATTAACTGATTGAGGCCAGAACTAGAGGTCCTGTCTCACCCAAAGTCCCTCATAGAAGACAACAGCCCACCGATAAGGGATAAGAGTTCACCGCCAAGGCCCATAGATCCCACGGGCCAGCGTCTGCGGGCACAGCTCCTTAGGCCACATCCAGCCAGGAGCTGACTCCTACATTTCATACAAGGAAGTCTTTTCTACTAAAAAGGTGCAGGACAAGGATAGAGACCACCAGCCGGGTGGGGGATCCCCAATGCAACTGGCTGCGGCACCGGCCACCACCATCTTGGTTTACCAGAGACTTGTGTGTTTTCCTAACTGTGAGTACACCAGCACCCTCTGCGGTCGTCATTCCCCCTACACCAGAGCCGTCGGGTCCCGGGGCCACCCTCCCTGCCCACGGAGGGGTTAACATCTTGCTGCACAACATCTCCCCCGGGTGCTCCGTAACAGCAGCGGTGGTGTCCCATCTCACCACACACCGTGGGTGTCGTCACGAACCTATTACGACCTAGCCCGTACATCTACGTCCCCTATTTTATTCAGCGTGTCCGTGAGACCCCCGGGTCCGGAGACCCTCAAGCCACCACCCCTGAAGGTCCGGATCCGAGCAGCGGCGGCTGCTAGCACGGGGGCGGAACAACAGCACTGCTGCTGGTACCTCTCCGACCTTTCTCTCTCCCTATCAATTCAATGTTTGTATTATTTGTGGGCTATTACTTTCATCTTCTTCTCTGTTACAGTTATTCAACATACTACTGTCTGGAGAATTTGTTCAACGATAGGCCTTTTTTTCTATCTCTATTGCTTAGCTGTGGGCAATAAAGATGTGTGTGTATGTGTGTGTGTGTGTGTATGTGTGTGAAGTGGGGGCAATATGGGCAACTGTCCAGAGACCTCATCCCTGGGAGGGCCCCCTGCAGATGCAAGCAGAGTGTAGCAGTTCCATGGCCACGCAGAGGGGACCACCTAGAGCAGAGGTCTCAAACACGTGGGCCGCATGCGGCCCCTCAGGCTGCTTCGTGCGGCCTCCAAGCCCGTGCCCCTGTTGACTATCGCAATCGTGCCGCAGTCTTCTGATCCCGAACATTGGGGGGTTCACCCATCACTATTATTGAGACCTTTTTCAGCCTAAAAATACAAGCTGCCCCAGAAGTGGTGCATCACATTAAATAAGCCAATGTTCACACTTAGCCCAGCTCTTCTCGATTGCCCTGGTAAAGTGGCAATTGGGGTAATGGTAGTTGGAGTCAATGTCAGCTGTGTAGTGTTAGCTGGCATCAAGCCCAGGTGTTAAGGGGGCTTTACACGCTACGATATCGTTAATGGTTTGTCGTCGGGGTCAAGTTGTTAGTGACGCACATCCGGCGTCATTAACGATATCGCAGCATGTGACACTGACCAGCGACCTTAAGCGACCTCAAAAATGGTGAAAATCGTTCACCATGGAGAGGTCGTCCCAAACTCAAAAATCGGTAAAGGTTGTTTATCCAGGTGGTTTATCGCTCATGCGGCAGCACACATCGCTATTAGTGATGAGCGAGCATGCTTGTCACTACTCGGTACTCGCACGAGTATCACTGTACTCGGGCTGCTCGGCGGGGACCGAGTAATCTCGCGATACTCGTGCTTTACTCGTGGTCTTCATTTCTGCATGTTGGCGCTCTTTTGAGAGCCAGCCCTCATGCAGGGATTGGCTGGCAGACCACTGCAATGCCACAGCCCTGTTAGTTGTGGAATTGCAGTGATTGGCCGGCCTGCACAGCGTCACCGAGCCTTTATATCGGCCGGCGCGCTGTGCTCTGCTCACAGCTATTCTGACAGTGAGTGTAGGGAGAGTGTCGCTGATTCAGGGAAAGCTTTGCGGCCCTTTATAGCTTTTTCAGTTGCAGGGCTGCAAACAGTGTGACCAAAAGTCCTTCTCAGGACTATTCTAGTTGTATACAGGCAGGCAGGGTATAGCCAGGTCGGAGTACAGTAGCAGAGTCCTTCTCAGGACTATTGTTGCTATATACAGGCAGGGTATAGCCAGGTCTGAATACAGGCTAGTGACCAAAAGAGTCCTTGTCAGGACTATTGTAGCAGTATACAGGCAGGCAGGCAGGCAGGGTAGTGGTGACCGTATACCAGCCTTCATATCTGGGGCTGGTGTACACAGTGTAAAACAGTCCAGATAGTGTCTGACTTGTCTGTACTGTAATTGTCGCTCCCCAAAAAAACCTGTTAGTAGGTTATTATTGCGTCCGTGCTTGGTTTTTAAAACCGCACGTGTGTGCCTGTTGGTGGCAGCGTACAGGTGCACTGGTGTGCGTTTACCAAACTATTATATAACGCACAAGTGTAGTGTATAATACACGTCAGTCAGCAGTGGCTGATAGTGTCAGAGTTCTTAATTTTTGCTCCTAAAACCTGTGTTAGGTTATTATTGCGTCCGTGCTTGGTTTTTAAAACCGCACGTGTGTGCCTGTTGGTGGCAGCGTACAGGTGCACTGGTGTGCGTTTACCAAACTATTATATAACGCACAAGTGTAGTGTATAATACACGTCAGTCAGCAGTGGCTGATAGTGTCAGAGTTCTTAATTTTTGCTCCTAAAACCTGTGTTAGGTTATTATTGCGTCCGTGCTTGGTTTTTAAAACCGCACGTGTGTGCCTGTTGGTGGCAGCGTACAGGTGCACTGGTGTGCGTTTACCAAACTATTATATAACGCACAAGTGTAGTGTATAATACACGTCAGTCAGCAGTGGCTGATAGTGTCAGAGTTCTTAATTTTTGCTCCTAAAACCTGTGTTAGGTTATTATTGCGTCCGTGCTTGGTTTTTAAAACCGCACGTGTGTGCCTGTTGGTGGCAGCGTACAGGTGCACTGGTGTGCGTTTACCAAACTATTATATAACGCACAAGTGTAGTGTATAATACACGTCAGTCAGCAGTGGCTGATAGTGTCAGAGTTCTTAATTTTTGCTCCTAAAACCTGTGTTAGGTTATTATTGCGTCCGTGCTTGGTTTTTAAAACCGCACGTGTGTGCCTGTCGGTGGCAGCGTACAGGTGCACTTGTGTGCAATTTCCAGAAACTTTGATATAACGCACAAGTAGTGAATATACACGTCAGCAGTGCACAGCATTGCAAAATGCGCAAGGGCATTGGCAAGGAACAAGGAAGTGGACGTGATGGTGGTGCAGGCAGAGGCCGAGGTCGTGGGCAAGCTCTAATTTCGCCACAACAAAGGGCCACATCTAGTCGCTCGCACGTCCTGTCCCAAATTCTTGGGGACCGCAGCAGTACACCGCTCTTGAACCAAGACCAGTGTCAACAGGTTGTTAGTTGGATAGCGGATAATGCTTCCAGTCAGATTGGCACCACCACAAACACTCTGTCTTCCACACGGTCAAGTGTCAGTAGCCGTGATACTGCACCGCACATTTCTGAACCTGATCCTCCTTCCTACCACCAGGCTGAGTACACGTCCTCCTCGGACATTAATGATCCCACACTTGGACACTCGGAAGAGCTGTTCACGTTTCCATTCACACATTCTGGCCTCTCGCCAGCTCATATTGAAGTGGGTCATGAGGAGATCGTCTGTACAGATGGCCAAATATTTGAGCAGCCACGTTCTCACGAAGTTGGCAACGTGTCTCAACAAGTGGTGGACGATGATGAGACACAATTGTCAGCAAGTCAGGAGGAGGAGCAGGGTGCGGAAGAGGAAGACGACGTGGTGGATGATCCAGTAACTGACCCAACCTGGCAGGAGGATATGCAGAGCGAGGACAGCAGTGCACAGGGGGAGGGAGGCGTAGCATCACAACAGGCAGTAAGAAGCAGGGTGGTGGCCCCAGGCAGAAGTCAGGCAACCGTTCCCCGGAACAACACGACGACACAAGGTGCCTGTCCAAATGTTAGGTCTTCACGAGTCTGGCAGTTTTTTAAGTTGGATCCAGATGATTCAAAAAAGGCCATTTGCAACACCTGCCGTGCCAGCATCAGCAGGGGTACCAAAACTAGCAGCCTGACCACCACCAGCATGATCAGGCACATGTCAGCCAAGCACCCGACTTTGTGGGAAGTACAACAGAGTCGAGGAGCAGTGCTTGCTGATGTCACTGCTACGTCTTCGCTGGTTGTGCATGCGAGCCAATCCTCTGTCCATGCTGCCTGCGAACAAGCCTCCTCCACTCCTGCACCTACAGTTGCCTACGCAGAAAGAACACCATCATCAAGCACGTCCTTGTCCCAGCGCAGCGTTCAGTTATCCATTCAGCAAACCTTTGAACGCAGGCGCAAATACACTGCCAACACCCCACATGCCACAGTTCTAAATGCTAACATTTCGCGACTGCTTGCGCTGGAAATGTTGCCTTTTAGGCTGGTGGAGACAGAAGCATTCCGTGACCTGATGGCGGCAGCTGTCCCACGTTACTCGGTCCCCAGCCGCCACTATTTCTCCCGGTGTGCCGTCCCCGCGTTGCATAACCACGTGTCACAAAACATCACACGTGCCCTGAACAACGCTGTTTCACCCAAGGTCCACCTAACCACAGACACGTGGACAAGTGCTTGTGGGCAAGGCCGCTACATCTCGTTGACGGCACACTGGGTTAATATTGTGGAAGCTGGGACCCAGTCTGAGCGAGGGACGCAACACGTCCTTCCCACACCAAGGTTTGCAGGCCCTACCTCAGTCAGTGTTTCACCCACACTCTACAGCTCCGGAATGTCATGCTCTTCAGCCTCCTCCTCCTCCTGCGCATCCTCATCCACTGTGCCCTCCACACCAGTCACAAGCTGGAAGCACTGCAGCACTGCCTCGGCGAAGCGGCAACAGGCTGTGCTGAAGCTAATCTGCATAGGTGACAAACCCCACAATGCAGAAGAGCTGTGGACAGCTCTGAAACAGCAGGCAGATCACTGGCTCACACCTCTGAACCTAAAGCCAGGAAAGGTCGTTTGTGACAATGGCCGGAACCTGGTGGCGGCTTTGAGGCGAGGCCAGCTGACACATGTTCCATGCGTGGCCCATGTGCTCAACCTCGTGGTTCAGCGGTTTATAAAGTCATACCCAGAGCTGTCTGATCTGCTGGTAAAAGTTCGCCGCCTGTCTGCACATTTTCGAAAGTCACCTACTGCTTCAGCCGGCCTTGCCGGCTTTCAGCGCCGTTTGCATCTTCCGGCTCACAGACTGGTGTGTGATGTCCCCACGCGTTGGAATTCAACTCTGCACATGTTGGTCAGGATATGTGAGCAGAAGAGGGCAGTTGTTGAGTACCTGCATCACCTAAGCCGTCGGGAAATGGGTCAAACTCCACACATAACACCTGAGGAGTGGAGATGGATGTCAGACCTATGTACCATCCTCCAAAACTTTGAGGACTCCACCAAGATGGTGAGTGGTGATGACGCCATTATTAGCGTCACCATACCGCTACTCTGCCTTCTAAAACGGTCCCTGCTGAAAAACAAACATGATGCATTGCAGGCGGAGCGCGATGAGTTGCAGCAAGAAACAGTAGTGGGTGTGGGTGATAACACACAGCCCAGCCTCGTCTCATCACAACGTGCAGTGGAGGACTATGACGAGGAGGAGGATGAAGACATGGAGCAACTCTCCGGCCAAATTGAGGATATGACATGCACACCAGTCATATCCTCGATTCAGCGTGGCTGGCCAGAGGACAGGGTAGATGAGGAGGAGGAGGAGGAGGAGGAGGAGGAGGAGGAGGACAGCATGTTCAGTCATCTTGTTGGTCAGGCTACTGAAGTCCTGGCTGTTAAGAGTCTGGCGCACATGGCTGACTTTATGGTAAGCTGCCTGTCTCGTGACCCTCGCGTTAAGAACATCTTGGCCGACAATCATTACTGGTTGGTAACACTGTTAGACCCACGCTACAAGGAGAACTTTTTGTCTCTTATTCCCGTGGAGGAGAGGTCAACCAAAATGCAGCAGTTTCGGAAGGCCATACTCACGGAAGTAGGCAAAGCATTCCCCTCACAAAACGCTAGCGGCATAGGTCAGGAATCAGTGGACAACCGAGGCGTACAGCCGAGAGAGGCACAAGTCCAATCCGCCAGAGGTAGGGGAACAGTCTTTAAGATGTGGGACAGTTTTCTCAGCCCCTCACGTACCACAGCCCCTGAGGTGCGGGGTAGTGCCACAAGAAATCCTAAGTTTGCCCAGATGCTGAAGGAGTACCTTGCAGATCGAACAACTGTACTCCGACATTCCTCTGTGCCTTACAATTATTGGGTATCCAAGCTGGACACGTGGCATGAATTGGCTCTCTACGCCTTGGAAGTCCTGGCCTGCCCTGCTGCTAGCGTTTTGTCAGAGCGTGTTTTTAGTGCCGCAGGTGGAATCATTACAGATAAACGCACCCGCCTGTCAACTGAAAATGCTGACAGGCTGACTCTGATAAAGATGAACAAGGGTTGGATTGGGCCAGACTTCACCACACCACCAGCAAATGAGAGCGGAATTTAAAGTTTGCCATGTACCTCCACTCACCCATGGGTACACTTCTCGACTTTGGATAATCGCTGGACTGCTCCTCCTTCTCCTCATGCGCCATCATGATGACCGTTACAATAGTTAGGTCTTTGTTTCAGGTATACCCCCAGTGGTAAATTTTTTCGCCCATTCTTTGCAGAATGGACATTACAACGACAGGAGACCCGCTCCTTTGCAATGGGAACAATGTTTTGAGGCCCTCATGCACGTCTCTACCCAGGGACAACGTGTAGCCTCCCAATTTTTGGCTGCCCTGCCTAAGGGCTATACTGAAATACACCCACTTCCTTAAAATGGACACTTAATGTTTTGAGGCCCTCATGCACGTCTCTACCCAGGGACAACGTGTAGCCTCCCAATTTTTGGCTGCCCTGCCTAAGGGCTATACTATAATACACCCACTTCCTTAAAATGGACACTTAATGTTTTGAGGCCCTCATGCACGTCTCTACCCAGGGACAATGTGGAGCCTCCCAATTTTTGGCTGCCCTGGCAAAGGGCTATACTGAAATAGACCCACTTCCTTACAATGGGCACTTCAGGTTTAAAGGCCATCATGCACGTCTCTACCCAGGGACAATGTGGAGCCTCCCAATTTTTGGCTGCCCTGCCTAAGGGCTATACTGAAATACACCCACTTCCTTAAAATGGACACTTAATGTTTTGAGGCCCTCATGCACGTCTCTACCCAGGGACAATGTGGAGCCTCCCAATTTTTGGCTGCCCTGGCAAAGGGCTATACTGAAATAGACCCACTTCCTTACAATGGGCACTTCAGGTTTAAAGGCCATCATGCACGTCTCTACCCAGGGACAATGTGGAGCCTCCCAATTTTTGGCTGCCCTGCCTAAGGGCTATACTATAATACACCCACTTCCTGACAATGGACACTTAATGTTTTGAGGCCCTCATGCACGTCTCTACCCAGGGACAATGTGGAGCCTCCCAATTTTTGGCTGCCCTGGCAAAGGGCTATACTGAAATAGACCCACTTCCTTACAATGGGCACTTCAGGTTTAAAGGCCATCATGCACGTCTCTACCCAGGGACAATGTGGAGCCTCCCAATTTTTGGCTGCCCTGCCTAAGGGCTATACTGAAATACACCCACTTCCTTAAAATGGACACTTAATGTTTTGAGGCCCTCATGCACGTCTCTACCCAGGGACAATGTGGAGCCTCCCAATTTTTGGCTGCCCTGGCAAAGGGCTATACTGAAATAGACCCACTTCCTTACAATGGGCACTTCAGGTTTAAAGGCCATCATGCACGTCTCTACCCAGGGACAATGTGGAGCCTCCCAATTTTTGGCTGCCCTGCCTAAGGGCTATACTATAATACACCCACTTCCTGACAATGGACACTTAATGTTTTGAGGCCCTCATGCACGTCTCTACCCAGGGACAATGTGGAGCCTCCCAATTTTTGGCTGCCCTGGCAAAGGGCTATACTGAAATAGACCCACTTCCTTACAATGGGCACTTCAGGTTTAAAGGCCATCATGCACGTCTCTATCCAGGGACAATGTGGAGCCTCCCAATTTTTGGCTGCCCTGCCTAAGGGCTATACTATAATACACCCACTTCCTGACAATGGACACTTAATGTTTTGAGGCCCTCATGCACGTCTCTACCCAGGGACAATGTGGAGCCTCCCAATTTTTGGCTGCCCTGGCAAAGGGCTATACTGAAATAGACCCACTTCCTTACAATGGGCACTTCAGGTTTAAAGGCCATCATGCACGTCTCTACCCAGGGACAATGTGGAGCCTCCCAATTTTTGGCTGCCCTGCCTAAGGGCTATACTATAATACACCCACTTCCTGACAATGGACACTTAATGTTTTGAGGCCCTCATGCACGTCTCTACCCAGGGACAATGTGGAGCCTCCCAATTTTTGGCTGCCCTGGCAAAGGGCTATACTGAAATAGACCCACTTCCTTACAATGGGCACTTCAGGTTTAAAGGCCATCATGCACGTCTCTACCCAGGGACAATGTGGAGCCTCCCAATTTTTGGCTGCCCTGCCTAAGGGCTATACTGAAATACACCCACTTCCTTAAAATGGACACTTAATGTTTTGAGGCCCTCATGCACGTCTCTACCCAGGGACAATGTGGAGCCTCCCAATTTTTGGCTGCCCTGGCAAAGGGCTATACTGAAATAGACCCACTTCCTTACAATGGGCACTTCAGGTTTAAAGGCCATCATGCACGTCTCTACCCAGGGACAATGTGGAGCCTCCCAATTTTTGGCTGCCCTGCCTAAGGGCTATACTATAATACACCCACTTCCTGACAATGGACACTTAATGTTTTGAGGCCCTCATGCACGTCTCTACCCAGGGACAATGTGGAGCCTCCCAATTTTTGGCTGCCCTGGCAAAGGGCTATACTGAAATAGACCCACTTCCTTACAATGGGCACTTCAGGTTTAAAGGCCATCATGCACGTCTCTACCCAGGGACAATGTGGAGCCTCCCAATTTTTGGCTGCCCTGCCTAAGGGCTATACTGAAATACACCCACTTCCTTAAAATGGACACTTAATGTTTTGAGGCCCTCATGCACGTCTCTACCCAGGGACAATGTGGAGCCTCCCAATTTTTGGCTGCCCTGGCAAAGGGCTATACTGAAATAGACCCACTTCCTTACAATGGGCACTTCAGGTTTAAAGGCCATCATGCACGTCTCTACCCAGGGACAATGTGGAGCCTCCCAATTTTTGGCTGCCCTGCCTAAGGGCTATACTATAATACACCCACTTCCTGACAATGGACACTTAATGTTTTGAGGCCCTCATGCACGTCTCTACCCAGGGACAATGTGGAGCCTCCCAATTTTTGGCTGCCCTGGCAAAGGGCTATACTGAAATAGACCCACTTCCTTACAATGGGCACTTCAGGTTTAAAGGCCATCATGCACGTCTCTATCCAGGGACAATGTGGAGCCTCCCAATTTTTGGCTGCCCTGCCTAAGGGCTATACTATAATACACCCACTTCCTGACAATGGACACTTAATGTTTTGAGGCCCTCATGCACGTCTCTACCCAGGGACAATGTGGAGCCTCCCAATTTTTGGCTGCCCTGGCAAAGGGCTATACTGAAATAGACCCACTTCCTTACAATGGGCACTTCAGGTTTAAAGGCCATCATGCACGTCTCTACCCAGGGACAATGTGGAGCCTCCCAATTTTTGGCTGCCCTGCCTAAGGGCTATACTATAATACACCCACTTCCTGACAATGGACACTTAATGTTTTGAGGCCCTCATGCACGTCTCTACCCAGGGACAATGTGGAGCCTCCCAATTTTTGGCTGCCCTGGCAAAGGGCTATACTGAAATAGACCCACTTCCTTACAATGGGCACTTCAGGTTTAAAGGCCATCATGCACGTCTCTACCCAGGGACAATGTGGAGCCTCCCAATTTTTGGCTGCCCTGCCTAAGGGCTATACTATAATACACCCACTTCCTGACAATGGACACTTAATGTTTTGAGGCCCTCATGCACGTCTCTACCCAGGGACAATGTGGAGCCTCCCAATTTTTGGCTGCCCTGGCAAAGGGCTATACTGAAATAGACCCACTTCGTTACAATGGGCACTTCAGGTTTAAAGGCCATCATGCACGTCTCTACCCAGGGACAATGTGGAGCCTCCCAATTTTTGGCTGCCCTGGCAAAGGGCTATACTGAAATAGACCCACTTCCTTACAATGGGCACTTCAGGTTTAAAGGCCATCATGCACGTCTCTACCCAGGGACAATGTGGAGCCTCCCAATTTTTGGCTGCCCTGCCTAAGGGCTATACTATAATACACCCACTTCCTGACAATGGACACTTAATGTTTTGAGGCCCTCATGCACGTCTCTACCCAGGGACAATGTGGAGCCTCCCAATTTTTGGCTGCCCTGGCAAAGGGCTATACTGAAATAGACCCACTTCCTTACAATGGGCACTTCAGGTTTAAAGGCCATCATGCACGTCTCTACCCAGGGACAATGTGGAGCCTCCCAATTTTTGGCTGCCCTGCCTAAGGGCTATACTATAATACACCCACTTCCTGACAATGGACACTTAATGTTTTGAGGCCCTCATGCACGTCTGTATGCAGGGGCATTGGTGAACCTCACAATTTAGGACTGCCCTGGCAAAGGAAAATACTACAAAGACTCACTTCCTCAAAATGGGCACATTAGACTCAAGAGGCCTTCATGTACGTCTCTTCTCAGGGACATCGGAGTGCCACACAATGTTTTCACGTAAAATCTTTCATGTATTGATCTCAAAAAGTAACATACACCAGCTCTATCTCACTATTGGGTATGTGCCCTTAACATTTCCGCCATGAAAAATCATTTTGGGGTCATTTTGGAAGGTTTTCTGGTGAGTCCGTAAAAATGGCGTAAAACGCGGACAAAATTGTTCACAGCTGTGACTTTTGAGTGATAAATGCTTCAAGGGGTCTTCCCCATGCTGTTGCCATGTCATTTGAGCACTCTTCTGAGACTTTTGTGACATTTTTAGGGTTTCTCCATGCTGCCGGGAGGTCATTTCACAAAAATACTCGGGTCTCCCATAGGATAACATTGGGCTCGTTGCTCGGGCCGAGTACACGAGTATCTTGGGAGGCTCGGCCCGAGCTTCGAGCACCCGAGCTTTTTAGTACTCGCTCATCACTAATCGCTATGTGTTACACCGCAGGAGCGAGGAACGTCTCCTTACCTGCCGCCGGCCACAATGCGGAAGGAAGGAGGTGGGCGGGATGTTACGTCCTGCTCATCTCCGCCCCTCCGCTTTGATTGGCTGGCCACTTAGTGACGTTGTGGTGACGTCGCTGTGATGCCGAACGTCCCTCCCCCTTGAAGGAGGGATTGTTCGGCAGTCACAGCGACGACGACGACCAGGTAAGTGCGTGTGACGCTGCCGTAGCGATAATGTTCGCTACGGCAGCGATCACAAACAATCGCATGCGCGACGGGGGCGGGTACTTTCACGCTCACTATCGCTACAAATTGCTAGCGATATTGCTACCGTGTAAAGCCCCCTTTAGTCACCATTTTATTTAAAAAAAAACAAAAAACATGCAACTCCTCTGTAGTCCATGGAATCTGATATAGTCCACAAATGAAAACCTGAAAGATATAAATAGAGAGAGATAAAAACAAGACACTGTACTTCATTGACCAATTAGAAATCCAAGTTCCCAGGTCCAACGTAGTCCAGGGGTTCTCGTGACGTTCCTCAATTACTTGCATCAAAGGCTATGGAGCCTCAGAACAAGTCTCCATAGGCTTGGAGCAGCAGCCAGTTCCAGCTCACGCTGCGCACCGCAAAACCCGGGACTCTGATGTGTCGGGACATTCCTAACATCAACGCTCGTCAGGGTCCCGGGTCTCGCAGAGCACAGCGTGAGTTGGTACTGGCTGCTGATCAAAGCCTATGGAATGAGGAAAACACTTAGTCATCGGTAAAATAATTTTTAAGGCTAATTAAAAATCATTGTTCTCAGCATCATGTCATACTATGTAAACATTAATTCTAATCACTGCACACTCAGAAGTAATTTGCAAAAAGCGTTCAAAATTTATTTACAAATGTGGTACAGGGCAAGAGGTGCTCCTGTGTCTGTATCCATTAGTGGTAACCAATGGTGGGTACCTTGAATGATGTAGATCATTTCCCGACACCACCTACTGCCCTGCACCACATTTGTAAATAAACTTTGAACACTTTTTATAAACTACTTCTGAGTGTGCGGTGATTAGAATTATTGATTACGTGGGATTCTCATCCCCTCTACCAGCACCTCTATCCTGACTGAGTGCACGTGTGACGCCCCTGGACTATCAGGTCGTCACAGGGTACTGCACAAGCTGCCCTTCCGTGCAGTATTCCGCCTCCCTCTTGGTTCTGGGTCCCTAACTAAATGGTGCTGCCTCCAACAGCAAATCAAATCCTAGATACACCCTGCACCACACCCATCAGACACACCAGTGGACGGCCTGAGTGAAATAGAGTCGCCCCCTGGGGGGGTCAGGGAGGGGAGGTGAGGAGTGTAGAGAGTGAGTAAGTAGCCCTGGAGCTGTGAGGAGCTCAGAGGAAGTCGGGAGTCGTGACTCCTGAAGGAACCGTCTAGGTTGCAGATGGTGGTCTGGGCCTAGAGGGGTCAGACCCCCAGTCGCAAGGGATTCTGGCAAGGGGCCTGGAACTGTCGAGGAGGACAGCCGGCAGCCTAGTACTATCACCGGTCTGGGACCGAAGGCACAACGGAGTACACGAACCCTAGGTCGGGGAGTAGCTTCAGGCAACCAGACAATTCACCTGAGGAGAAAGGAGCCTTTATGATCTGATCCCACCCGCTCCAGAATCGGGGTATAAGCACAACGAGGGGGATAGGACTTTCCAAATCTAAAGCGGTCCAGAAAATCCCAAGCGTGAGCCCTGAGAGCAAGCTCCCATACTTAGCCATAGTAGGGAGTGGGCCCCAGCTAGTTCTATGCTACCGGGCCATCAAGTTGAAGTCAAACTAAGTGCCAGGAGGCAGGTCACGGATCACCAGGCAGCACCCAACAGTACCCCTCACTGAGTCCTGTGGCATCCCCCCTACCCGTGGAGGGTTACAACACCTTGCTGCCCCACTTCATCACCCCGGGTACTCCCAACGGCATCGGCGGTGCTCCCCAAATTACCGTACACCTCGGGTGGTGTCACGAACTATATACCAATTCCCCTGTAAATACTCCCCTTATATTTGAGTGGCCGCACGACCCCCGGGTCCGGAGACCTTCGAGCCACGGCGAACCCACATCCGAGCAGCTCGGCTGCTTCCACAGGGGCGGCACACACGCCATACAGAATCTTTATACTATGTAAACATGGCATGTGCTGCTGAAGAGTGATATTCTACGTACACAGAATGATTGTATGAACGTTCATTGTGTGCACACGGAAGTGTGGTCAACCTGTAAAATAGGCTATTAAATGATCGCCAATAGGATTGTACAGTATGGAGCTCAAACACGTTTTTTTTAATTGCCACAATCCACCAGTGTACAGGCTCGTCACATTTTTATAATGTTATATTTATACATTACACACATTCACACATCTAGTCTCTTCGTCTAGGTGATGAAACACTTTTACTGCACTTGTAAATGGACAGACAAATTAAGTTGTACAATCTCCATTATCTGTGCTGAAGTCATTACTAATTGATGTAAGTGAATTGTCCAAGCTGTAGTAAAATACATTAATACCCAGTAAATGATGTACATGTCCTCTCCGGAGGATCGTAGAGGAATGCCTCCAGCGATTGCTTACCAGAGAATTATCTTTTACCATAACAACCACAACTACAGATAACGGGTTTGTTTTGTACCACGGCTTATCAGATCTCTTCTCCTGACTGCAGCTTACAGGAAATTGTACACTAATATGTAGCATAGCCTTACTAAAATTACTTATTGACTTTTTACAGATCAATCAAAATGTGAAAATAATTAAATACAAAAGGCAGATTTACTAAATTATTTCAGAGAGTTTCAAACAGTGACTGATTTTGATGCACAGGTTTTTCACAGAAATGTATGTGTTTCCCCACTAAGTTACATCCAATTGATGGGTTAAGTACAAAAAAATGACTAAAACACATACATTTTTTTATTTTTTTGCTATAGAAATGTTGTGTTCCTGAGTGGCTTCACCAGCATTAAAGATCTGGTGCACTACACATGACTCTTCCAGACAAGTGCCTCAGTGAACTGTATTGGAATCAACAGTATACCATATTTTTCTGACTATAAGACGCACCGGACATAAGACGCACCCTGGTTTTAGAGGGGGAAAATAGGAAAATAAAATTTTAAGCAAAAAATGTGATCATGACACACTATTATGGGGCTAGGATCCGCTGCTGACACTGGTATGGAGGTAATGTCCCCAAATTCTCTACTAAGGTACCCCATCCTGGTAATGATCCTCCTGCCTTGTATATGTACCCCATCCTGGTATATGCCCTTATCCTGCTATATACTGCCATCCTGCTTTTTTCCTACCATCCTGCTATATACTGCCATCCTGCTATACAGTGCTGGCCAAAAGTATTGGCACCCCTGCAATTCTGTCAGATAATACTCAGTTTCTTCTTGAAAATGATTGCAATCACAAATTCTTTGGTATTATTATCTTCATTTAATTTGTCTTCAATGAAAAAAAAAAATGTCATAAAGCCAAATTGGATATAATTCCACATCAAACATAAAAAAGGGGGTGGACAAAAGTATTGGCACTGTTTGAAAAATCATGTGATGCTTCTCTAATTTGTGTAATTAACATCACCTGTAACTTACCTGTGGCACCTAACAGGTGTTGGCAATAACTAAATCCCACTTGCAGCCAGTTGACATGGATTAAAGTTGACTCAACCTCTGTCCTGTGTCCTTGTGTGTACCACATTGAGCATGGAGAAAAGAAAGAAGACCAAAGAACTGTCTGAGGACTTGAGAATCCAAATTGTGAGGAAGCATGAGCAATCTCAAGGCTACAAGACCTGAAAGTTCTTGTGTCTACGGTGCGCAGTGTCATCAAGAAGTTTAAAGCCCATGGCACTGTGGCTAACCTCCCTAGATGTGGAAGGAAAAGATAAATTGACGAGAGATTTCAGCGCAAGATTGTGCGGATGGTGGATAAAGAACCTCGACTTAGATCCAAACAAGTTCAAGCTGCCCTGCAGTCCGAGGGTACAACAGTGTCAACCCGTACTATCCGTCGGTGTCTGAATGAAAAGGGACTGTATGGTAGGATACCCAGGAAGACCCCACTTCTTACCCCGAGACATAAAAAAGCCAGGCTGGAGTTTGCCAAAACTTACCTGAGAAAGCCTAAAACGTTTTGGAAGAATGTTCTCTGGTCAGATGAGACAAAAGTAGACATTTTTGGGAAAAGCCATAAACATAGAGTTTACAGGAAAAAAAAACAGGCATTCAAAGAAAAGAACACGGTCCCTACAGTCAAACATGCCGGAGGTTCCCTGATGTTTTGGGGTTGCTTTGCTGCCTCTGGCACTGGACTGCTTGACTGTGTGCATGGCATTATGAAGTCTGAAGACTACCAACAAATTTTGCAACATAATGTAGGGCCCAGTGTGAGAAAGCTGGGTCTTCCTCAGAGGTCATGGGTCTTCCAGCAGGACAATGACCCAAAACACACTTCAAAAAGCACTAGAAAATGGTTTGATAGAAAGCACTGGAGACTACTAAAGTGGCCAGCAATGAGTCCAGACCTGAATCCCATAGAACACCTGTGGTGAGATCTCAAAATGGCAGTTTGGAGAAGGCACCCTTCAAATCTCAGGGACCTGGAGCAGTTTGCCAAAGAAGAATGGTCTAAAATTCCAGGAGAGCATTGTAAGAAACTCATTGATGGTTACCGGAAGCGGTTGTTCGCAGTTATTTTGGCTAAAGGTTGTGCAACCAAGTATTAGGCTAAGGGTGCCAATACTTTTGTCTGGCCCATTTTTGGAGTTTTGTGTGAAATGACCAATGATTTGATTTTTGTTTCATTCTCTTTTGTGTTTTTTCATTGCAAGCAAAATATATGAAGATAATAATACCAAAGAATTTGTGATTGCAATCATTTTCAAGAAGAAACTGAGTATTATCTGACAGAATTGCAGGTGTGCCAATACTTTGGGCCAGCACTGTATGCCCCCATCCTGATATATACTGCCATCCTGGTATATATTCCCATCCTTCTATATATTCCCATCCTGCTATATATTCTCAACCTGCTATATACCGCTATCCATCCTGCTATATACCCCCATCCATCCATCCTGCTATATACCCCATCCATCCTGCTATATACACCCATCCTGCTATATACACCCATCCTGATAAATAACCCCATCCTGGTATATGGTATGTATTCTGTATCACACATAAAAAAAAAAAAACCTGTTTATACTCACTTTTCCTCGCTCCATGCCGCATTGCTTCTCCCCCTGTCTGTGGCGGCAGCAGCGCCGCTGGAGTGTGGAGCCGTCACCGGTCACTTCCCTGCAGCACCGTGATGTCCTCCCGTCTGCCGGTCAGCTGACCTGCGTGACTAGCGGCGCGCACAGTGATGACGTCATCGCTGTGCTCACCGCTCTCTACACAGATCAGCTGACCGGCAGACGGGAGGACATCGCGAAGCTGCAGGGGAATGGTGAGTATACCGTACTGATTCACTGCATCCCGCGCTGATGATGATGCGTAGGGGGCAGTGAATAGAGTCGCACATGATCACTCCAGGCTGTAGTTGCCAGGGGTGATCACGGCCAGCTGTTTAATATGTGCGCACCCCCCTGTCCGTCATCCCGCCCACCTGTCAGCGCCGGCTTCAGCGCTGAGACATGGGCGGGGGGATGGTCGTGCATATGTAATAAGCGGGTCCTTGTGTCCCCGATGACCCGCTCCACCGAAGCACCCTCATTCCTGGCCGCAGCCCTATAGTCAGACCATAAGACACACCCCCAACTTTCCCCTAACATTTGAGGGAAAAAAAGTGTGTCTTAGGCCCTGTGCGCACTGGAAAATGGAATTTTCTCAAGAAAATTCCGCAGGTATTCAAAGATTACCGCACCCGCGGTAAAAAACCGCGGCAAACCGCACCCGAAATCCGCATGCGGTTTGCCGCGGTCTGCCGCGGTTTTACCGCGGCATTGTTCGCGGTATTGCCACGGTTTTGCCGCGTGCGGGTTGGTATGTGCTTTATTGCATTCAATGCAATAAAACACATTGAAGAAAAAAAAAAAAAAGTCATTTCATTCTGAGATAGAGAAATAGACAGAAGAATAGATAGAAGAATAGATAGATAGACAGAGAGATAGATAGAAGGATAGACAGAGGGATAGATAGAAGGATAGATAGAGGGATAGATAGAGTCCCTGTGAGCACACTGCATTTCCCACGGTCGGCTTCACATTACCGGCCGTGGGAAATGACCGGTAATTACCTCTGCTGTCTCGCTGCGAGGCTGCATTCATTCAGCGCTGTGACAGTCGCGGCTGGATGTAAGCAGCGCAGGACCTGTGGATTACGTCGGAGCTGTGGATTACGTCGGAGCTTTGTTTCGGGAGGGGTTAATAAAAGGGTGAACGAGGCTTGTTTGTGTTTTATTTAAAATAAAGGATTTTTCGGTGTGTTTTTTCACTTTACTTACGGGTTGATCATGTCAGCTGTCACATAGACGCTGCCATGATCAAGCCTGGAGTTAATGGCGGTGATCCGCCACCATTAACCCCTTGTATTACCTTGACTGCCACTGCTACACGGCGGCAGGAAGAGCCGGGGACACGCCGGTGCTGCCGCATAATGCATGCGACAGTCCCGGGGCAGCTGCGGCTGATATTCTCGGCTTTGGGAGGGGGAATGAGGCGGGGGACATTAACCCTGCCCCTCTCCCTCCCCAGCCTGAGAATACCGGGCCTCCGCTGTGTGCTTACCTCGGCTGGACGGTAAATATACAGCGGAGCCCTCGTGCTTTGTTTTCTATATTTCCGTTTGCTTTCTATGTGTGTTCTATGTGTCTGTGTTCTATGTCTGTGATCTCTGTGTGTGTTTACTCTCTGCTTTGCTTCCTCTTCCTGTAATGACATCACTTCCCTGCAAAACCGCAGGTAAGCGATGTACATTACCGGAGGTAAACCGCGAAATACCGGAGGGAATAACGCAGGAAAACGCAGTGAACCGCACAGAATTTGCTGCCTGTGTTATTCCCTGCGGGATTTCACGATTACATTGGAGTCAATGGAGTGAAATCCCGCAGCGATGTGCGGAAAATAATTGACATGCAATTGTTTTTGCTGAGGGAATCCCGCAGCAACACATGCAGCTGTCAAAATCTGACTATTGCGCACAGGATTTTTTTTTCCCATAGGTTTTGCTGGTGATTCACTGCAGAGATGTTATGAACATTTTCTGCAGCGAAACATGCAGCAAAACCGCAAAAAATCCGCGGCAAAATCCGGTAAGTGCGCACAGGGCCTTATGGTCCGAAAAATACGGTACCTACAAGTGCTTCTCAATACATTAGAATATCATCAAAAAGTTAATTTATTTCAGTAATTCAATACAAAAAGGGAATCACATATATTATATAGAGTCATTACACAGGGATCTATTTCAAGTGTTTATTTCTGTTAATGTTGATGATTATGGCTTACAGCCAATGAAAACCCAAAAGTCATTATCTCAGAAAATTATAATATTAAATAAGACCAACTGAAAAAATTATTTTAAACTCAGAAATGTTGGCACCTACTGAAGAGTCTGTACAGTAAATGCCTCAATACTTGGTCGGGGCTCCTTTTGCATGAATTACTGCATCAATGTGGCGTGGCATGGAGGCGATCAGCCTGTGGCACTGCTGAGGTGTTATGGAAGCCCAGGTTGTTTTGATCGCAGCCTTCATCTCATCTGCATTGTGGGGTTTGGTGTCTCTCATCTTCCTCTTGACAATACTATGGTTTAGGTCAGTCGAGTTTGCTGGCCAATCAAGCAGAGTAAAACTGTGGCTAATAAACCAGGTATTGGTACTTTTGGCAGTGTGGACAGGTGCCAAGTCCTGCTGGAAAATGAAATTTACATCGCCAAAAAGCTTGTCAGCAGAGGGAAGCATGAAGTGCTCTAAAATTTCCTGGTAGATGGCTGCATTGACTTTGGTCTTGATAAAACACAGTGGACCTACACCAGCAGATGACATGGCTCCCCAAACCATCACTGATTGTGGAAACTTCACACTAGACCTCACGCAGATTGGATTGTGGCCTCTCCACTCTTCCTCCAGACTATGGGACCTTGATTTCCAAATGAAATGCAAAATTTACGTTCATCTGAAAACAACACCTTGGACCACTAAGCAACGGTCCAGTTATTTTTCTCCTTGGCCCAGGTAAGACGCTTATGGCATTGTCTATTGGTCATGCGTGGCTTGACACAAGGAATGTGACACTTGTAGCCAATGTCCTGGATACATCTATGTATGGTGGCTCTTGAAGCACTGACTCCAGCAGCAGTCCATTCCTTGTGAATCTCCCCAAAAATTTTTAATAGCCTTTTCCTAACAATCCTATCAAGGCTGCGGTTATTCCTGTTGCTTGTGCACCTTTTTCTACCACACTTTTTCCTTCCACTCAACTTTCCATTAACATGCTTGGATACCGCACTCTGTGAACAGCCAACTTCTTTTGCAATGACCTTTTGTCACTGCGCCCCGTTGAAGTCGGGTAGTAGCGAAACGTACGTTGGGGTGGGAGGACGGCGGCACATATTTCATATACCCAGGTAATTACTGTGCATTTTTGCTGTGGATTTGATCCTTAATTATTCCAGTGTTCTACACGGTCCATTGGGAATAGCTCCATCTACCACTTGTGTTCGGTAATACTTACCATGCGGTATAATTTATACTAGTTACCATTATGTTGATTATCCCATTAGTTTGGGAATAGCTCCATCTATGGACTTAGGTTGGTAATATATCCATAGCTTTAATGCCACTGGGTTAACTTATTTGCACAACGTTTAATATTTATTGATTTTTAGTGACAAAATATGTATTTTTTAATTTTTATATTGATATCTCCACATGGATATATATATATATTTATAATCTATTTTTTGTACATATTATTTATCTGTATGGATTATGTGCAATTTGATGCACCAAGACATTTTATTAGTATAGTCCTTATGGTGCAGTATGGATATAAATGTGGGGTGGCAATTTGATCTGAAACATATTTTCGCTCTAGTCCCTTTTTTCCATTTTGGATATTATTATGTGCAATATTGTTATGCTGCTAGGTCTTCATTTTTTGCTGGATACATCTCTTTTAATTATTTGATTATGTTTTGAATTTATTCTCAACAAAAATTAATATTTTATTATTTTGGATTGTTTTGCTCCTTTTTTCGAAATAATTATATATGATTTTTTCTAGCTGTTGCTGCCTATATAATGGGAGTGTTCTTCTACTGACTGACCATTTTTATGTTGATCTATATAATATATGTGTTTCCCTTTTTGTATTGAATTACTGAAATAAATGAACTTTTTGACAATATTCTTATTTATTGAGATGCACTTGTATACACTGTGTGTAGAATTATTAGGCAAGTTGTATTTTAGAGGATTTTTTTTATTATTGATCAACAACTATGTTCTCAATCAACCCAAAAGACTCAAATATCAAAGCTTAATATTTTTGGAAGTTGAAGTGGGTTTTTTTTAGATTTGTCTATCTTTGGAGGATATCTGTTTGTGCACGTAACTATTACTGTGCAGAATTATAAGGCAACTTGTTTATTTTCACCAGGTAAACCAATATAACTACACAAAATTTAGAAATAAACATTTCTGACATGCAAAAACAAAACCCCAAAAAATTATTGTCCAATATAGCCATCTTTCTTTATAATGACACTCAGCAGCCTACCATTCATAGATTCTGTCAGTTGCTTGATCTGTTTACAATCAACATTGCGTGCAGCAGCCACCACAGCCTCCAGACACTGTTCTGAGAGGTGTACTGTTTTCCCTCCCTGTCGATCTTACATTTTATGAGGGACCACAGGTTCTCTATGGGGTTCAGATCAGGTGAACAAGGGGGCCATGTCATTATTTTTTCATCTTTTAGGCCTTTACTGGCCAGCCACGCTGTGGAGTAGTTGGATGCATGTGATGGAGCATTGTCCTGCATGAAAATCATGTTTATCCTGAATGATACCGGCTTCTTCCTGTACCACTGCTTGAAGGAGTTGTCTTCCAGAAACTGGCAGTAGGTCTGGGAGTTGAGCTTCACTCCATCCTTAACCCGAAAAGGTCCCACAAGTTCATCTTTGATGATACCAGCCCATACCAGTATCCCACCTCCACCTTGCTGGCGTCTGAGTCGGAGTGGAGCTCTCTGCCCTTTACTGATCCAGCTTCTGGCCCGTCCATCTGGCCCATCAAGAGTCACTCTCATTTCATCAGTCCATAAAACCTTTGAAAAATCAGTCTTAAGATAATTCTTGGCCCAGTATTTCTTGGCCCAGTCTTGACGTTTTATCTTATGTTTCTTGTTCAAAGGTGGTCGTTTTTCAGCCTTCCTTACCTTGACCATGTCCCTGAGTATGACACACCTTGTGCTTTTTGATACTCCAGTAACGTTGCAGCTCTGAAATATGGCCAAACTGGTGGCAAATGACATCTTGGCAGCTTCACGCTTGATTTTCCTCAATTCATGGGCAGTTAGTTTGCTCCTTTTTTGCCCAACACGCTTCTTGCGACCCTGTTGGCTATTTGCCATGAAACGCTTGATTGTTTGGTGATCACGCTTCAAAAGTTTGGCAATTTCAAGACTGCTGCATCCCCCTGCAAGACCTCTCACAAATTTGGACTTTTCAGAGCCCTTCAAATCTCTCTTCTGACCCATTTCGCCAAAGAAAAGGAAGTTGCCTAATAATTAAGCACACCTTATATAGGGTGTTGATGTCATTACACCACACCCCTCCTCATTACAGAGATGCACATCACCTGATTTACTTAATTGGTAGTTGGCTCTCAAGCCTATACAGCTTGGAGTAGGACAACATGTATAAAAACTATCATGTGATCAAAATACTCATTTGCCTAATAATTCTGCACACAGTGTACAGTTGAATCCAGAAGTAGAAGAAGGAGCAATTGGCTCTCTGTCCACCCACTCTCCGTATTGTAGGCAGCAGTTTGCGGCAGGCCAAAGTGATGTCAGTGCCCTGGCACAGGCTGTGCAATGACGACACTGCATTGTGCCCCCTGTGACAGCCAGCTTTGTGTGCAGGAGTGAAAAGGACTCAGTTACTTGGATTAGGTGAGTATACATTTTTTTTTTTTGTGTAGGATGATACATGGTAACATTTGGAGAGGTAATCACGGGGCATCAATACGTTTTAACAAGATTCTAAGGGGCATTAATACTTTCTAAAGGTGGTATAAGCTGACATAAGGTAACAATTTTGGTCCATCTTTTCCTAGAATACAGTGTTACCATTCCTTGGTACTATTCCTATAAATATTTACATTAATTTTACTTGTTGTTTGTAAACAGCTCTGACTGAGTAGTGTGTTTACACAGTTATATATGCAAATTGCCTCTTCAGAGAGGAAGAAGACTGGAACTCTAATTTACTTATTTAATTTCCCAGAGGAGCATTGCATGGCATATAAGCCTCCTTAGGGTCAGCACACATGGCGAGTAATACGGAGCGAGTGGAATGCTATAAAAAATAGCATTCAACTCGGACCAATATTACTCTATGGGGCGACTCCCATCAGCAATTTTTGTTCTCAGCCCTAATCGGACCGAGAAAACAATTGCAGCATGCTGTGGGTGGAATGCGATCCTGTTTCACTCGCACCCATTCAAGTCTATGGGGGCAAGAGAAACATCACACTGCACTCGCAGTACACTGGTGTAATGCAAGTGCAGTGTGATTTTCGCATGAGCCGGCAACGGAGGAGATGGGGAGATAAATCCCTCCCTCTCCTCCTCAGCGATGGCCCTCCCCTTTGCAGCACCGCCCTCCCCTCCATAGCTATGCTCTGATCGCATGATCGGACCACAGTCTCATGACACCCGCATGACACTCGCATGACACTCGGCTTCTGCTGTGCTCCGAGCCTGAGCCGAGCGTCATGTGAGGACTCTCACAAATCCCCGTGTGGCCTCAGCCTTACACTGGCATGTCCGACAGGTCACTCTCTACATAGATATATAATGGGCAGCCACAGTCTATAGGGTAGTAGGATCAGATGATGTATCTGATCCAGGTTACTGTATGTAATACAGTTCAATAATGGTAACTGAAATGCTACATGTGAATCCTGACTTACAGCATTTGTCTTGCCCCATAACTCCTTCTTCACTGACACATTCTAGTAACAGGTTTCTAGTGTCATTAGGCTTTTAAACATGTTACTGTTAACTGATAGCAAAACTGCACTTTCACAGTATTCAGCATGAAGAATATTGATTGCGTTCGGTGAATCTGATTGGTGGGCTGACACGTCTCTGTGGTTAAACAGCGAATCACATTGTGGTCCTGTCTCCAGAATCTGCCTGAGATCACAGAGCAGGGGGGGCAGCAGGAATTTAAAAGCTCCATGTGAGGGGCTCTGGAGTCATCACCTGATAAACCCAAGGACAGGGAGAAGCCAAGCTAAACTTTCAGCACCATGAACAGTTCCTTCCTACTGTTCAGACTCCTGTGTGCCAGCATCCTCCTCTCCTGTCTCTGCCATGGCCAGTCTTCCAGGGAAACATCTGTGGAAGATTTTGATCTAAAGAACAGTCCTTCATCTTCTGAGAAAGCACTGGTGTGTCCTTTATTGCTCTTTCATCTGCATTCATGATATTGTATTCTTGCATGAATGTTGATTATGTCTGCTTACTTCTAATGACTTTTGAAGCACTCCAAGGTTTCTTTGATTAGAGTATGCTGACTATTTGCATTGTCACTAGTAGTTATAACATAACTTTTATACATTGTTTGTATGTTTTGTTATAGTATTGTTATTATGGTTGCGCATTTCTATGTATTTCTTCAGGTAGAGGCTATGGAGGAATTATTGGGGAAATTTCAAGACAGGTACCCCGCTTACCAAAAGAGAGCACAGATTCCTTTGGTGAGAACTATTATTCTTTCTATTCATTGCACTTTTCTTGTGTTATATTAGCATATAGGAAAAGATGCTATAATCCTGTAGTTGCTATGAATCTCCAAAAATACTACAGGTGGTGGGGACTTTTAGGATTTGTAGTTCTATTAAAGAATGACAGATGTGAATTGTATATAACGTAGTAGAATTAAAGTATATATACTATATATATGTATTCACATACACACACAATGTTACAGATATGTATAATATATATATACACATACACAATATTGTGTGTATATATATATATATATATTTATATACACATACAATATATATATATATATATATATATATATATATATATATATATATATTGAATTCTGAGTGCTGTCTTAAATAGATAGATAGATGGATAGAGAGATACATGTAGTTTTTTATATATCCATAATTTAAATACATATATATTTTTCTTGTATATATATATATATATATATATATAAACAAGAAAAATATATATGTATTTAAATTATGGATATATAAAAAACTACATGTATCTCTCTATCCATCTATCTATCTATCTATGATAATGAAAAAGGAAGACAGCACTCAGTTAGAGAATTCAAAAAAAGGGGGACCAATTTATTAGCCCATCCAATGTGCCAACATTTCAATTCAATTGAACCGGAAAAAATAATTAAATATGTTCAAATATTACTTATATGGTATGTAGAAATAGTCTGAGGTTTCATATAGTTTTACATTAACATGAATGTGCAGAATAAGCTACAATAACACTATGGATGCTGAATATATAGAACTTTGTCAGTAGCACAGCTGATAGTAAGATGTAATTGCTGACTGTACATCAATCACAGTTATGTGCTCTGTAGAAATACATTAGGAGATGACTGCTGGCGATATGATTATGTAGCCCATGCTATCTCTTTATTCCCCTGCTCAGTGTGATATTGGAAAGAGATGTGCAATGAAGCAAGGTCCCAGGATTGGCAAGCTGTGCGATTGCTCCCGTGGATCATCTTGTAACTCTTTCCTCTTGAAGTGCATATGAAGAAGACAAGTCTTCAGTGCAGCCCCTGTCATTCCTGACAGCAGCTCAAGTAGCAGTTGTCCACAACAGATCTGCAGCAACAACATTGCTTTTCTCCATTGAACAACTCATTTTATTTGAAAAGATCAGGTCATAAATGTACAACAGATTATCCCGACTCCGCTAGAGATGATCAGAGGCAAGATAATTCAACATATCTCATTTTATTTTCATGCCATCGATCAATGAGTCATTGCACTTTACAGTAGATATCTTCATTTAGACTGTAAATGCTACTTGTCAGTTTGTTTGGAACGTTACTGTTTATTTTTTTTATTAATTTGGACATATTTTATGTAGACCTATTAAAACATACAATAAAGTACACAATAAATCTTGCCAAGTTTGGATATGTTGTAATAATATAATTAGAATATTCATGTGTGCCGTTATTCACAGAAAAAAAGCTTTTGCCTTGTTAATATAAATACTGAGAATTTATTTGGATTTGTTTTATAGTTGCAATCAGATTTTTATTTCAGTTTATCTCACTTAGATACATAGATAGCAAATAAGAGTCAGTTATATATCTTTAAAATGCTCTTATAAACATTATATTGTATCAACAGTGGAATTTATGAGTTATCATGATACATTAAATGGCTGTAGCCAGCATGCTGGAAGGGTTAAAACAGGTTCTGCCTGTTTTGTCACAGTCTGATCTGTTTTTTTACTTGCCATATTTGTTTAAGCAGCTGGACTTATCATTGCTGGGACTACAATGTCCAACACCCCCTCCCTCCTGTGATTGACAATTTACTGTTGATGTGAGCAGGAGCAGCTTCCAGCTCTGCTACATGGCTAAATCTAAAAATTGTGTCAGAACGGCTGCACCCAGTAATCTAAAGGTGGTGTCACACACAGCGACGACGACAACGACGTCGCTGCTACGTCACCATTTTCTGTGACGTTGCAGCGACGTCCCGTCGCTGTCGCTGTGTGTGACATCCAGCACCGACCTGGCCCCTGCTGTGAGGTCACCGCTCGTTGCTGAATGTCCTGCTTCATTTTTTCGTCGTCGGTCTCCCGCTGTGAAGCACACATCGCTGTGTGTGACAGCAAGAGAGCGACAAAATGAAGCGAGCAGGGAGCAGGAGCCGGCGTCTGGCAGCTGCGGAAAGCTTTAACCACTGTAAACATCGGGTAACCAAGGGAAGACCTTTCCCTTGTTACCCGATATTTACCTTCATTACCAGCCTCCGCCGCTCTTGCTGCTAGTGCCGGCTCCTGCTCTGTGCACATGTAGCTGCAGTACGCATCGGGTAATTAACCCAATGTGTACTGTACTGTAGCTAGGAGAGCAAGGAGCCAGCGCTAAGCAGTGTGCACGGCTCCCTGCTCTCTGCACTGTGACATGTAGCTGTAGTACACATCGGGTTAATTAACCCGATGTGTACTGTAGCTAGGAGAGCAAGGAGCCAGCGCTAAGCAGTGTGCGCGGCTCCCTGCTCTCTGCACATGTAGCGACGTTAAGATCGCTGCTGCGTCGCTGTGTTTGACAGCTATGCGGCGATCATAACAGCGACTTACAAGGTCGCTGTTACGTCACAGAAAATGGTGACGTAACAGCGATGTCGTTGTCGCTCTCGCTATGTGTGAACCCAGCTTTAGTGATGTATCATTGGATTCAGAATCTCTTTGTCAACATCATGCTCCTCTCAGATGAGATAGCAAAAACCTGCTGACAGATTCCCTTTAAATACATCTTACAGATAAGTTTTACTGTCCAGTGCATTCCCTTGAATACTATAATTTTTTCTTTGTACATTGGCCTCCAAATTTTACTCAAAGCCTTAACTTATTTTCTATAAGTTTTGGAGGTTTGATTCTGCTTTAAATACATATTCCATGTTATACATTTTAATATGTTGAATGTAACCTAGTTGGCAGATAGCTGTTACCAGCAATATAAATTACAACAAATTAATAAGATCAAATGTAACCAAATAAATAATGAAACACAAAATGTTATAAGGGATTACTGTTAATATATTAAGTAACTTTGTCTTCAGTACAAACTAGCCTATATGACACATCAACCATTGTTCTAAATTATTTTAATATTTCTCCGTGTCACCATCCTGCATTTTGACCCCATGGCCACTGGAATTTACTTTCGAGCATTAATACCTGCATTATTTAGTAACATAGTTATTCCATGTAATAGATGAAAACACATTTATGGGTTAATTACTCAGTAGCAGATTAAAAGATATGATAAAGACAAGTTGTGTAAGCAGTTGTGTGATGGAGATCAGAATAAAGGAATGGCATACTTATACTTTATACTTATACTGTAGTATAACTAGTATGTGAAATTATAACTAGTAAGTGAAATTCTAAGTATAATGGCTATAAAGGTACACAGGCACACCTGATCATATAATGCACTTGTGATGATAGAATTTCTAAGAACATTTTTTGCAAAATGTTGAAATAATGAAGAAATGACAAAGATTTCAGGAGCATTTAAAGTAATAATCTTCTTTAATTTACATATTGTTCCCTGTATAAAGTACTGTTAGTCTTGGTGTAGAATCTACAGTACAAGGGTGTAAATAAGGCAGCGATTACCAACCTATTACTGAAAACTGTTTTCACTCTTGAGTAACCCCTAATGTTGTTCCCCTGGTCTAGGGAAGAGGAAACATCCTACAGTTCTTGTCTGTGCTATCATTTGGATGCAAATGTTTTTCTTCTTTACAAAGCATTTTTGAGCAGACTGAAATCAGTTTGTCTTCCATAATGTAGAAGTCCCAGGTCTCGCTGTTGCTTTCCTCAGAGGAACTTCTGGTCAGTGCACAGAACTGTTGAGGTTCTATATTTTGAATCTTACAGAAACACGTTTTTATTGTCCCAGAGTGTCTTAGTCACAAGGCTGCTTTACACACTGCGATATCGGTACCGATATCGCCATCGTGCGTACCCGCCCCCATCAGTTGTGTGACACGGGCAAATCTCTGCCCGTGTCGCACAACATTGCCCGGACCCGTCACACTACTTACCTTCCCTGCGACGTCGCTGTGACTGGCGAACTGCCTCCTTTCTAAGGGGGCGGTTCGTTCAGCGTCACAGCAATGTCACAGCAGCGTCACTGAACCGCCGCCCAATAGAAGCGGAGGGGCGGAGATGAGCGGGACAAATATCCCGCCCACCTCCTTCCTTCCGCATTATGGCCGGGAGACAGGTAAGGAGAGCTTCCTCGTTCCTGCGGTGTCACACGGAGCGATGTGTGCTGCCGCAGGAACGAGGCACAACTTCGTTACTGCTGCAGTAATGATATTTGAGAATGGACCCCCATGTCACCGATGAGCGATTTTGCACGTTTTTGCGACAATGCAAAATCGCTCATAGGTGTTACACGCAACGACATTGCTACAGCGGCTGGATGTGCGTCACAAAATCCGTGACCCCAACGAGATCGCTGTAGGGATCTCGTAGCGTGTAAAGCCCGCTATACTATTATCTATTACATACTCCTGGCTTTGTATTTTCTTTTTTTCACTAAAACATGAGAGTCACTAAGGGTCAGTGGGACATTATAGGTTGAACATTAGCTCTAAGATGTTGCTCAACCTTGGCAGATAACACAGAAACAGTACAATACAGAGTGCTGAGAAATATACTCCAGAATTGTCTCATTTGGTGTAAAAGTATTTACAAAAAAAACAGAAGAACCAACGGGTCCTCTATAAATCCGGCTGTTCACAGGTAACACCATCTCAGATTGTAGGCATTCTAAAATTAATGCAAATTCCACTCCAGACTCTTAAGTTGATGCAGACAAAAAAAAAGACTGATGGCACTCCCAAATTTGCAGGTACATAACTGAACATGACACATAATGACAAAAAAAGACAGCTGCATTCTGAAATGCTAAACCATGCAAATCATTATTGAATGAATATACATATGCATTACTGCTAAAGGAAATCTAAGAAAAAATTGAGATATTTCGCATACAAAAATGTTTATTTCTACATTTGCCCAGTAGCCACATCAAGGCAATCTCATATTACGTGAAACCTACACAGAACTGAAGCCTCTGTCTGGCTTAAAAACCTTCATGTGTATGTGCAAGTAGGAATCTGCTATAAAGAATAAAGTCACCTGTACCTAATGGGGGGGCGCACGACTGTGCAGAAGGCATGTTCCCATAATCTAAACAATTCTAGACATGCATGGTTTCAATGCTTTAGCATTTCAGAATGCAGCTGTATTTTTTTTGTCATGATATGTCATGTTCAACTATGCACCTGTTCACACTGCAAATTTGGGAGTGCTGTCAGTATTTTTTTGTCTAGATTATGGGATCATGTCTTCTGACTGTGCATCCCTCTACGCATTAGCCACAGGTGACTTTATTTTTTATAGCATGTTCCTACTCGCCCATACACATGGAGGTTTTTAACCCAAAGAGAGGCTTCAGTTCAATATAGGTTCCCAGTTATACAAGATTGCCTTGATGTGGCTACTGGGCCAATATAGAAATGACCATTTTTGTAAGCTAAATGTCTCATTTTTTTCTTAGATTTCATTAAGCAGTCATGCATGTCTTTATTCTTACATTCATGGTTTGCATGCTTTAACATTTAAGCGTGCATCTTTTTTTTGTCTTAAAGTGATGCAGACCCCTAAATAAACGCATATCCAAGACCAGACCCCTAAATATAGTCCACAAACCAGACTCCTAAATTTAGACTCCAGAGAAGAAAAACTTTTCAGAAATTGGAACAGATACTGTGTCACCATAGTTATTTATTGGGTTCTTTTCAGCTCCTGACACTACCGCTTACAGGACCCTAATGCCAGACTACTACATCTTGATGTCGGATAGTGTCAGGACTCAGTGTGGCTCGGGGGTTGGGGGAGGGGGGTTGGTTTTAAACTGCTTTCTCATTTTATGTAGTAGAACTCAAGGGACACTACTCATAAGCTTCTCTTTTATGAACAAATGTGCAGAAGACACAGCCGCTCCTGTCAGCTCCACTCAGCAACTGAAGACAGTTGTATGCAGCAATTCTGGGTGGCTGCAGGCTGATATTGTTAGGCTGGGGGGCTCCCCATAACGTGGAGCTCCCCATCCTGAGAATACCAGCCTTCAGCCGTATGGCTTTATCTGGCTGGTTTTAAAATTGGGGGGGACCGCACGCCGGTTTTTTTAATTATTTAATTATTTATTTCACTGCACAGTATAGACACGCCCACCGGCTGCTGTGATTGGGTGCAGTGAGACACCTGTCACTCAGCGTGGGGGCGTGTCTCACTGCAGCCAATCATAGGCGCCGGTGGGTAGGGAAAGCAGGGAATACGAGATTGTTTAATGGGCGGCAAAATAGTGAAAGCCGCCGGAGCAGTGTGAATGCCGTGCAGCGCTGCGCCGGAGATCGGGCATCGGTGAGTATGAGAGAGGGCTGATCAATTCCATTACTCAGGAGATTAGCGGTCAACGGTGAGCCCTTCACAGGTGACCGCTAATCAGGACGCGACACAGACAGAGCCGCAGCATGACAATGAAGTCGGGTGAAGTTAACCCGAGTTCATTCTGATTGTGCGGCTCTTTCTGTGTCTGCTGTCATCTGCCATTCAGCTCTGCTACATGGCTGTCTGTGGCTGCTGTCAGCGGCCATGTAGCAGAGTTGAATGGCAGATGACATAGTAAAAACGCATCCCTACACTTTACACACGCTTGGCAAGTCAATAAATAAAAAAAAAAAAGGTGCCCAATGCATACGTCACAGAACACATGATCTAAAGGATCGCACACAAAATTGATCAATTTAACATAGACTACTAACGCACGTGTGACAGCAAATGAACGACCAACGTGCAATCTCATAAGATCCCGTATGCAACCTGGGCGTGTCACATCGCAAATGCGATTGTACAACTAATTGCAACGTGTAAAGCAGGCTTTAGTGTGACGGTACCTTAAGATTTCTCATCCATTATTTATTTAATCAAATAGATAATGATCGATAAAACAACAACACAACAGCAGTTCAATGGCTGCCGCCAAACTGACCATATAATTCACAACTGCTCATGGCATTCCAACTTAGGATAAAGCACAGGTATCTAGTTGAAGTGTGACTGCAAGTATATAAATCACATACATACAGTCATGTGACTGCCAATTTGCAAGAGGATTTTGTATAATTTCAGCCACATTAAAAGGGTCTATGTAATGCTCATACCAGCATCCCAGCGCTGTCCTGCCCCCTTCACAAGCGGGAATGTTGGTTTTCGCACCTGCCCGGATGTCTTGCGGTGGCTGCTCTGTCCCCAGTCCATGCTGCCGTCTTCCAGAGTCTGTGTATACCTCACAGGCTTCCTGGTTCTGCCCGAAGGGTGTGCGCGCAGCCACGCCTTTTTTCTTAAAGGGCCAGTGTACCCTGACCTGGAAGGGCCTCTCAGGTCAGCTGAGAGGTTGCAGGTATTTAAGGCACCTTCCCCTTAAGGGAGGTGCCTGGGCAATGAGTTAGCTACATTGCTAGTTCTTAGGTCCCTTAGTGTTGCCACTAACATTTATCAATATTTCAGTGCTGTGCCAGTTTGCTGATCTGCTGCTGCTGCTACCATCCACATTGGCTGCAATGATATAAGCCACTGCAAGCATCCATGCTGGTCTCTGATGCCGTATCTATCGATCCATCTGTTCATCAATCCATCTATCCCGAACAAATCCACTACTCTGCCTGCTGCTGTCACTTCTACCTAAGACTGTACTGTGTCCGTGGTGCCAGCTGCCAGGGTACCTCAGATCCCCTGGGGTTGCCCTCTGCTGGCTGCTTACCAGCCTGTGTACCTGCTGCCACCTCCAGTTGCAGTAGTGAAGACTCGGCGGCCTGTCCAGTCCACTCCACCAGACAAGTCAACGGTATCTTCGGTCCTGTGGACCCACTAATACAGTGCTCGCAAGCATAACAGTGTAGGACCAAGATAATATTTACATATTGGCCTTTTAAATTTGTACCATATAGTGTCAAACTAAAATGCTGTATTCAAACAATGATTTCCTAAATAATACTTCAATCCATATTTATAATATGACCTCCATGCAATGATGTGTTAATAACACAAATACTACTACAGTAAGTCGTGTCAATATGGTCATATTCTTGAGCTGCCCTGCTAAACAGGTGCACTGGTCCATAAACCAAAATTACCACCTACTAAATCCAACCCGAACGACCGTCAGTGGTAAATCTCTTGGTAATCTGCTGTGGGGTAAAGATAAAGAGTTTAAGGCACCAAGCAGCAGACTTATTCCAAGCAGTTAAATCTATAGAAAACCTGCAGGATATGAGCAACGGAACTGACTTGCTGTGGATAGAAAATCCCCAATTTGCAGTCAATTCCATGCAGATTTTTTTTTTCTCTATAAAGATAATTTTTTTAAAAAAAATTCCATCCACTTATTCATTACTGAAAATTCCTGTTAACTTTTGGTGCAGAATTAACACTAAAAATAAAGCTTGAGCACTATAGACTATAAAAGTTCTGTAATTTTCTAATATATTGTACGCTTCATCAATTTCAACATGTCTGTTTTCTGTCAGTGAATTTTCTCATTTATATTCAGTGGCTGAAAACCTGTAGAGACCTAATTACTCTCAGCTGAGAAGTGAATACAGGCTTGGCAATTGTGTGTTCTCTTCTGCAGTGAAGAGGTTAATGGTAAAGTGCCTGGTGGGCTATGAGTGAGGGGGTCACATACTAATCATCTACTGGGATTTTCGGCTATAACAAGAAGCTGAATCAGGTCAGCCTGATAATAACAAAGACATTTTTATTCCTGAGATGTCTGCATTTGTAATTTTGACATTGTACTTGTAGAATTCCTTCATTTTTTATGACATAGTACCGGTAACAGGATCATCTTCATTGAGCCACATCAACTGTTCAAATATTCCCAAGTACCCAAAGAAACAAGAGTCAGCCCTAATGAGGAAGCCCATTACTTCTTTATTGACCTATTTCTGTTTGTTTTTTTGCTACTGAAATAGTGAAATCAGTGCACTATGTTATCACATGCTATCAATTACAGCATGCAGTCAGATAATATTGTTCATTAGTGGATGCTTCATTGCAGAATGCACTATGTACACAAAAATATAAATATATATATATAAATACACATATATATATATATATATAATATATATATATATATATATATATATATATAGATAGATAGATAGATAGATAGATAGCTATATCTAATAAACAAAGCTGAATGTGTGTATGTATGTGTCGCGGGCGGGGAGGAGGGTGTCAGCACACCGCGCTCACCCCTTCTGCTCGGGTCCGGCTGCTCAGTGGTGGCTCGAGCCGTAGGCCGGATCCCGGGGGTTTTCCTCGAGCGGCACTCCTCGCCCGTGAGTGAAAGGGGGGTTTGGGATGTTGGGATAATGTCCGTGACGCCACCCACGGTTGTGGTGATGTGTAGCACCACCGCTGCTTAATGCGGGGATCCCGGGGATGGTAATGGGGAGCAGCCAGGTGTTGTGTTGCCCCTCCGTGGGTAGGGGTTGGTGATCCCGGGGCCCGGTAATGGCTTGGGAGGTGCAGGGCTTGGTGGGCGCAGGGACGCGGGGACAGCGCTGTGCCTTGCGGCACTGTGGTACTCACTCAGCCTGAGACGTGACACAGTTTGTACGGTAAACCAACGGCTGGTAGGACGGTCCCACAGACGGCTGCTTTGCTTCCCCGGCAGGTGACGGTGATGTCTCTCTTCCCTGCACCTGTATGTACGGATGGTTGCGATGGGTCCCCACCGGTAACCCGCTCCCCGGCTTCAAGCTGGGCCGGAGGAGCACTACACTTTGCCCGCAGGCGCTGGCCCTCAGAGACTGGTGCCCTGGCGGTGGCGGTGCCTCTGTTGTATGGGTTGGGCTGTTGCCTTCAATCGGGACTTGGTTGTTGGGGGAATCTACGTCCCCTTCACTGACGGATTCGGCAAATTTGGCGACTCCTAGCCTTGCCGGGGTCCGAGAGGCCCCTGCCCTGGTGCTGACTGTCCTTCGGAACACTGCTCCAGACCACCGGGCACACAGCCAACGGGGTCCTTCCAGGAACTTCCAAACGGTCCCCCTCCGGACAGTCACCGCCGTCGCTGACCTTGCTGTTCTGGCCCTACACAAAGCTGGGCTCTCAGGCTTGGCACACTCTCTGCTCTGTCACCACTTCTTGCTTTCCTCCTTTACTACTCTTCTTTCCTCCACTTTCCACTTGCTGTTTACTTTAGCCCTGCCTGGGCTACTCCTCCACTCCTTCCACTCCCTCCTCCCTGACTCGACTCCAACTCTAGACTGCCTGGTTTTCCCCGCCTCCAGAGCTGTGATCTCCTTGGTGGGCGGAGCCAACCGCCTGGCCCACCCCCTGGTGTGAATCATCAGCCTCTGGAGGAAGGCAACAAGGATTTTTGGTTCAGCTTAGGTGTGCCTACCTGGGGTGTGGGGTGTGGTGGTGTTGTGACCTGCGACCCCTGGCTTGCCCAGGGCGACACATATGTGTGTATGTGTGTGTGTAATATGTCCGGGATTGGCATCTGCACCGTCGCAGCTACAGCGACAAAATTTTGCACACTCACACATCTGGACCCCGAGAGCATCATAGGTTATGTTGTAAGGCGAAATTTTAACCCCGCGCATTCCAATTTACCAATCAATTTTGCCCCTATGTACATAATGGGGAAAAAGTGAAACGAAAAGTGTATCCGCACCGTCGCATTTACAATCACAAAATTTTGCACAGACACCTCATGTGACCCAGGGAACGTCGTAGACTCTGTTTTGATAGGTAAATTTAACCCCGCGCTTTACAGTTACTCTCCAAAAAACATGCCTTCATTAAAGTAAATGGAGCCTAGAACTACAGGTTATTAGTAGCTGTGATTGGTTGCTATAGGAACAAAAGACATTCATAGTATAAGAAGCTTATATGTGAGGTAATAAGATGTCAGTGAGGAGACGGATAGAGAGAGACAGACAGGGAAAGAGACAGACAGAGACAGACGGTGAAAAAGAGAGACAGACCTGGAAAGAGACAGATGGGGAAAGAGACAGACAGACATGCAGACAGGGACAGAGACAGGCAGACAGGGAAGGAGGAGACAGCCAGAGAGACACACAAAGATAGATGGGGAAAGACACAGACCTTGATAGAGACAGACGGGGAAAGAGATAGAGAAATAGAGACAGACAAAGACAGGCAGACAGGGAAAGAGACAGACAGGAAAACGCACAGACAAAGAGACGGGGAGACAGACGGGGAAAGAGACAGACCTGGGAAAGAGACAGACCTGGAAAGAGACAGATGGGGAAAGAAACAGAGAGATAGAGATAGACAAAGAAAGAGACAGAGACAGGCAGACGAGGAAAGAGGCAGACCTGGAAAGAGACAGACAGGGAAAGAGACAGATGGGGAAAGAGACAGACGGGGAAAGAGACAGATCTGGAAAGACACAGATGGAGCACATTACTTGGCCAATTTAGTTAAATCTGTGTGGAATATCTGTGGTGTTGAAATATATGTTGTGAAATGCTTCTATTAGCTTAGTTTTTGCCTTTTAATAATTACATTTCTATCTATTTGTTTTGTGTTTTTTGTGCGCAGAATACATTTTTGTTAATACATTCTATTTTGTTAACAGTAGTTATTAACCCGGGTGAAGCCGGGTAGTACAGCTAGTATATCTAATATAAAAAGCTGAATGTGTGTATGTGTGTGTGTATGTATGTATGTATGTGTGTATGTCCGGGATTGGCATCTACACCGTCGCCGCTACAGCCACAAAATTTTGCACACTCACACTTCTGGACCCCGAGAGTGTCATAGGCTATGAGACAGACACAGACAGATAAAGAGACAGACACAGACAAAGAGACAGACACAGGGAAACAGACAGACAGGGAAAGAGAGGGAAAGAGACAGACAGAGAAAGAGAGGGAAAGAGACAGACAGGGAAAGAGACAGACAGGGAAAGTGACAGAGATAGATAGACAGACAAGGAAAGGGCTTGAGACAGATGGAGAAAGAGACAGAGACAGTCAGAGACAAACGGAAAGAGACAGACAGACAAAGAGATAGAGAGAGAGACAGGGAAAGAGACAGACAAAGATAGAGAGAGAGACAGAGAGATATAAACAGAGGGGGAGACAGACAGAGAATGGGAGAGAAACAGAGAGACAGTTACTATCCCGGGCGTTAATATATTCTATTTATACATTCTATCCAGGAATGTTAATACATTCTATTTTTTTTAACAGCAGTTATTAACCTGGGCGAAGCCGGGTAGTACAGCTATCTAATATATAAAGCTGAATGTGTGTATGTGTGTGTGTATGTATGTATGTCCGGGATTGGCATCTGCACCGTCACAGCTACAGCCACAAAATTTTGCACACTCACACGTTTGGACCCCGAGAGCGTCATAGGCTATGTTTTGAGGGGAAATTTTAACCCTGTGCTTTACAGTTATTCGCCAAAAAACCTGCCTCCATTAAAGCGAATGGAGCTGGGAGCCACAGTGCAGCCAGAACTTCAGAAGAATGCGCAGCCACGCCATTATATGGAATGTTGGCGTGTCACAATGCAGCCAGGGAAAGAGACAGACACAGACAGGACAAGAGACAGACACAGACAGGGAAAGAGGTAGACACAGACAGGGTAAGAAACAGACATAGACAGGGTAAGAGACAAACACAAAGAGACAGACACAGACAAAGAGACAGACTGACAGGGAAAGAGACAGACAGGGAAAGAGAGAGAAAGCGAAAGACAGGTTAAGAGACAGACACAGACAGGTAAAGAGACAGACACAGACAAAAGAGACAGAGACAGACAGGGAAAGAGAGGGAAACAGACAGGGAAAGAGAGGGAAAGAGACAGACAGGTAAAGAGAGGGAAAGAGACAGACAGGTAAAGAGAGGGAAAGAGACAGACAGGTAAAGAGAGGGAAAGAGACACAGGGAAAGAGAGGGAAAGAGACACAGGGAAAGAGAGGGAAAGAGTGGGAAAGAGACAGACAGGGAAAGAGACAGACAGGGAAAGTGACAGAGATAGATAGACAGACAGGGAAAGAGATAGATAGACAGACAGGGAAAGAGATTGAGACAGATGGAGAAAGAGACAGAGACAGTCAGAGACAGACAGGGAAAGTGACAGACAGACAAAGAGATAGAGAGACAGAGAGATATATATATACAGAGGGGGAGACAGATATTATAATTACATTTCTATCTATTTGTTTTGTGTTTTTTGTGTGCAGAATACATTTTTGTTAATACATTCTATTTTGTTAACAGCAGTTATTAACCCGGGCGAAGCCGGGTAGTACAGCTAGTCTAATATATAAAGCTGAATGTATGTATGTGTTTGTGTGTATGTCTGGGATTGGCATCTGCACCGTCGCAGCTACAGCCACACAATTTTGCACACTCACACTTCTGGACCCTGAGAGCGTCATAGGCTATGTTTTGAGGGGAAATTTTAACCCTGTGCTTTACAGTTATTCGCCAAAAAATCTGCCTCCATTAAAGCGAATGGAGCTGGGAGCCACAGTGCAGCCAGAACTTCAGAAGAATGCGCAGCCACGCCCTTATATGGAATGTTGGCGTGTCACAATGCAGCCAGGGAAAGAGACAGACACAGACAGGGAAAGAGACAGACACAGACAGGGAAAGAGGTAGACACAGACAGGGTAAGAAACAGACATAGACAGGGTAAGAGACAGACACAAAGAGACAGACACAGACAAAGAGACAGACTGACAGGGAAAGAGACAGACAGGGAAAGAGAGAGAAAGCGAGAGACAGGTTAAGAGACAGACACAGACAGGTAAAGAGACAGACACAGACAAAAGAGACAGAGACAGACAGGGAAAGAGAGGGAAAGAGACAGGGAAAGAGACAGATAGGTAAAGACAGGGAAAGAGACAGACAGGTAAAGAGAGGGAAAGAGACAGACAGGTAAAGAGAGGGAAAGAGACACAGGTAAAGAGAGGGAAAGAGACACAGGGAAAGAGAGGGAAAGAGTGGGAAAGAGACAGACAGGGAAAGAGACAGACAGGGAAAGTGACAGAGATAGATAGACAGACAGGGAAAGAGATAGATAGACAGACAGGGAAAGAGATTGAGACAGATGGAGAAAGAGACAGAGACAGTCAGAGACAGACAGGGAAAGTGACAGACAGACAAAGAGATAGAGAGACAGAGAGATATATATACAGAGGGGGAGACAAATATTATAATTACATTTCTATTTGTTTTGTGTTTTTTGTGTGCAGAATACAGTTTTGTTAATACATTCTATTTTGTTAACAGCAGTTATTAACCTGGGCGAAGCCGGGTAGTACAGCTAGTCTAATATATAAAGCTGAATGTGTGTATGTGTGTATGTGTGTGTGTGTGTATGTCTGGGATTGGCATCTGCACCGTCGCAGCTACAGCCACAAAATTTTGCACACTCACACTTCTGGACCCTGAGAGCGTCATAGGCTATGTTTTGAGGGGAAATGTTAACCCCGCGCTTTACAGTTATTCGCCAAAAAACCTGCCTCCATTAAAGTGAATGGAGCTGGGAGCCACAGTGCAGCCAGAACTTCAGAAGATGCGCAGCCACGCCCTTATATGGAATGTTGGCGTGTCACAATGCAGCCAGGGAAAGAAGCAGACACAAACAGGGTAAGAAACAGACATAGACAGGGTAAGAGACAGACACAAAGAGACAGACAAAGAGACAGACTGAAAGGGAAAGAGACAGACAGGGAAAGAGAGGGAAAGAGAGAGACAGGTTAAGAGACAGACAGATAAAGAGACAGACACAGAGACAGGAAAAGAGACAGACAGGGAAAGAGACAGACAGAGAAAGAGAAAGACAGGGAAAGAGACAGACAGGGAAAGAGATAGACAGGCAGGGAAAGAGATTGAGACAGACGGAGAAAGAGACAGAGACAGTCAGAAACAGACAGGGAAAGAGACAGAAGAGACAGACAAAGAGATAGAGAGACAGAGAGATATATACAGAGAGGGAGACAGACAGAGAATGGGAGAGAAACAGAGAGACAGTTACTATCCCGGGCAGCGAATATTGTGTTTAGAATAAATTTTTGTTAATACATTCTATTTTATTAACAACAGTTATTAACCCGGGCGAAGTCAGGTAGTACAGCTAGTATATATATATATATATATATATATATATATATATATATATATATATATATAAAATGTTTGTAAGAAAAATATAAAGCAACTAAGGTTAAGATATTACAATACCCAACCGCAGCAGCCAAGGCTTGTACAATTATAAAACAAAAGCTTGAGGCCATTGGCTACTGTACATGTGGTTTAACCCTAGCAGACAGTCACTCCACATTAGGTCTGTTTCACATGGCAGTGAAAAAGTCTGTGTTTTTCCCTGACTGTTAAAAATGCATATGTCCCTCCGTGTGCCGTGATGGGTTGCCATATGCTATCCATGAGCCGTCATCCGTGAATAGTGATTGCACATGGCGATAAACTCACCTGTCCCCGCTCCTGCTGTCCGTGGTGCTGAACTCTCCGACTCTGCTGTGTTTCCTGCTGCCGCTGACCCCGCTGCAGCTACTTTCGGGTCGGCTGTGCCGTACATAAATAAATATGCATGAGAATAAGCAGCCAGGCGGGAACGAGGAGCCAGCAGAGGCTGAAGACAGCGTCACTGGAGAAGGTGAGTATAAAAAGCTTTTTATTTTCAATGTACATGTTTTTGGGGTACGTGTGTCACAGATCACACCATAGTGTGGTCCGTTGGACATCAGTGATGCCAGAAAAAAACGGATATGTCTCCATGCGGAGCACACGGACACGCTTGTACACCGCACGGAGACATGGTCAGTGAAAAATCACTGATGTATGCGCAACCCATTGATTTTTAAGGGGTTTCCGTATGTCCATGATTCTGGTACGTATAAAAACTGTCACATACGTACCAGATTCACTGACGTGGGAAAGAGCCCTAAGGCCATGTGCGCACGTTGCTTTTTATCATGCGTTTCCGCAGAATTTTGAGCTGCAGCGCTTTAATGCAAAATTGCGTGCATTTTGATTTCCAGACAAAGTTTATGGAAAATAGGGCTTTCTTATGCGCACGATGCTTTCATAATTGCAGCATTTTTGATTGTCAAAAATTTGTCAAAAACTCTGCGTTTGAAGAAGCAACATGTCAATTGTTTTTGCCATTTTGACTGCGCTCTACACCCATTGAAATCAATGAGTTGTAGAAAAACAAATGTTAAGCAGTGCGTTTGCACTGCATTATTGTAGCGATCCGCATGTTTTTTTTACATAACAAAGGCAGGTCTTTCGTCTCTCTCTCTCTCTGTCGGTCGGTCTGTTGATCGGTCTCTCTCTCTCTCTCTCTATGTCTCTATCTCTCTCTGTCCATGTCGGTCTCTCCCTCAAATCTAATACTCACCAATCCACGATCACCGGCGCGGCGCTGCATGGCATTCACACTGTGGCGGCTACTCCTCTTTTGAAAATGCCGGCCGCTCATTAATCCATCACGTATTCCCTGCTTCCCTCGCCCACCGGCGCCTATGATTGGTTGCAGGCAGACACGTCCCTACGCTGAGTGACAGCTGTCTCACTGCAACCAATCACAGCTGCCGGTGGGCGTGTCTATATTGAGCAGTAAAAAAAGATAAATAAATAATTAAAAAAAAAAACTACGTGCGGTCCCCCCAATTTGGATACCAGCCAGGGTAAAGCCACATGGCTGAAGGCTGGTATTCTCAGGATGGGGAGCTCCACGTTTTGGGGAGCCCCCAAGCCTAACAATATCAGCCAGCAGCCACCCGGAATTGCCGCATCCATTAGATGCGACAGTCCCGGGACTTTACCCGGCTCATCCCGAATTGCCCTGGTGCGGTGGCAAACGGGGTAATAAGGAGTTAATGGCAGTAGCCCATAGCTGCCACTAAGTCCTAGGTTAATCATGGCAGGCGTCTCTCCGAGATGCCTTCCATGATTAACCTGTAAGTTAAAGAAAATAAACGCACACATCCAAAAAATTCTTTATTTGTAATGAAAGACAAAAAACACCCTCGTTCACCACTTTATTAACCCCTCAAAAACACCTCCAGGTCCGATGTAATCCACGCAAGGTGCCACAACGCTTTCAGCTCTGCTACATCGGAAGCTGACAGGAGCGGCAGTAGAACACCTCCGCTCCTGTCAGCTCCATGCACCAACTGAAATGAGTCGCGTGATCAGCTGTGCTGTCACTGAGGTTACTCGCAGCCACCGCTCTCAGGTGGAGGACTGTTGCTGTGGACGCGAGTAACCTGAGTGAAAGCACAGCTGATCGCGCTGCTCACTGCAGTCACTCAGGGGATTTGCGATCATAGGTGAGTCCTTCACGTGTGACCGCAAATCAAGCTGCGACACACGCACACAGCCGCGCGAGCACAATGAAGTCGGCTGAAGTTCATCCGAGTTCATTCTGATCGTGCGGCTCTGTCTCGCAGCCAGCCATGCTCTTTTTGACAGTGCCACTCGACTCTGCTGCAAGTCTATGGGGATACTGCAGAGCCGAGTGGGACTGCACTGTGACAAATGTGAATTCTGGATGCTTTTCCCACTCTATCTATGGCAGAGCAAGCATCCAGAACGTATGAATTCTCCAGGAATGTGTGCACATTTCGTTCTGCCGAATGCGTCTCAGAACGCAGATTTTCGGCTGCGTTCTGAGACGCACATGGAGTGACTTGCACGCTGCGGAATAGAACGCAACGTGCGCACATGGCCTAAAAGTGGATTCACATGTTAAAGATTTTCTTGCAGAAATTTGAGAGTGAACATTTCTTTCATTCATCTAAATGGATTGTATAGCAGCAAGTGCAAGCTTTTCTGCAAGTTCTATTGAAATGAATAGGACTGTATGAGTCAGTGACAGGTGTCATATAAGAAGGTCGCTATGTATCCCCCAGAATGTGTTGGAAGACCTTTAAATTTTGCAGAGATCTGTAGAGTTGGTAGTGAGACAAATATCTTCCTCCAGTTCAGGTCTTGCAACAGGCTCATGCTGGGGAAATTTCCTTTTATCTTGCAGTGCAAAGCTGTGGCGTCCGCCTGGGACCCCAGACACAGTGTGATAGTAATGGACAGACTAGCGGCAAGCTGCCCATTCAGGAGGATCCCGAGAACCCCAAAATTCTTTAAAATGGGTGTGGTCAGCCAGTGGTCCTGCAAGTCCCAGTTCATACTAAGCTTGGTAGGTGGGTAAGACTGCACCCACCGTAACTACTGGTACTGACTCCTCCCCTATCACCAGCATTGCTTACCGTTGGAATACTTCAGTGCCTGGTGACCGGAGCAGTTGTCGCAGGAGCAGACTCTGGCGGAGACGTGACAACAGCATGGTGTGTCTGAGTTGTGCTCCAGGCTGGTGGAACAGCAGGTGTTGTATTAAGCTGGCTGTGTGGAGTCACACAGGCCAGTACTGAGAGACTTGGACATTGTAACCAGATCCTGAACTCAAGATTCCTACAGCGGTGAAGGTGTCAACCAGGACATTTGTAGGATTGTGTAAGCATGAACTGGCTGTGCTCCGGGTATCCAGGTCTGTAACGTTTGTGTTGTGTGAATAAAAGACTGTTTCATGTAAACAAGATCCTGAGTCACTGCCTCACTCTACTGACTATAGAAAGCCTTTGCCTCACAACAGTTAAAAACTAGCAGAAAGGAAAGACAAAAGGAAGTGCAATTGGGTCTTATCTTGAGATAAATATGTCTCTACGTCCAATATACAGTGCCTACAAGTAGTATTCAACCCCCTGCAGATTTAGCAGGTTTACACATTCGGAATTAACTTGGCATTGTGACATTTGGACTGTAGATCAGCCTGGAAGTGTGAAATGCACTGCAGCAAAAAAGAATGTTATTTCTTTTTTTATTTTTTTTTTTAAATTGTCAACAGTTTATTCAGAGGGTCATTTATTATTCAACCCCTCAAACCACAAGAATTCTGTTTGGTTCCCCTAAAGTATTAAGAAGTATTTCAGGCACAAAGAACAATGAGCTTCACATGTTTGGATTAATTATCTCTTTTTCCAGCCTTTTCTGACTAATTAAGACCCTCCCCAAACTTGTGAACAGCACTCATACTTGGTCAACATGGGAAAGACAAAGGAGCACTCCAAGGCCATCAGAGACAAGATCGTGGAGGGTCACAAGGCTGGCAAGGGGTGCAAAACCCTTTCCAAGGAGTTGGGCCTACCTGTCTCCACTGTTAGGAACATCATCCGGAAGTGGAAGGCTTATGGAACTACTGTTAGCCTTTCACGGCCTAGACAGCCTTTGAAAGTTTCCACCCGTGCTGAGGCCAGGCTTGTCCGAAGAGTCAAGGCTAACCCAAGAACAACAAGGAAGGAGCTCCGGGAAGATCTCATGGCAGTGGGGACATTGGTTTCAGTCAATACCATAAGTAACGTACTCCACCGCAATGGTCTTTGTTCCAGACGAGCCCGTAAGGTACCTTTACTTTCAAAGCGTCATGTCAAGGCTCATCTACAGTTTGCTCATGATCACTTGGAGGACTCTGAGACAGACTGGTTCAAGGTTCTCTGGTCTGATGAGACCAAGATCGAGATCGTTGGTGCCAACCACATGTGAAGCCCCACAGGTGTAGTGTCGGTGCATTACCTTCAGGGACTCCACTCAGCTGGATCTCCGTCACTGGTAGGAAATCTTCTGTTGATCGTGACGCCACTCTCAGTATTGCGGTCAGTGGGGACCGCCACTGCAGATTAAGGGACGCCTGGGGCTGATGATATGTGCAGTTAGTTGGAATAGCCTCCTGAGAGTGAGGCAAGCCCCAGGGCCCTGTGTAGGTGCGTAGTACCACAAGTCGCAGAATGACCACACAGGCAGGATGTCTTTTAGGGTTTTTACTCACATTTGATGGCAGGGTGAGTAACCCGGGCGTAGCTGGGATGAACCAGATGGGAACCAGGTATCCTTCAGGCTGACTTTATGAGGGTGACTACTGACTCGCCTTCCTTAGCCCTTGGTGGTTTGGGGTAACCCCGACTTTGAGTCCCTATGGGGGTCACCCAGGGAAGATGCTGTCTCTCCCCCTTCTGTTTGCCGTTTGCTTGTTCCCCGGACCAGGCCACTCCAGCTGCTTGCCTCCTGTGACCTATGGGCCCTAACTGTGGTTACGTGGCTGCGGCTTTTGTGGTGTTGTGGTGTGGGCTTTGAGAGCCCCACACCGGCAGGTTTAGCAGAAGAAAGCTGGATCTATCTTCGCTTCGGGATCTGCCGCCCGGTTGGGCCTGGTGCTCTCTAGCAGTCTCCTTACTTCCCACTCCGTGCTCTCTCTCTAGCTGAAGCTGGCTTTCAGGTAGCACTCCTAGTTGACCGTTCTCCCCCGTCGGTAGCCACTGCGCGGGCGCTGTTAGACAGCATCAACCCCACAGGTCTGCTCCTCACTGAGCCCTCTGGAGTTCTCCTCTAACTGACTCACTGCTCCTCCTCTCCTGTTCTTGCCTACGCCACCTAGCAACCAGACTCTCCACCACACCCCTTGAGAGGAGATGGAGGCTTTTGACCCCCTGCCACTATTCCAGTGGAGGTATAGGCTTTGCCCCCTCCTGGGATCCCCAGGGGTCCTCTCATGGGTACATGTGTGAGACCTGATCACTATGCGCCTGTGTACCACACCCCGGTCAGCCTTCTGGATTACCTGTATTGTACTGTTCCCAGCATGGGTGCAGTACTCAGTGGTGCCTGACCAGGTCAGGGGCGCCACATTCCCCCTTAGTTATCACCAGCACGTCCTCGGGCTGCAAGACAACATTTTAAAATGCATAAAACATTAAAACATGTAAAACATTTAAAAGCACCAGGTACCATACATCACCACCCTCCACCCACAAGTCCGTTAACCCACCCAAAACCCTCTCACGTTGGCCGCGGCTTCAGCCACTTCTGGCAGGATGTAGAGGCGGCTTTCATGGGCTGGTGGTCTTCAGGGTATACCTGGCCTGGTGGATCCGCGCCTTCAGCCTCTTCTGGCAGGATGTAGAGGCGGCCTCCACAGTTGGTGCTGACCAGGTACCCTCTTTGTGGTGGAGAGCCAGGCCCCATAAACAGGCATGCTCTCTGGTCGCAGGTGAGCCAAGGCCCTATATACGGACGGGCTCCTCCTGGTTGCAGACGAGCCAAGCCCCTAAACAGGCTGACTCTGGTGGTGGTGGTGCCCTCTGGTGTAACTATTTACACTGCGAGAGTTTGTGGCTATAGCCAGTTCATAGCCTTAAGGTTTATGGTTTTTCTCACAATAGTTTTTGTGGGCACATGCTTAAACGTGAACGTTGCAAAACAAAACTTTTCAAAACTTCAACTGGTAACTTCTTTCTTTACTTTACTCCTCTTTACCAGGGCTTGAGCCTGTATGGCTGCGGCACCTGCTGCTTTCCTGCTCTCTGTCGTCGTCGGTGGTCGTCTCATCCGTAGGTTCTTTTTCTCTGCTTTCTCTATCTCTGTCTTTTCTTCCTTCTCTTTCTTTAGGACTTTGTGTTACGTCCAGGGCATACAATCCTCTTTCGCCTTGATGCATAGTAAACTGGACTGAATCTCCCATCTTTAGATTTCTGCCAGGGTGTCCTCTAGGCAGATGAGCTCTCACATCTCTTCTGTTGACAAATATCCCTTCTTTGATACCAGGAGCTACAATGAATCCATATCCACTTCTCAAATTGAAATCCTCCACTACTCCTCTGCAAAGGGGTCCTCTGACCTGGGCTTTGGCTCTTCTCAGGGACCGTTTTTCTTGTAGGTCTCTGGCTGTGACTTCTCTCTGCTCTGGAGACTGTGGTGCAGGGGACAGCGTTGTTCTGTTGCGACGCCTTGTCTTGCGGGCTGGGTTCTGCGATGTGCAGCTTACAAGCTCCCAGGTGAGGTTTTGGGGCAGATCTTCCTCAGCCGACGGTGTCAGATCTTCCTCGCCCCAGCGGGAATACGGCAGCATCTCCGGCTCTGGGCATGAATCCACTACTGGTATCTCCTGAGTCAGCTCCTCAGTTTCCTGGCCTCCTCTCCCCCTTAGTTCTTCTTGGCACCCCTTTGGTGGCGGTGCTGGGGATGAACTTCCTTCAACAGGCCCAGGCGGGGGACTCTTTGGCGTGGTTGCTGCAGGGGTTGCCGGAATCCTCTTGGGGGTGTGCGGAGGGAGTATGTACTGGTCCACCAACCATTGTGGAAACTTGGCCTCCATGTCAGCCTTCAGCTGCCAGTATGCGGGGTCCTCCCCCAGCGTGGGCTTTCCAGCAGGGACCTCTTTGGACTGGGGAGCGGTGTCTGCTCTGGCCTTGCAGGCCGGGGTAAATAAGGGTACGTCTGTCTTTTCTTGGCGGGCCGCGCCTGGCATGGCGGCGGCCTGGTCTTGGCGGGCCGCGCCTGGCATGGCGGCGGCCTGGATCAGCGTCGCTGTTGCAGTGGGCTCTGTGCAGGCTGAGCTGGCCGTCGCTGCAGCAGTCTGGGCTTGGCGGGCCGCGCCTGGCGTGGCTGCGGCCTGGTTCAGCACCTCACTTGCGGCGCGGACGAGCGTTGCTGCTGCGGTGGGGTCTCGGCGGGCCGGGCCTAGCATGGCGGCGGCCTGGGTCAGCGTTACGCCTGCGGCGCGGATGAGGGTCGCGGTGGCAGCCGGTTCTTTGCGGTCCGGACTGGGCGTTACTGCAGGGACCGGGTCTTGGTGGGCCGAGCAGGGCATCGCTGCGGCGGCCTGGGCTTGGCGGGCCGCACCTGGCGTGGCTGCGGCCTGGTTCAGCGTCGCTGCGCCGGGCGCCTCTTCAGGGACCGCGGGCGTGGCAGCAGGGGTCGGGGCATCCGGGCCGGCAGGGGCAACACAGGACTCACCCATCGTTGGCAGCATCGGGGTCTGAGTCGTTGCCACTCGGTCTGGCGCTCGGCGCGCGGCTCTCCCTTCATAGGCCTGAACCGCGGCAGCCATCTCCAGAAGTTCCATGCGTTCTTCTCTGATCTGTTCCACGACCCGGGTCTCCAGTCGGTCGCAGAACTGGGCCAGCTCCCGATACCACCAGGCAGCGGAGCCCGGCTCTGGGTTTCTGCGGTCAGACGCCATTTCTTCTGTGCCCTCTTCTGCACAATTTCCCAGCAGTGGACTCGTCGTTGCCTCTAGTAGCAAGCTGTTCAGTTTCCGCTCTGCCTCTTGCAGCAGCTCCTCTCCCAGCAGCAGGCTTCTGGCTCCCTTTCTGTCCCGACGTCTCTGGACGCTTCCGCTCTCTTCACAAGCGAGGTCCGAACTCTGCAGGGGATCTCTGGGTAGCCACACCTCTTCGTGGGCGGTAACTTCTTCCAGCGCGGGCTGCTGTTGTTCTTCAGCGCGCTTTTCATGGTGGCAATATGGCGGCGCTTCCAATTTTTCAAGCGGACCGCCCAGGCACATGGTCACCTGTCTGGACAGGTCTAGTCCTCATCCTGTTCGTGACGCCAGATGTGGAGCCCCGCAAACGCTGTGTCAGTGCATTACCTTCAGGGACTCCACTCAGCTGGATCTCCGTCACTGGTAGGAAATCTTCTGTTGATCGTGACGCCACTCTCAGTATTGCGGTCAGTAGGGACCGCCACTGCAGATTAAGGGACGCCTGGGGCTGATGATATGTGCAGTTAGTTGGAATAGCCTCCTGAGAGTGAGGCAAGCCCCAGGGCCCTGTGTAGGTGCGTAGTACCACAAGTCGCAGAATGACCACACAGGCAGGATGTCTTTTAGGGTTTTTACTCACATTTGATGGCAGGGTGAGTAACCCGGGCGTAGCTGGGATGAACCAGATGGGAACCAGGTATCCTTCAGGCTGACTTTATGAGGGTGACTACTGACTCGCCTTCCTTAGCCCTTGGTGGTTTGGGGTAACCCCGACTTTGAGTCCCTATGGGGGTCACCCAGGGAAGATGCTGTCTCTCCCCCTTCTGTTTGCCGTTTGCTTGTTCCCCGGACCAGGCCACTCCAGCTGCTTGCCTCCTGTGACCTATGGGCCCTAACTGTGGTTACGTGGCTGCGGCTTTTGTGGTGTTGTGGTGTGGGCTTTGAGAGCCCCACACCGGCAGGTTTAGCAGAAGAAAGCTGGATCTATCTTCGCTTCGGGATCTGCCGCCCGGTTGGGCCTGGTGCTCTCTAGCAGTCTCCTTACTTCCCACTCCGTGCTCTCTCTCTAGCTGAAGCTGGCTTTCAGGTAGCACTCCTAGTTGACCGTTCTCCCCCGTCGGTAGCCACTGCACGGGCGCTGTTAGACAGCATCAACCCCACAGGTCTGCTCCTCACTGAGCCCTCTGGAGTTCTCCTCTAACTGACTCACTGCTCCTCCTCTCCTGTTCTTGCCTACGCCACCTAGCAACCAGACTCTCCACCACACCCCTTGAGAGGAGATGGAGGCTTTTGACCCCCTGCCACTATTCCAGTGGAGGTATAGGCTTTGCCCCCTCCTGGGATCCCCAGGGGTCCTCTCATGGGTACATGTGTGAGACCTGATCACTATGCGCCTGTGTACCACACCCCGGTCAGCCTTCTGGATTACCTGTATTGTACTGTTCCCAGCATGGGTGCAGTACTCAGTGGTGCCTGACCAGGTCAGGGGCGCCACACACACACGTGACGTTTGGAGACTGGATGGCACTGCATACGACCCCAAGAATACCATCCCTACAGTCAAGCATGGTGGTGGAAGCATCATGCTGTGGGGCTGTTTCTCAGCCAAGGGGCCTGGCCATCTGGTCCGCATCCAAGGGAAGATGGATAGCACGGCCTACCTGGAGATTTTGGCCAAGAACCTCCGCTCCTCCATCAAGGATCTTAAGATGGGTCGTCATTTCATCTTCCAACAAGACAACGACCCAAAGCACACAGCCAAGAAAACCAAGGCCTGGTTCAAGAGGGAAAAAATCAAGATGTTGCAGTGGCCTAGTCAGTCTCCTGACCTTAACCCAATTGAAAACTTGTGGAAGGAGCTCAAGATTAAAGTCCACATGAGACACCCAAAGAACCTAGATAACTTGGAGAAGATCTGCATGGAGGAGTGGGCCAAGATAACTCCAGAGACCTGTGCCGGCCTGATCAGGTCTTATAAAAGACGATTATTAGCTGTAATTGCAAACAAGGTTTATTCCACAAAATATTAAACCTAGGGGTTGAATAATAATTGACCCACACTTTTATGTTGAAAATTTATTAAAATTTAACTGAGTAACATAACTTGTTGGTTTGTAAGGTTTATGCATCTGTTAATAAATCATGCTCTTGTTTGAAGTTTGCAGGCTCTAACTTATTTGCATCTTATCAAACCTGCTAAATCTGCAGGGGCTTGAATACTACTTGTAGGCACTGTATATACTGTATACACTGAAAACCCCTCAAAAAACTGCATTTCCAAATAGAACACAGAAAGTGTGAACAGGTGTCAGCTACTACAACTAAACGAAACACAACAAAAGAATACAGCAGCACTTTGCAAACACCTAGACACATGCAAACATAGAATTCACGAAATCTAATCTACATAAATGATATATGGAACATACTTTAGAAAAATGATGGCACTTAGAGCACAAATTGGTCAATTCATCTGCGCCCATCTACCGCGGCAAGGTGACCTTTATTTGACGGTACCCTATCCTATTTTAATGGCTCTCCTGGACTAAAAGTCTACAAATATATGGGTAGATAAGGTCTGACACTAATTAAAACCCCCCTGGGGCTGATGGGAGGAGAGGACAGTCGTAATAGGAGGCTGTCTATACCTCCAATTTATACTGAAAAAGACCCAAATATTGCACCTACAAATAGAACATAGCAAGTCTCAACAGGTGCCAGCTGCTATAACTTTTTATACTACAGAAAAGCTTTGACTCTGGGCTAAAAAATAGCTGCAACTATTTACATGCATTTTTTTTTTTATTTTTTAGGTTCTACATAGAAGTATCACAGAAAAGGAAACAGCCATTACCAACACAACAACAGATTGCCTTCATGGAGGAAGTGGTTGCTAGGATTTGACATGAACACAGATAGATCTCGCAGAACACTGGTGTCTGTCATGTGAGGTGCATTCATATAGTGTTGCTGAGCAGCCTCCCTTATCTAATAGTATGGGCATCATTATTAGGTTGTAAGCCAGACACTGTCCATCACACGTACTGTGTGACTGGAGCCCTATGCAAGCTTATCTGTTCATGCCAAATACTAGCAACCACCTCCTCCATGAATTGATGGCTTGTGAGTGGATGTTTCATCAGTATTTTGCACCTGTGCTGCTCCCACATTTATCATGGGGGCCTGCTGCATCCTGCTAGTTCATTGATTATCTGAATTTGTGTTGGTAATGGCTTTTACTAAGCATTTACACTATATGTGAATATGGCCTACATGTTCAAGCAAAGTGGATGTGATTTTCTGAAATCTCCATCCACTGTGTGTCTAAACATGCTACTGAACTGTGCGGTTTTGATGTTTTTTTTTCTCTATAAGCTTCTATGTAGAGTCTGGAAAAAAATCACAAATAAAAAAATTAAATTTTTAAGCGAAGAATCAAACTTGTTTGTAGTATTTACATCTGCACCAAAAAAAAGTATTAAATAAGGAGGAAAACACGCAATTATCAAAGAAGCCTGTTATTGTGTTATGTGGTGCGGACACCTGGAGAGAACATGGGGGAAAAATGCAGCATTTACGCTACATGTGAACAGCGTTTTTTTCCACTTTTTAGAGGTTTAATAGAGAAAAATAATATCGCATCATGTTTTTACGTCAGTTTACAATCACCATAAACAATCTGATTGTTGTGTTTTTTTGATCGTTACGATCACTGCACAAGGATACCAAATATGTCTCCTATTTGCTGATTTGTAATGTTTATTATTTTTTATTTAAAAAAAAAATGCATTAAAATATCATTATTTCAATTGTTTTTTAGTTTGCTTTTTATTAGTAATGTTATAGGAAGAAATCTTTTATTCTCAATCTAGGATACAGGGACATAGAAATACACTGATACAGTGGAACCTTGGTTAACGAGAACAATCCGTTCTGGGAGTGTGCTTGTAAACCAAGTTACTCGTCTAGCAAAGCAAGATTTCCCATAGGAAATCATTGGAATGCAAACAATTCGTTCCACAACTTGTTCACTGTCCCATTTCACACATGCACAAATACACACAAACACGCACGCACACACATATTATGCTCACGTTACCTTCCGTTCCATCGCCGGCCTCCTGGTTCTTGCAGTTTTCCGGTACAGGATGTGTATCGGGTAACCATCGCGATCGATGCCGGAGCTTCCACTGCCAGAGCGCTGACATGAAAGGCAGGAGCTGCTTGCCTCTGATTGGCCAGCGCGCTGCCTTTGAGTAGCGGCTGACAGCGAAAGTTTCTCCATCATCGCGATGGTTACCCGATACACATCCTGTAGCGGCGAACTACAAGAATCGGGAGGCCGGCGAGGGAACGGAAGGTAAGGTGAGGATAATATGTGTGTGTGCGTGCATGTTTGTGTGTGTGTGTGTTTGTGTGTGTTTATGTGGACTGCAAGAGCGGGTTAGAGCGCAGTGGAGGTACGGAACCAGAAGTGTGTGCGGTGAGTATTTGCTTGTACGGAAAAGCTTGCTCGTAAACTGAGTTACAAATTTACAGCAAGCTTTGCTCGTAAAGCGAAATACTCGCTAACTGAGTTACTTGTTAACCGAGGTCCACTGTATATTTAATGTATCTCTATGTACCAGTATAATCTACATGAAGAATCAGAGCCAGAAATGCAGTTTCAAGTTTACACTCATAAAAAGAGAAAATTACATTTTTTCAATAAGAAAGAAATAACTAGAAAGAAAGATCATTCAACAAGATTATCCTTAACTGAAAACTTGGGACTCCAAATATCCACCAAGCCAGGAATGTAACCAGCAATGAATGCATTTGCATGGTGAGTATAAATAACCCCTCCCAGAATGTGATAGGGGAAACCAAATGAGAAAGTGAACACACCTGAATGGAAATAAAATGGAAAGGAAAGACAAGAGAACTATCAGCAATAGGACAAAACGGGCTCTGGTGCAACAGAAAGGTATGCTAACTACACAAGCATAGGTCACTGGACTGAATCCCAAAGTTGAGCCATGACCTCAGTACTGCAGCCAGGCACCTTCATATTCTTCCAGGAAGATTGGAAGCTATGAAACAAGTGATGGTACTCTTTAAGAGACAATTTATATATTTATTAAGAAATAAAATTATTTTCTTTGACTTAAAATGACCATAGAAACAATTATTATAACCAAAGCAGTATGCTTGGAAAAAGTGTGTATTTCCTGTAGTGTTTGCCTGCATCTAATTAACACATGTTAATGAGATCTCAGGTCTACAAACAATATCTTGCCTGGCAATGTATCAAAGTGTCTAATCTTTCAGTATTTCCAATATTTTCCATAATAAAATGAAACCGCACATGTCACACACAGTCTACGATGACATAGATATATTAGCTTTACTTTTGCTTTGGTCATTGACAGTATACTTATCAAAGGTTATTCTGCTTCTCTTTCTGCCTTCAACTGGCTCCAAACATTAGCAATTCCAGGCACCGTCTTCTGTCTAAAGGCCACTTCACACATAACGAGATCGTAAACGAGATCGTTACTACGTCACAGTTTCTGTGACGCAAGAACGACTTCAATTGCGATCTCGTCACGTTTGACACGTACCAACGATTCACCCCCTGCTGCGAAATCGCTGATCGATGCCGAACAGCTTGGGCCATTTCTGGCTCGTTGGAGTCCTGCTGGGCTGCATGAATCTGTATGTTTGACACCCTATTAACGATTTCGTTGACGACCTAGATGAGATGCACGAAGGCGTGTTGTTGCGTCCCCGTTTCCGCGCCCCTCTCTGCACCGATTGGTTAGCTCCAGGTGCAGGTGCGGCTTCGATCCGAAAAACACACCAACAAAGCGACCGGGTACAATGGACGAAGGAATCAGGGTGGAGACGCAGGTTCTATCTCAAAGCAAAGCGCAAAAGAAGTGACAAAGGGTGACGCGATCCAAAATTTAACCGCTAGATACGCCCCCAATCAGAACGCAGTATTGGCCGCCAATGAAAGCGGAGGGGGGTATGGAAAAGGCGACGCAAATGCACGCCTACGTGACTCACTGCATTTTACTACGCCCCTAATGGGATTAGAATCGTTAACATAGTTGCTGTGTGACAGGGTCCCAGCGATTTGAAAGATCGTTATACGGGACGCATGCTCGTTCATAAACTCGTTATGTGTGACACCCAACATGCGATTTCAACAACGACTCATAAACGATCCAGAAAGTGTGACGTAGTAGCGATCTCGTTCACGATCTCGTTATGTGTGACTGGACCTTTAGAATGACACTAGTAGAGACAGGCGAAGGATGCAGACAGACAGGCACCTTGTATTGCTTCCCTTCTTGAACTAGGTTCAATTCACTTGTAATTCACTAGGACCAGAGTCAGTGGACATCATTGATAAATGAGAGCCTGAAATCAGTTTTTGTTATAAACTTGCTTCCACTGTTGATCATTTTTATATGGTACCATATACAAGTGCATCTCAATAAATTAGAATATCATCAAAAAGTTAATTTATTTCAGTAATTCAATACAAAAAGGGAAATGCATATATTACATAGAGTCATTACACACAGAGTGATCTATTTCACGTGTTAATTTATGTTATGTTGATGATTATGGGTTACAGCCAATGAAAACCCAAAAGTCATTATCTCAGAAAATTAGAATATTATACAAGACCAACTGAAAAAAATATTTTAAACTCAGAAATATTGGCGTCTACTGAAAAGTCTGCCCAGTAAATGCACTCAATACTTGGTCGGGGTTTCTTTTGCCTGAATTACTGCATCAATGCGGCGTGGCATGGAGGCGATCAGCCTGTGGCACTGCTGAGGTGTTATGGAAGCCCAGGTTGCTTTGATAGCAATCTTCAGGTTGTCCGCATTGTTGGGTCTGTTGTCTCTCATCTTTCTCTTGACAATATCCCATAGACTCTCTATAGGTTTTAGGTCAGGTGAGTTTGCTGGCCAATCAAGCACAGTGAGACTGTGGTTATTAAAACAGGTATTGGTACTTTTGGCAGTGTGGACAGGTGCCACGTCCCACTGGAAAATGAAATTTCCATCTCCCGAAGGCCTGTTGGCAAAGTGAAGCTTGAAATGTTCTAAATATTCCTAGTAGATGGCTGCACTGTCTTTGTTCTTGATAAAAAACAGTGGACCTACACCAGCAGATGACATGGCTGTCAAAACCACTGATTGTGAAAACTTCACACTAGACCTCAAGCAGCTTGGATTGTGGCCTCTCCACTCTTCCTCCAAACTTTGAAACCGTAATTTCAAAATGAAATACTAAATTTACTTTCACCTGAAAACAACACCTTGGACCACTGAGCAACAGTCCAGTTCTTTTCCTCCTTGGCCCAGGTAAGACGCTTCTAGTGTTGTCTATTGGTCATGAGTCGCTTGACACAAGGAATGCGACAGGTGTAGCCCATGTCCTGGATATGTCTGTGTGTGGTGGCTCTTGAATCACTGACTGCAGCAGCAGTCCACTACTTGTGAATCTCCCGCAAAATTTTGAATGGCCTTTTCTTAACAATCCTATCAAGGCTGCGGTTATCCCGGTTGCTTGTGCACCTTTTTCTAACACACTTTTTCCTTCCACTTAGCTTTCCATTAATATGCTTGGACCCAGCACTCTGTAAACAGCCAGGTTCTTTAGCAATAAACGTTTGTGGCTTACCCTTCTTGTGGAGTGTGTCAATGACTGCCTTCTGGGCATCTGTCAAGACAGTAGTCTTTTCTATGATTGGGTAGCCCACTGAACCAGACTGAGGGTCCATTTTAAATGCCTAGGAAGCCTTTGCAGTTGTCTTGTGTTAAATATTCTAATTTTCTGAGAAAATGTCTTTTGAGTTTTCATTGGCTGTAAGCCATAATCATCAACATTAACAGAAATAAACACTTGAAATAGATCTCTCTGTGTGTAATGACTCTATATAATATATGCGTTTCCTTTTTTGTATTGAATTACTGAAATAAATTAACTTTTTGATGATATTTTAATTTATTGAGATACACTTGTTTTTAAATAAAAAGTCCATTCTTCAAACGAACCACTAGCTGCTCCACATGTAACAGGCTGGCAAATCATTTTTTACTGTTTATTTTTCAGTTTTGTTGTGTATACTAGATCATTTAGACGAGCCAATAATTGGGAATGACTGTTCACTAATTATTAGCTTGTGTGAATATGCCAGCCATTACTCAACAGATGAACAAAATGCAGTTGGGTGGTTTCGTCGTTCATGCAAGAATGTATACAATAATAGACCACAGGGATGGCTGAATGGCAAATAGAAACTTAAAATAGGAAATTGGGACTAATTAAAAAGACAGCCAGAATGTTTTTAGATATATTTTTGTGCCCAGTAAACCCATTTAATGGCTCTTGCTTTGATAAATAAGAGACTGAAGTGGGTGACAGCCACTATGGAAAACAGTTTTCATTAGACAACCCTTTGAATCCATTCCCGACATCCATGGAAAATGTACAATGCATGTGTTTGTAATTAATCAAAACTGTTTGTCCAAATATCCAATACAGAGAGCACTTCAATGTATCAGATTAAAGACTAAAGCGGGCTTTACACTCTACGATTTCGCAAAAGCGATCTCGTTGGGGTCACGGATTTTGTGACGCACATCCGGCCGCTGTAGCGATGTCGTAGCGTGTGACTTCTAGGAGCGATTTTGGATCGTTACAAAAACGTCCAAAATCGCTCCTCGCTGACATGGGGGTCCGCTGCCAGTTATCGCTGCTGTCGCTGGGGCAAAGTTGATCCTCGTCCCTGCGGCAGCACGCATCGCTACGTGTGACGCTGCAGGAACGAGGATCATCTCCTTACCTGCCTCTGGCCACAATGCGGAAGGAAGGAGGTGGGCGGGATGTTATGTCCCGCTCATCTCCGCCCCTCCGCTTTCATTGGGCGGCCGATTAGTGACGTCGCTGTGACTCCGAACGGACCGCCCCCTTAGAAAGGAGGCGGTTCGCCGGTCACAGCGATGTCAAAGGGCAGGTAAGTACTGTGACGGGGGTGCGCGATTTTGTGCGCGACGGGCACAAACGATGGGGCCGGGTCTCATGCTAGCGATATCGGGCAGGATATCGCAGCATGTAAAGCCACCCTAAGCCCAATCTTAGTTGGATATGGAGCAAATAGAAGTGACTGAGTCAAAGAACATTCAAAATATTTTATTTAGTCAATCAATTAAAATGAACAGGTAAAATTGCCTCACACATAAGGGACGCTGGCCTAAGGATGTAAATGTAAATAATGAGATGTATATCACAGGATATGTAAAGTGCAATTGCTGATACTTGTAAATCCCAAGTTATATCCCAAAGTCTTTTAAATACATAAAATTTGAGTTGCAAGCAGGTTATAGATATAAATATAAGGATTACCTTGAGAACTTAATAAAGATGGAAACACTCGGTCTCAGTATGACCGCACTTTGCGTTGTTCTAAACGCATGTAAAAACGCTAATTGATGCCCAAGTTGATTTTTGTCTTTTTGGCTTTTTGCCCATAGAAGCAGCTAAAACGCATCCGTTTGCATTGCTTTTCCATCGCTTTTGTGATGCATTATGTGCTTTTTGTTATATTTCTATGTGCGTTTTGATCGTAATTAAAAGGCTGCGTTTGTGCGCACCGATTTTAAAGAAATAAAGTTGTTTGTTCAATTTGTGAAGTATTTGGAAAAAAAACCCCAGACTAATCATTTTCGTAACATCTAATTTCAACCTTCTATACCACGCCATAGTTTGAGATTATGCGTTCACAAACACTACCCCCAAATTACAATGGACAAGGATGTTTTCAGATCGCACAAGGCAACGATTTATATTTTAAAGGATGTGACATTAGTCTGATCTTTGCTGAGGTCACTTCCTACCGCAATTAGGTTGCGTTTTCATTGTTTGAAACGCAAAGGATACGCAAGTGAAAAGCATATAAAACGTTGTTATTTTCATTTTGCACAAATGGATACGTTTTACATTGACATCAATGTTACCAAGACATACCTAAAATGGCAAAAAGAATTGACATGCTGCTTCTTTGAACGCATGGTTTTTGCCATAAAATATGCAAATTAAACGCAGCGCTTAGAAACGCTAAGTGCGGACTGAAAAACCACATTTTCCATAGACTTTGCTGGAAAATCAAAACGCATGCCTTTGGGCATGAAAACGCAGCAGGTCAAAACGGACATAAAAAGCAGCTGAAACGCAGGTGGAAACGCAAAGTGCGGTCATACCCTAAGGAGGTCAAAGTACCATAGTCGAGGCACATAAACCTTCGCCGTGCCTGCCCCCGACCTGTTGGATTCCTCAACCTTGTTGAGTTCTTTCTTAAACATTGTGCGGAGTGATTGTAATTTTTAACCAGAAACTCATCAGCCGGTTCTGTTGGAACATGCTTTTTGTAAACATCAACAAGCTGCAAATAGGCTTTTTTTTTAAGCACTTGTTACTGTATTCAGCAGATTTCATTTGCCACAGACAAGGAAGTGTGTGGTAAGTTTCCAGGAACTCCCTTATAAACGATTCATTCTGGTGGCCAGACAGCTGTAAGGCTACTTTCACACATCCGGTTTGAGCAGTGCGGCTCAATCCGACTGTGAAACCTATGCAACGGATGCGGCGAAAACACCGCATCCTTTGCATACGTTTTTACATGCGGCCCGTCCGTTTTTTTCCGGTTGTGGCACGCTACTGAACATGCGCAGTGAAGAAACCGCATCGGATGCGGCGCGATGCGGTTTTCTTGCCGGAGCAAAAATCGTTGCAGGAAACGTTCCATCCGGCCGCGGCATCGGCTAAATCTGCCGCATGCGGCAAAAAACGGACCGAGCGCAAGCCCATGCGGCACAATACGGCACTAATGTAAGTCTATGCAAAAAAACCCGCAACCGGCGGCAAAAAAAACGGTTGCGGTTTTTCTGCAGAGCGCCGTATTGTGCCGCAGAGCAAAAACCGGATGTGTGAAAGTAGCCTTAAAGGTAATAAAAAAAACCCATTTGTTTAAAAAGAAAAAAAACAGAATCAAAAAGTAATCATACACTTAAAATTCATCAAACTGGAAAATAGGGTTGGAAAGCATGACAGGGGGTGCATACAATGGGTCAAGAAAATAATAATTAAAACAAAATAACCAACTTTTTTTTTTCCTTTATAATTATAAAAAAAAATTAACATTAAAAAATATACCTTGGAGAACACAGAAAGCCGTTATGGTTGAGAGAGACACACACAAAAGATCACGCGTGCGGCACCGGTGGTTGCGTCACACGAGGCAGCCACAAATGCGTCCTTTTATTTCACAGACAACCAATCACTTAACAGAAAACCAGAGGACAATCAAACAGTATGGAAATTGGGGTGTGTAGAGGGCGAGGCCAAAACACGGCAGGGTGTATGCTATGGACAGATATACGCCTCTGTCGTTGCCGGAATCGTTTAGAGGAATGCTGTGTGACGGTGTCCACACGACCACCTTGGTAAAACAATATATCGATGAACGATGTTGTGTCGTTTGTGAGATAGTTACGTGTGACCGCTACAAAACGACCTATGAGCGATCTCTGCAAATCGCAGCAACGATCTGGGCGTGTCACATCGTTAACGAGATCGCTAGAAATGTCGCTGCGTCTAAAGCAGCCTTTAGCCCCGATCTCATGGACATCTGGGTCTGCAGATTTGATTTGTGGCAAGAATTGACGCAGTTTGCCATGGCCATACAGTCTTGACCCAGGCTCCAAAGTACTGTTGTAGGAGGTGGCTGATTCACTCCCCCTCCTACTATATAGTGTTTTTCCTAACGTATAGAGCTGTGCTGCAAATGTGCTTTATGTATATTAGTGTGGCTGCCGGCAATGTAGCAGAGCCGGAGCAGCACAGCAAGCAGTGCCACCTAGTAGTCGATAAGTTACAGTGTTCATATAAATGTAAGTGTACCTTTAAGTGTATTGCATCGTAGGGCTCTGCTCTAAACTCTATCTTGACTGGTCTTTTATTACAGGAAAGATGGTATTATTGATGTGTAAAGTATAGAAAAGTTAAGCAGGATAATATGGGGTAAACTAAAGTAAGTAACAGGCATAGGAATGTTAACCCCTTCACCTCCGGGCGTTTTTCCGTGTTTTTTTTTCCTCTCCTTCTTCCAAGAGTTGTAACTTTTTATTTTTGCCTCAATCTTCCCATATGAGGGCTTGTTTTTTGTGGTACGAGTTGTACTTTTAAATTAAACCATAAGTTTTACCATATAGCGTACTGTAAAACAGCAAAAAAATTTCAAGTGTAGAAAAACTGCAAAAAAACTGCGATCGCACAATAGTTTTTGGAATATTTTATTCACGGTGTTCACTATATGGTAAAACGATGTGTCGGTGTGATGCCTGAGGTTGGTACGAGTTTGTAGACACCAAACATGAATAGATTTATTTTTATCTAAGCCGTTAAAAAAAATTAACAAGGTTGTCCAAAAAAAGTGGTGCAAGTTTTGCGCCATTTTCCAAAACCCGTAGCGTTCTCATTTTTTGGATCTGTGGCTCACTGATGGCTTATTTTTTGCGTCTTGAGCTGACATTTTTAACGGTACTGTTTTTGCACAGATGCTACATTTTTATCGCCTGTTATTGCATTTTACGCAAAATTTGCGGCGACCAAAAAACGTAATTTTGGCGTTTGGAATTTTTTGCCACTACGCCATTTACCGATTAGATTAATTGATTTTTTATTTCGATATACCGTAGATCGGGCGTTTCTAAACCAAGTATGTGAATAGTTTTTATTTTTTTTAACTCTTTAATTTTCAATGGGGTGAATAGAGGGTGATTTGAGCTTTTTTTATTTTTTACATTTTTTAAAACTTTTTTAAACTTTGTTTTTATTTTACTAAGTCCCCTAGGGGACTATAACAATCAGCAATCTGGTCACTCTTCCATTTCTCCAGATCACAGCTTCACAGCTGAGATCTGAAGAAAAACTGCTTTACTCTCACACACTGTCCTCTGCCGGCAGTGAGAGAAAGTGACTCATGATAGCTACAGGAGTCATCACATGACCCTGTGCTACCATGGCAACCACCAGAAGTCACGTGATCACGTCATGTGACTTCTGATGGGGGTGGGTAAGTTATTCTTATGGCTGCGCGCATATACATCTCGCTGTCAGATTTTGGCAGCGGGATGTAAGGGGTTAATAGGCACGGGTGGAACTCGACTCTACTCGCGCCTAGCAGGCACACATCTCAGATGTTGAAATTAACTGATGTGCGCGGAACACCGCAGACTGCCCACGGCAGCTCGCGAGGATCATAGTGACACAATCCATGACGTACCCAGTATGTCATGTGTCGTGAAGAGGTTAAGATAGAATGTTTTAATCTCCTTTAGTACCACATAGGGACAAGAGGGTAGGAGGAAGTCAGTGGTAGATAGTGTATTATTAGAAGCTAAGTGCAGGTGTTAGCAGAGCAGCTAGAAATCGATACAATGTAATCTGGGAGACGGCACACAGTGGGTGGAGTAAAGGTTGTAAATCCAGACAGAGCAAGGAAAGTAGTTCAGTTCAGTGAAGATGCAGTAGCGTGCTACACAGGAGGTCCTGGGAACATGAGCTCTGCTTTAGGGTTTTCCCAGGCCTAAGGAAAAATCCTCCATTGTGCCCTACGGGCAAAGTTGCAAGAGACAGGGTCCATAGAAGTTGGACTCAGCTGCTGGAGGAATAGTGCCCAGCGCGAGTGTTGGACAGAAGGTTAGTTCGTTGAGCTGTGACAGCAGACCGGTAACACGGGAGAATGTGGCATGTCTGTCCTAGGAAGGTTATTATGAAGATTGAAATGTGTATTCTGAAGATTTCTCCCAGAAAGCTTGTATGCTGAATAAAGAAGTTAAAGTTTGAGTTAAAAGAGAATGGTTTCTGTGATATGTTGCCCAAGTACGATGTCTATGACAGCGACTGGTGACGGGGTGGCGGAGCAGCCATCGAAGATGCAAGTAAGTGTCGCACACCCCAGCTGGGGCAGAAAATATGCACAACACTGGAGTGAGGAAAGGGAGTGGAGCATTTCCGGCCATCACACGGCTCACTTGGTCGATTGACATCATTACAGTTTCGGAGAAGCTCCGATTGGACCATGGAAGAGGCGGCCTATCGATACTGCTGTTGGGGCTGCCATTGCTGGCCTCTAGGTATTGTCACGCTAGGTACGAGGGAGAGGGTGACACCTAACCAAACCTGCCTCTGACGCTTGAGGTCCCTCACCACCCTAGTATGACCCTAGAGCTGGATCCTAGATAGGGAACAAGTGGGATGAGCTCTTTGTCAATACTAAACACTAAGCACATGAACAACTTACCTCCAGATGCCTCAGGAAGAAGCCCAGCAAAGATCAGCAATAATAATAGAGGGGGTAAAAAGGGAAAAGAAGGAAAGGCTGGCAAGGGTGGTGTAAGGAGTAAAAATGGTTGGGAGGTGTAAGTCGTAAGGAAGGAGTCTGAGATCCCATTTAAAAAATTAAAATAATGTTTATTGATTAAATTAAAATAAAATACATAAAATTTGGCAAATGGCAATGGTAACATCAGCCTATCACTCCCCCACTAGTGAGCGCCGGTGTCCTCTTAGTGTTAAAGATCAGCTATAATCCTACAGATGAGTGCATCTCGCCTGTCTCATCTTATTCTATCCTGTGCAAATGCTCCTGCTGCCCCTGCTGATAGACAGTCACACATCTGCTTGTCCATTGTGTTCTATAGCTATACCGTACATATGCTGAGAATCTAACCATGTATAGGATGAATAAGCCTGAAAGTAATTGGTCTTTCATTTTCCAAAAACTGACCTGTTGCTCCCCCCCCCAAAAAAAATGTATATATATTTTTGGAAATCTTGGTAACAGCTAACGTATTTTTTCTTATACACAGCCTGTATAGAAACCCAAGCATTCGTTGTCAACTTCCTCCAAAAAGGGATCATTTTCGAACCATTTTTACATTTTAAAAAATTAGAAAAAGTCGTCAGTGCAGTGTTACTTAACAGACTGTTGTTTACAACTAATTACCACCCGTTTACTCATAGCCATAGACAGTATGTGGAAGTCATTTAACAATACTAAGTCAGTGTTGGCATCAAATACGTTGACGTGGGTTTAATACAGTCCTATCAGACCTGTACGTTACATCATTTCCAGGAAATTGGAGGCTTTGTAGTACTTGTGATTCCTGGTTAATCGAGTTAGCTGCAAATCGAATTTTTTTAAAAAATTTGATGAGGCTGAAGTAAATTTTCTACTGATTTACTCATATCTAGTGTCACAGCACTTTTTCTTTATGCTAAGCCACACCACTAACCCCTCCTACTTTTTGTGTATACAGACATAGGACACCAAAGTAAAGCATTTGAGACAGCCCAGACAATAATATACCTGTTTCAAGGTCCCCACACAGTGTAACGCTTCACTATTCCTCACATACACTATGATGTCCCCAGAGTGACCCCCCACCCAAGGATAATGCAATCACAGTGTCCTCCCAAACACTGATGCTTAGTATAATGCCTCCAGAAGGCCCCCCAAATTATAATGCACCTACAATGCCCAAACACAAGATCCCTTTGAAACTGTATGTACCTTCCACAAGGTATGATGTGTGGCGCCCCTGACCTGGTCAGGCACCACTGAGTACTGCACCCATGCTGGGGACAGTGCAACACAGGTAATCCAGAAGGCTGACCGAGGTGTGACTACACAGGCGCATAGTGATCAGGTCTCACACATGTACCTTTGAGAGGACCCCTGGGGATCCCAGGAGGGGGCAAAGCCTTCACCTCCACTGGAAGGGTGGAGGGGGCAAAGCCTCCATCTCCAATCGAGGGGTGTGGTGGAGAGCCTGGTTGCTAGGTGGCGTAGGCAGGCACAAGAGGGAGAAGGAGGAGAGCAGTCTGAAGCAGAGTGGGGAGGAGTGAGGAGCATGGAAGTGGAGCTCTGACAGGAGCAGGAGTGCAGGTCCCTCAAGTGAGCCGGTTTAGTGTGCAGCTCAGGGAGAGCAGAAGCAGCCCCTGGAGCTGTTGCAGTCTAACAGCGTCCGCGCAGTGACTACCGACGGGGGAGAACGGTCACCTGGTGGCGCTGCCCGAACTCCACACACAGCTAGAGAGAGAGCAACGTAGTGGAAAGTACGGAGACTGTCAGGGAGTACCAGGCCCAAACGGGCGGCAGATCCCGGTGCGGGGATAGATCCACCTTTCCTTGCTAAACCTGCCGGTGTGGGGCCCTCAAAGCCCACGCCACAACACCACAAAGTCCGCAGCCACGTAGCCACAGTTAGGGCCCATAGTTCACAGGAGGCAAGCAGCTGGAGTGATCTGGTCCAGGCGACAAGCAAACGGCAAACAAACGAGGGGAGCAGCTACTTCCCTGGGTGACCCCCATAGGGACTAAAAGTCGGGGTTACCACAAACCACAGAAGGGCTAAGGAAGGTGAGTCGGTAGCCACCCTCATCAGTCAGCCTGAAGGATACCTGGTTCCAGCCTGGTTCATCCCAGCTACGCCCGGGTTACTCACCCTGCCATCTTCAGTGAGTAAAACCCCTGAAAGACATTCTGCTTGTGTGGAGTTATTCTGCGCCTTGTGGTTCTACACACCTACACAGGGCCCTGGGGCTTGCCTCACTCTCAGGAGGCTATTACAACTGACTGCACCCACCATCAGCCCCAGGCATCCCTTAATCTGCAGTGGCGGTCCCCACTGACCGCAATTCTGAGAGTGGCGTCACGACAACCCTAGAAGAAGGTTTCCTACCTGTGACCAGACTGATCCAGTGGAGTCCCTGAAGGTAATGCACCGACACGATACTTGTGGGGCTTCACATCTGGCGTCACGAACAGGATAAGGACTAGACCTGTTCAGACAGGTGACCATGTGCCTGGGCGGTCCGCTTGAAAAATTGGAAGCGCCGCCATATTGCCACCATGAAAAGCGCGCTGAAAAACAACAGCAGCCCGCGCTGGAAGAAGTTACCGCCCACGAAGAGGTGTGGCTACCCAGAGATCCCCTGCAGAGTCCTGACCTCGCAAGTGAAGAGAGCGGAGGCGTTCAGAGACGTCGGGACAGAAAGGGAGCCAGAAGCCTGCTGCTGGAAGAGGCAGAGCAGAAACTGAAGAGCCTGCTACTGGAAGAAGCGACGAGTCTGCTGCTGGGAAATCGTGCAGAAGAAGGCGCAGAGGAGATGGCGTCTGAACGCAGAGACCCAGAGCCAGGCTCCGCTGCCTGGTGGTATCAGGAACTTGCCCAGTTCTGCGACCAACTGGAGGCCAGGGTCATACGGCAGATCAGCGAGGAACGCACGGCGCTTCTGGAGATGGCTGCCGCGGTGCAGGCCTATGAGGAAAAAGCTGCGCGACGAGTGCCAGACCGAGCGGCGACGACTCAGACCCCGAGGGTGCCACCGATGGGTGAGTCCAGTGTTGCCCCTGCCAGCGCGAGTGCCCCGACCCCTGCTGCCACGCCCGCGGTCCCTGAAGAGGCGCCCGGCGCGGCGACGCTGAACCAGGCCGCAGCAGCGATGCCCTGCCCGGCCCGCCAAGCCCAGGCCGCCGCAGCGATGCCCTGCCCGGCCCGCCAAGCCCAGGCCGCCGCAGCGATGCCTTGCCCGGCCCGCAAAGATCCGGCTGCCACCGCGACCCTCATCCATGCCGCAGGTGTGACGCTGACCCAGGCCGCCGCCCTGCTAGGCCCGGCCCGCCAAGACCCCACCGCAGCAGCGACGCTCATCCACGCCGCAGGTGAGGTGCTGAACCAGGCCGCAGCCACGCCAGGTGCGACCCGCCAAGCTCAGATCGCTGCAGCGACGCCCAGCCCAGCCTGCACAGATCCCATCGCAGCTGCGACGCCAATCCAGGCCGCCGCAGCGATGCCCTGCCCGGCCTGCCAAGAACCGGCCACAGTAGCGATGCCCGCTAAGACTCCAGCTGCGACCCTGATTGAAACTGCGACGCTGATCCAGGCCGCCGCCACGCCAGGCGCGGCCCGCCAAGACAAAACCATACAGATATTTACCCCGGCCTGCAAGGCCAGAGCAGACACCGCTCCCCAGTCCAAGGAAGTCCCTGCTAGGAAGTCCATATTGGGGGAGGACCCTGAATACTGGAAGCTGAAGGCTGACCTAGAGGCCCAGTTCCCAAAGGAGATGGTGGACCGGTATCTGCTCCCTCCGCATACCCACAAGGAGTCTCCTGCAACGTCCACGCCAAAAAGTCCACCGCCCTGGCCGGCTGATGAACCCCCATCCCCAGCGCTGCCACAACCGGAGTGCTCAGAAGAACTAAGGGGGAGGGGAGGCCAGGAGGCTGAGGAGCTGACCCCGGAGCCATCAGCAGTGGATTCATGCCCAGAGCCAGAGATGCTGCCGTATTCCCGCTGGGATGAAGAGAGCCCGACACCCTCTGCTGAGGAAGATCTGTCCAGGTACCTCACCTGGGAGCCTGCAAACAGTGAAGCAGCAACCCAGCAGGACCCAGCCCGCAGGACACGGCGCCGCAGCAGGACAAGGGATCCACCTGCACAGCAGTCTCCAGATAAGAAGGATGAAGAAACAGCCAGAGACTTGGAAGTGAAACGGTCTTTAAGGAGAGCTAAATCCCAGGTCAGAGGCCCACTTTGTCGTGGAATTGTAGAGGAATTTAGTTTAAAATCTGGATACGGTTTCATAGTTGCACCTGGCATGAAAGAAGGCATCTTTGTGAATAGAAGGGATGTTAGAGCCCATTTGCCTAGAGGACATCCAGGAAGAAACTTACAGATGGGAGATACAGTGGAATTCACAATGCATCAGGGAGAAAGAGGATGGTATGCACTCGACGTTACACCATGTCCCAGAAGTCCCTATAGAAACCCAGCTGTCTCAATACCACAAGAAAAAGAAACAGATACAGATGAAGACGAAAGAAAAGATAAAGAACCCACTGATGAGACCACTACCGATGATGAGAGAAATGAAGAAAGCAACAGGTGCCGCAGCCCTACAGGCCCAAGCCCTGGTGAGGAGGAATCTGTTTGAAGCAAAGTAAAGTTCAGCAAGTTACAGTTTTGACCAGTTTGCAACGTTACTGTTTAAGAAATGTGCCCACATGAACTAATGTGAGAAACCCATGAACCTTAAGGCTATGAACTGGCTATAGCCACAAACTCTCGCAGTGTACATAGTTACCCCAGAGGTACCACCACCAGAGCCGGCCTGTTTAGGGGCCTTGGCTCGCCTGCAACCAGGGAGCACGTCTGTTTATGGGGCCTTGGCTCGCCTGCAACCAGGGAGCATGCCTGTTTATGGGGCCTGGCTCTCCACCACAAAGAGGGTACCTGGTCAGCACCAACTGCGGAGGCCGCCTCTGCATCCTGCCAGAAGAGGCTGAAGGCGCGGCTCCACCAGGCCAGGTATACCCTGAAACCACCAGACCATGAAAGCCGCCTCTACATCCTGCCAGAAGTGGCTGAAGGCGCGGCCAACGGGAGAGGCAGATTGGAGGAAAGGTCTGGGGAAACGGATGGCCCAGACCTGGTTACCAAAAGAAACCGGTGACCTGCCTCCTGAGAGGGTTTTGGGTGGGTTAACGGACTTGTGGGTGGAGGGTGGTGATGTATGGTACCAGGTGGTTTTAAAACGTTTTACCATGTTTTACTGTTTTATGCATTTTAAAATGTTGTCTTGCAGCCCGAGGACGTGCTGGTGATAACTAAGGGGGAATGTGGCGCCCCTGACCTGGTCAGGCACCACTGAGTACTGCACCCATGCTGGGGACAGTGCAACACAGGTAATCCAGAAGGCTGACCGAGGTGTGACTACACAGGCGCATAGTGATCAGGTCTCACACATGTACCTTTGAGAGGACCCCTGGGGATCCCAGGAGGGGGCAAAGCCTTCACCTCCACTGGAAGGGTGGAGGGGGCAAAGCCTCCATCTCCAATCGAGGGGTGTGGTGGAGAGCCTGGTTGCTAGGTGGCGTAGGCAGGCACAAGAGGGAGAAGGAGGAGAGCAGTCTGAAGCAGAGTGGGGAGGAGTGAGGAGCATGGAAGTGGAGCTCTGACAGGAGCAGGAGTGCAGGTCCCTCAAGTGAGCCGGTTTAGTGTGCAGCTCAGGGAGAGCAGAAGCAGCCCCTGGAGCTGTTGCAGTCTAACAGCGTCCGACGGGGGAGAACGGTCACCTGGTGGCGCTGCCCGAACTCCACACACAGCTAGAGAGAGAGCAACGTAGTGGAAAGTACGGAGACTGTCAGGGAGTACCAGGCCCAAACGGGCGGCAGATCCCGGTGCGGGGATAGATCCACCTTTCCTTGCTAAACCTGCCGGTGTGGGGCCCTCAAAGCCCACGCCACAACACCACAAAGTCCGCAGCCACGTAGCCACAGTTAGGGCCCATAGTTCACAGGAGGCAAGCAGCTGGAGTGATCTGGTCCAGGCGACAAGCAAACGGCAAACAAACGAGGGGAGCAGCTACTTCCCTGGGTGACCCCCATAGGGACTAAAAGTCGGGGTTACCACAAACCACAGAAGGGCTAAGGAAGGCGAGTCGGTAGCCACCCTCATCAGTCAGCCTGAAGGATACCTGGTTCCAGCCTGGTTCATCCCAGCTACGCCCGGGTTACTCACCCTGCCATCTTCAGTGAGTAAAACCCCTGAAAGACATTCTGCTTGTGTGGAGTTATTCTGCGCCTTGTGGTTCTACACACCTACACAGGGCCCTGGGGCTTGCCTCACTCTCAGGAGGCTATTACAACTGACTGCACCCACCATCAGCCCCAGGCATCCCTTAATCTGCAGTGGCGGTCCCCACTGACCGCAATTCTGAGAGTGGCGTCACGACAACCCTAGAAGAAGGTTTCCTACCTGTGACCAGACTGATCCAGTGGAGTCCCTGAAGGTAATGCACCGACACGATACTTGTGGGGCTTCACAAATGCTCCCGCAATGCAACTGCAGCTCCATGCACACTATGCTGCACCCTCCGTGCCCCATGCAGTCACTGTGCCCCCTCCCAGTTTAGTGCACCTCCACCTCATCCTTGTAGCACATTGGCTAAATAAAAATAATTCTCACCTAAGTTCCCACTGTGTGCTATGTATTTCTCAGCACAGGAGGTACATTGCTGTGATGTCATCGTCGTGCCTGCTGTGCTGAGACTCATCAGGCTAAATGGTGGAGCAGCTGAAAGTTCCCAGTTCCACCATTGTATCCAACTGCATCTGCGTTTGTATCATGCAAATACATACATGTTTAAGAGACAAGTAAAGTGGAATTCAGGACATTGTGCCAACCTCCTGGAACAGGCGGGCAGCTTCCCATATCCCAAATTATTTGAGGTACAATTTGTTCATGATATATTGCATACACAAATTGCTTCATGTTCTCAATACCTGATCAACTTCATCACAGCAAATGCTGACACTGGTGATATTTTTTATTTCATTGGTTTCTTCTTTTAACTTCCCACTCTTCTGCCCAGCGGACATTGTCAGGATTGTGGCAGATTCAGGCTATTTAATGTAGGAGGATCTGAATACTGAACAGTTCTGTGTTTTTTTTTTCTTCATGAAACATTTGAAATCTGAAGTTAATGTTGTTCATGATCAGATACAATAAATAATGAAGAAAATGCAGAAGAGAAGTAGATGCTACACAAAAAAAAGAACAGGAAGAAAATTGTGGTGGAAGCTATTAAGAACTGGGACATGGTATCCATTTTGGCATAAGACATCGGCATCCAATTTGGCTATTGCATGGTGCTTTCAAATATATATTGGGTTTCTAACGCGCATGCCGGAGTCCTCGCATGCTCCTGATCCCCTCCCCTGGTGTTCTCACCTGTCTGGGCGTCCTGCTGCTGGGGTTCTGTCCCCATCTCATGTTGCAGCCTCCCCCAGCATCTGTGCTCCTTGCAGAGCACCAGTCTCTGCCCGTAGGGTGCGCCCACGGCCACGCCCATTTTCTTAAAGGGCCAGCGCCCTCCTAACCCGGAAGTGCTCCCAGTTCAGCTGGGAAGCTGTAGGTACTTAAGGCACCCTAGCGATATGCTAGGTGCCCGGGCAATGAGTTTAGACATTGCTAGTTGTCAGGTCCCCTAGTCCTGTCCTGCTGTTGCTGTTCAACTGTGCTGAACTGTGGCTATAGAACAACACCACAGGTCATAGTTACTCCTATGATATCTTTAAAGGATTTTTTTCGCTTTCAGTTAATCTTTGTTACTTTGGTATGAAAAAATTACAAACCATGCTGTACTCATTATTCCTGGGTCCAGGGCCAGATTAAAGTTGGTGGGGGCCCCTGGGTGGAAAATCTGGTGGGGGCCCATTAACGTTAACATTTTTAGCCATAACAGTAGAGCGCGAACTGTAGCATTTAGATAAATCCAATGAACATTTATCTTATCCTGTTCTGCCACATTCAGATTTACAGTACTACAATACAGATACAGTCCAGAATAACTCACAGCCGTCACTTATACACACAGTACAATACAGATACAGTCCAGGATCACTCACAGCCGTCACTTATACACACAGTACAATACAGATACAGTCCAGAATAACTCACAGCCGTCACTTATACACACAGTACAATACAGATACAGTCCAGGATCACTCACAGCCGTCACTTATACACACAGTACAATACAGATACAGTCCAGGATAACTCACAGTCGTCACTTATACACACAGTACAATACAGACAGTCCAGGATAACTCACAGACGTCACTTATACACACAGTGCAATACAGATACAGTCCAGAATAACTCACAGCCGTCACTTATACACACAGTACAATACAGATACAGTCCAGGATCACTCACAGCCGTCACTTATACACACAGTACAATACAGATACAGTCCAGGATAACTCACAGCCGTCACTTATACACACAGTACAATACAGATACAGTACTGAATAACTCACAGCCATCACTTATACACACAGTACAATACAGACAGTCCAGGATCACTCACAGCCGTCACTTATACACACAGTACAATACAGATACAGTCCAGGATAACTCACAGTCGTCACTTATACACACAGTACAATACAGACAGTCCAGGATAACTCACAGACGTCACTTATACACACAGTGCAATACAGATACAGTCCAGAATAACTCACAGCCGTCACTTATACACACAGTACAATACAGATACAGTCCAGGATCACTCACAGCCGTCACTTATACACACAGTACAATACAGATACAGTCCAGGATAACTCACAGCCGTCACTTATACACACAGTACAATACAGATACAGTACTGAATAACTCACAGCCATCACTTATACACACAGTACAATACAGACAGTCCAGGATCACTCACAGCCGTCACTTATACACACAGTACAATACAGATACAGTCCAGGATCACTCACAGCCGTCACTTATACACACAGTACAATACAGACACAGTCCAGGATAACTCACAGCCGTCACTTATACACACAGTACAATACAGATACAGTACTGAATAACTCACAGCCGTCACTTATACACACAGTACAATACAGACAGACCAGGATCACTCACAGCAGTCACTTATACACACAGTACAATACAGACAGTCCAGGATCACTCACAGCCGTCACTTATACACACAGTACAATACAGATACAGTCCAGGATCTCTCAGAGCCGTCACTTTTACACACAGTACAATACAGATACAGTCCAGAAAAAGGCTACTTTCACACTTGCGTTGAACGGTATCCGTTGCATTGTGTTGTGTGACAGATGCAACGGATGTGTTGCATATAGTGGCACAACGGATGCAACGGATGCTGCAAAACAACGCAATCCGTTTTGTTTTTTTTACAGTTTTACCGTCGGCAGACTATTGTGAACGATCAGCTGATCACTCACAGTAGCCGACCGCTGGGTGATCAGCTGATCGTTCGGTCGCCGACAATGTGTGCGGGGGGCGGGTGCGGAGTGCAAAGTGGGTGGAGCCGAGCGGGGCCATGGCTGAGGACGTCAGTGCCACGGGGACTGCATCGCTGGGGGACAGGTGAGTGAGTGTGAGAGTGTGTATGTGTGTGTATACATACGGAGTGCGGGAGGGGGCGGAGCCAAGCGGGGAAGTGTTGGGCTCCCGGCACACGTAACCAGGGTTCCTTGGTTACCCGATGTGTACCCTTGTTACGGGTGCAGGGAGCCAGATAGAGCATGCGCAGTGAAATCCAAAGGATTCCGCTGCTCAAAAAAATGTTACATGCTGCGTTCCTTCCGCCCGACGCAGCGCCAAAATAACGACGCTGTGTCGTCCGATGGATGAAACACTGACACTTGCGTTACAGTGCGTCATCCATACAAGTCTATGGAGAATAGCGCAGTGCGTTAACGGACTGCGCTATTCTCCATAGTGACGGACTCTGCTGAACGCAAGTGTGAAAGTAGCCTAACTCACAGCCGTCAGTTATACACACAGTACAATACAGATACAGTCCAGGATAACTCACAGCCGTCACTTATACACACAGTACAATACAGATACAGTCCAGGATAACTCACAGCCGTCACTTATACACACAGTACAATACAGACACAGTCCAGGATAACTCACAGCCGTCACTTATACACACAGTACAATACAGATACAGTCCAGGATAACTCACAGCCGTCACTTATACACACAGTACAATACAGATACAGTCCAGGATCACTCACAGCCGTCACTTATACACACAGTACAATACAGATACAGTCCAGGATCACTCACAGCCGTCACTTATACACACAGTACAATACAGATACAGTCCAGGATCACTCACAGCAGCCACTTATACACACAGTACAATACAGATACAGTCCAGGATCACTCACAGCCGTCACTTATACACACAGTACAATACAGATACAGTCCAGGATAACTCACAGCCGTCACTTATACACAGAAAGTAGAGTTACTCACATATTTTTATTGATCCCAAAGTTAAGACAGCCAAGGAATAGTAAAAATGTAGAAAGGGAAAGTTTTCACTTGCAGCAATGGTTGCTAAAAATAACAATGTGCTCTCTATTGTATTACCTCCAGAGTAGTACATAACAGCTGATGTCTGTACACAGTATACCATATACTGTATCAGAGGTGGATCTAGGTTTTCCTGCCCACAGGGTAAGAGTTCAGTTTGGCGCCCCCTCCTATACATGGCTTATGCGGTTTGAGTAGTCATCATGTGACCACTCATGTTCCATTTTCACACTTAGCCACGAGCCGATGAGCTGCTTCTCCTAATTCTCTCAATATTTAGTGAAATACTACAGCACAGGCCGGTTTCAGATGTCCGTGTTTAATCAGGTACCAGTCACACGCATGGTTATGGTCACACGTGTGTCATACGTGTGTCATACGTGTGTCACACGTGTGGCATTCGTGTTTGCATACCTGTGACACTTATCGGGTAAAACATGTGTCTCTGCAATAAAAAGATGTTCTATATTTACCTGTCCAGCGATACTGTCTTCTGCTCTTCTGCCTCCCGCTCATTATTTTCATTGATTATTCACTGCCCGAGGATCTGGAAGCCGGAGCATCGCGGGGACAGCGCCGGACAGCACCACCGGGGACATCGCCGGGGACATCACCGGTGACAGGTGTGTATACAGCAGTTTGTGCAGTGACATCCTGGGGGGGTCATTGGAGTTCCCAATGAACTCTCATGAACCCCTGGAAGTCACCGTCGTGACACTTGCTGTAGCGCATTTGACGCAGGGGTGTCATCAGGAGGTCATCAGAGTTCATTGGGAAATCCGATGACCTCCTGGACGTCCCTGCACACACACTGCTGGCAGGATACTCACCTGTCCCCGCAATGCCCCTGCTTCCAGCTGCTCACTGCAGTGAATAATCAATTAAAATAATGAGCGGGGGTCAGGAGCAGGAGGCAGCAGAGTCGGAGACAGCAGCGCTGGACACAGGTAAATATAGAAAATCTTTTTATTTAAAAACCCGAGTTTTCTCCGGTCCATGTCACACTGATGTCTCAGGGATCACATCAGTGTGCGGTCCGTGTGACCCCCATGCTGCCGCAGGAAAAACGGACACGTCTCCGTGTGAAACAGCGGGGCCACACGGTCCATGTGAAAAACCGGCCGTGTGAGTACACAATAGGGTAACATGGGTACGTGTGACATCCGTGTTAAAAAGGGGTGTCACACGTACCTAAAACATGGACGTCTGAAACCAGCCCCATAAAGAGAAAGAGGAAGAGAAGCTAATTGTGACTGGAAGTATGAAAATGACATGCAAGTGGTCATGTGACCACTCCTGGAATTGCCAAGCAGAGCTGAATCCTTACATTGAGTATATTACAGATTGTTAGGATTGGGCATGCTGCGGGGCTTAATTTTATTATTAAAGGGGTTGTCCATGTCCACAATGAAAATTTGTAGTTATTCTATATGACTGCAGACTTCTGAATTCTCACAACTTGTGGACTGAGCGCTGTAATGATTTTCCCGTGCCATAAGCAAGCAGTCACGGGACTGCAAGTATGCAATTTACCTACTTCCAGCAACATTCTAATTAGACGTGTGCAGCTTCTCTCAATATAAGTGAATTGTGGTTATACTTGTGGTTACGAGCCCTCAACTCTCATTGCTGGCATCGGAGAGTCCTGACAGTGTGCAGTGTGTACACTGAGGATTCATAAGTCTGCCGTCACATAGAGACTTTCATCCCAAACCTGGACAACCCCTTTAATGCTACTAACATAAATACTGATGTAGAAACCTTTGTGATCATGTAATTTTAAAAATTATGGATTGCTACATGTGTACAGGATCAGAACCAGTAAAAGGTATATAAATACATCATCAGAACCACCAGTGTGACGCCCTGGACTAGCCAGGTAGTCACAGACATAACAACATACACACCCCTTCCCCTAGACAGTTACACCAGTCAGACAAAAACCCTTGTTGCCTCCCTCTGTCGCGGGCGGGGAGGGCGCCGCCGCCGCTGCACGCTCGCTAACGCTCGGGTCCAGCGCTGCTGCGATGACTGCTCGGTGGCTCAAGCGGTGGGCCGGATCCTGGGGACTCGAGCGGCGCTCCTCGCCCGTGAGTGAAAGGGGGGGGTATAGGTTGGTTTGATTTGGGGATTTGGTCCGTGACGCCACCCACGGTTTGTGGTGAGGTTGGGGCACCACCGCTGCTGGTGACGGGGATCCCGGGAGCGATGGCAGGAAGCAGCTGGGATGTTGTTTTCCTCCTCCGTGGGTAAGGGTTGGTTGTCCCGGGGCCCGGTGAGGTGACGGGTAGGCAGGGTCGGGAAGGTGCAGGGTCGCTTGGACTGCACAGCGCGGTGCCAGATGGCACGGTTGTACTCACTCAGCCACAAAGATATGCAAAGTCTCTGGTAAAACAAACGGCTGGATGGACGGGTCCCGCAGCTGGCTGCTGTGGTTTCTCCCGGACGGTTGGTGTTGGCTGCCTTTCCCTGCACCTGTGTGTTTGTTCGGTCCCGGTGGATTCCCACCGGTAACCCTTTCCCCAGCGTGTATATGTGCCGGAGGAGCCCTTTTGCCCGCAGGCTCTGGCCCTTGGAACTCTAGGTGTGGCGGTAGCTGTATTTTCTTTTGGTGTTTGGACGGTTGCCTTCAATCGGGTCTTGGCTGTTAGGAAACCCCTGGGGTTCCGGTCACTGACGGATTTGACCTCTAATGGCGACTCCAAGCCTGGTCGGGGTCCGTAGGCCCTGCCTGTGTGTGCTGGCTTCATTTCGCTCCCCGGTTCGGTACCGGCGGGCCACCGCCCGTCCCCAGTCTTACGGTTCCGCGTTGATCTGCCTCTCCTGCAGACGGCCACCACCGTCTGCCAACCTTGCTCTTGGTGCCCGGGCCACACACCCGGACACGGTCAGTTTGCTCCTCCTGTACCACTTCACTCTCCTCACTTTCACTCCTAAACTCTAACTGCCTTCCTTTATCTGCCTCCAGGACTGTGAACTCCTCAGTGGGTGGGGCCAACCGCCTGGCTCCACCCCACCTGGTGTGGACATCAGCCCCTGGAGGGAAGCAACAAGGATTTTGTGTCTGGCTGATGTGCCTGTGTCGGGGTGGGGGTGCATGTTGTAGTACCTGTGACGACCTGGCTAGTCCAGGGCGCCACACCTCCAGGGTCTGATGTCCACACCAGGTGGAGCGGAGCCAGGCGGTTGGCCCCACCCACCGAGGAGTTCACAGGCTTGGAGGCGGGAAAAGAGACAGTTGTTTCGTTCAGGAGGTGAAAGTGAGAGGAGTAAAACGTCTGCGTGTGCCTGGGTAGGAGCCATAGGCTAGAGATCCAAGGGCCAGCGCCTGCGGGCAAAACGGGCTCCTATGGCACCTATACGCCGGGGAGCGGACTACCGGTGGGCAACCACAGGAGTCAGAACATTCTAACAGGTGCAGGGAAAGACAGCCACCATCAGCCGTCCGGGGAGAGTACAACAACACTGCAGCCGGCTGCGGGACCCGTCCATCCGGCCGTTTGGTTTACCAGAGACTCTGTCATTGATTGTCTGAGTGAGTACACCAGTGCCATCCTGCACCGCGCCGCGCTGCCCCTGCAACCCTGCACACCAGCCATCCAGCCTCCCCGTTACACCATCGGGCCCCGGGATCACCAACCCCTACCCACGGAGGGGACAACATCCTAGCTGCTCCCTACCATCTCTCCCGGGATCCCCGTCACCAGCAGCGGTGGTGCCATCATCACCACGTCCCGTGGGTGGCGTCACGAACTCTCTCCCTAAACAAACCATCCCTTTTCACTCACGGGTGAGGAGTGCTGCTCGAGTCCCCGGGTCCGGCCCACCGCTCGAGCCACCGAGCAGCAGCAGCAGAAGCCCCGGACCTGAGCGTGGCGAGCGCGTCCCCTCCGCCCGCGACACCAGCAGTACCGAAATAAATCACTAGAACCCTCATCAGTAAAGGAATATATCATCAGAACCACCAATACATGACTACAGCACCAGGTTTACTACAACAAAATATTGTAATGTCATATCCCCATATACATTTGTATCACGTGAATTAACAACTTCCAGTATGTCCTTAACAATTGTAAGAAAATGCTGGGAGTTGTAATCAGTATTTATCAGACTTTGGACCATACAGGAACCACAATCCTGATGAGAAGGAGTATCACAGACATACATTTACATCCAGGTACCTTGTAGGTGACATCTTCTCTGATCTGAATCATCCTATTCTTTCTTCACCATCTTGTCCAGATGTCATGATGACTTTTCACATCCAGAGCTCATCTCTGCAGACTTCCCGGGTCTTCTGCAGCACATATTGACATTATGATCTTAAAAATAGCAGAATGATTAAAATGCTCATAAATAAAAATATATGACCTATGCTGTGTGCCTGAATAAATAATTGCCCCTCACTGTGCTCCCTGCACAAAATGACCCCACAATGTCCCTCTTATGGTACATGGCCTCTTCTTTCAGTACTGGGCCCCCTCTTCACACCACCCTCTACATTGTGTCCCCACTATACTTCCAAATGTCTATACTTTCCCCCCTCCTCACACTCTCCCTCCTGAGTGTACCCTCAGAATGTCCTCCATGCTATCCCCTCTCTATACTGCCCTCACCCTCAGTACCAAAATCACTATACTGCACCTCAGTCTCACTTTCTACATTCTTAGCATACTGTGCCCTCCATACTGTGTCCTCACACTGGCCACCATGCTGCCCCTTCGCTATACTGCACCTGTACCGCCCCGGTATTGGTCGGGCTGCCTGGATCTGGGATCGTGACTCAAGGAGGGGTCCGTACCCGGCTTGGCGGACACTTTGATCTTTAAAAGGGGGTTATTTACAGTGGAGAGGTTCATGACACCACCTGCGGGTTGCGGTATTAGGGGTACCGCCGCTGGTGGAGGGAGTACCGGGGCAGATGGTGTGGGGCACCAAGGTATCAGTCCCTCCGCAGGTAGAGAAGGCCCTGGACTCAGGGGTTTGGTGGATTTGGGAGGACAGGATACAGGGATCAGGGTACTCACTGCGGGTAGTCATGGTGTTGGATGAAGTTTATAAAATAGACGTACACACTGTGGTAAACCAAAGTCTCTGAGTGCCGCTGCTGCGGGAAGCCCGTCCAAGTACCCAGTCCCACCGGTGTCACTTAGTGATTCGGAACCTGACTCCAAGCACAATTTGTTGTCTGTTGGTGGTCCCCGTGGTTTGAAGCTGTTGGGGGCCTCGCTCACTATGTGTAGTGTAGCTGTCCTCTTGAGGGCTGGCACTTGGGATTTCAGTGGGTTGATTTGTTTGGAAAACCCTGTCCCCCGCGTTGTGCTGATGCCTTCAACCTCTGAGCTCTGAGAAGGTCCCTGAAGGTCCCCTTCTGCTGCAGGTTAATTGCCAGGACGTTAAATCAGCTCCTGACTTAGGGTCCTGTACCCTATCGTGCTCAGTACCGGTCAGCTCTATTGACCCCTATTTGGTGGCTGCAGTCCCTCCTAGACCGTGTCTGTCGCACCCCAGACTGACGTCCCTGAACCCGGTCACCGATTCCTCCGGTCCCGGACCACTGTCTGCGACCCAACCTTGGTCTAGCTCCCCGGGAGCTAACACTCCAGCTCCTCACTCTTTGAGGGCTCTCGCTCAACTTTCTTCCTCCCTCCCACCAGTCTGCCTGACCCCTAGGTGGGTGGCCCTTTTCCAGCTAGACCAACCCACTGGTGTGTCTGACAGGTCATGATGTGAGGTGTGGTTGGGATTTGTGGTGCTGATGGAGGTGACACCGGTTTTCTTAGGCACCTGGAGCCATGGGAGGTAGGTCCTGCACCCTGGGGAAAAGGATGCAGTTCCCTGTAGCACCCTGATGTGTTCAGGGGCGCTACACACCTCTGTCTCACATTCCCCCTCCTGAGCATACTGTAGCCCCACACTGGCCACCATACTGCCCCTTCTCTATACTGCCTATCCCCTTCACTATCCAGTCACTATACTGCACCTCAGTTTCAAATTACCCCTCCTCAGCATACTGTACCCTTACACTAGCCACCATGCTGCCCTTTCTCTATACTGCACCTCAGTCTCACATTCCCCCTCCTGAGCATACTGTGCCCCCACATTGGCCACCATGCTGCCCCTTTTCTATACTATGAGACAATTTCTCAAAGATTGAGCCATAAGGTAAAATACTCCGCCAGCACACTTGCGCTGGCAGAGTATATGCACCACTCGTAGTAGCGTACAAGAAAGGAGAACAATCGAGTGTATATGCAAATGGAAATTTTTATTATCAAAAGGACAAACACAAGACAGCAATAAAGAGAAAGTTAAAAACTACCACTGAATCAAGGGGGGCATACACTGTGATACAAGTATACAATATAATTGTTGTCAATAGCTGTAGGAGAGGTGAACATGTAGAGGTACTCTATTAAACCACCAAAATAGGTGTAGTATGGTAATGGAATCTACTGTTCACAATCTCTACTAGTCGTGGGAGAGGCATACGGTTAAGGCAATAAAGGAATGGTAAAAATTAGCCGTAGAAGGGAGGGGTGCTGGCTATAGTATGGTCCTCTAGTCGTGGGAGAGAGAGGTAATGAAGGTATAATGAGGAATAACCAACATGCCGGGGTAGGTGGATAGTATCAGTACCCTGTTCAACTGACAATTGCAATGTATAAAATAATAAAGTCCAACCATAACCCCGGGATATAGGGGATCATATAACCAGTTTCTGACCAAGGGCTGTCAGTTACCAAAAATTACTTAGGCAAGTGCCAAAAAAGTTCCTTAGCAAGCATATTGCCAATGTTAACAATTAGCCGTAGAGGAGAGAAGTACTGGCTATAATGTGATCCTCTAGTCGTGGGAGTGAGAGGAAATGGAAATATAATGAAAGATAACCAACACGCCGGGGTAAGTGGAAGATATCAGTGCTCTATTCAACTGACAATTGCAGTATATACAATAATAAAGTCCAACCCTACCCAGGCATGTAGAGGACCATATAAGCAGTTTCTGACCAAGGGCTAACAGTTACCAAACATTACTTAGGCAAGTGCCAAAAAAAGTTCTTTGGCAGACATAATGCCACAAAATATAAGGTGCAAGTGCATACCAATAAAAGATGTCAAATGTCAAGAAAAAAGTACATAGTGAAAGCTGCATGCCCACAAAGAGAACCAGCCATTGACGTCAAATATATAAAATCACATAATGCATATACCCAGGAAAGGAAGGGATCGCCACCAACGCGCGTTTCGCGAGGTGTTGTTGCTTCTTCAAGGAGGAGACCCTGTTTGTCCTTTTGATAATAAAAATTTCCATTCCCTTTTCTATACTGCCTATCTCCTTCATTATCCAGTCACTATACTGCACCTCAGTCTCACATTCCCCCTCCTCAGCATACTGTGCCCTCCATACTGTGCCCTCACACTGGCCACCATGCAGCCTCTTCTCTATACTGCCTATCTCCTTCACTATGCAGTCACTATACTGCACCTCAGTCTCACTTCCCCCCTTCTCAGCATACTGTGCCCTCACACTGGCCACCATACTGCCCCTTCTCTGTACTGCCTACCTCCTTCACTATCCAGTCACTATACTGCACCTCAGTCTCACTTTCCCCCTTCTCAGCATACTGCGCCCTCACACTAGCCACCATGCTGTCTCTTCTCTATATTGCACCTCAGTCTCACATTCCCTCTCCTGAGCATACTGTGCCCTCACACTGGCCACCATGCTGCCCCTTCTCTATACTGCCTATCTCGTTCACTATCCAGCCAGTATACTGCACCTCAGTCTCACATTCCCTCTCCTGAGCATACTGTGCCTCCACACTGGCCACCATGCTGCCCCTTCTCTATACAGCCTATCTCCTTCACTATCCAGTCACTATACTGCACCTCTGTCTCACTTTCCTCCTCCTCAGCATACTGTGTCCTCACACTGGCCATCATGCAGCCTCTTCTCTATACTGCCTACCTCCTTCACTATCCAGTCACTATACTGCACCTCAGTCTCACTTTCCTCCTCCTCAGCATACTGTGTCCTCACACTGGCCACCATGTTGCCCCTTCTCTATACTGGCTACCTCCTTCACTATCCAGTCACTAGAGTGCACCTCAGTCTCACATTCCCCCTCCTCAGCATACTGTGCCTCCATACTGTGCCGTCACACTGGCCACCATGCTGCCCCTACTCTATACTGCTTACCTTCTTCACTATCCAGTCAGTATACTGCACATATGGTGTCTGTGTTCTGGGATAAGGAGGGAATGCTGCTAGTGGACTACCTTCAAAAAGGGTTCCCCCATCAATGCAAGATATTACATTGAACTTTTGGACCAATTGAAGGCAGCTCTGAAGGCCAAAAGGCGCAGCAAGCTGTCTAAAGTAATCTTGTTGCTTCAAGACGATGCCTCCATTCACACTGCACAAGCGACCACGGCAAAACTGGCAGAGCTGGGCTTCCAGCTGGTTGACCACCCACCTTATTCACCAGATCTAGCTCCCTCCAACTATCATCTGTTTCCAAACCTGAAGAAACACCACAAGGGTACCAAATTTCACATCATTTCTAATGCCATGGCTGCTACGGATGCCTGATTTGAGGCACAACCAAAATCCTTCTTTTTGCTAGGCTTACAGAACTTGGAATACTGATGTAAGAAGTGTGTTGACATCAGTGGAGAGTATGTGGAATAAATGTAAAGTTTCCTCATCCTATCTCGTTTCTTTCTGGGTAAAGCCAAAGACTTATCAGCAGCCCCTCGTATTCTACAGAAATTCTGTTCATATGTTGTCATGAAGTTGATGACATTCAATAATGATAATGACAAAAGAAAGGTCCTTCTTTGGAATAGATTAATTTATTGTATTTTGTCTTGGATTCCTTACTGGAAACACATTAGTCATTCCTAGGGGAATCTGCATCATTTTCTGGCCACATATTGCTTTTAAGATAAATTGTTTATAGAAATGGAATATATGTTTTCTCTAGCCTTGATGTTTGCTTAATCTGCAGTTCACTTAGGGTGAAATAAATATAAACATTATTAAATTATTCCGCTCTTTACATAATCCAGGTTGAGTGAACATGCAAAATAGATATAAACAAAACTCTACAAACTAACACGTACGCCAATCAACAGATAACAAATCACTTAGCCATGTTTCCAATTGGTAAGACTTTATATTCTTGTACTAAAATCTACCCAGTGTTTCCCCCTGAGGCAGACCACTTACGCTCTATCTAATGAACCCGGGTAATTGCTTTGTAAAGAACTGGGTTTGTGAAATTTTTTTTATGCTTAATTGGACTGAGAATTAGAGGCTGGAGGCAGATTTTACCTTTAGAATGGAAGAGTCAACTTTTACACCAAGTCTTCATTTGCAGAGATATTTGTTCATTTGCGTCAGAATAAGATCAAGTCACTATGTTTGGACTACGAAATTTTACTTTCCACACCGTTCTTCGGAGGTTCTTAACTCGCCAACACAAAATACCCTTGCTTGCAAATCCATCTTTTTCTATTACTTTGTATCTTTTCTGTAATGAGAGCAGTTGATGTATTATTATACCCGATCCTGCAGAAAATGAGCGCTTGTTTTTCAGCATCTGTACAAAGGCAATGCCACCCCCTCCTCCTTCAGGCTCTGTCTTGTTGCAAACAAACAGACAAGTGAAATGTCTATAATTGGATGCAGAATCTGCGTCAGGAAAGACTTTCCTTTAATGAAATCCCACAAACCAAAACAAATAGGCTTTGCGATGGTGTTAACCCCTCACTACATATATATCACGGAGCTGTAGGCACCCTGTTATATTTGTATGCTTTGTATGCTTTCTATATACATATGATAAGTCTTTGGCTTTACCCAGAAAGAAACGAGATATGATGGTGAAACTTTACATTTATTCCACATACTCTCCACTAATATCAACACACTTCTTACATCACTATTCCAAGTTCTGTAAGCCTTGCAAAAGGAAGGATTTTGGTTGTGCCTCAAACCAGGCATCCATAGCAGCCATGGCATCAGAAATGGTTTGAAATTTGGTACTCAAGGTGTTTCTTCAGGTTTGGAAACAGATGATAGTTGGAGGGAGCTAGATCTAGTGAACAAGCTGGGTGGTCAACCAGCTGGAAGCCCAGCTCTGCCAGTTTTGCCATGGTCGCTTGTGCAGTGTGAGCGGAGGCGTTGTCTTGCAGGAACAAGATTCCTTTTGACAGCTTGCCGCACCTTATCGCCTTCAGAACTGCCTTCAATTGGTAAAAAAGTTCAATGTAATACTTTTCATTGATGGGGGAACCCTTTTGATGGTAGTCCACTAGAAGCACACCCTCTTTATTCCAGAACACAGACACCATCACCTTAGTGGCTGATTTTTGCACCCTGAACTTCTTTGGATGAGGAGAACCACTGTGCTTCCACTCTTTTGACAGCTCCTTGTTTTCAGGGTCATACAAATAAATCCAGGTCTCTTTCATAGTGACCAGTCAATGCAGGAAGTTCTTATCAGTCTGAAAACGGGAAGTTGTCACTCGCATGCTTCTCTGATCTGTTGTCAAACATTTGGGGCCTCACTTTGCAGATAGCTTCTTCATGTCCAAATGTTCATGAATAATGACACAAACACGTTTACGGGAAATCCCCATGATGTCTGCTATTACTTTAGCTGAAATTTGTCGATTCTCCAGTATGAGGTTGTGCACAGCATCGACGATCTCCAGAACAACAACCACTCATGATCATCCAGGACGTTCCTCATCATTGGTGCTGAAGTGGCCCATTTTACATTTGGCAACCCAGTTCTTAAGTATGGAATACGAATGGCATTGATCCCCCAATGTCTACAACATATCACCATGGATATCCTTTGCGGACTTTCCTTGCAGAAACAAGAATTTTATCAGTCCTTTGTTCTCAGTTGCTGTGAATATCACATTAGACTCCACCATTTTGTTTTCCCGCATGTGTAGAACACTGTTGCCATAAGCAACAAACACAAAATTTTGAAAATATATATTAGTCACATAAGGCTTTCATGTAATGTAACAATCGTTACCATAGAAACAAAAAAAATCAAAAAGCAAAAGACTTATCAGTAACCCCTCGTATAAAGGGTAATTCAGATCTATAGCATATGAACTAAATGTATGAGAGATATTGGACCCTCCTCGGGACTCTGCATTATGTTTGTTTTAAAGGCTTTTCTTTTCTCTTGTGATATTCATTGACATTTAATGACTTTTGCACAAGAACAGGTTAGCTTTTTATGCTTACCTTTTACCTTTCACTTTTTATAGCAAAAAGTCACATTATCTTTTCAACTGTAGCATCTAAGTCTGCAAATGCTCAAATGTAAAATGAGGCAGATTTTGTACTTCACCAGAGTTCGAGAATACAATTGTGAAAAAATTTTGAGTTACTTAAAGGGAACCTGTCATCAGAAATTTCGCCCAAAAGCTAAAAGATTCCCCCTCTGCAGCTCCTGGGCTGCATTCTAGGAAGGTCCCTGTTATTATTGTGCCCCATGTGAGACCAAAATAAAGCCTTTATAAAGTTCTACCTTTTTGTATGCAGCTTCTGTAAATCCGTCACGGGGGCGGGCTCTCTGCCGTCCGTTATTCTGCCTCCTGGTCCTGTATGCCGCCCCCATCGCTCCTTTCCATATCTGATGCACCGCCCACTGCTCCAGCCATCCCCGCGCATGCCCAGTGCCAGTCTCACAGGACTGAGCAGTTTGACCGCTGGTGACGTGTGCGCAGGCAAGTGATTATGGACGGGACTGTGACTGTTATCAGCAAGTACCCGGCCATAATCTCTTGAGCGCGCAAACCTCTCCAGCGGTCACGCTGAGCTCAGTGTAAATGCTAGACTGTATAGGCTGCTTCCAGGGATGACGTCCCTTTGTCATGTGATAGGGGCGTGTTCAAAATACTATCACATGACAAAGGGACGTCATCCCTGGAAGCAGCCCATACAGTCTAGCACTACCCTGAGCAGTGTGAATGCTGGAGAGGTTTGCGCGCTCAAGAGATTATGGGCGGGTACTTGCTGATAACAGTCACAGTCCCGTCCATAATCACTTGCCTGCGCACACGTCACCAGCGGTCAAACTGCTCAGTCCTGTGAGACTGGCACTGGGCATGCGCGGGGATGGCTGGAGCAGTGGGCGGTGCATCAGATATGGAAAGGAGCGATGGGGGCGGCATACAGGACCAGGAGGCAGAATAACGGACGGCAGAGAGCCCGCCCCCGTGACGGATTTACAGAAGCTGCATACAAAAAGGTAGAACTTTATAAAGGCTTTATTTTGGTCTCACATGGGGCACAATAATAACAGGGACCTTCCTAGAATGCAGCCCAGGAGCTGCAGAGGGGGAATCTTTTAGCTTTTGGGCGAAATTTCTGATGACAGGTTCCCTTTAAAAAAAATTGGGAATTCTAAATAAAATAACTAGATAATGAAATCCATGTATAATGCTCATTGTCTAACAAATAACAGACCAAACCAAGTACAGTTTGCTTAAAAAAAAGGCAAAAATGAAATAATAAATAAGGCACAAATAAAAAAGTCACTATTAGAACCAATATTACTCAAGTATAAAAGCACAAAGGCAATCATGAACTGTGGTTATCACTTTAGAACATATTGGTGCTATGTTTGTAATGAAAATCAATGAACAAAAACTTATTACGTAGTCGTATAGATCTGAGTTGGTTGAATGCCTATTTTACAAGCTAACGCTACCCTACCTGATAGAGGTACTGTATCATTAATTGTTTGTCAAGCAGGTTATATAAGGCTATATATATAGTCATGTTTAAATTTGCTGGATTGCATTTGATATTCATATGTAAATTGACTATAGGACTATTAAGTTGCTTATAACAACCTACCACCAGTGAGGTTCAAGTAACAGTATCAGTTTTACTGATATTTTGAGGCCAACTGCCATATAGTGTGGTGAACTACAAGAGTTGGGGCCATCCTAGTTGGGTACACCTTATCTCATTAGAATTGCTTTTACATTTTTTGATCAAAATAGTGTTAACTAAGGACCCTATTGTAACGCCCATGTCGACGTCTTCGCACTCTCCTGCTCCCCTCCACTGGCGAGGACGTTTGTTTGTTCAACTGTCCAAGCATCCTGTGGTGGCAGTCTCATCCCTGGCCCATGCTGCTGCCTCCTTGAGCACCTGTACACCTTGCAGACTTCCGGTCTCTACCCATAGCCTCGCCCAATTTCTTAAAGGGCCAGTGTCCTCCAACCCCAGAAGTGCCTCCCAGGTCGGCTGGGAGGCTGCAGGTACTTAAGGCACCCCTGCCCTATGGGAGGTGCCTGGGCAATGGCTTAGATGCCGTTTTAGTGCAGTTCTCTAACAGGAGATGTATATTTGGTGATTAAATGTCTGCATAAAATTTCTGCATCAAACTTGCATCTCCTAGCAGAAAACCACATTGAAACTGCGTGAAAACTGCTTTTGTGCAGTATTTTTGCCAAAAGATGAAGATTTGGTGCTGAAATTCATACACCATATTCCTGCACCAAATCTGCATCTCCTAGCAAGAAAATCGCATCAATAACACATGAAAACAACATCATGTTTTGATAAGTTTTTTTGCCAGAAGATGCAGATTTGGTGCAGGAATATGGTGTATAAATTTCAGCACCAAATCTGCATCCCTTGGCAAAAAAAAACAGTTTTCTGTCAGGCCATGCAGGTGTGTGAACTCAATTCACCTGAGGTGAGGTCACTGAGTTTAATGAGGTCACCTGAGGTCAGCTTACCTGCGGTCACAGATGGGGTACCGTGGAAACCTCCAGCTATAACCACAGATAAACTGAGTGAAGTCACCGCTCACAGCCACGGCTTAGTCTCTGACTGAATCCCACAGTGTGCGGACATGTTCTGGGCCCGTGTACAGTGATTTCAGTTTGTACATAGAAGAACCGGAATCGTTCTGGGACCTCGTATGGATTATGTGAAACTGGGTGTTTGGGTTTAATAAAGAGGTGAAAGGGGGTGAGTTTTTTGTATTTTATTTCAAATAAAGGATTTTTTCTGTTTTGTGTTTATTTCTTTACACTTCTCACAGATGCCTCACACTACTAATCTAGGGCTTAGTGGCAGCTGAAAGCTGTCATTAACCTCTTATATTAGTCTGACTGTCACATGAGCCAGGAAAAGTGCCAGGATTGTCACATCTAATGGATGCAACAGTTCTGGGCAGCTGCAGTCTTCTATTTTAAGGCTTGGAGGACCTAATAACCATAAGTCTTCCCAGTCTAAGAATGCTAGCCCTGAGCTGTCAGCTCTGCTTTATCATGGCTGGGTATCAAAATTGATGGGGGGGTAACTGCATGTCATTTTTTTTTTAAATTATATATTTAAAAAAAAACAACTTGTATTTTGATACACAGCTAAGATAAGCACACAGTTGGGAGCTGGAGCCTGTAGCCATATGCTTTATCTGTGCTGGGTATCATAATATGGGACACCCTATGCCAATTTCTTTATTTATTTCTTTTTACACCACTATAAGGATACAAACAGTATGTGTGATTCCACGCAGTCAGACAAGCTGTCACACAGGCTAGGGGCATGGTCTCACTGCAACCAATCAGAGACGCCGGGACTGGTGGTGGGAGACGGAAGCAGTGAATGAGGGTAATGAGCGACTCCGGAAGTAGTGTTACAGTTGCACGGGAGACTCGGTAAGTATAACACGCTTGCTCTAATCCCTCTAGCTCTCTACCACCATTTTAAAGCGCATGATTCGGATCCTCATAGATTTATATGGGGATCAATGTCAGGGCAGACATCTGGAATTAATTCCAGTCCTGAACCTTTTTTTTTTTAAAATTGAACCCCTTAACGACCGTAATCTTACTTCCTAGAGGTCATAGTGTTACTGCCCGCGGTCTGCTGCAAGCAGCTTGCAGCGATCAGCGCACATCTCAGCTGATTTTTACAGCTGAGATGTGTGCCTGCCAGGCACGAGCAGAATCGTTATCCGCCCGGGCCATCTAACCCCTTGAATGGCGCTGTCAATATGTGACATTGCATTGGCAGGAAACATTTACTCACCAGCTGTGTAGCTGTGATCAGCAGATATGGCAGAGCGATCAGATTGCTGATCCATATAGTCCCCTAGAGGACCTAGTAAAATAAAAAAAAAACAAAAGTAAAAAAAAGTTTTAAAAAGTTAAATAAGAAGTAAAAAACCTAAAAGTTCAAATCACTCCCCTTTCACAACATTGAAAATTAAAGGGTTAAAAAAATAAAAAATATACACACATTTGTTATCGCCGCGTTCAGAAATGCCCGATCTATCAAAATATAAAATCAATTAATCTGATTGGTAAACGTAGAGGCAAAAAAATGTCCAAACGACAAAATTACGTTTTTTGGTCGCCACAAATTTTGCGTTAAATGCTATAACAGGCGATCAAAACATAGCATCTGCACAAAAGTGATACCAGTAAAAACGTCAGCTCGAGACTCAAAAAATAAGCCATCACTGAGCCATAGATCCCGAAAAATGAGAACGCTACAGGTCACGGAATATGGTGTAAAATGTACGCCACTTTTTTCGGACAAATTTCTGATTTTTTTAAACTCTTTAGATAAAAGTAAACTTATACATGTTTGGTGTCTACGAACTCGCACCGACCTCAGGAATCACACCCACACATTAGTTTTACCATATAATGAACACAATGAATAAAATATCTCAAAAACAATAGTGCTATTACAATTTTTTTGCAATTTTTCCGCATTTGGAATTTTTTTGCCGTTTTTTTCAGTACACTATATGGTAAAACTTATGGTTTTATTTAAAAGTACAGCTCGTTCCGCAAAAATATGAGCCCTCACATGACCATATTGACTGAAAAATAAAAAAGTTACATCTCTCGGAAGAATGGCAAAAAAAAAACAAAACGGAAAGCAAAAAATCGGCTGGTTGTGAAGGGGTTAAAAACATGCGGTTGGACCCGCCGATTCCAGATATCTGCGTGAGCGCCTTTCACTACTTTGCTTTATTACTAGTGGAGCTGTTATGACCATGACACCTATTGTATATGTATTTGTACTTGTGATTTATTAACAAACATGTGTAAAGTTAGCAAAAGTGATTCATCATTTTAACCCATCATCAGAAATTACTTCTCTTTGTTTAATATTTATGTATGTTTTGCAATTAGAGGATTGTGCAGTTTATTTGCTGCTTGTGTAAGGGTATGTGTGCACGTTGCGTACTAGCCCAGCACCGTAAAGGTGCGCTTCAGAGCGCAGCTGAAAAGCTCCGTTCTGAAGCGCATGGTGCCGGCGAGAACGTGCGCTCTGCCTGCAGCTCCTCCCATAGACAGAGCAGGAGCTGCCGGCAAAGCGCACGGAAGAAGTGACATGTCACTTCTTTTTGCGCAGCGCTTCGGCAGTAGCCGAAGCGCTGCGCTCTAAAACGCCACGTGCGCACGGCCCCTGCACAATGTCCATAGACTGTGCAGGGGACGCAGGACGCATGCAGTTATGCTGCGCTACAAAGCGCAGCGTAACTGCATGAATTTACGCAACGTGCGCACATAGCCTAATGGTCATATAGCAGGGCACTGTGTAATTTTATTTTTTATTAAATTTGTTATTCAAATATGGAAGTTTTGGGGAAAACGTAGAAATCAGCCCACATGTATATCCAATGTGATATTGGTAATTCTTTACATAGCAAAGATTCTTTAAAATGGAAAATCCTACATACAAGAATATCATTCCACTTGCAGATATACTATTAGTACTGTTTATAAAATGGGGGACTTAGACTTTGCACTTGAAGTATGATGTGCACTTGACTCTCATCCTTAGTGATGTGGGTGGATGGAAAGTCTAACAGCTCAAAGCCCCCTAATTGGGAAAGTGAACATCTTGAAGGTGGAAACGGAGCAAATCGATAGAGGATTTGAATAATTGGGAAACAATAGCAGGATTATTCATTGTTGCTGAAAGGTCCAAGGTTCTTGAAACTGTTTTGCGATTTCAAGATCTATGCAGCCAAGCTTAAATGTCAATTTTTTTTATATTCTCTCATTTTTTTCTTAGAAAGGTAAGTTCATGAGGCTTCTGCTGGATTAAATAAGTCTCCAAGGATGACTAGAAAGATGTTCATTTGCAAAGTGTTCAGCTAGATGTGGAAGTTGAGCTGCTCTGGATTTCATGCTTTATTGACTCATTGTATTAATTGCATGTGAAAAAACGCTCACAGACCAGTTATAAAAAATCACAGATTTTGGCTGGAGGTTATACTGAACCGTTTTCTGTCTCTTTAAAATAACATTTTAATAAAATATAAAAAAAACCCCTCCTTTTGCACCTGCATATAGAACAGCTATTAATAATAAGTTTTAATTGAAATAAATAAATTAAATAAATAAATAAAAAACTTAAACTAGGAAATCAATCATGTGAGGTCCCCTCACTGTGTAGGTATTTGTCAGTTAGCCTGAAGCATTCGCCTGACCTAGGGCCCTGTGCCCCGTCGGTGCTCTGGTTCCAGGGGTACCTGGCTGTACCCTCTCTGGCAACCACTCACCTACGCCACATAGGCCCCTACTACACTACCCCGTCTCGAGACACGTCCGTCTTTTCCAGCTGTCTTTTCCAGCATGGACTCTCCTGGTTCTCTTCCCCCCTCCCACCTGGTTGTCTTCTAGTGGACTGGACTGGCTCCACCCTTGGCTGGTCATCCATTAGTTCCCGGACTAGTCAGTCACCCATGATTGGGAGAGGGAAACTGAGAATTTAGGTGTTTTGTTGTTACCGGCACTGGTCTTCCAGGTCCCTGGAGGTAGACCCTGCATCTTTGACAGGATGCAATACCTAGTAGTGCCTTGAAGGGTTCAGGGGCACTACACCTGTACTTATAACAATATCATTTGATTCCATTTTGTTTAGTAGGAGACCAACAAAATTTAAAGGGATGTTCTGGATAACAAAGAATATTGCTTAAAAAGTAACTGTACGTTCAACAGTCTACATAAATTAATAGGAAAGGCAAAAAATTTTCAGCCACCTACCTCAGCCACTTCTTCATTTCTCCCATCATCCCCTTTCCTACCCCTCGACTCCTGAATTTATCATCCACGCTGATAAAAAACACACCTCAAATCTGAATGTTGTCTCACTAGGTGTCATCTGACAGCACATTTTACTGCATGGAGAGGTGAGGAGCAGGGATAAGAAACAGGTAGAGGTAGATTAAGTAGCAGTTTTTGGAGCTTTCTATCAAGTCTTTTATCGCAGCCTCTGAATTGATTCACATCCAGGCATTTCAATACTGCTATGTAATCTCCTCCATGCTGCTATTGCTTGTTTCTGTATGTTAAAAGATTCATAAAGAGCAGGAATACCTCTCTGTGTGCTGTGCATGACCAAGATTATAGCAGCCATTCTTCTCCCACTAGCTGCCAGTGGATTGTAAATTAGAGAGAGAGCATGCAGAAGGGAAAGCTTGTGAAAATGTAGGCTACAAGTAGTATAATGGGGGTCTCCTGTCCTACAGAGACTTGTGACAGATTTGAGATCTGAGTATCACATTGCCTTGTGAGACTCTGGATATTAAACATATTTGCTTTCTTTTAGTACAACAAGGTTTAAGGACTCTTTTCTTGCTGGTAGTTTCTTGTTAGTTCATCTCAGGTATAACCGGTTTGTGACCACTCCCATTCCCTTTAAATAGTCACATGTCCCATCACCTGATGACAGTTATGGAAAGAGAAATCATTCTGAACTGACCACCATTGAAGGCGGAAGCTTGTTGAAGCTCTTGAAGCCATGCCACATGCTGCCCTGGTATAAGGCTGCAGCAGTGAAGTGTCTGATTTCTTATCTCCTGCAACCCTGGTGTTTGGCTTCAACAGTTGGTGCATATTCTTTTGTCTGTGTCCCCCATCTGTCTTCTTTTCCCTGTATTTTATTACGTTAGTGGTGATGTCTAGTGCACTCACTGGCCTTTGCACTAGCCAGGGTGAGTGAAGAGACAACTAGGGACTATAAATATGATGTCGGCAGGAGGAAGGACCTGCTTAGGGACATTAGGGAGCTCATGGTGCAGACTCAGGCTACTGTTAGGGGGTGACCCGTCTCTCCTCTCCCTACCATAAGGGCCTTCCTTTCCTTTTCCATCTGCCGTTGTAGCCTCTGTGTTGTGCCGTGCGCCGGACATCCCCTTGTCCAAGTGTGACAATATTGCCATCTCTTGAATATTTATACACAAACTTTGACCAGGATCCATCTATCTCCTAAACTAAACCTAAGATGAAAATAATATGAACATATACCCTGCTGTAAATAACACATGGTAAGGTTTTAATACTGGGCTAGGTATGTGGCACACCTGCACTAGGGCCTGGGGGTTACTCGTTACCGGGCCGGCTCTGTTCTGCTTGGATTATGTCACGGTGACAGGGCCCGGTTCCGTGACCCCGGCAGTATTGGTGGGGAAATATTTACAGGGGAGATGTTGTGATGCCACTTGTGGTATGCGGCAAGATAGGTGCCGCCGCTGCTGTTCAGTTTCCCTGGGTCGGTGCAACGCCACATAGTTGGAATAGCTCTTTACAGGTAGAGCTGGACCCCAGGGCTGTTGGGAGCAGTAGTCTGTAATGGCAGGGTCCAGGTCCAGAGGCGCAGGCAAAGAACAGGGAAACACAGGAATGCGGTCACAAGGTCTTTACTCACTGTTTAGGAGTTCCAGATTAGCACATCTAGACAAATGCTGCCCTTGGGGTGCTGAGTCCTGCTGTGATGGGCTCCAGCCGACCCTGGATAGTTCGGAGGAACAACCCCGTACACCCTTCTGTGTTCCTTTCTTAGTCGCCTTCCTGCGCTGACCTCTCTCTCTTGTCCACCGGGACCTGTCCGGCGCCTGCACACACAGAGCCCTGAGCCGGTGTCCACAGACCCTGTCGGGTGGCTTGAAGCTCTATCCCTTGGCCCTATGTGGTCAACTTTTCACTGGATGTGTGTGGATGTGGCTTCGGCACTTGCAGTAACCTCAGCCTCCGGTTAGCTAGCTGAGCCTTGTAGATCTCCACTAGTTGAGGAGCCGGTCCCCTTCTGCGGCCAAGTCCCTCAACTCCGGTATGCCGTTTGTGGAATGAGACCACGGGTGTATGTTGCACTTCCTCTGGGCTCTAGGACCCCTCCTACTTCTTCTGCTACTACTGACTGGCTAACTTTCCACAATTCCACTAACTAAACTCCACCGCCAAGCTGGCTTAGGGGACGGTGCTACTACCAGAGGATAGCTATACCATAGCTTAGTTGCACTAGGCACTAACCATGGCCTGATAGTGTTCATAAATGAGAGTGTAGCTGTATTAGTGTATACACCGATTTGTGACCCCCTTCTTACTGAAATGAAATACCACACCTCTGGCTGAGGTGCAGTACCTCTGTGGCGACAGGAGCCTCAGGGGCGCCACATATGTGCTAGAAAAGAAGCTGGAGGTGATCGAGGATGATACTATTTTTATTTTATTTTTTTGATAACAATATAAGGAATTCAAAGGAGTTTTTAGTGATTTTTGTACTTAATACAATATGCTAAAGAAATAATATATAGCACATACTCTGATCCTGATCCCCTCCAGCTCATCTGTACTGCTCTCTGGGTCCCTTGCCAGTCTTCTCTTCTTGCATTGTTAGGCTGTGATTAAGACATAAACGTTGTCAAAATGCATTGGATTCAATCCCTGTGGGATCTGTTAGTGCCAGTACTACTGCAGCAATATTATAATGGATTAAATAAATGTTATCTTTTATTTAACCCCTGCCTTTTTCTCGACTGGATAGTTTATCTTCTTTGAGCTTGCGGAATCTTGTGATTCACTCCTGGTTTCTGAACACGGTGAGCTTTTTTTGTGTCTTTTTTTATAACTTGCATGTACAGTATACCAAATCACTCTCCGGCTCATTTTTATTATTTTTTTTCTTTAGTATCTTGTACTCAGTGGAGATAGGGTGTGGCCTCCTTTCCACTGAGCTGAGCGTTGCATATGTAGCGTCCCATGGCTGTGTCCTTAGTCGAGACCCAGTCATTCTCTGCTCTTATTCAGATTGAGGTCTATTCTGTTATTATTTTTTTAGTATTTTGAAAATTCACCTTTGACTTTCAACACTGCCTGAATGCATGTCACACAGTGTTTGGCTCTAAACTCGCCGAGTGTCGTGGTGGCATCTGACGCTGTTCAAACTGCGGAGTCTGACACTCCTTACTATGCCTCCTTTAGTGCTTCTCAGGTTATACAGACAGGCTTGGGGATCGACCAACTCTGTTCTCATTAGTGATTGGGCTTACAAGAGTTAATTTCTGCAAACCTGCTCGTTACCTCTTAGATAACATATTGTTGGAGACCTATCACTCCCCGCCTTTTTAAGAATAGGAGCCTTTTTTCCCATGCCGACTATAGCTTTTGCTAATCAGGTCCATGTGCTGTTGTGTTCCAGTTGCTGGTGATTTATTGCATGCTGCTTGGTGTGCTGTGGAAATCCTCTCGCTGTCTGATTAATTCCTCCCTGCTTTTTATTTCCTCCTTTCACATATTATATTATATCTTCGTGTGTGCTAGCTATGTAAGGCCTCCAAGACACATCTGTGCCGCCGGTACGTGTTTGGTACGTTTTTGCACGTACCGGCAGCACGGAGACATGTAGACAAATGCTACCCTATGGTAACAGGCACACACACGTGAAAACACACAGAACGTGTGTCTGTGTCGTTTATATGTGTGTGCGTTTTTCAACACGCTCGACATGTCCGTTTTTCGCCGGGATCACGCAGGCACGGACCTGCTAAAGTCAATGGGTTTGTGCCGGCACGGATGGCATACGTAGCATGTCCGTGTGATACACATACCGTCCGTGTGCGTTTTTTGTGAGCGATGTCTGTCTATCTATTTTTTATGTGGCTGTCAGTCAATATTCCTTTTTTTCTCTGGTTGTCAGTCAATATCCCTTTGTCGGTCGGTCTGTATCTCCCCCTGTCACATACTTACCGTTCCCCGATGAACGCGACGATGAACAGCTGTGCAAAAGCTACAGCGGCTTTAACTATTTTGAAAATGCCGGCCACTCATTATTCAATCTATTATTCCCTGTTTCCCCCGCCCACCGGCGCTTATGATTGGTTGCATTCAGACACGCCCCCACACTGAGTGACAGCTGTCTCACTGCAAGCAATCACAGCAGCCGGTGGGCGTGTCTATATTGTGCAGTAAAATAAATAAATAAATAATTTAAAAAACTGGCGTGCGGTTCCCCCCCAATTTTGATACCAGCCAGGGTAAAGCCACACGGCTGAAGGCTGGTATTCTCAGGATGGTGAGCCCCACGTTATGGGGAGCCCACCACCCTAACAATATCAGCCAGCAGCCGCCCGGAAAAGCCGCATCCATTAGATGCGACAGTCCCGGGACTGTACCTGACTCTTCCCGAATTGCCCTGGTGCAGTGGCAATTGGGGTAATAAGGAGTTAATGGCAGCAGCCCATAGCTGCCACTAAGTCCTAGGTTAATCATGGCAGCCATCTCCCCAAGATAACTTTCATGATTAACCTGTTATTTAAAGTATCTTAACACACACATTCAAAAAATCCTTTATTTAGAATAATTTAAACAAACAAGCACCCTCATTCACCAATTTAATAAAACCAAAAAACCCATCCAGGTCCGCCGTAATCCATGGATGTCCCACGACGCTCTCAGCTCTGCTACATGAAGGTGACAGGAGCGGCCACACACAATGACCGCTCTCTATCACCTCCAAGCAGCAACTGAAGTGAGCCGTGCGATCACCGATGACGTCAGTCAGGTTAATCGCGGCCACCGCTGGATCCTCCACCTGTGACAGCGAGTCGCCCGAGTGACTGAAGTGAGCTGCGCGATCAGTGAAGAAGTCACAGGTGAGTAGCGGTGATGGGTGGGTGACTCCAGGTAGCCGCGGGTAACCTGAGTGATGGAAGCGCAAATGTCGCCGCTAACTTCAGTTACTCAGGGGATTAGCGGACACCGGTGATTCCATCACGGATGTCTACTAGTCAGCACGCCACACACAGACAGAGCCGTGGTATGACAATGAAGTCGGGTGAGATTCACCCGAGTTCATTCTCATCGCTCGTCTCTGTCTGCGTCGGCTGTCAGCAGGTAAGTAGCAACGACATTTTACAACACACACAGAACAACACAGATGGACACCACACGGACATTACACGTACGCATACACAGACGTTTCCACACGCACACACGGCAATCATACGCCATCACACGGATGTCACACGTACCGGAGAAACGCCCATAAAAAACGGAACACGGACCCAAAAATGGAACGTGAGACACGTACGGTTTTTATGCAGAAGTGTGTTTCAGGCCTAATAGAGTTTTGGTTTGGTAGACTTTGGGTCAATGATGCTCCTGTAGCGTTTGTCTTGGTGGATAAATAATCGACCCCTCTCTCTCCACAAGTGCTGTGCTTCAGGCGGGGCTTTGGAATCAAGGCTGGCGCCAGGTTGAGTGATCAGCTTCTTCACCAAGCCAACTGCTGGATCATTCTCCTGAGTCTCCTTCCAGTTGTAGTGAGGTAGCGGATTCAGGGTCGCTTCTTGATGGCTGGTATGTGACTGCTGACACTGGTTGGCTCCAGAGCGATGGAACGCTGGCAGCTCAATCTCTTCAAGGTCATCTACATCTTCACCCTCGTCGGTAGGTGTGGCATCCTTGATAGAGCAGCTGCGTTGCCATTCTTACGACCGGCTCGATACTTGGCAGTAAAATCATAATTTGCTAGTCGGGCTACACAATGTTGCTCCATGGCACCCAGTTTAGCAGTATCCAAGTGGGTTAGGGGGTTGTTATCCGTGAAGATGGTGAATTTGGCGGCTGTCAGGTAGTGCTTGAATCGCTCTGTGAAAGCCCAGACCATGGCCAGGAACTCTAGCTTGAATGAACTATAGTTTTCTGGGTTTCTTTCAGTAGGCCGGAGCTTCCTGCTGGCGTAAGCGATCACACGTTCCTTGCCTTTCTGTACCTGTGAAAAGCACTGCTCCCAGCCCCACATTACTGGCATCTGTATACAGCACAAATGGTAGACTGTAATCAGGGTAGGCTAGAATCTCTTCACCCGTCAAGGCCCCTTTCATTCGTCTGAAGGAGTGTTTTTCTGCTTCTCCCCAGGTGAACAGTGGGCCGGAGGTCTTTCCCTTCTTTGATTGGCCTACCAGGAGCTCTTGCAGAGGCGCCACCATCTTCGTATAGCCCTTGATGAACCTTCTGTAGTAGCCTACCAAGCCAAGGAACTGACGTACTGCCCAGACGGTGGTGGGTGTGGGCCATTCCTGGATGACTGTGATCTTCTCTGGGTCTGATGCTACTCCTTCTGCACTGACCACATGACCTAAGTATTGGACCTTCGGCTTCAGTAAATAGCACTTAGATGGCTTCAGTTTCATCCCATATCGGGATAGTGCTTCAAAGACTTCAGCCAGGTGTTTCAGGTGGTCCTCATAGGTCTTGGAGTACACGATGATGTCATCCAGGTAGAGCAGGATGGTTTCAAAGTTGAGGTGCCCCAGGCAGCACTCCATCAACCTGTGGAAGGTCCCGGGGCATTGCAGAGTCCAAATGGCATGCTGTTGAACTCACAGAGGCCCATGGGGCTGGTAAAGGCTGTCTTCTCCCGATCTTCTGCTACAGATACTTGCCAGTAGCCACTAGTGAGATCTAGGGTAGAAAAGTAGTTAGAAGCTTTTAAGGCAGCGAGGGATTCCGCTATCCGTGGCAAAGGATAGGCATCCTTGTGTGTTATCTGATTTATCCATCTGTAATCTACACACATCCTCATTGTGCCATCCTTCTTTTTCACCAGGACCAGGGGAGCTGCCCAAGGGCTGCAACAGTCCCTAATGACTCCTGCCTCTTTCATGTTTTTCAGTATGTCTTTGGCTCTCTGGTAATGGGCTGGTGGTATAGGTCTATGTCTTTCCTTAATGGGAGGATGACTGCCTGTGGGTATGTGATGTTGCACCCCTTTGATCCTACCAAAGTCTAGTGAGTTCTTACTAAAGACCTGCTCGTATTCCTTCATGACCCGGTGAACCCCTTGTTTCTGGTAAGTGGGGGTAGAGTCAGTTCCCACATGGAGTTGTTGGCACCAGTCCTCTAACTGCTTTTGGGAGGTCTCGTCCTCTTTTGAGTCAGCTTGTGTCAGGGGACCTACAGGTTGTATAGCGTCATTTGGGAAAGTAAACAGTTTGGCAATGGTAGCGTATCTTGGTAGTCTGGCTTCCTCCTCCTCACAGTTCAGCACTCGTACGGGTACTCGTCCCTTGTGTACGTCAACTGCCCCTCTGGCTGTCAGAATCATGGGCCAGTGTTCTGAATGAGTGGGCTCTACTACAGCCTGGTAATACCCTCCTCTGAGACCTACCGCTGCTCTACACCACATCATCATTTCACTCCGTGGGGGTATCACAATGGGGTTAGCATCCATCACCTGTACATTACCAATTTCACCGCCAATCTGGTTTACTTGTTGCTTCCTCAGGATGACATGGATCTCTTTTTGCAAGGCTCTCCGTTGTCCACCCTGAACACCTTCAACAATCTGGTGAAGCAACAACAACACTTCCCCTAGGTAATTTTCTTTTTCAATTTTTTTTTTCAAGTGTCGGTGATACCGGCTGAGGTGGTGGGTCCTTTTGCAGCGAGAAGGATTCTGCTCCGACAGTCGGGGTGCTGGTAGACCATACTGGTTGGATGGGGTCCGTGTCAACGGGGGGTTGAAGTGCTTTCACGGCCCTGTCTTCCAGAATGGCAAAGTCCACATCACTGTGTTCCAGGGACCACAGCCTCATCTGTTTTCTATCCTCAGGGGAGTGTAGGCCCTGCAAGAACTGTTCTGTCATCATCAGGTTTCCCTCCTGACCACTGACAGGGTCCACGAGTTTGAGTGCCCTAAGTGCGGCTTTCAGTCTGAGGGTATAGTCCCTTATGCTTTCTTGGGGTTTCTGGCGTCAGTTATAGAAACCCATTCTCAGCTCTGCCTCTGTGCGGTTTTCAAAGGCAGCTTTCAATTTGGCAAAAATGGCTTCTACAGAGCTCTGGTCACCACTGGTCCAGGCCTCAGTCTCTAATTCTGCTGCTCCAGTCAGTTGCCCCAGCACCACGGCGGCCCTCTGTTTACCGGCCATTGTGTACATGTCCAGCGGGGTGCTGATCTTCTTTTTGAACCCGATCAGGGTGTCTGCTTTTCTAGCATATTGGGGCAGCCAGGTCGCCCCGGGCACATACGGCAAGGAGATCGGCATAATCGGGCAGACTTCGGCCGGCGCAGCTGCGACCGCCGCACCGGAACTAGGCGCTGCTGCGTTCACCGCGCTGGGCCTGGCATCGCTTGGGCTGCATCACCCTGAATCCTTGGCATTCATCTTCCCTCCGTCACTGTATCAGAGCGCTCTGGGGATTCTGGGTCAGCCACACCTCTTCGTGGGCGGTTACTTTTCTTCTGCGCGGGCTGCAGCTTCCAACTTCGCGCACTTTTAACATCAACAAAATGGCAGTGCTCCAAATTTTCTGAACGGACTGCTAAGGCACACTGTCACCTGTCTAAACAGGTCTAGTCCTTATCCTGTTCGTGACGCCAGAAATGTGTCGCCCACCTGTAGCGGTCGCCTCAGGGACGTCATTCCACCTTCCGGGACGCCTCAGGTTTATTTACATGGGAGTCGTGATGCCATTCACGGTTTGCGGTCAGGGTTATGGGTGACTGCCACTGCAGGTTTAACGAGCGTCTGGGGCTGATGGGGTCTGCAGTTGGATGGTATGGCCTTCCGTGAGTGAGGCTGGCCCCAGGGGCTCAGGTGTGTAGAACAACAGGTCGCAGAATAACTCAGTGGCAGTCCAGAGGGTCTTTCAACTTGTTTACTCACTTTTAGATAGTTGGTGAGATACCCGGGGGATGCTGAGATTATACCAGGTGGAACCAGGAACTCCTTCAGGCCGAACTGAGGGTAGCCGTTAACTTGCCTTCCTAGCACTCCTTTTGTTTCAGATAACCCCTTACTTGCAGTATCGTGGGATTCATCCAGGGAAGTCGCTACTGCCTTTTCTCCCCTTTCTGGCCCGTTTGCCGGCAGCGTGGACCAGGTGAGATGGCTTCTGGCCCTATCTCCTTATGGGTCCCCCTGTTGCTGCTGAGGTTCGAACTCTGTATCTTTGGTGAGGAACCTCTAGTCCCCTCACCGGCAGGTTTAGCAGATCAGTAAATGTATGTCTGGCTCTAGGGACCGTACTTGACTGCTTCTCTTCATGTGTCTTTCAGACTGACTTTCTGGTCACTGTACTCCCCCGCTAACAGCTACCGCACGTGCAGGGTGTGACTAGTGTGGCTGTACGTCTGCCTCTTTCAGCAACTTCGGTACACTGCTCCAGACTGGCTTGCTCCTCCTCCTATTCTGACTGCCACTGCAACCTAGCTTACAGCCCCTCCCCTCCACCCCTTGACCAGAGACTACCCAAGAGTCCCATCTAATGGTGTGGAAGACCTGGTTGCTATGTGTCTGTGTGTACACACCTCATTCTGGCCTTTTGGAATTACCTGGAAGCACTGTCCCAGCATGGGTGCAGTACTCAGTGGTGTCTGACCAGGTAAGGGGCGCCACAGAACTACTCCACAAGCATTTTATTGCTCTCCGGTTCATTGATAGGGTCCATTAGCTTTAGAGTGTGCAGAGCAGTTTGTAGTCTCAGGACATAGTCTCTGATACTCTATATGAAGTGAAAGCTGCACACCAAATTCAGAGTAATATGAACAAGCATAACTGCTTGATGATACATAAAGAATGAAAAATACAACTAGCCATATGAAAAATAGAAAAACATTTTTTTGGTGATATTGCATAACTGCTGTGCATTATTTTGAAAAAAAAGATATTTAGCTAATGTATTGATCAATTCATTACTGCCCCATACCCACTTCACGGTAATCTCTTATTTATGGGGTCCCTAACAAAATGTTACCTCTATATGCGGTTAAAACCTGCTTGTGTGCATGGGTACCTAACCAAATGTTACCTCTATGTGCGGCTGAAACCTGCTGTGTATGGGAAGCAAGGGACCTGGCTATATAGGAAGTTGAATAATCATGGCTAAAGGGCGGGACTGGGTTCTCAGACAGAAAAAAAAAATATCTCTTTTTTTCAAAATAATGCACAGCAGTTATGCAATATCACCAAAAATTTTTTTTTACATTTTTCATATGGCTAGTTGTATTTTTCATTCTTTATGTATCATCAAGCAGTTATGCTTGTTCATATTACTCTGAATTTGGTGTGCAGCTTTCACTTCATATAGATTATGTATTTTTTGGCTAGCACCCTGTTCACATTTACAATGGAGTTCCAGCAGTCATTTTGATTGTTATATAGTCTCTGATACTGTCCTGGGGACGCTGCCTGCAGTTGTAAAATTGCATCCTTAGCTCCGCCTCCATGTGGGTCTCAAAGGCTACTTGCAGTTTATCAAATATGGTGGGTACCGAGGCCCGATCCTCATCAGTCCATGTCTCTACCTCCTGCTCGGCTGCGCCTGTCAGCTGTCCGAGCACCACGGATGCGCGCTGCTTGCCAGTCATTGCATACATACCGAGAACTTTACATATATTTTTCTTAAATACCTGCAGGGCATCGGGTCGGCCATCATACTGGGGCAGCCAGGTGGCACCGGGCACGTAAGGTTGAGTAATCGGCATAACTTGCGTGATCGCCGGGACCGCAGTGTCCACCGCTCTTGCGACCGGAGCGGGACCCGCTGCTTCTCCGTCATCCTGCACAGCTGTGGGAGCCGCGGCTCCTCCATCACCATCAGGCGCCGACATCTTCCCGGTCTCTCCCTCTTGGTTTTCAACAGCAGTCTCGCGGGACCCACCATCCTTTGCTGCTTCCTGTTCTGGAGATCACTGGGTTCTGGCCGCGCTCTTAGGGGGTCGGGGCTTCAGACTCGCGCTCTTTTTGGGGAAGAAAAAGGTGAGGTTGTTGTTTTTGGCGCCAAAAATGGTGGGCAAGATGGCGTCGGTCCGAAAATTTTCAGCGTTTCATGGGTCAACAGTCCAGGAAAGGCGCACTTCACCCAGGTTAGTGGATGGGATAAGTATCCTGTTCGTGACGCCAATATTTGTCGCGGGCAGGGGCTGAGGCCACGGCCAGTGGGGAGGTACTCGAGATGCTCGGATCCGAGATCGTTGCTGTGGCTCGAGTGGCAGCCAGATCCAGGGCTTTTGCAGCAGCCCGTCGCCCACAACGTACTAAAGGGGGGTATTTACAGGGTAGAGTTTGTCAGTGACGCCACTTGTGGGTTGCAGTGATTTGTTGGTGACACCGCCTCTGCCTTTGTATAGGGCACCAGGGGCTGATAGAGCAGGGCAGCAAAATGGTATTCCCTCCACGGGTAGGGGAGGTGTTGTCCCGGGGCCCAGGTGTAGATGGAGTGCATTGCTGGGGCGCTGTCTGCAGGCTGGACCAGATGACACCGGTGCACTCGCTGTTGTTGAATAAACCAAACAAAGTGGAAGTAGTAAACCAAGTGCCTGATAGCGGTAGCCACCGGAGGGGTGTGCTTGGATCCTGCAAACTGGTTGACAGGACAGGGGCCCTTCCTCCTGCACTTCTGTGTTTTTGTCTTGTGTGTTGACTAGTCCGCATGAAACGGGAAAAGTCCACTCCCAGTGTCTTTGCTGTGGGAGCTGTTGCCCGCGAGATCTGACCCTTCGGATCTTTGCAGGCACTTGCAGACGCCCTATCCCCCGAGTTGGGCTTCCATCTCGCTCTATCTGGGCTCACTGGTGGGACAAGATGTGGAATCTTGTCCCCTGCTGGCTAATTGACATGGGGCTTGAATCTGTCCTCGCTCTAGGGTCTAGGCACCCCGACTGTGCACGGCCTCCGGACTGGATTCCTGCTGTCGGCACCGGCGGGCTACAACCCTGCCCCGGTCCACTTAAGGTCTCCCGTGACCGGATCTCCATCGCCTGTGGCCCTGCTCTGCCGTCTGCCACCTAGTCAGCTCAGGTAGTCCGGTAGTCCGGGAGCTACAACCCCCGACTACCACTTCACTCCTCTCACTTCCACTGTCTCAGCTTATCTGACTCGCCTGTGTCTGTGTTCCCGCCCCTGACACCTCAGAACCCCTAGGTGGGCGTCACTATCTGCCTGGCCCCATTCCACTGGTATGTCCCTATTGTCCTTAGGGGGGGGTGACTAGGCTTTGTGGCTGGTGTTTATACCTGTGTGGGGTTGTGTTGGTAGGCAAGGAGGAGAGAATCCTGCATCTTTAGGATGGATGCAGTCTCCTGTGACAAGCTGGTTTTCCCAGGGCATCACAAAGCGACCCCCAGGGTCACGGAAAATGGCAACGGCCATTACACACCCGTGACACAGCATCCCTGTATATATATGGCCTGGGACTGAGTACCCCATAGCCCTGGGTGGCTCAAAGGTATAGCCTCATGTTCGAAGCTGTAGTGGATGGTGACACATGGAGCCTGAAAGTCAAAAGTTCAAAACATTGTTACCCTTTTGCTCATCAGTGTACTCATCTAACCCTAGTGAATCCAGTGGCAGACTGTGGTAGGTTGCAGGAATTCTTGTGCATGTCCCAGCGCAATGACGTTATCACGCCGCTCCTCTGAGGACCTGCCATTCTGCAGGCTGTAGACCTAAGGCAACCTTCGGCCTATGGAGACTGGCAGTGCAGGGTGATGACGTCTGCCTGCTCTACTACAGAGTTTAACTGTATCAGTGTGCTGTACATGTTGATTCAATTAAGGGTGTTGGCCACTCTGTGCGGGTACCCCTTGCTCAGGGGCCTGGGGCGACGGTCGCCTCTGCTCACTGGAAGCAACATTATTGGACATATCTATTTGTCTAAATTTCCTACCTGGTCTTATGAAGACAAATTGGAAGGGCTTCCAGAATTGAGTGGATCAGTAAATACTTGTTAACAACTTACTTATAAATTATGTTGTTGTAAGATCAGGGAAGTTCATTTTTAATTGGTGAGAGTGGGTGGAAATTGAGGCTCTAAATGGAATTGCATTGACAAACTCACCATTTATGAACGCACATAAACAGAGATTATGAGTCATGTGAGCAATCGTCCCCCAAGGAGCTCTGGGAAGATCTGTACAGACAGATCATACATACTGTTAGAATAGTTTTAGCTCAAGAAATATTACATTTATGCATTGATGATACTGTATAGAGAGAACATGTCATTTAAAAAACATTTTATTAACTTCTTAAAGAACAATACAAGTTGGTATCTGGGTCAGATAATAATAATAATAATAATAATAATATAATTATAGATTATATTATATCATGATTTATCAAATCTACCATATCTGTTATGTATCCTGTAAAAATTAAAATCATTACAGCAGTTTATACAGAAACACGCAATCTGTCAAATACAATTCAGATTTACTTATCACTTTCCGACTCACCTTTTTTTGGGAGGGGGGAGGAGAGCTGTAATTCTTTAACTTTCAAAAGCCATAAATCTTTCATTTTCTGTTTTGCATTTTTATTGTCGTCTTTTAATTTACCTAACAATGTATTTTTAGAAAATGGAAAAAAAAATTGAGACCAAGCAAAATAGAGTATGATCTCCAGCACTTCAAAGAAGGGTAAAAAAATATTTATTGAAGTTCTATTAAAAAAAGATTTATAGATCATGAAAACAGTGAGGGGGGACACATTAAGAGAAATCCGACATGTTTCGGCTGATAGAGCCTTATTCCAGGATTGCACTTAAATGTCTATTGTGCACACAGATATACTGAGAAGTCTCACTTGAAATGGCAAGGAATCTAGAAACAATTTCTAGCAATTACTAGTGGAAAAGTCTCTGCATGGCATACACCTGAAAAAACGCATGTATGAAAAGCCCAAGTAAAGTCAACAGGTGCATATAGATAGATACATCGGACTGCACTCAGATGTTATCCCAGTGCAGTGCGATATACGCCCAGGCTGACAATGGAGGGGATTGGGGGATTAACCCCTCCCTCTCCTCTGCAGCGCCCACACTCAGCTTCACAGTCGCATGACACTCGGCTCACGCTTGCAGCAGAGCCTGAGCTGGGGGTCATTAGCATATCACATCCGATGCTCTCTCATCGGATACCATACGCTCATGTGAGTCCAGCCTACCTCTGTGAGTGATTGCTGTGAGCTTGAGTTTTGTTTTTTCCCCCCATCTGTTTATTTGAGTGGGATTAGTCACTCTTGTCTCAGTGCTCTCCTGGGTGGAGGGAGGGGGGGCACTAGACCAAGGTTGTTCAGGAGTTAAGGTTAGAAATTAGGCCCAAACATTGTCCCCTTCAGACGTATCTTCGGGATCAGGGTCAGCCAGGGTTCCCCTAGCCTGAGGGCCAGTTTAGGCTCACCTGTCCTTAGTGATCCTGTCACACCTAGTGACATTATCATTTGCTCAATTTAAAATTCAGCATGGACCTCATAGCCTCACTTTGGAGACAGTTGCAGGTGCTATCCCTCCAGGTGGCGGAATTAAGCAACAAGTTCAGCCTGCTACCCCGGTGCAATCCGTGTTGCTTGCCGGATCGCCAGAACCCAAGCTGCCACTTCTGGAGAGGTTTTCTGGGGATCACAGACAGTTTGTCATCTTCAAGGCGGCATGTAAATTGTAGTTCCGTGTGTGTCCTTATTCCTCCGGGAGTGAGGCGCAGCAGGTGGCTATTGTGGAGTAAACCTTGCACACCATATAAGATGCATCAGTTCAAAATGTAGAAAACTTTTTTATTTTTTAATGATGGTGGCCGAAGACCGAAGATGACCAATGTTTCAACTACAATCAGCTTTTTTTCAAGGTCAGTCTATATAAAGAAATATAAACAACAGAAAGAAGAAAAAAAAATAAAACCAGTATATATATACAGAAACCAACTTATAGTGGGTATACAATTCGTATGCAATGAGAGTGATCATCAATATCAAAAAAGAATGCTAAGACATAGATATACAAAACCATCATATTACAGTGTAAACTGCAATGTACAGTATATGGGTATGTGCCCACGTTGTGTTGAGTCCCTGTAGAAATTTCTGCAGCAATTTGGACAGCACACGTGCGCTTCAAATCGCTGCAGAAACACTGTGTAATGGATGCAGTGAAAAAGCCAATTTCATGCGCTCTGGATGCAGCCTCTCCCATAGACAGAGCAGGACCTGCATCCAAAGCGCACAGAATAAGTGACATGTTGCTTTTTAGAACGCAGCGATTTGGCAGCATGCAAATCACTGTGCTCTAAATCGCAATGTGCGCATGGATTATGCACAATCTTCATAGATTGTGCTGGGGACGCAGGACGCATGCAGTTACGCTGCGGTGCAGAACGCAGCGTAACTGCACGCAAATACGCAACATGGGCACAGAGCCTATAAGTGTACAAATCAAGCCAGTATTATACTTATGGTCGGGTCACATTATTAGTATATGGGTATAGCAAGTGAAAGCAAACTTATATATATATATACATATAGATATATATATACACATGTATATATATAAAAATATATATATATATATATATATATATATATATATATATATATATATATATATATATATATATATATATATATAAATAAAGGTGAGATATATACCAGTGAAGAAAATAAGAAAAGAGAAATGAAATAAAGAAAATAAGGAAGTGAATATTAGTGAAACAAGAAAGAAACAGACAAAAGGTAGTGAAAATCGGTATATATAGTATGGAAATAGTATGGAAAAAAGCATACTTAATATCGCTCTTGGAGAATACTGGATAAAAAGATAATAACAATGACAAAGTGCTGTGAACAAAGTTGAAAAAGGGAGGCTAAATGTTTAAAACAATTTCTTCTATGAATAGAGGCTATCAGCCTAAAGAGATAAATGGAACACTGCCTGTGAAGAAACACAATAAAATGTGATAACGTGTTACACTGAAACAGAACTGCAGAGTGCATAAAGATTGGCCAAACCAACCTGTAGGATGGGGAGCAAGATAACGTGTTTGTGTCAGTGGACGGTGTGAAGATGTAATTTACCCTCTCACTGTATATGCTGTGATACTATGTCATGATATGTATATTTCACTGGTTGTATTAGTTGTAATTCATGTATTTTCTTGGGGGAGCTACTGGTCTCAATGTGTCTCTCTCATACAATTGTAGTCTTGGCATCTAATGTGATTATGTAAATAGCCTGTCCTCTTCTTTCCAGAGTTGTGTATCTAATCTGTAATTGCATTGGCCAGTGAAGGAATAGTCATTGTTCTTTACAGCAGGGGATCCCTTCATCTACTGTGGCTGGCAGACATATTGGAGCCCTGTGATGGACCAAACCATTGATGATAGGATGTGTGACCCCTACTCCCTGAACAAACATGGTGGGCTGGTCAAGCAGCACAGACAATGCATTTCCCTTTTTGTAACTTCAGAGTGAGCTGGAACTAAGAGAGGAAGGAGCTCCAGCCTGGGTGGCTGTGGACACGGACGGAGCTAGGCCTGTGTGGCGGCCCGTGGGATTGTGTGGAACTCTTTGGACTACTGTAAGGACGATTGCTTTGTTATCCGGTCCGAGGATTGTCGGGAAGGGCCCCCGAATCTGTTTTACGTGGACTAATCGTGTGCTGTTCCTGTATTCCTGTTAATAAACCTGTTGGATCGTTCCTCGGCCTGTTGTCTCTCTTTGCTCTGCTGTACACCCCGTCACAAACTGGTTGGCAGCGCTGGGATCAGAGCAGAAGGAATGGAGGACAATGGCTCAACATCAGGAACCAGCACTGCAGAGTACAAGACCTGGACTTTGGGGAGCCTGCAATCAAAGGCCCGTGAAGTAGGAGTTCGTTTCAAAGGACTCTCCAAGGAGCAGCTGATTGAGGCGCTAGAAGGAGTCTGTTCGCAAAATGACGTGGAGGAAGGATCCTCACAGCAAACGGAAGAAAGACGGCAGCCGGAGGTGAATACCCAAAAAAGTCAATGGGTTGTGTGGTACAAGGAGGAGATGGCACTGCTTGGAGATGAGGCCACCATAGAAGATAAGAGGGAGGCCATGCGTGGGGCTAAAGAGAAGGAGCGCAGGATGGAGGAGATGGCACTGCTGGATAAGGAGCTCGCTGTGGAAGCCGCGAGAGGTTCCAGACAGACTGTAACCCCAGCACCCATCATGAGGGAACTTCCCAGGGTGTCCCGCAAAGACTTTAAGCCGTTTAATGAGGCTGCAGGCGACATTGAGGGCTTCTTCCAGGACTTTGAGCATCAGTGTCGATTAATGGAAGTCCCGGACAGGGAGCGTGTCCGGCATCTGGTTGGGCTCCTAGAGGGGGGAGCTGCTGAAGCCTATAGAGCTATGGACCCTCGGTGGAACTGTGAGTATGCGGATATTAAACAGACTATTCTAGAACATTATGCTGTGACCCCAGACACTTACAGGACTCAGTTCCGTGCTTTAGCCTGTGATGGGGAAGTGTCTTTTAAGATATATGCTCATAGACTCAAACAAATATGTAATCGCTGGCTGGAGGCAGAGGAGGCCTTATCTTGGGAGACCTTCCTGCAGGTCATCCTAAAAGAACAATTCTTTGCCCAGTGCCCCGCTGAGATCCGGGAATGGGTGCGTGAGAGAAAACCAGCGACAGTGGAGGAAGCTGCTGCTCTCGCTGATGAGGCTCTCACCATCAAGCCTCAGTGGAGGGTTCTGTTGGAGGATGGAGAGACGCCTAACAGCTCCACAACACCGGATGCCCCCAGTTATTCTGTCCCCATTGTTCCCCGTTCCTCTAAGCCACCACATGTTGATACCCGTGTTAATGTGCCTCCAGTTGCTTCTACTGCACTTTCTGGAATACGCCGGGGAGAGGAAGTAACAGAGCGCAGGTGTTATGTTTGTAGGCATCCCGGGCATTTGCAGGCCTCATGCCCAGCCAGGCCATGGAGGAATCATCCTCAAACCCCTACAGCACCTTCAGGTGGGAGCCGGCCTCCAAGCTCCCCTACCCCTTACCCAAGAGGACGCCTTGGATGGAGGGAGACCCAGCTCAGATGCTATCAATGTGGACAGCCAGGGCATCGGCAAGTCTCCTGCCCAGCTGTTCAAATGAGGACTGATCCTGCACCCAATCGGATTGTTAATTATTTACAGCCCAGTGCCATGGAGGAAGATGTGGCACCGTTATGTGAGGACTGGCCTAGTGACTCAGCCCCCCATGTTGCACCACCAGGAGTTTACGGGGTGCGACCCGCAGTTATGACGACTTCTGCTCATCGAGGTAAGCACTTGCAGGAGGTTGTGCTGGATGGACAGAGACTTGTTGGATTTTGTGACTCGGGTGCTTTCCTCACACTGGCTGATCCCCGAGTGGTTCGGCCTGAGGCAATCCATAGAGGACCTGGGATTGTTATTGAACTGGCTGGTGGACAATGGAGAACTATTCCCACAGCCACTGTGGATCTGAACTTTGGTTTTGGGGTCAGGCGATGTGTGGTTGGGGTGATGGGTGGTCTGCCTGCAGCTGTTCTCCTGGGCAATGATGTGGGAGAGCTACGATGCCAATTCGTGGCTGCATGAAGCCACATGTAAGTAACGCTCTGCCTGTGTGTACTTAACCAGTGACCTGTAGAGGTCCCTAGTACGTACACAAGTTGGGAGGGGGAGGGATTGTGAAGATGTAATTTACCCTCTCACTGTATATGCTGTGATACTATGTCATGATATGTATATTTCACTGGTTGTATTAGTTGTAATTCATGTATTTTCTTGGGGGAGCTACTGGTCTCAATGTGTCTCTCTCATACAATTGTAGTCTTGGCATCTAATGTGATTATGTAAATAGCCTGTCCTCTTCTTTCCAGAGTTGTGTATCTAATCTGTAATTGCATTGGCCAGTGAAGGAATAGTCATTGTTCTTTACAGCAGGGGATCCCTTCATCTACTGTGGCTGGCAGACATATTGGAGCCCTGTGATGGACCAAACCATTGATGATAGGATGTGTGACCCCTACCCCCTGAACAAACATGGTGGGCTGGTCAAGCAGCACAGACAATGCATTTCCCTTTTTGTAACTTCAGAGTGAGCTGGAACTAAGAGAGGAAGGAGCTCCAGCCTGGGTGGCTGTGGACACGGACGGAGCTAGGCCTGTGTGGCGGCCCGTGGGATTGTGTGGAACTCTTTGGACTACTGTAAGGACGATTGCTTTGTTATCCGGTCCGAGGATTGTCGGGAAGGGCCCCCGAATCTGTTTTACGTGGACTTATCGTGTGCTGTTCCAGTGTTCTTGTGAATAAACCTGTTGGATTGTCCCTCGGCCTCGTCCATCCTTTGCTCTCTTGAACACTCCCGTCACAGACGGGTTTTTCTCCATGCTCAGCCTTATGTACGACAATCCAGAATGTCTAGATAGGATGTTGCCGACCGAGTCTAAAATCCATACATTGCACCAGAGGAATCGGTGTTTGAGGATTACTGCTTTGAATGCCAGTGGTGGTCTATGGACACACTGTGGAATGACCCTGTTCTCAAAAATCAGTTTCTTCAGGGCGTGTCCAAGAGGGTAAATGAGGCGTTGGTCATGTATAAGACTCCTCCCTCTCTTGAGGTAGTTATGTCCTTAATAATACATATTCATCACCAGTTCCGTCAAAGGTCTAAAGGTCTCATAATGCCAAGACTTAAAAATTATTTTAAACTCAGAAATGTTGGTGCCTACTGAAAAGTCTGTACAGTAAATGCCTCAATACTTCGTCGTGGTTCCATTTGCATGAATTACTGCATCAATGCGGCGTGGCATGGTGGCAATCAGTCTGTGGCACTGCTGAAGTGTTATGGAAGCCCAGGATGCTTCGATAGCAGCCTTCAGCTCTTCTGCATTGTCTGGTGTCTCTCATCTTCTGCTTGACAATACACCATAGAGAATCTGTGGGGTTTAGGTCAGGCGAGTTTGCTGGCCAATCAAGCACTGTGATACTGTGGTTATTAAACCGGGTATTGGTACTTTTGGCAGTGTGGACAGGTGCCAAGTCCTGCTGGAAAATTAAATTTCCATTTCCAAAAAGCTTATCAGCAGAGAAAAGCATGAAGTGCTTTAAAATTTCCTGGTGGATGGCTGCGCTGACTTTGGTCCTGATAAAACACAGTGAACCTACAGCAGCACATGACATGGCTTCCCAAACCATCACTCATTGTGGAAACTTCACACTCAAGCAGCTTGGATTATGGCCTCTCCACTCTTCCTCCAGACTCTGGGACCGCGATTTCCAAATGAAATGCAAAATTTACTTTCATCTGAAAACAACCCCTTGGACCTCTGAGCAACAGTCCAGTTATTTTTCTCCTTGGCCCAAGTAAGACGCTTCTGGCATTGTCTATTGGTCATGAGTGGCTTGTGTACCGCCCCGCGGCCTCGGCTGCGGCCGCCGAGCCGCTCGGGTCCGTGCTCGTGTACTGCGGGTGGTGGCTCGAGCCTCTCACGGGGGTCACATCGCTCTGCAAGGGGGGTTGGCGCTATGCGCGGGGAATGCAGGTATTTGTTTTTGGAATGATAGTTCGTGACGCCACCCACGGGTTGTGGTGATCGTGGACACCACCGCTGCGGTGAAGGTACGGGGACTCCCGGGAACGATGTAGTGGCGCAGCTAGGTGTTGACCCCTTCGTGGGTAGGGGATGTTGGTCCCGGGGCCTGGTTGCGGGGACCGGGGTGCAGGGCGCGGTGTTGCGGTGCAGCGCGGTGCGGTGCCTGATGGCACTGGTGTACTCACTCTGACACAAGACACTGGAGTCGCTGGTAAAACAAACGGAGTGATGAACGGGGCCCGCAGCCGGCTGCAGATTTTGCTGTTAGGTTGGTAGTGTCCGCCTTTCTCCTGCACCTGTGTGTGAATCTTGACTCCTGTGCCTGGGCATCGGTAGTCCACTCCCCGACGTATAAGTGTCATAGGAGCCCGTTTTCCCGCAGACGCTGGCCCTTTGGATCTTTTTCCTTTGGCGGTGGCACTTATCCGGAATGGTTGGGCTGTTGCCTTCAATTGGGACTTAGGTGGGAATGAACCCCTGAGGTCCAGACCGCAATCAGTTATTTTGACTATGGTGGTGCCTTATAGCCTAGTTCGGGGTCTGAGTACCCTGCCTGGTGCTCCGATATCCAGTTGGCTCCCCGGTTCGGTTCCGGCGGGTCAATACCCTGCCCCGGTCCCTTACGGTTCCACCGGTCGTATTCCCGGACTCCTGCAGGCGGCCACTACCGTCTGCCTCCTTGCCAATTGTTTGATATATCGTAGCGTGTAAAGCCCGCTTTAGTTGTCTGCAATGCAGTACTATTGTATTGGAGTGCTGGGGACCTCTCACTGACTTACTGACACAGCCCCTTAGACCCTGCTTAAGGCCTCCTTCACATGTCCATGCAAAACATTAACATTTTGCATGGTCTGTGGTGAAGTAGCATATGTGTGTATGTGTGTGTGTTTTAGGTGTGCTATCCATATGAGTATGAGATCTGTATAGCACACGGACAGCATGAGCTGGTATACATACTTGTCCACGGCGCTGCTGCCTCCTGTGCGCTGCTGCTTCTGGGTCCGTGGTGAGGGCAGTAAATATTCAATGAGCATAATTAGCGGGCCCGGAAGCAACAGCAAAGGCAGATACAGCAGCACCGGAGACAGGGAAGTATAAAAATTCTTTATTTTTATGTCACCTGTGTTTTCTCTGGGATGTGTCACACTGATGTCACAAGGATCACATCAGTGTGCGGTCCGTGTGACACCCATGCTGCCAGCAGAAAACGGACATGTCACCGTGTGGAGCACATGGACACGTGTGAATATGACGCCCCTGACCTGGTCAGACACCACTGAGTATTGCACCCACGCCTGGGTCAATACAAACAGACTGAGTAGAGTGTGTACACACAGGCACCCTTTGACCAGGACACACACACACACACATTAGAGGGGATCCCTTGGCAGACCCAGGAAGGGGGCGTAGCCCTCGCATCCCAGTTAGTGTGGTGCTGTAGTGAAGCTGGAAGGAGAGTTGTGCAGTGGCAGTCAGAGGAGAAGGAGTGGAGCAGCCGTGTCTGAGGCCTCCGCCACACATCCGTGAAAACCACGTCCGTGTAAAACGGGCCGTTTTTCGGGTCCGTTTTCCGTTTTTTAGGTCCGTTTTTATGGTATGTGTGGCCTGCGTGTGTATCCCGTATGCTAGCCGTATGTGCGTGTGGAATGTCCGTGTGTGCATGAGTGAAATAACTGACATGTGTGTTGTCCGTGTGAAATGTACGTGTGTGATGCAAAATGTCGTTACTACATGTCGGAAGACAGAGTAGCGGGATGAGAATGAACTCGGGTGAACTTCACCCGACTTCATTCTCATGCCGCGGCTCTGTCTTTGTGCCGTGTACTGATTAGCGGTCACCTGTGAAGGATTCACCTGTGACCGCTAATTCCCCGAGTGACTGAAGTGTCCTCCCCTCTCTCATACTCACCGTTCCCCGATCACCGGCGCTGCACGGCGTTCACACTGTTCCGGCGGCTTTTTCTAATTTGAAAAAGCCGGCCGCTCATTAAACAATCTTGTATTCCCTGCTTTCCCCGCCCACCGGCGCCTGTGATTGGTTGCAGTGAGACACGCCCACCACGCTGAGTGACAGCTGTCTCACTGCACCCAATCACAGCAGCCGGTGGGCGTGTCTATACTGTGCAGTGAAATAAATAAATAAATAATTAAAAAAACCGGCGTGCGGTCCCCCCCCATTTTAATACCAGCCAGATAAAGCCATACGGCTGAAGGCTGGTATTCTCAGGATGGGGAGCTCCACGTTATGGGGAGCCCCCCACCCTAACAATATCAGTCAGCAGCCGCCCAGAATTGCCGCATACATTATATGCGACAGTTCTGGGGCTGTACCTGGCTCTTCCCGATTTACCCTGGTGCGTTGGCAAATCGGGGTAATAAGGAGTTATTGGCAGCCCATAGCTGCCAATAAGTCCTAGATTAATCATGTCAGGCGTCTCCCCGAGATTCCTTCCATGATTAATCTGTAAGTGACAGTAAAAAAACACACACACCCGAAAAATCCTTTATTAGAAATAAAAAACACAAACAAATTCCCTCATTACCAATTTATTAACCCCGACAAACCCTCCATGTCCGGCGTAATCCACGGACTCCAGCGTCGCTTCCAGCTCTGCTGCATGGAGGTGACAGGAGCAGCAGAATACACCGCCGCTCCGGTCACCTCCACGCAGCTAATGAGATGAGTAGCACAGCACTCATGTGATCGGGTGCAAGCTCGGATCATGCAGTAAGTGATGGAGTGGCGCACGGAGCTACGGGAGACGGCTGTGGCGGTTCCGGCCTACGAGAGGTGGACCGCGCGACAAGTGCTGTGCTGAGAAGTGACCACCCAGACCCCCTTGCTGATGCCTTTGGGTGAGTCCTACGCTGCCCCTGCCCGCTTGGGTGTGCTGAGCCCGCCGGCGCTGTTACCGGAGGTGATCCCTGCCGCAGTTCCCACTGTGACCCCTGCTGCGACGTCCGGTGCAGCCACGCCGTGTCCGGCCAGACCAGACCAGACCACAGCAACGTCCCGTCCGGCCAAATCAGACCAGGCCGCAGCAACATCCCATCCGGCCAGACCAGACCAGGCTGCAGCAATGTCCCGTCCGGCCAGACCAGGCCAGGCTGCAGCAACGTCATGTCCGGTCAGACCAGACCAGGCCGCAGCAACGTCCCGTCCGGCCAGACCAGACCAGGCCGCAACGCCTACTACCTCTACCCCTGCCTGCAGACCAGAAGCGGTCACAGCGCCCCAGTCGCTGACAGAGGAACCGGGTCCCACGCTCCAACCAGAAGCGGACCCTGTATACCAGCATCAGAAAGAGGAGCCGACACATTTGCCATGGGCTGAGCTGCTTGCCAAGAGCAGAAGGTACAGACAGCCAGCCCGACCACCACCACCCTGGCCAACTACCGACAGCTCCTCCCAAGAGGTGCTGCCAGAACAGCCGGAGGAGTATTCAGCACCACTAAGGGGGAGGAGGGGAAGCATGGAGGCTGAAGTGACGATCCCCAAACGGATGCAGGAGGACGCAGCACCCTTTGCAAGTAAGGGAGGCCCTGAGGTTGCACTGTTGTCCCACCACCACTGGAAAGAGGTTACGACACCCCCTGCTGAAGAGGAAACATTGGATGTCTTCATGCCCAGTATGAGTGTGACCTGGGAGCCCGCAGACAATGAAGTGATGGTGATGCAGGGGCCAGCCAGCAGAGGACGGCGCCGCGTAAGGGCAAGACAACCCCCAGTGCAACCCCCCCTGAGAAGGAGCTGGTGACGGCCTGAGATCTAGAGAAGAAATAAGAAGCACAAGCTAAAGAAGCCCAAGCTAAAGAAGCACAAGCTAAAGAAACACAAGTTAAAGACCTACAAGACAAAGAACAAGAGATAGTACAAAGTGCCAATGGAGATACCACATCAGAGGCAGCATTGGATCCAGATGCACCAGAAGAAGAGGTCCATGTAGCTGAGGGGTCAAAGTAAAGAAAAGTAAAGAAAAGTTACAGTGTTACCAGTTAAGCAACGTTTAAAGTTCAAGATAATGTTCCCACAAGTACTGTTGTGAGAACTGTTCTACGTGTTTTAAGCACCTGGTTTTGTGCATTTCTACTAAAGGACCATAAGGCTATGTGACTCGCCCACCCCAGGGCTATGGGACACCCGGTGCCGGGCCGGACTAGTCCTGTGGTAGTCAGTGGTGGCTGGGCCCGGCTCCGTGGCCCTGGTGGGTGTCAGTAGAATATGTGGCTTGCTTAATAATGGTTGTGTTCGTGACGCCACCTGTGGTATGCGGCTATTAAGCCGCCGCTGCTGTGTGAGGCCTCCGGGATGGTGTTATGGCAGCAATGGTGGTACTGCTCCCCACAGGTGGAGCAATGCCCGGGGCACAGTTGGTGCTTGTGAATGTCTATGCAGTTGAAATAACAGAGACCACTTCAAGGGTGCAGTTCAAGTTCTTTACTCACAGTTCTTGTCACAGCCGGCAATAACCCTGGGACTGCTGGGACCACCGTCAGGGACCTCCACCGTTTCTGGGTGGTTCAGAGAGTAAAAGCCGGTACCCTTCTCTTAGTCTCTCTTTCTTCTGCTGTCTTCCTTAGCCTTGCCTTTGTTAGGATGAACCTGGCTTGGCCTCCACTACAGCCTCCAGGCTGGGGGGTCACCTGTCGGCTGATTACCCCTTTTCTGGAAGTCTGCTATGACCGGAGTTCACTCTCTTCCTCTCCCAGAATGGGCATCACACCGCTGGAGGGGGTGCAATGACCTGTGGTGACGGAAGCCTCAGGGGCGCCACACTCCCCCACAGCAAATCCCAGCACGTCCTCGGGCTGAAAAACAACAAAAACATGTGGGAGAACTGCAAAAACATTTTTGGTATGCATAACATAAAACAATAAAACATTTCTTCCCTTTATGGGAGGCATAGGTACTTAAACGTTGCGAACTTCTTATAAAGAAACTATGTGTGCACTTCCAGTTCATTGCACGGTTTGGGCACATCCCCCTTAATTCTGGTAGGGGGCACAACAGGTGCAACTATCTACATTTCTCGGCTACAACAAGTCCAGTAGCCTGGCAGTTCGTTTCCTTTCAAACAACAATGGGACATAATCAACCAGCCACTAAGTCCAATGGCCTGGTTACACAGGACACATAAGACATCACATTCACCGGGGACCACATTCCAGTTCCGTGGCCCGGTACATATAAACATGGGGGTGACATCTTCGAAAAGCATGAGGGGCAGTACAGCAGGGTAGGGTGTCATCTTCAAAAAGAACATTAGGGCAGATACACAAGGGACATCTTCAAAAAGAATGAGGGGCAGACAGGGGCTATATACAGTTCAGCTGCTTCTTACTTCTTACTCTTCATTGCTGGGGTCCCTCTTTGGCAGGGCCCTGGGCAGCATGTAGGCCATTGAGATCCTGGTCTGCGTTTCTTGCGTGGCAGTCGCAGGACCTCTGCTCAGATCTGTGGCCTGGGTCTGCCTTGAGGTAGTGCTGCTGCTAGGGGAGAGGCTGCGCGCTTGCATAGGGTTACTGGCTGGCGCGAGGCTGCTGGCTTGCAGGGGGCTACCAGCCGTACGGCGCCACTCTGCCTCTTCTGGGGCTGCCTCCTTGTCTTGGCGGGCCGCGCCTGGCATGGCGGCGGCCTGGGTTGGAGTCGCTGCTGCGGTGTGGATGGGTGTCGCTCCGGCGGTGAGATCTTGGCGGGCCGCACCTGGCGTGGCTGCGGCCCGGATCGGCGTTGCCGCGCCGGGCGCCTCTTCACAGACCGCGGGCATGGCAGCGGGGGTCGGGGCACTCGCGCCGGCAGGGGCATTAAATGACTCACCCCTCAGTAGCATCTCCGGTGTTCTGGTGGTCGCTGGCCTGATGCAGGGTGCTGGTATCGGAGCTGCGGTGGTGGCACGCGCGCCTGCAGGAGGACTGAGCAGGAACCCCACCTGGCAATCCGAGCTCCGCCGGTTGGGGGTGACACTCTCTTTACCCGGCTCTGCAGCGGCTGCTGGATCTTCTCCGCTCTCCAGGACGCAGGACACCACCCGGTTCTCAGGTGCGTGTCCCGGCTCGGCCACTCCTCCTCTGGCCGCTCGTTGCTCGGCGTCCATCCTTTTAGCTTCTTCATGCGCCATCTTTTCTTCCTCCGCCTTCTATGGCGGGCACCGCTTCGCGCTCTTTTCTTGGACAAGGGGGCGGGGCTTCTCTTCGCGCCCTTTCTTCTTTCACGCCCCCCTTCTTCCCGCGCTCAGTGTCTTCAATGGCGGCAGTTTCTCACAGTAAACACAAGCTATTTCACGATTCTTCAGGCGCACAGTACCCGGTGTGACCGGGCACGAAATCCTGTTCGTGACGCCAAAAGTTGACTCGCCCACCCCAGGGCTATGGGACACCCGGTGCCGGGCCGGACTAGTCCTGTGGTAGTCAGTGGTGGCTGGGCCCGGCTCTGTGGCCCTGGTGGGTGTCAGTAGAATATGTGGCTTGCTTAATAATGGTTGTGTTCGTGACGCCACCTGTGGTATGCGGCTATTAAGCTGCCGCTGCTGTGTGAGGCCTCCGGGATGGTGTTATGGCAGCAATGGTGGTACTGCTCCCCACAGGTGGAGCAATGCCCGGGGCACAGTTGGTGCTTGTGAATGTCTATGCAGTTGAAATAACAGAGACCACTTCAAGAGTGCAGTTCAAGTTCTTTACTCACAGTTCTTGTCGCAGCCGGCAATAACCCTGGGACTGCTGGGACCACCGTCAGGGACCTCCGCCGTTTCTGGGTGGTTCAGAGAGTAAAAGCCGGTACCCTTCTCTTAGTCTCTCTTTCTTCTGCTGTCTTCCTTAGCCTTGCCTTTGTTAGGATGAACCTGGCTTGGCCTCCACTACAGCCTCCAGGCTGGGGGGTCACCTGTCGGCTGATTACCCCTTTTCTGGAAGTCTGCTATGAGTTCTGGCCCTGGGAGTCTACAACCTTCCCTGGGCCTCGGTTTTTACTGTTTGGAGATGATTTTGCACTCCTCCAGTCTCTAGGGACCGTCCCCTGTTGCAGCTTGATCCCTCCACCGATGTTCCTGTGGAGCGGGCCACCGCAGCCTACAACTACCCGTGGCACCTCTAGGACCTCTCCGTGGTACCTCTAGGACTGCCCGTGGTACCTCTAGGACTACCCGTGGCCCTGGGATACCTTCTGTCTTCTACGTGGTGTCACCTGGACCTCTGGGTCCCAGGATCTTCACCAGGAAGCGTCTCCTTCTGTTACTCTGCTCCTGTCTGACTTGGAGCCTTTCTTTCCTTCTGTCTTTCCTTTTCTCCTCCTTGCCTGCCTCCAGCAGGCCTCCTCCTCCCTCCTTTCTCTCGTTCTTCTTCTCCAACTACATGCTCACTCTCTCCCTCCCTGAGGTAAACTAACTAAACTTGACCTTCCTCTCTGTGTCTGCTCTCAGATGGCTCCTCCCACCTCCCCAGTTGCCCTGTTCTACCCTATAGGAGCAGGGATGGGTCTTATGACCCCTCCCAGCATGCAGCATGGGAGGGTTGTCTGCCACTTTCCCTGGTCCCAGTGTGTTCCTAGCAATGGGTGTAGTGTGGATTTACCAGGGGACCGGAGTTCACTCTCTTCCTCTCCCAGAATGGGCATCACACCGCTGGAGGGGGTGCAATGACCTGTGGCGACGGAAGCCTCAGGGGCGCCACATATGAACTGAACATTAGTAAAAACCCTGAAAGACATTGCTGCCTGTGTGTGAGTTCTTCTGCGACCTGTGGTACTACACACTTACACCTGAGCCCCTGGGGCCAGCCTCACTCTCGGGAGGCCATAACACCAGACTGCATTTACCATCAGCCCCAGACGCTCTCTAAACTGCAGTGGCGGTCACTCCCTGACCGCAATTACCGAGAGTGGCGTTACAATTCCTATTGAAGTTAACCTGACGTACCTGTTGCCGTTCTAGCACGTGAAGACCCTGAGGCGACCTGTAGGTGAGAGGGGCTTCACATGTACTCCACATGGACCGTGTGTCGAAACATGGACGTGTTCGCAGACCCATTGATTGTAATGGGTCTACGTATGTCCGTGTTTCTTGTACGTGTGAAAATGGATGTCACATATACCGGAGATACGGATGTGTGAAGGAGGTCTAAAGCAGGATCTAACCGGCCATAATACCCAGGAGTCATCAGATGAATTCAAGGTGCAATGACAACATTCATTGGGGGCCAATGTTGTCAAAGAGGGTCTTTTAACCCAATTTTAACCAGTTGAAGCTCACCTATGCATGAAATGCCTACTTGCACCTGCATCAATGATTTTACAGGATTGCGTTGCGAATAAAACGTTTTTAAGGGGTTAATCAGCCCCGATCAATTCCAAAACTAGTCAGAGACAATGACTGTGGGTGTCAGCAGTCATATAGAATAATACATAATAAACCCTGTTTACTTATTCCTCAGCACCATTAAAAAGTGATGCTGTGGAATAAGGCCCCTCAACTGCCACTGTTAAAATGTGTATCTGCAGTCATTAAGAGTTAATGCTCTGCAGGATTTAGCAGCGCACATTGATAAAGGCTGTTGCAGCACAGGTGCAAAATACTGATGAAATATACTGTCTGTGATTTTTTTTTTAATTTTAACTTTATGTCCTATTTAGTAAGTTGCTTTGGAATTTTTTGCAGACATATGGCTAGAGCTACAGAGTCCTAGAAGAAGACGGGTTATCCAACGAAACACATGTTTGGACGTCTGTCCTAACCACGGTATAAAGATATATAGATATAGACAATTTTACAGTTTTTATTAAAAATTTTACAATCAGAAATCTTCCCTTTTTTATATGAAATAGAAATTAAAGTTATATTTTACTTACACATTCACATACTTTTTGATCAGTGAGTACTACCATGCTCAAGTGCTCGATACTTGTTAAGAACAGTTGGATACTCAGATGGGTGCGACTTGAGCACCAAAGTATCATGGAAGTCAATGGGGGACTCAAGCATTTTTCAGAAACATTTCCTGAAAAAATGTTTGAGTTCCCAATTCACTTCTATTATACTCAGGTTAGAGTTGAGCGAGTATCTAACTATTCATACTCGCTATACTCATAACAAGTACTGTCTGATACTCGCATATTCATTCCTAATAGCATGTGCAATGCAAGTCAATGGGGAATACTCACAATGTAACGAGTAACCCGAATACTTTACTATTCGCTACTCGCATGAACAGTACGGCATTCCGGTAACTCGTTAATTTGCGAGTATTCCCCATTGACTTGCATTGCTTCCGCTATTCGGAATGAATACGCGAGTATTAGACAGTATTTGTTATAGCGAGTATTAATAGTTAGGTACTCGCTCAACTCTAAAGCCTGCTTTACACCTTACGATTTTGCATACGATATCGTATGCGATCGTACCCGCCCCCATCGTATGTGCGGCACGTTCAATTTGTTGAACGTGTAGCACAAACGATTATTTCCCGTCACACGTACTTACCCTTCCATACGACCTCGATGTGGGCGGCGAACATCCACTTCCTGGAGTGGGAGGGACGTTCGGCGTCACAACGACGTCACGCGGCAGCCGGCCAATAGAAGCGAAGGGGTGGAGATGAGCAAGACGTAAACATCCCGCCCACCTCCTTTCTTCCGCATTGTCGGCGGGAGCCGCGGGACGCAGGTATGCTGCTGTTTATCGTTCCCATAGTGTCACACACTGCGATGTGTGCTACCTCGGGAACATTGAACAACCTCACGTTCAATTTTTAGGAATTGAACGACGTGCGTGCGATGAACGTTTTAACGGTCAATCGCAATCGCACGTAGCGGTCACACGTTACAATATAACTTACGATGCCAGATGTGCGTCACTTACGACGTGACCCCGCCGACACATCGTAAGATATATTGTAGCGTGGAAAGCCCACTTCACTCAGATACTTGAGTCTCACCCATTCAAGTGTGGCACCCCTGATGCTGTGGTCGCCAAAGGATACTGCACCTCAGTTAAGGTGTGATGCCCATCTCAGGTAAGGGGGGGTTTTAATCACTGGTGTTCCACATTCATACTTTAACATACAGCTTAGGAGGCTTCTCACAGGGGGAGGTGGCTCAGGATAGACAGGGGGTGGCCATCACAAGGCATGGGACTTCCCGGGTCACTGAAGCCAGCCACCTGGGGGCGGGGTTCCACTTGGAGTAGAGGTAGGCACAACACACTCATACGGACAGACAAGTCAAGACCATAGTTCTGACGAGACAGCTCTGGAACTCTTGGACTTCACTAGACCCGGGGCTTGGAGCGGGAGCTCAGCCCGGGTTCCTAACTGCTGACGGGGACATCCGAGGAAAAGGACATTCTCTCTCTCTCTTCAAACACCTGTGGTGGCCCCTTTACTTGCTTGGCATCAACCGGAACCCACGACAGCAGAGACCAGCACCTGGGTGCAGTTTTAAAGCAGTGAATAAAATAACCTGGAACAAAAGTTGCTGACTCAGACTCTGATTAACGACACCATCGCCCCGCGCTTTGGCGCTTCCAAGGGACTGCCAACCCCCATCATTCCACCAGGGGCCCGGTCCACCTGTGAGGAGCGACACCATCCCGGTTGCCATAACACCCACCCCGGTGAGGAATTCTGCAGCGGCAGCTACTCCCTGGCCACATACCACAGGTGAAATCACGACAAACGTTCCCCAATCACCCCGCTTTCCCTTCATTTGCTGTACGCCTCGGAGCATCGGAAGCGGGCAAGGCCACCCGTGACATTGCCTGACCCGACCCACAATGGCCAGGCAACTAGTAGGTTAACCTCCTGCCTCGTGGGGAGCTGCAGAAGCATACAACTGCTTGTTATGAGTACTGAGTACCCGAGCATGGTAGACCTCGCACATCACTAGTCAGGTGGCACTGAGATTGCATTGTCTCATGGTGACATCTCAACTACTGATATCCTATGGTATTGCTTTGCGAACTGCAACCTACCATAACTGTGACACATACGGTAATTGCCTATATTTCCAAATATTCACTTGTCATAAACTTAAATGCCAGTCAAATACAACTGTAACTTGTATGTATTTTGTCTGTGATATGGCTGATATTTTGTTTTTTTAAAAAAAATGGCATCTGTAAAATAGTCTTGCAACAGTATGTTGCAATAAAATTATTCATCTTTTTGCGTGATTTGTTTGAAGTGTAGTCCCAGTCTAAAGGGTACTTTACACGCTGCGATATCGGTACCGATATCGCTAGCGAGCGTACCCACCCCCGTCAGTTTGGCGTCACGGGCAAATCGCTGCCCGTGTCGCACAACGTCGCTAACACCCGTCACATGTACTTACCTGCCTAGCGACGTCGCTGTTGCCGGCAATCCACCTCCTTTCTAAAGGGGCGGTTCATTCGGCGTCACAGTGATGTCACTATGTGGCCACCCAATAGAAGCGGCAGGGCGGAGATGAGTGGAACTAACATTCCACCCACCTCCTTCCTTCCTCATTACTGGCAGACGCAGGTGCGATGTTGTTCATCGTTCCTGCGGTGTCACATATAGCGATATGTGCTGCCACAGGAACGACAAACAACATCGCTACTGACCAGACAATGATAAATGGTAAGTGAACGACCTCTCACAGACAAACAATTTTTGTCTCTTTTGCGATCGTTTAAGGTCGCTCATAGGTCTCACATGCTGCGATGTTGCTAACGACGCCGGATGTGCGTCACAAGCACCATGACCCCGACAATAAATCGTTAGCGATGTCGCAGCGTGTTAATGGCCCTTAAAACAACAAATTTTCTAACACTGGAATAATTAACACAACCCAATTGCGTAACCACCAAAGAGATACAGATGGGGAAAATAGACATAAAAGGACAACACTCCAGGCTCCTCCAATGAGGCTAAACACCACAGCTGCAACTGTCACAATTCCTCAGCTTTTTCCAGAGACTAGCTCCTTCCAAAGTGGTCAACATAAGGCTCCCTTCACACGTCAGTGATTCTGGTACGTATGTGCTTTTTTTTATACGTGCCAGAATCACTGACATACGCAGACCCATTATAATCAATGGGTCTGCTCACACATCAGTGATTTTTCACTGAACGTGTCTCCATGCAGTGTACACCCGTGGCCGTGATTCTGCACGGAGACAAGTCAGTTTTTTTCTGGCATCACTGATGACCCACGGACCACACTATGGTGTGATCCGTGTGTGATCCGTGAAACATGTACCAGAAAATCACAGACATATTAAATATTAAATATTTTCAACTTACCTTGCCTGCGATTCGCTGTGCAGCCTCCGCTCTCGGCAGCTCCTGCCTGGCTCATAAATATTCATAAGAGCAGGAATAGCCAACCAGGAAGTAGCTGCTGAGAGCGGTGGGCGGACGCTGCAGAGCCGGAGTTCAGCACCATGGACAGCAGTAGTGAAGGCAGGTGAGTAATGTTCATATGCAATCACGGATCACGGATTGCACATGGACAACCCACGTGTGCAGTGAATCACGGAACAGGGAGGGACATGTGCGTGTTTTAGGCCCGTTTCACACGTCAGTGAAAAACACAGACATTTTTCACTGGCGTGTAAAACACGCACATGTCCCTGCGTGTGCCGAAAATCACGGCACACGTGGGTTGTCTAAGTGCAATCCGGGCTCCGTTCTCCGTGGCCCGTGATTGCACTTAGAGATTCACTCACCTGCGCCCACTCCCGCTGTCCATGGTGCTGATCGCTCCCGCGACGCAGCATCCGGCCGGCGGTGACCCCTGCAGGAGCTGCTTCCAGGTCGGCTGTGTCGCGCATAATGAATATGCGCGACAGTAATCAGCCGGCACAGAAGGAGCAGGGAGAACGGGCTGCAGAGGACATCGCTGGACGCCGGGTGAGTTAAAATGTTTTTTACTGTAAAAGCACGTTTTTTTCTGGCACGTGTTTCACGGACCACACCACTGCGTGGTCCGTGGAACATCAGTGATGCCAGAAAAAAATGGACATGTCTCCGTGCAGCAATCACGCACACGCGGGTACGCTGCATGGAGACACGTGCAGTGACAAATCACTGACGTGTGAGCAGACCCATTCATTATAATGGGTCTGCGTATGTCAGTGATTCTGGTACGTTTAAAAAAAAGCACAAATGTACCAGAATCACTGACGTGTGAAAGGGGCCTTACACACTGAAAAACACTGACGTTCTTCACTGACGTGTAAAACACGCACATGTCCCTCCGTGTTCCGTGATTCACGGCACACGTGGGTTGTCCATGTGCAATCCGTGATCCGTGATTGCATATGGACATTACTCACCTGCCTTCACTGCTGCTGTCCATGGTGCTGATCTCCTCGGGTCTCCAGCGTCCGCCCACCGCTCTCAGCACCTACTTTCTGGTCGGGTTTTCCTGTCCCTCATGAATATTCATGAGCCAGGCAGGAGCTGCCGAGAACAGAGGCTGCACAGCGAATTGCAGGCAAGGTCAGTTGAAAATATTTAATATTTAATATGTCCGTGATTTTCTGGTACGTGTTTCACTGATCACACACGGATCACACCATAGTGTGGTCCGTGGGTCATCAGTGATGCCAGAAAAAAACTGAATTGTCTCCGTGCAGAATCACGGCCACGGGTGTACGCTGCACGGAGACAAGTTCAGTGAAAAATCACTGATGTGTGAGCAGACCCATTGATTATAATGGGTCTGCGTATGTCAGTGATTCTGGTACGTTTAAAAAAAAAGCACATACGTACCAGAATCACTGATGTGTGAAAGGGGCCTAAGAATGAAGAATCTATCATTGATGTCAAATGGTAAGACATGTGACTTTGTACAGTGATGGTGAGTGGTAACAAAGAGCTACACCTGAGATTAAGACTCCAAAGGATAGCCAGATAGAAAATAGTCCTTAACCCTTGCAGCATCAAAGAAAGCAAATATATTTAAACACAAGCTGCAGACCTGTGTATAACAAGACCCCGTGACCTGCTGATCACAGACCCACCAGAGGTCTCCTCACCTCACAGCGGGGCACAACCATGGCAGAAAGTAAGCATTCTGCGTCTTTCATTTGCTGAAAGTTTCCTTAGCTGACCACTACATCTATGATCCTCAATATTGCCAATTTCTTGGAGCTTAAACAGCACATCTCAGATATCCTTTGAAAACTGTTAATGCAGTATGAGTACCTGGTGTCTCATAATATAACAAAAACCAGAGTGCGCTCACTTATTCTGAAAGTGCTAGTGAATGGGAGTGGGATCCCAGAGTACATGAGAAAGATATTTAGTACTCACTCTGTTTTATAGCAAAAGTGTAGTATAACACTGTACAGTAGATAAGAAGGCTTCTGATTCTATGCCAAAGCTCAGCAGCACCATGGGTAGCCTATTCAATATGTTTGCTGGAAAATTGAGTTTGCAATGAATATCTTTTTCATGTACCTTGTGTCTAGTTTCTGTGCTTAATCTTGGCATGGTGCATGACCTGTCACATGAAACTGTCTTCCACAACCTCACCTTTGTAGCAGAGTTTTCCTGTTCCTCACCTGATTTTAAGCCTCTTAAACAGCTGTTTCAGTTTCAGTTAATGACTGCTTGATCCTACATATGAAATATGATGATCTATGTGGTGCCCTTGAGACTTCAGTTGCCACAGGGTACTGCGCCTCACTTAAGGAGCAGTATTCATTCCGGGTAAGGAGGAGTGTCATTGCCAGTGTAATCACATTTCATCCATACATGCAGTTTAGTACTTATTAGCCAACCACTGGGGCTGGGCTAGGGTAGATTTTCGAGGTGGTTGTCATGGGAATGGGACTTTCCACTCACTAGTTAGCACCTGGGAGATGGAGCTACACAGGGGGGAAGAAGAGCAACACTCATACATAGTCAGTCCACTCAGGACAGGCAAGGAGTCAAGTCGGGACCTCGGACCAGGCAACATCACACCTCTGAGGAAGGAAGCTAATCAGGGTGCCTGCGGGTTGGAGCTGGAAGCTCAGCCTGGGTCCTCTAAACCTGGGGTGGAGGAAACTCTGGGAGCTCATCCTTCACTACACCGGTGGTGACCTCTGAATAATCTGGGATCGACTGAGGCCCATCATGGTGGAAATTGGCACTTCAAGGATGATGATATTACAGTGATTAAAGAACTTGAACCACAATTCCTGGTGTCGTCCCCATCCTTGCGGGCGCCCTACACTCCGGCACCATCAGCTACTACTACCACCATCATCCTCCCTGGGGCCTAGCTCTACCTGTGGGGAGCTGCAACATCTGAGCGCAGCGTTACCATCCGCCCCAATAGAGAGACCTTCCATAGCGGCGGCTTCCCTTGTAGCCGCATACCACAGGTGGCATTACGAGGCAACTACTCCCATCATCCCCAACCCCTCCATCCTCTTTAGTGACACTGACGGGGTCACGGAACCGGGCCAGGCCGCCGTGACAAGCCCAAACATCGCCGGCCCGGTGACGAGTGGCGAACCCAGACACCCCGTGGGTGCGTCAATCTACATATGAAAATAATCTTTAACACCTGTTTGCTATAATTGGCCACTCAAAAACCTGACTATAATCCTTTAATATCTCTGACCTAGTGCAAGTATACTTAGAAGAATTGATGCCATTTCGTAGGCAAAAACTGGTCAGTCACACCAAAGATTGATTAATTATTACATTTGTCATTGGTTCATTCAATTTGCATTTTATTAAATTGATACAAAATTAAATATTAGCACTTTTATGTTAAAAAGCATTCTTATTTTGCAGTATTTTTCTACACCTGCCTAAAACATTTGCACAATACTGTACATCTGGGTCTTACATAGCCTAGTTCATTATCACATTTTAATCATTTTTCTATTGGTTCGACCACAGAAACCCCCACAATTAGAACAGGATTGCTGTGCAGACAGCTGAATCCCAGCCCAATTCACGAGACGGAAACTGAGTTGCAGGATAATGTCTGTAATGTTATGCAGGGAAAATCTGAGATAGAGCCATTATGTTCCGCACGGCGTCGCGGCCCTGTCATTCTATCTGGAGCGGGGCTCCCAGAAGCCGTTGATTTAATGTGGCATCCTCAGTGTAATATCAGTTGCGTTTGTCACTCTAGGCATTACCTTGGGAGGTGGATCCACTGTATGTAGAGAACGTCTCTGAGCGTATATATTGTGTATATCCTATGTGCACTGTGAGTAATAAACTCTTGATTGTCTTTTTAAACAATATCTCTCCCCTCAGGCATGGCAGTGGCAAAGCTTCTCTGGATCAATAACTTATTTCTATGCAGTTTCCCAAGGGTCATTTTCATGGCCAAGATTAGGATATTACTTTCATGTCAAGTGAAGAGTGAGCCACTAAGGAGGTGGGTGTTACAGGCTGTGTCAGCTCTACGCCTCAGATTGCTAATTGATTTTTTCTTTTCCACTTTGTAAATCCTTTAATTTTAATGCTGAAGATAAAAGGTTTAAAGGGATCTTGTCCTGTAGCAAGTGATAGATGTACAGTATTACAGTGTGAAGGCGAGAAGTTCTACATATTGGGATTTCATGCGCAACTGGTGACTATGGCCATGGACGTAACTTCTTCATATAAAACTGGTAAGATGAGTCAAGACTTTGCTGAGAATTTCATTGATCGCCCTGGTCATAACTGTGATGTAAAATACCAATAACCTTTAGTTTATAAAGACAATATCTGAACAGAGATTAAATGTGAAAGCACAAAATCTGTCCTCAGAATCCAAAGGACCATGTCAACACTCAGGGACCTCAGTATCAATGGTATCGCAGCTGCTGGACCACAGTATGAGATAAAACGTAAAGCCCCACTCCAGTGTTTTGTATTTTTTCAGTGCTGGAGTTGGGCTCCTCACATGTCTGAGGTTTTATACAGACTAAAAAAAAAAAATGTATATCAGCTCACCAAAACAGGGGAAATTCTTAGAGGAGAATCCAGACTCCAGACGGTGCTCGCTGGACAAGAAAGGCTAAAGACAGTGGGGGCGTGTCCTGACATGGAAGCGTGAGGACGCTGGATTCCAGAGCTCCTGCGCCCACAGCCTAATTTCACTATTTCCTGCAGCCCCCACTTACCCAGGATGGCCCCCAAGAAGAGACCGGGGTTAGCGCCCGCTTCTGCCTCCCCGGTGATGAGTCAGAGACCCCAGGGGAGCCTCACAAAGTTCCTGACGGCGCCGGGCTCTGATCCTCCGCAGGCGGTCCGGAGCAAGATGGCGCCGGCGGGCGCGTGGCGTCCTCCAGCCGGGGATTCCAGGAGATCAGCGGTGGAGAGAAACGGAGGACAGAGTCGGCGATGGCACTGGTCGGAGCGGACCCAGGTACAGAGGACTGGAGGAGGGGGGAAGCTGCTCAGCCTGCCTCACAGCACGCTGCTGTGGATAGTGAGGGGGCCCTGGGGGGATCATCAGATCCGGGTATACCTGCCATGCTCTGCACACAGGGGACCCCCCCGCCCCCGGGGCACACGGAGCCTCAGGCTATATTAAACAACATGCACGCTGGCCCCCCACAGGGGGACATACAAGCCCTGAGAGAGCTTATTTTGGCCCTCCCCAGCAAGAAAGATCTGGAGGACGTTGTGGCTAGAATTGAATCCTCCCAGCAGATGGCGTTGTCTGCCCTGAGGGAGGAAATGGTGGTACTGGAGGACAGAATTGAGGCCACAGAGCAGGCTCAGGAGTCCCTGGAGAGCAGAATGGAGAGGATTGAGAGAGACTGTGAGTCATCCAATGCCCGCATCAGAGACCTTGCCCTGCTTTTAGATGACCAAGAGAACAGAGGCAGAAGAAATAATATCAGACTGAAGGGTATACCGGAGGACTGGCCCCAGGAACTCCTGCGTACTAAAGTCTTAAACATCTTCAACCGGGTCACTGATCGCCCCTCGGAGGCTACCTACCTCTTCGACAGAATTCACAGAGTCGCAAGGCCGGGCCCTAGATCTGTCCCCTCCTCTAGAGATGTACTATGTCGTTTGCATTATTATGGAGACAGAGAAAGGATCCTACAGGGAGCTTGGTCATACGGACCGGTGGAGATGGATGGGGCCATGGTGAAGTTATTTCCTGATGTCTCCGGCCGCACACTATATATGAGACGCCTGCTTCATCCTCTCCTGCTTGGCATCAAAGAAGTAAATGCCTCATATAGATGGGGCCATCCCTTCCATTTGATTGTACGCAAGGGGGACTCCGTGTTTTTGCTGAGGAGGCACTCAGAGCTTCCGAATCTTTTTGCCTTCCTGGGAATACCAGACTGCTCAATTCCGGACTGGATGGAGTGGGAACCCCAGGCACCCCCGGGGCTTCGGAGGAGGAAGGGAGGCACCCGTTCTACTCAAAGCGGAGATCCTTGAGGGGCGTGGCATGTACCGGGTGATGCTGGGAGGAAGGAGTGGTCCAAGATGTGAGACGGAGGTGCTTTCGATGGGAGACGGAGTCAAAGAACTGGGAGCTGGGAGGCTCTCTTTCGTCTATACGACCCCTAAGCAGGAGTCCTGGCCTTGGGCTAGTTTGTTCTGGACATAGTTTATTGTCTTAAGTTTTTGAAAATTCTATTTCTATGGCAATGTCTAGTTTAGGATCGGGGGTGGGGGGGATGTTTTTCTTTATCGCGTTCATCCTGGGTGGTGGGGTGTGTGGGTGGTTAATTGGCTGACCCTTCCTCTCCGTCGGGGAGAGGGGTCATTTAGTGCTAATAAGAGGGGCGCGGGTCTGCGCTCTGGCCGCATGTCGGTTCTTGTCCCTATCTTTTCCTTTTCCTTAGTAGTCCCTGGGCTGGTCCCTGGTACTGCGAGCGGCAGTCCTGCTGCTTTTCCACTTTCTTGTTCTCTCTTCTGAACTTCTTGCCTCTCTCTCTTCCCCCTGCTAAAGGATCTCAGCTACTTCCTTCCTTGTCAATTCTTTTTCTTCCCCTCCTCTCTTTTTACCAGCTTTCCTTCCTCCCCTTTTTTTTTTTTTTTTTTCTTTTTTTTCCTTTTTCCCCCTTCCCCTCTTCTTTCTTGGTTTGTTCCTCTAGGGTCTCGCGACAGAGAATGGCGAAACAGAGGCAGGCCAAACTGCGGGTGGGCTCACTGAATGTCAAGGGCCTTCACAGCCCGGAGAAACGGTCTATTCTGCTGAACCTTCTTTGGAAAAACCGAATCCAGGTAGCCTTCCTCCAAGAGACACATTACTGTGAAGCTAAACCTTACAGACTCTCGGACAGAAGGTACTCCATTGTGCACCACTCACCCTCCCCTGATCCTAGATCTAGGGGCACGAGCATCCTCATGTCCAGTACGCTCCCTTGGGAATTGTTGGACTCTCAGACAGACGACCAGGGTAGGCTTATGATGCTCAAGGGACGCATTGCTACTCAGATATTCACATTCGTGGCAGTATACTTACCTAATGCGGGCCAATGTCCCACCTTGCTGCGGTACCTTGAGAAGATAGAGGAATTCTCGGAGGGCACTCTGGTTCTCGGGGGTGACTTTAACGTAGTGTTGGAACCGTTGAGGAACAGTTCAAAAGGGGTGTCCGGTATGCCACACATGACGCTGCGCCGGATGAGACGGGGACTACATGACCACCAACTGATAGACACTTGGCGATTGCTGCACCCATCAGACAAAGACTTTTCATTTTATTCTGCAGCGCACAACTGCTATTCTAGGTTGGACCTCTTTTTTATTAAACATGGGGACCTACATTCTCTGGTGGATGCTTCAATTGAGTGCATATCTTTCTCTGATCACGCTCTGATCACGGTCACTCTGTCCCTTGAATGTCCCATCGGGAGGCAGGGTCAGTGGATATTGAACACCTCGCTACTCAATGAGCCGGTGACAATGCAAGAAATAAGGGAGGCCTTGACGGAATACTTTGACTGTAATGGGGGGGAGGGGATGTCCCCCAACATTGTGTGGGAAGCTCACAAATGTGTGGTGAGGGGATTATTCATCAAACATGGGGCCCGTCTGAAAAGGGAACGGGAAGCTGAGGTTACATCTCTCCTAGCAGATATAAGGGAGTTGGAAGCAGTACATAAGGGGTCTCTGGGAGGGAACGTGGGCGTCAATCTGGCCAGGAAGAGGGAGGAACTCAGGTCCTTGTTATATCAAGGCCAAGGGAGTGCTAGCTAAGTGCAGGCGGCATTTCTATGAATATGGCAATAAAAGTGGCAGGACCCTGGCTAGAGCCCTCCGGACCCAGAGGGTGAGGGGCTATGTTCCTAGAGTGCACATTTCTGGAGACAGGTGGGCCACTCTTCCGAAAGACATTGCCTCCGCCTTTAAAGACTTTTACTCCTCTCTCTACTCAATAGCTGGGGGGTAGTCGGAGAGGGCCAGGACGGAACTACGGCAGCGTATCCAGAAGTACATTTCTAACTCCGGTTTGAAACATCTTAAACCGGAGGATGCGGACGCCCTGGAAAGACCCATCTCAGAGGAGGAGTACTGGGCTGCAATTAAAAATTCCCCCACTGGTAAGGCCCCTGGCCCGGATGGCTTCCCCCTGCTTTACTACAAAAAGATGGGCTCCATGTTGCTCTCCCCTTTTCTCTCGGCCTTTAACAATATCTCACTCTCCGAAAAAGTCCACTTGCCGAGAGACTCTCTGGCCGCTAATATAGTAGTCATCCCTAAAGAGGGTAAAGACCCTACCTCTTGTTCTAGTTACCGACCCATCTCCCTCCTCAACACTGACTTGAAGCTCTTCACCAGAATATTATCAGAGAGACTCTCTCCATTGCTGGGGGGGATTGTCCACCCGGACCAGGCTGGGTTCATGATGGTGCCAAACCAAAAAGAAAAATCCCTATTTAAAATATCAAATCTTTATTCAGTCAACTTACTAAAAAACTGTCAGTGCAGTCACATATATTAGCCACAAATTACACAGGTGGAAGACAGGTGAAAGGGACCAGTGCGCCGAGCATATCAATGGTGTTTTCAGGATAAATTTTGGCATGGGTAGGGGTCACCTAATGCTGACCCTATACTTATCCCCTACCTACCAGCGGAGTGTTAAACACCCTAGCTTACTCGGTGCCCCCGCTCCTCGGCGGCTGTCCCTTACTGACCCTCCACTCCACATAAACTATCACCATCACCATACACCATGTGTAAATATATTGTGCAGATCATGTATTTGTCTAGTAATACCTGTGTAATTTGTGGCTAATATATGTGACTGCACTGACAGTTTTTTAGTAAGTTGACTGAATAAAGATTTGATATTTTAAATAGGGATTTTTCTTTTTGGTTTGGCATAATATTGGAATCCTTTTTCTACTGTTTGTGGTATATTTTTTGGGTTCATGATGGGAAGGGAAGCGAGGGACAACACCACTAAGGCGCTGAACTTAATCCACAGGGCTAATTCGGAAGGGCTGCCCCTGATGCTCTTGTCGACCGACGCAGAAAAAGCGTTCGACAGAGTCAATTGGATATTCATGGAGGAGGTTCTGCGGGAGGTGGGGTTGGGGAGGATGATGCTCAGGTGGATATGCTCTCTGTATAGTAACCCCTCTGCCGCGGTCAGGGTGAACGGTCTCCTTTCAGATAGATTTTCCATTCTTAACGGCACAAGGCAGGGATGCCCCCTCTCACCCCTGATCTTTATCCTGACCCTGGAACCCCTGCTTAGCCGAATTAGAGGTAACATTGACATTTCCGGCCCTTCGGTTGCGGGTTCCACCTACAAAATCGCGGCGTACGCGGACGATTTACTTTTCTTTATTACCAACCCTCGGGTCTCCCTTCCCAATTTACTGAGAGAGCTGGAAACATACTCCTCTCTTTCTAATTTTAGAATTAACATGTCAAAATCGGAGGCTTTGAATGTATCTCTCCCCCAAGCTCTTGTTACTTCGCTACAATCTGCATTCGGGTTTAAGTGGGCTAATCACTCTCTGAGGTACCTGGGGGTCCAGCTGGCAGCGGACAATAGCCAACTATATAAGCTGAACTATCTCCCTCTCCTGCAGTCCATTAGAACAGACTGGGCAAATTGGGCGAGGGGTCTTTTCACATGGTTTGGGAGATGTGCAATATTGAAGATGAACATATTACCATGACTCCTTTACCTCTTCCAGGCCCTGCCAATTAAGATCCCGAGCTCTTTTTTCAAGGAATTGGCCTCACTATATACTAAATTTATCTGGGCGAATAAGCCGGCGAGACTTTCCCGTTCCCTACTGTGCAGACCTAAGTGTAGAGGAGGGCTGGGAATACCTGATATGAAAAAATATTACTGGGCCACACATATGGTTAGGGTTCTGGATTGGTGCCGTCACTCCAGGATGAAACCATGGGTCGCCCTGGAACAGAGCTTCTCGGAGGTACATTTACCGGCCATGCCTTGGGTCGGGAGCTTTTTCCCGGCTTCTTTGAGATCTCACCCCACCATTGACGCTACTCTGGAATGCTGTTCGAGGGGAGAGGTTCGGCGCCTCCTCCTGCCGTTGCCTTCCCCCATGTCACCAATTATAGGAGATCTGGATTTCCGTCCTGGCCTCTCGGACCCAGTTTTTCGGAGTTGGGTACAGGGGGGCAGATTCAGAGCTTACCAGTTGGGAGGGGAGGGTGACTGGCTATCTCTTTCGGATATATGTGGTCTCCTGCCTCCGGACCCCCTGGGGAGATGGAGGGCCATGCAGTTGAGGCATTTCTTGAGCTCCCTTCCCTGCTTCGCCCGGTATGCTGGGCCTCTCACAAGATTCGAAAAATTGTGCTTGGGAGAGGGGGCCCTGCGGCACTCACTTTCCCTGGCTTACAATTTGCTATCAGACCCGGGAGATTTGCCCACCCCGGTCTATTTGCGGCAGTGGGAAAGGGACCTTGGGACGGCTCTATCAGACACGCAACGAAACAACGTCCTAATGATGGCACATAAAACCTCGATCAGTTCCAGAATGTTGGAGGCCAACTTCAAACTGCTGACTAGGTGGTATAGAGTCCCGACCAGACTTCATAGGATATTCCCCTCAGTCGACCCCGTTTGCTGGAGGTGTGGCTCGGGGGAGGGTGATTACGTGCACATCTTTTGGTCCTGCCCTTCCTTGCAACGGTTTTGGTCAGGAGTGAGGGAGGTAATTAGACTGGTGACCGGCACGGTTGAGACATTGGGTCCGGAACTGTTTATCTTACAGCTATCGGAACTCCCGGCTCATAGATACAAGCGCTCTTTGCTTAGATTTCTGGTAATGGCCGCCAGGTCTTGTATCCCGCTTGGCTGGAAGTCTTCTACCCCCCCACATTGGCACAGTGGGTTTCAAGGGTTAATGACCTAAGGCACATGGAGGACCTGACATCCTCTCTCAATGACAGTCAGGAGGATTTTCGTAGGACCTGGTTCCCATGGTTGGAGTTCACTTATTCGGAGGGTTACGCCAGATTACTCTCTGTTCCATGGCTGCTGTGAGGCTCTGGAGGATTACTCTCCCCCCCCTCCCCTTCTTTTTTTTTTTTTTCTCTTCTCTTGCTTTCCCTTGCTCTCACTTCTTTGTCCCCTATCTTCTTCTATTCTCCCCTCCCCCCTATTCCCCTTTCTACCTCTTTCTCTTATCCTGTTCTAAATTCTTTTCGGGCTTTGCTTTCTCTTTCTATGTTCTGTATTCTACCCTTGTTGGGTTGGTTCATAAAAGGATTAAATTGGGCCTGACTCGAGCAGTTCCAGTAACTAGATAGGTACAGGGGAGCGGAAAGGTGGGCTACATGTCAATGTTGAATATTTGAAATCTGTTATTTTGCTCTTTATGGAGCAGTTGTTATTTTGTATGTTCTCGAGTCGGTCTTTAAAATAAAGAATTTAAAAAAAAAAAAAAGGCTGAAGACAATCAATTGAAGGCGGATCCCGGCACAAAACATCCAAAAAATGGTCAGAAGTATAATAAAACTTCACATTTATTCAAAAAATAAAAATAGAATAAAATAAGCTTCTCTGATCAATGCGTTTCAGACGCAATCGTCTTTAGTCATGATCATCATTCAGGACTTAGGACGATCGTGTCTGAAACGCGTTGATCGGAGGAGCTTATTTTATTGTTTTTATTTTTTGAATAAATGTGAAGTTTTATTATACTTCTGACCATTTTTTGAACGTTTTTATACAGACTGTATGTCCGGACAAGAAAAACTGAGATATGTCTGTTTTTCTGACAGCACAGACGACAAAGGCTAGTACAAGTCTATGTGGCTGTGACGCCATTTTGTGCCCATAACTTCAGAAGATATGGCACAAGTTCTCAATCCAGCTCTATGAGAGCCAGACCATCCTAGAACAAGGCTCTCATGGATGAGTATTGAGTTGTGACCTGCGGTACGCTTCATTAAACACTGGAGCTGCAGACAGGTCACAAGTCAAAGGAAGCTGATCGAAGCGGCAGCAACAGAAGATGAAACCACTGGTAGGTGAGTACAAGACAGGGGGCAGGGGTCTTACTTTTACAGCACCACTCCATCGTTGAAATGAAAAAAAGGAGTGGTGCTTTAATTAAACTTTTACTGGTCGGCGGTCATTTAAAGGGAATCTGTCACCACTTTGACCTCTTTAAACTGTTAATATGGGCATACAGGTTATAGAATGGTTAAAAGTCATACCTTTATGTCTCATATCAGATGTCTTGTTGAAATATCATCGTTTATCCCTTTATGTAAATGAGCTCTTCCAGGCTATGGGGCGGAGTTTGACTGGAAGATAACTGCGCCTTCAGTGCTTATTTAAAATAAAAGGGGCATTACCAGTGTGATAGCTGTTTGCTCTCACTGCAGAGCTGTGTGTGATTATAACTGATACTTCTGCAGGTTCCTCTCAGCTTCAGCCTCAAGCTCACAGACAGAGTTGCAACATTGAAAAAAAACAAAAAGCCAGCACTAAATGTGCACTTCAGCACTAAAATTCCAAACTGTACTTATTATAAAATTTTTTGACATTTTTGGCAAAAAATTGCAATTTCTTGAGCTGCCTCGCCACGTCACGGCAAATCTCATTTGAGGCAGTCCTACACTAAAATATTTTTATAAAATGTGCCATACGGCATCACATATGAATAGTAGAACTGCTCTTAGCAGCACTCACCTGGTCTATTTCAATCCCGTACCCATGACTGAGTCATGGCTGTGGGCGGGAAAGGTCCAAGCAAATGCTGCATGAAGTAAATAGCCTGTGGACAAGGCCTGATGACAATGTGAACAGTCACCAACCGCCAAAATCTAGACAGATGGAATACATCCCAAATTGGGGTGCATAGCATGGTGGGGGTCAGCCACCGACCAATTCATTGAAAAAAAACAAAAAGCCAGCACTAAATGTGCACTTCAGCACTAAAATTCCAAACTGTACTTATTATAAAAATTTTTGAGATTTTTGGCAAAAAATTGCAATTTCTTGAGCTGCCTCGCCACGTCACGGCAAATCTCATTTGAGGCAGTCCTACACTAAAATATTTTTATAAAATGTGCCATACGGCATCACATATGAATAGTAGAACTGCTCTTAGCAGCACTCACCTGGTCTATTTCAATCCCGTACCCATGACTGAGTCATGGCTGTGGGCGGGACAGGTCCAAGCAAATGCTGCATGAAGTAAATAGCCTGTGGACAAGGCCTGATGACAATGTGAACAGTCACCAACCGCCAAAATCTAGACAGATGGAATACATCCCAAATTGGGGTGCATAGCATGGTGGGGGTCAGCCACCGACCAATTCATTGAAAAAAAACAAAAAGCCAGCACTAAATGTGCACTTCAGCACTAAAATTCCAAACTGTACTTATTATAAAAATTTTTGAGATTTTTGGTAAAAAATTGCAATTTCTTGAGCTGCCTCGCCACGTCACGGCAAATCTCATTTGAGGCAGTCCTACACTAAAATATTTTTATAAAATGTGCCATACGGCATCACATATGAATAGTAGAACTGCTCTTAGCAGCACTCACCTGGTCTATTTCAATCCCGTACCCATGACTGAGTCATGGCTGTGGGCGGGACAGGTCCAAGCAAATGCTGCATGAAGTAAATAGCCTGTGGACAAGGCCTGATGACAATGTGAACAGTCACCAACCGCCAAAACCAACCAACCGCCAGGCTATGGGGCGGAGTTTGCCTGGAAGATAACTGCGCCTCCAGTGCTTATTTAAAATAAAAGGGGCATTACCAGTGTGATAGCTGTTTGCTCTCACTGCAGAGCTGTGTGTGATTATAACTAATACTTCTGCAGGTTCCTCTCAGCTTCAGCCTCAAGCTCACAGACAGAGTTGCAACATTGGTGCAATGAAGCAGAGCTCAAGGATCTGCAAAAAATGTGTTTGTAAGAAGACAAATTTAATTTCTCCTATTCTGTGTCAGTTACTTGTGTCGCACTGGTAACTCAACTTTTATTTAAAAAAATTTCTGAAGGCGGAGTTATCTTCTAGGCAGCATCTTCCCCATAGCCTGGAAGAGATCATTTACATAAAGTGATAAAAGATGATTTTTCCACAACAATATATCTGATATGAGACAGACAAGTATTGATTTTTTCAGCATTCTTTAACCTGTATGGCCATATTAACAGTTTAGAAAGGTTAAAGTTCTGACAGATTCCCTTTAACTGCCTTGTTAAACAAGCAGACCAAAGCAAATGATGCACACTAAAGTAATTTATACTAGATCTGTCGCATAGGCTACCTAAGGGGTGCTTCACACACAGCGAGCTCGCTGCCGAGATCGCTGCTGAGTCACGCTTTTTGTGACGCAGCAGTGACCTCATTAGCGATCTCGCTGTGTGTGACACTGAGCAACTATCTGGCCCCTGCTGCGAGATCGCTGCTCGTTACACACAGCCCTGGTTCGTTTTCTTCAAAGGCGCTCTCCCACTGTGACACACAGATCGCTGTGTGTGACAGCGAGAGAGCGACAAATGAAGCGAGCAGGAGCCGGCGTCTGGCAGCTGCGGTAAGCTGTAACCAGGGTAAACATCGGGTAACCAAGGTGGTTACCCGATATTTACCTTAGTTACCAGCCTCCGCAGCTCTCACGCTGCCTGTGCTGCCGGCTCCGGCTCTCTGCACATGTAGCTGCTGTACACATCGGGTTAATTAACCCGATGTGTACAGTAGCTAGGAGAGCAAGGAGCCAGCGCTAAGCAGTGTGCGCGGCTCCCTGCTCTCTGCACATGTAGCTGCATTACACATCGGGTTAATTAACCCGATGTGTACTGTAGCTAGGAGAGCAAGGATAAGCGGTGTGCGCTGGTAACTAATGTAAACATCGGGTAACCATACCCGATGTTTACCTTAGTTACCAGTGTCCGCAGCTTCCAGACGCCGGCTCCGTGCAAGCGCAGCGTCGCTTGCACGTCGCTGGTTGCTGGGGGCTGGTCACTGGTCGCTGGTGAGATCTGCCTGTTTGACAGCTCACCAGCGACCATGTAGCGATGCAGCAGCGATCCTGACCAGGTCAGATCGCTGGTCGGATCGCTGCTGCATCGCTAAAGTGTGAAGGTACCCTTAGTCATCAGCATTGTTAATCCTGTTTACACATGTTGATACATGGCCGAGAATGATGATCTTTTACGCTGTACAAAAGATCATTTCACCTGATGAACGAGTGTTTTCCTCCTTCATCAGCCGATCAGCAGCTTGTGTACAGGGCAAGATAATAGTGAAACGGGCACAAAACAACGCCGATGCACAAATAAATTGTAGTGTTAAATCCCTTTTATTCTGATAATGATTTTAATATACAGTACAGACCAAAAGTTTGGACACACCTTCTCATTCAGAGTTTTCTTTATTTTCATGACTCTAAAAATTATAGATTCACATTGAAGGCATCAAAACTATGAATTAAAACATGTGGAATGAAATACTTAAAAAAGTGTGAAATAATTGAAAATATGTCTTATATTCTAGGTTCTTCAAAGTAGCCACCTTTTGCTTTGATTACTACTTTGCACATTCTTAGCATTCTCTTGATGAGCTTCAAGAGGTAGTCACCGGAAACGGTTTTCCAATAGTCTTGAAGGAGTTCCCAGAGATGCTTAGCACTTGTTGGCCCTTTTGCCTTCACTCTGAGGTCCAGCTCACCCCAAACCATTTCGATTGGGTTCACGTCTGGTGACTGTGGAGGCCAGGTCATCTGGCGTAGCACCCCATCACTCTCCTTCTTAGTCAAATAGCCCTTACACAGCCTGGAGGTGTATTTGGGGTTATTGTCCTGTTGAAAAATAAATGATGGTCCAACTAAACGTAAACCGGATGGAATAGCACACCGCTGCAAGATACTGTGGTAGGCATGCTGGTTCTGTATGTCTTCAATTTTTAATAAATCCCCAACAGTGTCACCAGCAAAGCACTCCCACACCATCACTTCCCACCTCCTCCTCCATGCTTCATGGTGGGAACCAGCCATGTAGAGTCCATCCGTTCACCTTTTTGACAAAGACACCATGGTTGGATCCAAAGATCTCAAATTTTGACTCATCAGACCAAAGGACAGATTTCCACTGGTCTAATGTCCATTCCTTGTGTTCTTTAGCCCAAACAAGTCTCTTCTGCTTGTTGCCTGTCCTTAGCAGTGGTTTCCTAGCAGCTATTTTACCATGAAGGCCTGCTGCACAAAGTCTCCTCTTAATAGTTGTTCTAGAGAAGAGAAGGTATGTCCAAACTTTTGGTCTGTACTGTACATAAATTAAAAGATAACCTTATTTTTGTTTGCCTAGGCCCCATTTTTCTCAAAAAAACCCAAAACAAAACAAACCCATATAAAGTAAATAAAACATGGAACTACACTATCTTCTATATCCGGCATTGGAATTCTTATTACAGAAATGCTAAAACTCTAACAATTTTCTCAGCATTAGAAAGGGCATTTACTTTTTTTACAGCCTTGATGACCCCCAGAGGGTTTTGTGCTCCTTTTTTACATTTTGTCCATATTGATTACTTATGCTCTTTTCACAGTGCCTGTCTGAGAAGAAGGTAATGGCAGTATACCATGAACTTCCATATCTTTTCACTCCCTCGATGCTTCTAAGATACTCCCTGAATGTGTAGTTGGGCACCACAAAGCCTTTGAAACAAGTTTTTTGGTGGTTTAAGAAGATTTTAGTGGTACTGTTACACTTTTGTGCCTGGTTTGGGCTCCACTCTATGTCAGGCTTTGCAAGTAGCCTGATGTGTTCAATATGATGACCTGCTTTGGTCCTATTTAGGACCTTCTTGGACTCACAATTAGTTCCTTGTATTGATGTAAACTAACTCTGTTTGAGTGATTTCTGAGGGACTAATCTGCAGTTGGTTTGTAATGCTGCATTATGACTTCTGTTGCACTGCGGAGTCCGGTCTGCAACTTTTGCTGTCTCCTTGGAGTGTCTTGTGTTCACCTTTGGTTTGGTGCTTCCCAGGTTGTCAGACTTCTGTTTAATCGTGAGCGTCATCTGCCTTTTGCCTGCAGGTAGTAACTCTGTCAGAGGTGTCCAGTCATCTTGTTACTGTCACAGGGTATGAAATGACTAAATAAGGACACCTATTCTGGCCCTCAGACTCGGGTCCCTGATCTCAGAGGTGCACTTGATGGTAGCGAGGTCTGAGCTGCCAGTATGACCCTGATTCCTGTCCAAACGCTGTTCTTACTCCCCCCTACCCTTGCGGCGGGCTGGACACACCATAACGAACCCCCACAGATTCCCTGACAGGGGAAAAAACAAAACTCATACACTGCACACAAACATAAAGGAGAAACTTTATGTGTACGGGAGGGAATAAAGTAAAAGGAAGTAAACACACAATGAGGAAACTTCCCCAACACTCAAACAGCAAACTACTGACCACTAAGAATAGGTTCATCACAAAGCTCGGAATCACAGAAGCATAAGCTGAAGCTATTATCGGCAGCAACAAACAGACTCTCAAACCTTAAATAGAGAGTAGACAGCTGAATAGGAATTAGCAACCTGAATCTCAAGGAGCCGCACACCATTCCACAGGAATTAACTATTTCAGGACTGGAAAGCAGTGGAAAAGACTCATCCGATGATCGGCTAAGCAATTAGGAGAGAAAAGGTTGCTTGTTGGACTTTACAATGTGAACAGAGTCCAAAGCTGCCGCGGCAGCACCCGCGACTGTGGACCTGAACACTAAATGACAGTTTCCTGTGTCAACTGGTCAGTATCTCTGTTACCTATCTGCCAGCAGTCTCCAGTCATCATGTTACATGTCTCGAGTCGTAAGTAACTCTACTATTTGTCTGCCAGCTGACTCCAGCAATCATGTTACCTGTTTACAGTCGTCTGTATTCCTGCTATGCTTCTGCAGTCATTTGCTACTTCGCCATATGTCACACGTCTTTAGTTATACTACCCCATCTGCCCATGCTGTCCAGGTTATGTTTGACCATTATGTTCTGTAACTCTGCTTGATATCTGTTTTCTGTCTGTTAATCCCTGGACTTTATTGAACTGTTATTTTTGCATTTTTCTTGCCCGTGTTCCGCATGCTTCATCTGGCTGCTACACCAAAGCCTGCGTGTCCACACGGACCAGGAGGCTTAAAGGATCCACCCTATGAGCCTGCCTCATGTCACAGGTACGTGTTATGTCCTGGTGGTGGATATTCTGGGCCGTGCACCGGACTCCTCCAGTGAGGCAACCCGAAGCGAACCCCTGTACAGGGACTGTCCGATCACCCCACCAGAGGGCCTAGATGCACGGTAGCTGGAGCACTAACGATACGGGAACAGAGTCCTTCAGGAGACTGGGATGAAGATGTCTCTGGGACCACGGAGCTCCTGGAGGTAGTCCAGATGACGAGGCTCAGGTTCAGGTGCCGGGTAGAGACGTCAGGCGGGATCCAGGTCCAGCTGAACAAGATGGCAGAGGTCAGCGGGTGAAGCCGAGGATCGGAGACTGGTTCAGGCTGAAGAAGATGGTGGGGTCACAGCCGACAGTCACCGAAAGACTTCCTGGGTGAACCGTGGTCAAGACCGGAATAGAGTGGCAGGACGGGCTCTGCGAAAGACACAGGGTTAATAGGGGACAAGGCAAGAGGGGACCTGAACACCTAGCTTAGGGAGACACGTTGAACAGGCACCGCCCATATGGAAGGAAGGTCCTAATATACCCTGTACCTGAATTTGGCAATATCCTGTTTTTGGAATGCTGGCCCTTTAAGAAGAGGTCTATGACAGCACGCACGCCCTAATGCGCATGCGCGAAGCTCGAGTGCCGGAGACCAGAGCAGGAAGCGGTGCAGAGGATGCAAGAGAGCCCAACAGTGTGTCCTGGGTCGCAAGGGAACGCCGGGAGCAGGGGACAGGAAGCATGGAGGATGCAGCGGGGGAAGAGTGAGCTGTGTGGCCGTGGGCAGGAGGACCGGGGACCAGAGCGGTGAGTGAGGGACGGCGTCGGGACCCGGGGAGCCTGACAGTACCCCCTCCCTCACGCCCCCCTCCCCGCAACTGGGACAAGAAGTCACGTATCAGAGGGGTGCCAACATTCTCCCGGGGTTCCCAGGACCTGTGCTTGGGACCATAACCCGCCCAGTCGACAAGGAAGAATTGCTTACCCCTCAAGGTCTTCATGGCTACAATATCTCTTACTGCATAGACGTCATCGTCTGCAATAGGAGGAGGAAGAGTACTGGCATCAACGGAGAAGGGACCAAGGACAACAGGCTTGAGCAAGGAGACGTGGAAGGAGTTAGGTATCCGCATCGTGACCGGAAGCTGCAGCTTGTATGAGACCTCATTGATCCTTCTGATGATCTTGAACGGACCGATGTACCGCGGACCCAACTTGTACGATGCCATCTTCAATCGGACGTATTTGGAGGCAAGCCAGACCAAGTCCCCAGGAGAGAAATGGTATAGTTCCCAAGAGAGTGGGGATAGGTCAAGTGAGAGTACCCCAAAGAAACAGCAACAGCAAAACCATCAGGAGTGCGGCGATGTCTGTCAATAGTGTGGAAAGAATAAAATGTTCAAGTTTTGATTTGCCAAGAGTACTCCGATATGTGTTTGTCTACTGCGTCTACAATGGGGACAGCCTGCGGAGTGATGGACACCAACCCAAGAAAGCAGTTAGTGGAGCACACCCCGCCTGAAGTTACACACACACACACACACACACGCTGATTTTCCCTCTCGAAGGAGTACAGAGCATTCATGGCCCGGTGTCTGCGCCATCCTTCATATACAGTATATACAAAAAAAAAGAAAGAAAATGGCCAGCAGCTCTTAGCTAAAGTTTACTGTGGCCAAACTGACTGATGACAATTGCCTGTTATGGAAATGTAACCCCTTCTTGCTTCATGTTGAATATACAACCCCTGGCAAAAAATATGGAATCACCTGGCTCTGAGTATGTTCATTCAGTTGTTTACTTTTTTTTTTTTTTTTAAAAAAAAAAAACAGATCACAGACATGGCACAAAACTAAAGTCATTTCAAATGGCAACTTTCTGGCTTTAAGAAACACAAAAAAAAATCATGAAAACATAATGTGCTAGCCAGTAACGGTTACTTTTCAAGACCAAACGGGGAAAAAATTATGGAATCACTCAATTATGAGGAAAAAATTATGGAATCATGAAATACAAACAAACAAAAGGACACTCCAATACATCACTAATATTTTCTTGCACCACCTGTGGCTTCAATAACAGCTTGCAGTCCCTTAGGTATGGACTTAATGAGTGACAAACAGTACTCATCATCAATCTGGCTCCAACTTTATCTGATTGCTGTTGCTAGATAAGCTTTGCAGGTTAGAGCCCTGTCGTAGACCATTTTCTTCAACTTCCACCAAAGATTTTCAAATAGTCCAGATCTCGGATTGAGATCCGGACTATTTGCAGGCCATGTCATTGACCTTATGTGTCTTCTTTCAAGGAATGTTTTCACAGTTTTTGCTCTATGGAAGGATGCATTATCATCTTGATAAATGATTTCATCATCCCCAAACATCCTTTCAATTGATGACATAAGAAAAGTGTCCAAAATTTCAATGCAAACTTGGTCATTTATTGAAGATGTAATGACAGCCATCTCCCCAGTGCCTTTACCTGACATGCAGCCCCATATCATCAATGACTGTGGAAATTTACATGTTCTCTTCAGGCAGTCATCTTTTTATTGTTTAGCTTTTCTGTATATAAATCCCATTTCTTTTAGTCGTTTTTTTACAGTTCGGTCACAGACATTGACTCCAGTTTCCTCCCATTCGTTCCTAATTTTTTTGTTGTGTATTTCCTGTTTTGGAGACATATTGCTTTAAGTTTCCTGTCTTGACGCTTTGATAACTTCCTTGGTCTACCAGTATGTTTGCCTTCAACATCCTTCCCATGTTGTTTGTATTTGGTCCAGATTTGAAACAAAGCTGACTGTGAACAATCAACATATTTTCCAACATTGCGTGATGATTTAGCCTCTTTTAAGAGTTTGATAATCCTCTCCTTTGTTTCAATTGACATTTCTCGTGTTGGAGCCATGGGTCTTGAAAATTAACCTTTACTGGCTAGCACATTATGTTTTCATAATTTTTTTTTAGTGTTTCTTAAAGCCAGAAAGTTGCCATTTGAAATGACTTTAGTTTGGTGCCATGTCTGTGATCTGCTTTTTTTTAAACAAAAGTAAACAACTGCATGAACATCCTCAAAGCCCGGTGATTTCATAATTTTTGCCAGGGGTTGTATATGTCATGAAGCTTGTCAGAGTGGATGGCTCAGACTTGAGAGCAGAGCCCGCTCCAGACATGGCAGGTGCTGGTTATGTTATAAAGCCAGAATTTTCCTATAGTAACAGAGTTCTGAGATATCCCCAGTTACTGCTGTTAACCATTTAAATGTCACTGTCAATCACTGTTTGTGCGAGAGTGCCTACCCCTTCCCCACCTTATTTCTCCATTGCTGAGTGCAGATGAATTTCCATGGCAGCTGAGAGCCTGCTGAAGGTGGGTGCCAGAAGTTCCAAAGGCTAAGAATCATAGGTGACCTTTAATTGTCCTACATACTGCCATACAATTGTATGGCAGTAGATAGAAGAACCAATTAAATGGTCACAGGTTCAAGTCCCCTATGGAGATTAAAAAAGAAATTGTAAAGTAAAAAAAAATGTGAATAGAAAAAAAATCAGTTTTCACAATATTTCTTTTTAAGTATATTTGCTATCGACGTGTCCATAAATTCCAACGTATAAAAAAAATAAAATAATTTAACTTTGAATATTCCTCAAAATGGTATCACGAAAATCTACATCTTGGCACAGAAAACAACCCCTTGTACAGTTCTATCAACAGAAAATAAAAGTTATGGATCTCCGTAAAAAAAAATTCTTTAGTTCCGTTAGCAGCATTACATTTAGGCAATATATCTGTCCTGTATGCTGATAGGACAGGGGAGAATTTTAATTGATATTCAAACTCCGCCCCCTTTGGGTGTTTCAAAGTTTTATTAGCAGATTTACTAAGATTATCAGAGAGAGGCAGTCATGGCTGCTGCCGGAACTGAGGGAAGACAGATTTCTATTTTAAATCTTCACTTCTTTTATGTCCCGTACAGCTGCACAACATATGGGGATGTAACAACTTAGTAAATCCCTAGGGGGACACTACTGCATAGATGTCAAAATTGACTGCCAAATGCAATCTCTTCTGGAGATCTTTATACAAAGTCATACACTGAGGAGAAGCCAAGTGGCCACGTTACTTATTTGCTCCACTGACACATGGAACATATGGTCAAACTTGTTGAATGAAAACACACTCGGACCAGTGTTATTCCATGAGGCACTGCAGCTCTGACACTTGTAAACCACTGCAGTGATCAAGCAATGTAGTGGATTAGATCACTGATCAGACAAGCGAAAGTTGGTGTGCCATAAATGGACTAAGTAAAAAATAAAAAAGTTTAAAAAATTATTAAAAATATAAAAAAAAAAAGAACAAAAGAAAAAAAAGAATCCAATAAATATTTAAATTTATGTAAAGAAAAAACAAAAAAATTACACATATCTGGTATTGCCACGCCCGTAACAATCCGATCTATAAAACTGTCACACTAGTTAACCCTTCAGTGAGCAAAAAAAGTAGCAGAAACGGACTTTTCATCATATAGCTGAAAAAAAGTATAATGAAATGCGATCAAAAAGTCATACATACATAAAAATTGTTAGAATAAATATCATCTGAGAAACCATATTAATGAAACCAATTAATGGAAAACTCCAAAATAGTTAGATTCAGAAAAAATAGCGTCAAAATCCATAATCATCAAGAATAATTGCATTTTATTAAACAAAAAAACATATAAAAGACCAAAAGTATACATAGTAAAACCAGGGAGGAAATGAGGAGTGCAGAAAAAGGGGGTTGATTATAAAATTCCAGAGATCTAAGTAAGGATAGGGTATATAGCATGGATCAATTCAAATGTGTGTGACAATGTGCAATTGTTGCACTTTGCCCGACAATATATGTACAGAGAGGGATAAAGGTAATAAAAAAAGTATTTGTCTCAGTAGCAGTATTGCACCATGCCCAGTATACCGTATACTTGACTGTGATTAGTATCAAGATAAAATTAATAATATTATATCACAGAAAGAGGGCAAAAAAGGTTTGAAAATGTATATGGATTTATAGGGAATATCACAAACAGGTAAAAAGGGGACGGAAGTCATAATGAGGCACTGAAGCCTGTGATATTTGTCCACAGCCACTAGGGGGTACCCCCAGTATATGCAACAATAATAGAATCAGTATATGTAAAGATCCATCTTACCCATATAGTCCTGCCTCAGGGAATGTAAACAACTACGGCTCCCACGCGCTTTGCGTTGGGCTTCCTTGAGGGGCCAATATATATATATATATATATATATATATGTACACACACCGTATCCTTACTTAAATGAATTGGAGAGAGGAGCACATGGGAAGGATTTTCGGGGAAGCAGATGGAGAGATTAGAGCCGCTCACCTCGCATGGTTGTGCAACCCTGCACAACTCCGGTAAAAAAGTGGGAAATCTAATGGTCCTGGTGCCGGGACGCGAGCCCGGATAAGTCAGTCTGTAAGGGATGGAACTTCATGGAGCGGTCATGTGACCGATCACCGGGGAACCTGCACGCCGCTGAGCCTGTTACGCGATTACAGCCTCCAAACAAAGCAGCTCCTGCCGTGAATCCCACAAGGGGAAGAATGGATCAAGGATAAATGTAATGCCATGGTCAGTGCTAAGGAAGCCAGGCTGAATGGTGAGTTTAAAAGTATTTTTCTTTATTTCTTAACCTTCCACAACGCGTTTCGATATGTAAAATATCTTCATCAGGTGGATATTTAGTGAAATACGGGAAGTGACATTTAAGGGGGCTAATGTATTCCCATTGGTCAACAACAAATTAGTTAGTAATGTTAACCCTTACTGGAACGCATCAACCCTTAAAGAATAACAATATTAAAAACATAATATATCAAACATTAAAACTAGAGATGAGCGAACCGGTCGTGGTTCGGCTCGAGTTCGGTTCGTCGAACGGAGGTCCCGTTCGAGTTCGGTTCGTCGAACGTTCAACGAACCAAACTCGAACTTATAGGATATAATGGGAGGCAATCACAAACACATAAACATGCATGATAAATGTACACAAACAGTTAATAAACATTGCCAGAACACTTACCGGTCCCCGCGATCCCTCCTGCACTCTGTCTCCTGCCGCTATTCCATCCGATGATCCGCTGAATCCTCCCGGTGACCAGCACTGCCAGCAGTGATGCAGGACCTATCGTGATGTCAAAATAGCCATGTGACCAGTCACGTGGCTATTATCTCATTGGCTACAGACTGGTCACATGACTATGACGCGTCATGTAGGACCTGCGAGTGCATCTCTCCGGTACACGGTGCACATTTATGTTTTGCCGTGTACCGGCGACATGCTCTAGCACACGGTCGACTCCCCGTTCCGTTAGGGACCGGCTGACACAGCCGGTCATTAACGGAGATCACCGTTGCCATAGCAACGCAGTTAGCGGTGACGTCACCGCTAACCACGGCTCTGAGAGCACCGTTGCTATGGTAACGCGTCTGTCAGCGTTACCGCTGACAGCCAGCAGCACTGATCACTCACGGAGTGAAGGCTGCACGCTGCTTCCCGTGCAACCTTCACTCCGTGAAGGCTGCACGGGGAGCAGCAGCGTCTTCCCCCATGCAGCAGTGATGGAGCAGAGCTGCATTTGCTGCACTATCAATTACTTATTCTTTATTTTTACTTTTATTTTTATTTCCACCATATGTGGTTTATTCTTCTTTCTTTTTCCTTGTTCTATTGTGTGAATTGTTTTGAATAAATTTGTGTCTAAAATAAGGATAGCAATAAAAAGTATAAAATATTAATAAAAAAAACCTCTTATCAGCGCTGGTTTATTGGGGATTTTTTATTTTAAAAAAATCTCAATAAAAATTCAGTCCTGGATGGAGTATGCTGAGCCTTGTAGTTCTGCAGCTGCTGTCTGCTCTTCTCCATACAGACAGACAGCAGCTGCAGAACTACAAGGCTCAGCATACTCCATCCAGGACTGTATGCAGAAGTTTTTTGCCCCCTGAAAAAATTATGTGGGCTTCGCCATATTTTTGTATGCTAGCCAGGTACAGCAGGCAGGTACGGCTGCCCCCAACCCCTAGTTGCCTATTTGTACCCGGCTGGGAACCAAAAATAAAGGGAAGCCCTTTTTTTATTATTTCATGAATTTCATGAAATAATTAGAAAACAAATGACGTAGGCTTCGCCCCATTTTTGTGTCCAGCCAGGTACAACTAGGCAGCTGGGGATTGGAATCAGGTTGGACTGAGCTTTCTGGGCCCCACTGCTGAGAATTGCAGTCTGCAGCCACCTCAGAAAATGGCACTTTCATAGAAGCGCCATCTTCTGGCGCTGTATCCAACTCTTCCAGCACCTGCCTGCTATACCTGGCTAGCATACAAAAATATGGCGAAGCTCACGTCCTTTTTTTGTAGTTTTTTGGCAAAAAAAATAAAAAATGCTTCCCTGGATTTTACATTGCCAGTGAAGGTAACACCAAGCAGTGGGGGTTAGTAGCCAGCTAGCAATACAAAAAATGCAGCGGGAGCCCATATATATTTTTTTTTTATTATTTATTTAAATAACTAAAAACAAAATGGGCTTCCCTGTATTTTGATTGCTGGACATCACAGTGCTGTAAAAATAAATCTTAAAAAAAAATGACGTAGCACTCCGCGGTATTTTTGATTCTCAGCGCAGATAAAGCAGAGAGCTATGGGTTGCCACCCCCATCTGCCTGCCGTTACCTTGGTTGGCAATCAAAATACAGGGAAGCCCATTAATTTTTTCTATTTAAAAAATAGTTAAAAAAAAAATGACGTTGGGTCCCCCCATTTTTGATAGCCAGCTAGGGTAAAGCAGACGGCTGTAGCCTGAAAACCACAGCTGGCAGCTTTACCGTGGTTGGGGATCCAATGTGGAGGTCCCCCCAGGATCTTTTTTTATAATTATTTTATAAATATTAATAATTACACAAAAAAAGTAGGGTCCCCCCAAATTGGATCACCAGCCAAGGTAAAGCGGACAGCTGTGGTCTGGTATTCTCAGGGTGGGAAGGTCCATAGTTATTGGGCCTTCACAGCCTAAAAATAGCAGGCTGCAGGCACCCCAGACGTGGCGCATCCACTAGATGCGCCAATCCGGGCGCTTCACCCCAGCTCATCCCGTGCCCTGGTGCAATGGCAAACGGGGTAATAAATCGGGTTGATACTAGCTGTAAGGTCACCTGACATCAAGCCCAGCAGTTTGTGATGTCATGGCGTCTATTAGATACCCAACATCATAAACTGTCAGTACTAACAAAAAAAAAATCGACAAAAGAAATTTATTTGAAAAAACAGTCCCCAAAACATTTCCTCTTTCACCAATTTCTTGTAAGAAAAAAAATAAAGGGTCCCACGATGACTCTGGACCGTCTAGAATATGTGGGGGGAGACACTCAGGGAACGTATCCCCCATTTTCTAGGAGTGCAGACCCTTCATGTGAGGAGTGTGGGTGCAATGAATCTGCACTCACTCTCCCTGGGTCCACAGCAGCAGAGTCCATGTCGTAATGGTTGCTACCAAAGCTGCAATGCCCTGCTCATGAGGTAAGGGCATGCCTAATCAGGAGAACTATTCTACATTTCCAAATATTGGTATTTGCAGATATTATTGCTATTCCACCTACTATATATTGGGGATAGGATCTTGGAGATGGAATACCCCTTTAAGTCCAGTTATCCAGCTGAATGAATACTTAACAACAGAGCTCGCTATTTAGATGTGTTTTCTTGTGGCGTATAACGGACTCTCATGTTTGGTAGTCGTTCAGCAGGGAAACTATAAAAGCAAATCCCTCCATTTGGAAATGTAGTATATAGCTCTCCTGATCAATTATGTTCCTTACCTCATGAGCAGGGCATTGCAGTAATAATAATAATTTATTCATTTATATAGCATTATTAATTCCATAGCGCTGTATGTCTTTGGAGTATGGGAGGAAACTGGAGTACCCGGAGGAAACCCACGCAAACATGGGGAGAACATACTAAATCCTTGCAGATGGTGTCCTTGGTGAGAATTGAACCCAGGACCTCAGCGCTGCAAGACTGCAGTGCTAACCACTGAGCCACCGTGCCACCCATTTAGATTATAGATGCATAACCACCACTCACTGTGTCTGAACACAGGAAGCTGAGCTGACAGCCGCTCTGTGCATGCGGCAGCGTCTATTGTGAAGGAGAGGGCCGTGGGGGGATCAATGCTGCACAGGTACCGTGGGACACCGGGGAACACCGGTAGGGTTATAGGGGGTGACCTGGCAGGGCCTGGGGAGGAGTTTTCTGTAGCATGTGTCATGGCACATGCGACAGAAATCAGAGGAGTAGGGTGAATGCGGCCAGCGCGCTGCTGTGTGCGCGGCCATCTTGGATTTCTGGGATGGCATCAGGGGGGGCACTTTGGCGACACCGGGGGACCGGAAGGGACCGGGGAGGAGATTTATCATGTTTGTTCATGCCAGATGGGAGATAAATAATTTTTTACCGGCGCTGTCATTTACTGTAACGTGATCATCGGTGTACGGTGTATACCTGTGATCACGTGAGCGGGGACCAGAAAAACCGTCCTGAATCATGATCTCCAGGGTCTCAGCTAGCCCTGAAACCCCGGAGATTTTCTGACGCTGGGGGGCGTTAATCACTTATTTCTGCCTGCTGTTTATAAACGGCAGATCAGAATAAGGCTACATTAACACGACCGATCCATTTTTGCGGTCTGCAAAAAACAGTCCGTTTTTTTTTCACGGGTGCATCCGTGTGGCATCCGTTTCCGTTCCGTAGACGGTCCGTATGTCATCTGTTTGTCATCCGTGTGCCTTCCGTTTTTTTTGTGTACTGCAAAAAAACTGAAGGAGGGTAAATGCATAAATTTACCCAGGATCCATAGCTTCATCCTACATGAGGCGGTCACATGTTCACTCCAGTGCCATTTTCTACTGCTTTTCACAGCGTAGAGCGCTCTGGTGATTTTCTTGTGCTTGTGCACTTCATATCAGTCTTTTCTGTCATTATAAAGGCAGAAAGACACATAATGTCCCACTCTCCTGCATTTTGTAATTTTGCACCCTTTGGTGCCTTTCATGTGGCACTAAGGGGTGCTTAGCTTTGTATTTAGCCAAAAAAATGAAAAAAAAATGACGTAGGGTTCCCCCTATTTTTGTAGCCAGCTAGGGTAAAGCAGACGGCTGCAGCCTGCAGACCACAGCTGGCAACCTCACCTTGGCTGGTAATCCAAAACTGAGGGCACCCCACGCTGTTATTTTAAATTAAATAAATAGTTAAAAAAAAAAACACGTAGGGGTCCCCCCAAAATTGGATCACCAGCCAAGGTAAAGCAGACAGCTGGGGTCTGATATTCTCAGACTAGGGAGTTCCATGGTTATTGGACTCTCCCCAGCCTAAAAATAGCAGGCCGCAGCCGCCCCAGAAGTGGCGCATCCATTAGATGTGCCAATCCTGGTGCTTCGCCCCAGCTCCTCCCGCGCCCTGGTGCGGTGGCAAACCGGGTAATATATGGGGTTAATACCAGATGTGTAATGTCACCTGGCATCAACCCCTGGGGTTGGTGAGGTCAGTCGTCTATCAGATACCCGACATCACCAACCCAGTCAGTAATAAAAAAAAATAGACGACAAACACATTTTTATTTGAAAAAATACTCCCCAATACATTCCCTCTTTAACCAATTTATTAGAAAGAAAAACAAATCCAGGTCTGGTGTAATCCAAGGGGTTGCCATGACGATCCACACTGTCCCAGTCAATGAAGAGCAGGATGTTCCCCATTGGCTGGGAGAGCAGTGCAGTGACCTGAGCTAACATCAATGGGTCAGCCCAGGTCACTGCAGGGCATGACAAGTGCTGCTGTCAGCGAGGTACATTACCTGCGCTGATCTCCTGCACTGCTGACAGCACCTGTCACTGAGTTCAATGACCTACACAGCCAAGTATCGCGAGAGGCCCGTGACGTCACCGCTAGTCAGTCTCGGGTCGGAAGCAAGAGAAGGTGATGTGACAAGCGGCGGCCATGGAGGACAGTGACAGCGCTGAGGTCGGGACTTCATCACCGCAGGTAAGCCGAGCGGGACCATGTGTGCAGAGTGCCAGGAGGACGTCAGTGTCGTGGACTGCATGGCTGGGGATGTGTGTGTGTGTGTATGTATGTGTACATGCCGCGTGCAGGAGGGGGCGGAGCAAGCTGAGCGGGGAAGTGTGGGCTTCCTGCACATAACTAGGATAAACATCGGGTTACTAACCAAAGCGCTTTGCTTGGATACCCGATGTTTATCTTGGTTACCAGCTTCTGGCAGGCTGCCAGCGATGGCTCCTGCACACTGTAGCTGTAAAAAGCCCTGCTTTTTGCTGCTAGAACCGTTCTCGAACGTATCTAGAACTATCGAGCTTTAGCAAAAAGCTCGACTTCTAGTTCTATCTAGAACACCCCCCCCCAAATCACTCGAACCGCGAATTGGAGAACCACGAACCACGAACCGCGCTCAACTCTAATTAAAACTCCATTTAAATCACAGATATAAGAAGAAATATAAAATGAAAGTATTAATACAGCAATGGGATATTAAATCAATAACCTTTAAAGCATCCTCGTGAAATTATACATATGAAAAATAATAGGATTGATAATATTAAAAGACTGGAGCAACTAGAGGAAGAAAAAACACTACATGCACCAGGTTGCAATGTTCACATCTCTATAAATCTAAGCTCACACAGGTGTACATACATGCACGATAAATACCATTACACCTATGCCATGAACCTCCCTATACAAAGGTGCCTGAGTGGAGCATATCAGTATCAGTGTTTAGCAACATTTTCGATAGTCAAATTTAAACCCTCGGGGTATAAAGTCCCCAATTTATAGATTAAAAAACTCTCACGTTTTATTAATCGTTAAAAACGATAAGAGCCAGAGTTTACTACGTGATCAATAATTAATAGTCTCAGTTGTTTAGAGTCCTTTTGGTGTATAGTATAAAAATGTCTGGATAGACTGTGTTGGTGGTAGCCATTTTTTATATTGGATCTGTGTTTGTTTAATCTGGCATTCATTGTCTGCACTGTGCGGCCCACATACTGTAGGCCGCACGTACATTCCAGCAGATAAATTACGAAGTTACTCTGGCAGGTCAAATGAAATTTAATGGGAAAAAGAGAATTTGTGGTGCGGGATGTAAATGAGAAAACATTGTTCCCAATGACTTCACAGCACAAACATCTGGGAGTATTGCACCGGTAGCAACCATTGTTGGTTGAAATGGTGGTGACAGTGTGAAAACCATTGAGGTTAGGGTTGCTTGGTGCCACCAAATTCCTCAAGCTTGTATTCTTCTGATAAATAATGGAAGGCCTAGGGGGAATGTTGTCATGGAGCAATGGGTTACTTTGCAAAATAAACCATTACTTATCCAAGAGTGTCTGAGTTTGGGTTCTAGAACGACAGAAAGTTGTAATGAGGCTCCATTTACGGAACCTGGACTGCGTTTCTCTCTTTTCGTTAATGCTCTGTTTGCAATCAATCTTATTAATACAAAAATCTTGTGTAAGGGTATTTGTCTTTCTAAAGGCATCTTTCAAGAGTTTCGATGGGTAACCCTTTTGAATGAACCTTTCACAGGAGATTAGACTCCTGCAGGAAATCATCATCACTGGTGCAGTTTTACCTAACTCTCCAGTATTGTCCATTGGGAATATTGGTAATCCAACTGGGGAGGTGTCCACTGTCAAACCTCGAATAACTATTCACGTCTACTTGTTTAAAGTTGCTCCAGTCTTTTAATATTATCAATCCTATTATTCTTCATATGCATAATTTCACGAGGATGCTTTAAAGGTTATTGATTTAATATTCCATTGCTGTATTAATACTTTCATTTTATATTTCGTCTTATATCTGTGATTTAAATGAAGTTTTAATGTTTGATATATTATGTTTTTAATATTGTTATTTTTTAAGGGGTTAATGCATTCCAGCAAGGGTTAACATTACTAACTAATTTGTTGTTGACCAATGGGAATACATTAGCCCCTTTAAATGTCACTTCCCGTACTTCACTAAATAGCCACCTGATGAAGATATTTTGCATATCGAAACGCGTTGTGGCAGGTTAAGAAAAAGAGAAAAATACTTTTTAAACTCACCATTTAGCCTATCCTTACTTAGACCTCGGGAATTTTGTAATCAACACCCTTTTTGGTTTTACTATGTATACTTTTGGTCTTTTTGTATGTTTTTTGTTTAATAAAATGCAATTATTCTTGATGATTATGGATTTTTACTCTATTTTTTCTGAATGTAACTATACATAAAAATTGTAACGCTCAAAACATAATCTTGTCCCGCAAAAAACTTGCTCAGTCAGCCAAAAAATAAAAAAGCTATAGCTCTCAGAATACAGCAATGCCTAAACTGTTTTTTTTTTCTATAATTTTTTATTTTTTTTTTATTTTTCAGCTTTTACACCATAAAAACAAACTATATAAATGTGGTATCACTGTAATCATAACGACCCAAATAATAAAGCTGTTTTATCCCTTTTACGGCACGGTGAACAGCAAAAAAACAAACAAAAAACTATTCCTGAATTGCTGTTTCTTCATGATTCTGCCTCACAAAAAGAGGAATAGAAAGCGATCACAAAATATTATGTGGCCCAAAATGGTACCAATAAAAACACCAACACATGCCGCAAAAAACAAGTTCTGTCGGCAGAAAAATAAAAAAACTATAGCCTTCACATTTCAGTGATGCAAAAAAATGACATTTTGTAAAAAGCGCTTTTAGTGTGTTAGTCGCCAAACCTAAAAAAAAATCTGGTATCTCTGTAAACATACTGACCGAAAGAATAAAGGTGCCTAATCATTTATACTGTATAGTGAATGGTGTAAAAATAAATAAAGGTAATTCTTTAATCACTATTGATTTGTTCATTCTGCCTCTAGAAGATTGCAGTAGGCGTGCACATATTTATCCTGCGCTCTACGCTGAGCACTTACACCGAAGATTACTGTAAGGGTACGTACCCACATTCAGAAATAGCAGCGATTTGGATGCAGCGTGTTTTCGCTGCGTCCAAAACTCTACGCTGTACAATACAAGCATAGTGGATGGACTTATAGAAATCCCACTGTGCTACTTTTCTCCACAGCGTAAACTGATATGCAAAGTGGCTTCCCATCCTGTCAATTTATGCTTCCAGAGACACGAGTGTCCTCAGCTGGGGAAACAGAGTTAAAGTCCACAGCACTCCAGCCCTGATCATGGGCACGGGTAGCTGCGGTCTCCAGCATAGAACACTTGCGTCTCCACAGTAGAAGACACGCTGTGTCCAGGACACAACATGTGCGCGTCATGGGCACATAACCTACATATCTAAAAAAAAGTGGTTCAGACAAAATTCCCAAAAAAATTCACTATAATGAGGTAGAGGGAGTCTGACCTGTAATTTGGAAGCCAAAAAGAGAAAAAATCCAGCGCAGTCCCAGGAGTATGTAAAAAATCTATAAAGTTTTATTTGAATCCACATAAAACATTCAGATAATCAGCTATAAAAAAAAGTATATAGTACAACCCCTGGCAAAAATTATGGAATCACCTGGCTCTGAGGATGTTCATTCAGTTGTTTACTTTTGTTTAAAAAAAAACAGATCACAGACATGGTACAAAATTAAAGTCATTTCAAATGGCAACTTTCTGGCTTTAAGAAACACAAAAAAAATCATGAAAACATAATGTGCTAGCCAGTAACGGTTACTTTTCAAGACCAGTCCGGGGGGAAAAATTATGGAATCACTCAATTATGAGGAAAAAATTATGGAATCATGAAAAACAAACAAAAGAACACTCCAATACATCACTAGTATTTTGTTGCACCACCTCTGGCTTTTATAACAGCTTGCAGTCTCTGAGGTATGGACTTAATGAGTGACAAACAATACTCATCATCAATCTGGCTCTAATGTTCTCTGATTGCTGTTGCCAGATCAGCTTTGCAGGTTGGAGCCTTGTCATGGACCATTTTATTCAACTTCCACTAATGATTTTCAATTGGATTGAGATCCGGACTATTTGCAGGCCATGTCATTGACCTTATGTGTCTTCTTTCAAGGAATGTTTTCACAGTTTTTGCTTAATGGCAGGATGCATTATCATCTTGATAAATGATTTCATCATCCCCAAACATCCTTTCAATTGATGGTATAAGAAAAGTATCCAAAATGTCAATGTAAACTTGGTCATTTATTGAAGATGTAATGACAGCCATCTTCACAGTGCCTTTACCTGACATGAAGCCCCATATCATCAATGAGTGTGGAAATGTACATATTCTCTTCAGGCAGTCATCTTGTTATTGTTTAGCTTTTCTGTATGTAAATCCCATTTCCTTTAGGTGGTTTCTTACAATTCGGTCACAGACATTAACTCCAGATTCCTCCTATTTGTTCCTCATTTGTTTTGTTGTGCATTTCCTGTTTTGGAGACATATTGCTTTAAGTTTCCTGTCTTGACGCTTTGATGTCTTCCTTGGTCTACCAGTATGTTTGCCTTTAACATCCTTCCCATGTTGTTTGTATTTGATCCAGATTTTAGACAAAGTTGACTGTGAACAACCAACAGCTTTTGCAACATTGCGTGCTGATTTAGCCTCTCTTAAGAGTTTGATAATCCTCTCCTTTGTTTCAATTGACATCTCTCGTGTTGGAGCCATGATTCATGTCAGTCCACTTGATGCAACAGCTCTCCAAGGTGTGATCGCTCCTTTTTAGATGCAGACTAACGAGCAGATCTTATTTGATGGAGGTGTTAGTTTTGGGAATGAAAATTTACAGGGTGATTCCATAATTTTTTCCTCATAATTGAGTGATTCCATAATTTTTTCCCCCTGTTTGGTCTTGAAAAGTAACCGTTACTGGCTAGCACTTTATGTTTTCAAGATTTTTTTTAGTGTTTCTTAAAGCCAAAAAGTTGCCATTTGAAATTACTTTAGTTTTGTGCCATGTCTGTGATCTGCTTTTCTTAAACAAAAATAAACAACTGAATGAACATCCTCAGAACCAGGTGATTCCATAAATTTTGCCAGGGGTTGTACATACAGAACAATGCGTTTCAACGCTATGTCTTAATCATGCTCTTGAGCCATAAAACTGCTTACGTTTTTGCACCAGGAGTGGCATAAGGTCACCCAAAAGCAGTGTGAAAGACTGGTGGAAAGCATGCCAAGACGCATGAAAGCTGTGATTAAAAATCATGGTTATTCCACAAAATATTGATTTCTGAACTATTCCTAAGTTAAAACATTAGTATTGTTATTTCCAAATGATTATGAACTTGTTTTCTTTGCATTATTTATGGTCTGAAAGCAATGTATTTTTTTGTTATTTTGACCATTTCTCATTTTCAGAAAAAAAATTACAAAATGTATTGCTTGGAAATTTGGAGACATGTTGTCTGTAGTTTATAGAATAAAAGAACCATTTACATTTTACTCAAAAATATATGTATAAAGAAAAAAATCAGAAAAACTGAAAAATTATACAGTATATATAAATATATATATTTATATATACAGCCTTTGAATATTGGAAAATTGTATTGGTAATGTTATTTGCCTAAAAATAAAAATATTTTATTTCTCCACAAGAGCTAAAATATTTAGCAATGTTATAACATTTCCCTAGACATTGCAGGTCTGAAATCTCCTTTTTTGTTCATCTAATATCTTTTACATTTTTTAGCCAATATATACTCATAAATATGAAGTTACTGTACACATTTTCCACAAGTTTACAAAGTATCCCATAAGTGGTAATGGTCTTGGATATAGTTCTAGCAGCCTCTTGTGGAATGATGGGGACATTACCATCTTATAAGATTTGGTATGCAATAAAGTGTAAAAATACTGTAAATTCTTTTTTGCATGTTATACACCTACTAATGCACAAGTACATATGTGTGTATGTCAACTAAGTGTTTATAATGTACAAAGTCTTAGAGTGCCGTCCAACAGTCTGTGTTTGCAGCTTGGTCATTAATATACTTTATGTTGGTGTGTATGTGTGCGCGCATGTGTGTGTCTAGTGTGTGCGAAGTTGATCATAAATACACTGTATGTTGTATGTTTTGGAGTGTCTGGACTTTTCTAGCTAATTTGTATATGTAATTACTTAACTTGTTATTTAGTTGGACATGACTTCATGGATGGATGGATAAAAAATACTCCAAAGACTCAAAATGGAAAGTTATCACCTATGTATTGGATAGAGGATAACTTCCAAACTTGGTACAACCCCTTTAAAGGTAACTTCTCGTTTTTTTATTTTTCTATTAATAGTAGTGATTATGAAATCAAGTATTTTTAATACAAAAATAAATTCATTGTTTATTTAGTTTTTATTTAATTCTAGTTTTACTGAAACACTGGGCGCTGCCATCTTGGATTTGCTGTGAGTAATGATATTTGGGAAAGGAACGACGTGTCAACAATCAACGATTTTTGCCGTTTTTCTTATCGTTAGCGGTTGCTCGTAGGTGTCACATGCAACGACGTCGCTAACGACGCCGGATGTGCGTCACAAATTCCGTGACCCCAGCGATATCTCGTTAGCGATATCGTTGCGTGTAAAGCGGCCTTAACATTGGCCTTAGTGCAATGTGAGGTTTTTTCGCATTGCACTCGTCTGGTTTAAATGCTAATGTGAGCAAACTCTAATACTGATGCTGCTCACACGAATGTCTTTGCAAGCTAGGTTCCATGATTCTTATTTGTCTCTAATATTCCTGTGAGTAATCTCATCACTGCAAGCAATTAGTTTGCCTGTTCATCACTGTTGTCATGCTGTTAACCATTTGCCTATGAGATATCTCTCTCTGTCTGCTTATATCTCAGCTGATAACCATTTGTCTCCTGCAAGCTTACAACACTTGCCATTAGGGGTACTTCTCACATAGCGGTGTGTGTGACACTAAGCAGCGACCTGGTCCCTGCTGTGAAATCGCTGATCGTTACACACAGTGCTGGTTCATTTTTTGCTCATTGCTCTCCCGCTGTGAAGCACACATCGCTGTGTTTGACAGCGAGAGAGCAACGATCTGAATGTACAGGGAGCAGGGAGCCGGCGTCTGGAAGCTGCGGACGCTGGTATCTATAGTAAACATCGGGTAACTAAGCAAAGTGCTTTGCTTGGTTACCCGATATTTACCTTGGTTACTAGCGTACGCCGCTCTCAGGCTGCCAGTGCCGGCTCCCTGCATGCGTAGCCAGAGTACACATCGGGTAAATAAGCAAAGCGGTTTGCTTAGTAACCCGATGTGTACCCTGGCTTCGAGTGCAGGGAGCCAGCGCTAAGCGGTGTGCACTGGTAACCAGGGTAAATATCGGGTAACCAAGCAAAACATTTTGCTTAGTTACCCGATATTTACCTTAGTTACCAAGCTGATGTGATCTGATGTGAGAGTGTTTATCATACATAATTTATAGCTTGTTTCCAAACAGCTTAGCCACCAGAGCCAGTCCAAGTACATGCAGTAGTTAAATTCTAGTATAAAGGTTAACTCCTTTGATATAAGTCTGCTTTCTTGAGTAAATTGTAAAATCACCAGCCAACCTGCCCTCACCATCAGCTGTTTCCACAGCAGTTCCTCTATTCAATGCTCTCACTTTCCTGAGCCCTGAGCCTTGTGTTAGTTCAAATATGATGTTATCTCTATATGCAAATATATTGATAACAATGTACACTCAGAACAAATTGTCTCTCCAGTAAAGGAGACAAACTCTAGCACAGCGCCACCTATTGGAAGTAGCGATCCTAAAAGTCACAAGTGGATTTTCAACAATCCTTTGCAATATGACTCAGGATATATAAGCCAGATCAGAATCCCAATTTGCAGACACGGTGTTTCGGGGTGCTTGCCCCTCGTCAGTGCAAAGTATGGGGGGTGTCTGATCTGGCTCATGAGAAAGCTATGTGGGGACCACGGGGGAACACTATTCTCCTTAAGGAGACTTTGCAAGCCAGTCTGGCTGCCAAGTAAGGGGACTTATAGCTGCCACGCCCCTCTAAGAAATATTCAAATTGTCTCTCCAGTAAAGGAGACAAACTCTAGCACAGCGCCACCTATTGGAAGTAGCGATCCTAAAAGTCACAAGTGGATTTTCAACAATCCTTTGCAATATGACTCAGGATATATAAGCTAGATCAGAATCCCAATTTGCAGACACGGTGTTTCAGGGTGCTTGCCCCTCGTCAGTGCAAAGTATGGGGGGTGTCTGATCTGGCTCATGAGAAAGCTATGTGGGGACCACTGGGGAACACTATTCTCCTTAAGGAGACTTTGCAAGCCAGTCTGGCTGCCAAGTAAGGGGACTTGTAGCTGCCATGCCCCTCTAAGAAATATTCAAATTGTCTCTCCAGTAAAGGAGACAAACTCTAGCACAGCGCCACCTATTGGAAGTAGCGATCCTAAAAGTCACAAGTGGATTTTCAACAATCCTTTGCAATATGACTCAGGATATATAAGCCAGATCAGAATCCCAATTTGCAGACACGGTGTTTCGGGGTGCTTGCCCCTCGTCAGTGCAAAGTATGGGGGGTGTCTGATCTGGCTCATGAGAAAGCTATGTGGGGACCACGGGGGAACACTATTCTCCTTAAGGAGACTTTGCAAGCCAGTCTGGCTGCCAAGTAAGGGGACTTATAGCTGCCACGCCCCTCTAAGAAATATTCAAATTGTCTCTCCAGTAAAGGAGACAAACTCTAGCACAGCGCCACCTATTGGAAGTAGCGATCCTAAAAGTCACAAGTGGATTTTCAACAATCCTTTGCAATATGACTCAGGATATATAAGCCAGATCAGAATCCCAATTTGCAGACACGGTGTTTCAGGGTGCTTGCCCCTCGTCAGTGCAAAGTATGGGTGGTGTCTGATCTGGCTCATGAGAAAGCTATGTGGGGACCACGGGGGAACACTATTCTCCTTAAGGAGACTTTGCAAGCCAGTCTGGCTGCCAAGTAAGGGGACTTATAGCTGCCACGCCCCTCTAAGAAATATTCAAATTGTCTCTCTAGTAAAGAAGACAAACTCTAGCACAGCGCCACCTATTGGAAGTAGCGATCCTAAAAGTCACAAGTGGATTTTCAACAATCCTTTGCAATATGACTCAGGATATATAAGCCAGATCAGAATCCCAATTTGCAGACACGGTGTTTCGGGGTGCTTGCCCCTCGTCAGTGCAAAGTATGGGGAGGTGTCTGATCTGGCTCATGAGAAAGCTATGTGGGGACCACGGGGGAACACTATTCTCCTTAAGGAGACTTTGCAAGCCAGTCTGGCTGCCAAGTAAGGGGACTTATAGCTGCCACGCCCCTCTAAGAAATATTCAAATTGTCTCTCCAGTAAAGGAGACAAACTCTAGCACAGCGCCACCTATTGGAAGTAGCGATCCTAAAAGTCACAAGTGGATTTTCAACAATCCTTTGCAATATGACTCAGGATATATAAGCCAGATCAGAATCCCAATTTGCAGACACGGTGTTTTGGGGTGCTTGCCCCTCGTCAGTGCAAAGTATGGGGGGTGTCTGATCTGGCTCATGAGAAAGCTATGTGGGGACCACGGGGGAACACTATTCTCCTTAAGGACACTTTGCAAGCCAGTCTGGCTGCCAAGTAAGAACAAACACTCAGAACAAACACTGATAGACCATTAATGTGTAGTAGCAGGATGAAGCTCTTGGATCAGATTGTTCAAAGAAGAGCATGGAGGCCTCTAAGCAACCAGGAAGTATGGATTCTGAAAATCTCTAAGCTGCGCAAGAGACAACTTAATGAATGGGTGAAATATACTGCCTTCCAAATTATTAATCAAATGGTATTTAAGCTTAATAAAGATTTATTTTTTGTTTTAGAAATAAACCCATGACTACATTGTGTCTCAGAGCTTGGACAAATTATGTAAACAATGGCTATTTCACGAAACATAAGCAGTATTATGGTACTGTGAAGACATTATTGGTTAATAGAGAAGAGCGAACCTTTCACGGTTCAGTTCAGTTTGACAAACAGTGAGATGAACATATCCAAACCCCATTGAATTAATTGGGAGGCAAAACCAAAATCATAGACAACACCTTCAGAGGGGTTCAAAAACTGCCAAACAACCCAAAGCACAACCATTAGCTTCTTAGACTATTAACATAAATATTGAGGTGGATGAGTGACCGATGTAGGTCTGCTGGGCTAGGAGCCCTCATGCTTCATGCAACAGCTAGAACTGCTTTCTGCTCAGCCACACTCAGGTGGCACTAATATTATCTTCATAGACTGTTATTGCTAGACACATTTAAGGATAGTAAGAGAGGTAGATGAGTGAAAGGTAGCTGCATACCTGCTAGTCTAGAAGCCCTACGGCTATAGGCAACAAACAACAAGGAGAACCAAATAGGAGCCCCATCCTCATTTCCCAAAATTAGTGGCACCAATTGATCCAGACTACAAATAGTATAATGGTTCAACATTGATGCATGGGTCAGGGTCTGGAACAAGGTCTGGCCCAGCATTTCTACCTTAAGCATTGATCATTAAGAGGTGCATGAGTGAGAGGTGTAGGCATGATGGTCAAAGATCCCGGCCACTATAGGCAACACATGACATAACAGGCAGCCTCTCCTCCCTGATGAAGCTTTGAACCACTTGGTGTTCATTTTCTGGTGAAACTTATGTTGGTAGGCTCAGGGGCTGTTCTATTTGGCTATTTGGGGACACTCTGCTTGTGGATCCTACTATACACTCCTCCTGAATGCACATAGCACTTTTGTTCATTATACCATTAATGTGACCACACTGTATATGTTACTTAGATGGTTCTTGTATTACATCCAGTATTCAGGGCCGTATTTACCATTAGGCACCCGTGGTCCCGTGCCTAGGGCGGCAGGATGCAGGGGGCGGCACCTTCTAGCAGTAAAAAAAAAAAAATGTTTTTTTTTTTTTTACACATTCATTAAATCCGCTGTATTTTCGGAGGGGGGAGGGGGGAGAGGCGCACCTTTATTTATTTGTATCCACGTCAATTAAGACGCGAATGCAGACAAATTGCAGCGGCCGGGCACAGAGAGCTGATTGACCCCCGAAACTGCCGGCGCCTGCACTTCCGGGGTCACAGGCGCGCCAATCAGCTCCTTCCTCTGTGCTGCGTCCAATGCTGTATGGATTTCACATGCAGAGCTCACAGCAGGACGCCGCAGTGGACGCCGCGATGGAAGCCGGTGTCAGAAGAGGATACTCACAGAGAGCCAGGAAGATGACGGCGGGCCCTGGAGCAGGTAAGTGCTCGCAGAGCTGAAGATTCATAAGGAGCGTGGGGGTGTCTCTAATGCAGACTGGAGATCTGCGTATGGGGTGGGAGGAGAGAGGCTGATACTGGGGGAGACTTGGGGGAAGAGAAGCTGATACTGGGGGAGGCTGGGAGGAGAGAGTATGATGCTGGGGGAGGCTGGGAGGGGGGAGGCTGATGTTTCAGAAGGCTGGGATGGGGGGAGGCTGACGCTGGGGGAGGCTGGGAGGAGGGAGGCTGATGCTGAGGGAGGCTGATGGTGGGGGAGGCTGGGAGGAGAGAGGCTGATGCTGGGGGTGGCTGGGAGGAGAGAGGCTGATGCTGGGGGAGGCTGATGCTGGTGGAGGCTGGGAGGAGAGAGGTTGATGCTGGGGAGGCTAGGAGGGGGGAGGCTTTTGCTGGGGGAGGCTGGGAGGGGGGAGGCTGATGCTGGGGGAGGCTTGGAGGAGGGAGGCTGATGCTGAGGGAGGCTGATGCTGGGGGAGGCTGGCAGGAGAGAGGCTGATGCTGGGGGAGATTGATGCTGGGGGAGGCTGATGCTGGGGGAGGCTGGGAGGAGAGAGGCTGATGCTGGGGGAGGCTGATGCTGGGGGAGGCTGGGAGGAGAGAGGCTGATGCTGGGGGAGGCTGGGAGGAGGGAGGCTGATGCTGAGGGAGGCTGGGAGGGGGGAGGCTGGGAGGAGAGAGGCTGATGCTGGGGGAGGCTGGGAGGAGGGAGGCTGATGCTGAGGGAGGCTGATGCTGGGAGAGGCTGATGCTTCGGGAGGCTCGGAGGAGAGAGGCTGATGCTGGGGGAGGCTGATACTGGGAGAGGCTGTGAGGGGGGAGGCTGGGAGGGGGGAGGCTTATGCTGGGGGAGGCTGGGAGGGTGGAGGCTGATACTGGGGGGGCTGATGCTGGGGGAGGCTGGGAGGAGTAAGGCTGATGCTGGGGGAGGCTGGGAGAAGAGAGGCTGATGCTGGGGGTAGAGAGGCTGATGCTGGGGGCAGAGAGGCTGATGCTGGGGGAAGCTGGGGGAGAGAGGCTGATGCTGGGGGAAGCTGGGGGAGAGAGGCTGATGCTGGGGGAAGCTGGGGGAGAGAGGCTGATGCTGGGGGAAGCTGGGGGAGAGAGGCTGATGCTGGGGTAAGCTGGGGGAGAGAGGCTGATGCTGGGGGAAGCTGGGGGAGAGAGGCTGATGCTGGGGGAAGCTGGGGAGAGAGAGGTTGATGCTGGGTGGGCTGGGGGGAGAGAGGCTGATGCTGGGGAGGCTGATACTGGGAGAGGCTGTGAGGGGGAAGGCTGGGAGGGGGAGGCTGATGTTGGGGGAGGCTGGGAGGGTGGAGGCTGATGCTGGGGGGGCTGATGCTGGGGGAGGCTGGGAGGAGTGAGGCTGATGCTGGGGGAGTGTAATACTACTGTATGTTTTGAGGATTTCGATAGCGTAGGGCAATGACAGCCAGAGACGAGTTTGTGGTACAAGATGTTTTATGATATGTAACCACGGTAGATACACAACGGAAATACACAGTATAACAAACACATGAAAATACCTTTCCGAAACGGAGCGAAGGGGATTCCCGGGGCCACGCACCGGACTCCCCCAGGGAGACCACCAGAGCGAACCCCTATACAGGGACTGTCCGGCAATCAACCCCGGAAGGCCTAAATGCGCCGCAGCCGGGACACAAGGGGCAAGCGGTAAAGTCCAGAAGTGTCCGTACGGGATGAAAGTCCAGAATGGTTATGAACCGGAAGAAACCGGGCAGACGTGCTGACCAAAGATGGCAGACGGAGTCCGGGCACAGTTTGAAGAAACCGGGTATGGTCCAGAGTCGGTCGGTAGATTTTCAGGAGGATCCAAAGGTAATCAAGTAGCAGCAGCAGCAAAGCAGGAGCACACAGCAAGCAGTATACTCAGGCACTGGACTAGGCTTAGAGGCGGCCTTTTAAGCAGCTGGACAGGAAGTAGGGCAACAGAACATAAAACTCCATGTTAACCGAGGGCAAGCTCTTTCAAAAGAGGACTGGAAAACCCGGAAACCTGACATTACTCCCCCCCCCCAGAAACGGCCTCAGGACGGGTCAGGGCCCGGCTTGTCCGGGTACCGTCGATGAAACTGAGCGATCTTCCGGGGTGCTCGAATGTTACCCACCGGTTCCCAGGAATCGTCCTCGGGGGCGTACCCCTGCCAACGTACCAGATACTGAAGCCGACGACGATGGAGCCGGGAGTCAATAATGTCTTCAACCACGAACTGCTCCTCGCCGTCGACCATCACAGGCGGAGGAGGAGGCACGACACGACCATGAAACGTATTGGGAGAGACGGATTTGAGGAGAGAAACATGAAAGACCGGGTGTACCTTTAGATGGTGCGGTAACCGCAGCCGACAGGCCACAGGGCTCACGATCCCGGTGATCTTGAACGGACCGATGAATTTTTGTCCCAGCTTCTGCGAAGGGACACCCAATCTCAGGTTCTTGGTGGACAACCATACAGAGTCCCCTACCTTATACATGGGTGCCGGTTTCCGGTGAGCGTCTGCCGACCTCTTGTAACGCTCCTGAGCTGTAGCCACAGTGTCCTTCAGAACCTCCAGATTTTGTCGTAGCTCTGTCAATCTGTCCTCCACCGCAGGCACTGAGACCGCAACCGGTGACCTAGGCAAAATAGTCGGATGGTAACCCAAGTTAGCAAAGAAGGGCGTTACCTTAGTGGAGCTGCTCTGAGTGTTGTTATACGAGAACTCCGCCAATGGAAGCATCTTCAACCAATCGTCCTGCAGATGGCTGACATAACAGCGAAGGTATTGTTCCAGGGTTTGATTGGTCCGTTCGGTTTGCCCATTTGTCTGAGGATGGTATGCAGAAGACAAACAGACATCAATCTGGAGTGCCGTACAAAACCCCTTCCAGAACCTAGACGTGAACTGCACGCCCCGGTCAGAGATGATCTCGTCTGGTACCCCATGCAATCGGAATACGTTCTGGATAACCAGATCCACTGTCTCTGCGGCTGAGGGAAGACCGGCACACGGAATAAAGTGAGCAGCTTTAGTCAACCGATCCACCACCACTAAAATGGTATTGTGACCGTCTGAGATGGGCAACTCCACAATAAAATCCATTGAGATAGACCCCCAAGGGCGAGATGGCACGGGTAACGGTTGGAGGAGTCCTGTAGGAGCCACACGAGGGACCTTGCACCGGGCACAAACCACACATGAGTGGACATAGTCCTTTACATCCTTTAAACAGGTAGGCCACCAGAAAAAACGGTTCAGAAATTCCTGCGTCTTCTGTACCCCCCTATGACCAGCCAACACGGAGTCATGGACCAATTTGAGAACCCGAAGTCTTACGGCCTCCGGGACATAAATGCGTCGCTCTCTCAACCACACACCATTCCGAAGAACAAGAGTTACATCATTCGGGGGGGCAGCAAGAAATACGTCACCATCATAGGCCAGCTTGATGTCCTTCCACAAGTCCTGGTCCTGGATTACTCCAACGAAATTGGCATCCGATAACACGGTCTGAGACGGGGTTCCAGGCACGGAGTCCACGGCGTGGATTCGGGACAAGGCATCGGCTTTCCCATTACGTGAACCTGGACGGTATGTAACGACAAAATTGAACTGGTTAAGGAATAGGCTCCAACGGGCTTGCCGTGGAGACAGGCACCTGGCAGACTTAAGAAATTCCAGATTACGATGATCTGTGAGTACTATCACTTGCTGCGCGGCTCCCTGTAAGTGGTGTCTCCATTCCTTGAAAGCGGAAATAATCGCTAACAATTCCTTGTCCGCAATGTCATAGTTCCTTTCTGCAGGGGACAACCGGCGGGAAAAGAAAGCACACGGATGTAAGAGACTCTTGTCCCCAGTCCTTTGAGAAAGGATGGCCCCTAATGCGTAGTCGGAAGCGTCGACTTCCACGATAAAGGGAAGTGCGGGATTCGGATGTACCAATATAGGCGCTGAGGTAAAACAAACCTTGAGACGATGGAAAGCTTCCTGGGCCTGGGCGGACCACACAAACTTCTGTCCTTTCTTGGTTAACAGAGTGATGGGACGAACGATCTCTGAAAAATTACGGATAAAACGTCGGTAAAAGTTGGCAAAACCGACAAAGCGTTGTACCTCTTTGATGTTCCCCGGTTCCGGCCAGTCTAGAATTGCTTGTATCTTGCCAGACTCCATGTTCAGTCCCTGAGGAGAGATGACATAACCTAAGAATTGTATTTGTGAGCAATGGAATTCGCATTTCTCCAGTTTGATGTACAGGTGGTTTTCCCTCAGCCGGGTAAGTACGGTCTTGACGTGTTCCTGGTGTTCCTGCAGGGAATCAGAAAAGATTAGGATATCGTCCAGATAAATCACCATGAATTGGTCCATGATATCCCTAAAAATATCGTTAACTAGATGTTGGAAAGTCGCGGGAGCGTTACAAAGTCCAAAAGGCATCACTAGGTACTCAAAATGTCCATACCGACATCGGAACGCGGTCTTCCACTCGTCTCCGGGACGTATACGGAGTAGATTGTATGCCCCACGGAGATCCAATTTGGTGAATATTTTTGCCTGTTGGACCCTCTCCAATAGCTCAGGAATCAACGGTAACGGATACCGGTTCCGGATAGTTATCTTATTCAGTTCCCGGTAGTCAATACAGGGTCTCAGAGTCCCCTCTTTCTTTTTCACGAAAAAGATGGGTGCCCCTGCTGGTGAGGTAGACGGACGAATAAATCCCTTAGCTAGACTTTCATCAATGTATTCTTTTAGTGCTTCTAGCTCAGGTGCCGCTAACGGGTAGACATGACCAAACAGGATCTCCGCCCCTGGGAGTAAGTCTATGGGGCAATCATACGGTCTATGCGGGGGAAGCCGATCGGCTTTTCTTTTGTCGCATATATCCGCAAAGTCATTATACACCGGGGGTAGAACAGGTACCTGTACAGTGCCCTCCGCATTCGGTGTTACTGGAACCGGAACAGTTGGACTAATGGTCGGAATACTCTGCGGTGGGAAGGATATTTCCTTAGTTTCCCAATCGATGACCGGATTTGTAGACCGTAGCCACGGAATACCTAGAATAATCGGAAAATGAGGAGAAGAAATTAACATGAAAACAAGGGTCTCCTGCTGACCTGGCTTCATGACGCATTCTAGCGGTACGGTTTCCCGATCAACTGGTCCAGAGATTAACGGAGATCCGTCAACCGTCTCCATGGTAACCGGTGAGGATCTTTGCTGAGTCCGGATACCGTGTTTCCTGGCAAAAGAGGAGTCCATGAAATTTCCCCCTGCCCCAGAATCTATCATTGCAGAGGTAGGTATTAGCTGTCCCTCCCACCGGATCTGAATGGGGAGCGAGCAATGGGTATATTTCCCTTCCGAGTCCTTCGGTGAGGTTGACATTACAGTCAAGGGAAATACCGCATCCAAGTGTCCGCTTGCCTCAGAGATATCGGACTCTGCGTCCGTGTTGTCACACTCTGCCATGGCTGCCAATACCTTATTTGGGCGATTCGGACGTTTCGGGCAGTCGATCAAGAAATGGTCCGATTGACCGCAATAGAAACACAAACGCTCACGGAGCCGGTGTTCGCGACGTTCATTGGTCTCTCGCTTTTGCAGAGAGTCCACTTGCATAGGAACGCCCTCGGCTTCCCGTGGCGTCCTGAGAGCGGGTTCTCTGGAAGGAAATGCAAAGTTGTTCACACGGTTTACAGCTGCCCATTTTTCCTGTCTACGTTCCGTCAAGCGGGTATCAATACGCACACAGTGCTGGAGAAACAGTTCAAAATCCCCTGGAGATTCGGAACGGGCTAACTCGTCTTTGATGGTACCGGACAAACCCTTTCTGAAAACAGACAGTAATGCATTGTTTCCCCAGTCGGTGTCTACCACTAACCTCTTAAATTCAGTGGCGTATTCAATGACAGAACGCTTTCCCTGACATAAGGAAAGGAGAGCCGATTCAGCGGTAGCACGGCGATTTGGATCATCAAACATCTGCGCCATTGCGGTCAGAAAGTCCTCCAGGTGATTTAAACGGATGTCCCGGTTCTCTATCATAGGATTAGCCCAAGCCAGTGCTCGTGAGGTTAATAACATAATTATACATAACACTTTGGACCGGTCAGAACGGTAATAATCAGCATGTACATCAAAAAACAGTATACATTGGTTCACAAATCCACGAAACTGACTACGGTCACCATTGAAACGGAATGGGGGTAACCTAGGCATACCGGCAGCTGATACGGACGTAGTGGGGCCGGCTTCCTGAGCCTCCACTCTGACTTGCAAATCCTGTATAGCCGGACCCAGTACCTGGTGATCATGGCCCAGCTGTGTCTCCACATCTCTAAGTTTAGTCTGCACCACCTCCATCTCCTGCTGCAAGGAGTTAATCATAGAAAAGAGCTGATCTACTCGTGTCTCAGTCATTGCCCCAGCGAAATCCTCTTAGTGGCCTGAGTATAATGTAATACTACTGTATGTTTTGAGGATTTCGATAGCGTAGGGCAATGACAGCCAGAGACGAGTTTGTGGTACAAGATGTTTTATGATATGTAACCACGGTAGATACACAACGGAAATACACAGTATAACAAACACATGAAAATACCTTTCCGAAACGGAGAGAAGGGGATTCCCGGGGCCACGCACCGGACTCCCCCAGGGAGACCACCAGAGCGAACCCCTATACAGGGACTGTCCGGCAATCAACCCCGGAAGGCCTAAATGCGCCGCAGCCGGGACACAAGGGGCAAGCGGTAAAGTCCAGAAGTGTCCGTACGGGATGAAAGTCCAGAATGGTTATGAACCGGAAGAAACCGGGCAGACGTGCTGACCAAAGACGGCAGACGGAGTCCGGGCACAGTTTGAAGAAACCGGGTATGGTCCAGAGTCGGTCGGTAGATTTTCAGGAGAATCCAAAGGTAATCAAGTAGCAGCAGCAGCAAAGCAGGAGCACACAGCAAGCAGTATACTCAGGCACTGGACTAGGCTTAGAGGCGGCCTTTTAAGCAGCTGGACAGGAAGTAGGGCAACAGAACATAAAACTCCATGTTAACCAAGGGCAAGCTCTTTCAAAAGAGGACTGGAAAACCCGGAAACCTGACAGGGAGGCTGGGGGCAGAGAGGCTGATGCTGGGAGAGGCTGGGGGCAGAGAGGCTGATGCTGGGGGCAGAGAGGCTGATGCTGGGGGAAGCTGGGGGAGAGAGGCTGATGCTGGGGGAAGCTGGGGGAGAGAGGCTGATGCTGGGGGAAGCTGGGGGAGAGAGGCTGATGCTGGGGGAAGCTGGGGGAGAGAGGCTGAGGCTGTGGGAAGCTGGGGGAGAGAGGCTGATGCTGGGGGAAGCTGGGGGAGAGAGGCTGATGCTGGGGGAAGCTGGGGGAGAGAGGCTGAAGCTGGGGGAGGCTGGGGGGAGAGAGGCTGAAGCTGGGGGACGCTGGGGGGAGAGAGGCTGAAGCTGGGGGATGCTGGGGGGAGAGAGGTTGATGCTGGGGGGTCTGGGGGGAGAGAGGCTGATGCTGGGGGAGAGGCTGCTGGTGAAGGCAGGGGGAGGAGAGCGGCTGCTGCTGGGGGAATGGGAGAGAGGGGCCAATCCTAGAGACAGAGGACAAGGGTTGAGGGATAGTGCAATGACAAAATCGATGGCGGGGGAGTGTAAGGACTCAGAAGGAGAGGGGGGCAGCATTGGGAGCTCATTATGGAGAAGGGGCAGCATGTGTGGGCTCAGTATAGAGTGGAGCAATGTAGGGGAGTCAATATCAAGAGTGGGGTAGTGTGTGTGTGCGTGTGTGTGTGTGTGTGTGTGTGTGTGTGTGGGAGGGGTGTTTCAGCATAAGCGTTAGTGTGGTGGTCTTAGGATGAGTGGGGCAGCATGGAGGTGTCATTATGAAAAAGAGGAAGGCAGCATTAGGAGCTCATGGAGAGGGGCAGCATGCATGGGACACTGAGGAGGGGGCAGCATGCATGGGACATTGTGAGGAGGGGGCAGCACGCATGGGACATTGTGAGGAGGGAGCAGCATGCATGGGACATTGTGAGGAGGGAACAGCATGCATGGGACACTGTGAGGAGGGGGCAGCATGCATGGGACATTGGGAGGAGGGGGCAGAATGCATGGGACACTGTGAGGAGGGGGCAGCATGCATGGGACATTGTGAGGAGGGGGCAGCATGCATGGGACAGTGTGAGGAAGGGGCAGCATGCATGGGACAGTGTGAGGAAGGGGCAGCATGCATGGGACAGTGTGAGGAGGGGGCAGCATGCATGGGACATTGGGAGGAGGGGGCAGCAAGCATGGGACATTGTGAGGAGGGGGCAGCATGCATGGGACATTGTGAGGAGGGGGCAGCATGATGTGAGGTCAATGTGCAGATCATATTTCATAATTGAGGAAGGTGTGGTGGATATAATTTATAAGGGAGGGCAGTGTGTAGTATATTAGGGGCAGTTTCACAGTCACAGTATATAAGTGGGGACAGTGTGGTGGGAATATTTTATACCCATGCTATGTTTTGATGTGCCAGTGGTGATCCCCATTGGGGGGGTTAGTGCCCTTCATTTCTCATTGATACTTTTTCAAGTGTTTTACAGAGTAGATCTGCCTTAAACAGATGTCGTGTGCGACAACTCAGTGTTACGTTGTCACTAAGGGGCGCGACCACTTAAAGTGCCTAGGGCAGCACGAAGGCAAAATACAGCCCTGCCAGTATTGTACCTGTTCTTAATTGAATTAATTTCTCATGTATTGATAATGTATATTCAGTGATTTATACCCACTTGGGTTATTTGATATTTTCCCCTGATTGGGGCATTTTCATATGTATTTTGATATAGAAGCTGTTTATCCACTAATATCATCCTCAGGTACTCTTACCACCAGTTTATCTGTATAACCATATGTTATCAGTGTGGTATATTGTTATCATCTCCCGATCCACTTCCAGATGTTGCTTTTGCCCCCATGCTGATTTTATGTAATTTTATCATGGTGATGGGGGGGGGGGGAGGACAGAGTTATGAATTTGTAATTATCTGCAGTGAAGTATATTTGTTGAAGGCCCAACCAATTATCAAAGTCTTTTTTATCTCAGCTTAGATAGTGTGGCAGGACCACAGAACTATCAATCACTAATTAGGCTATGTGCCCACGCTGCGGATTTACTGCGGATTTTGCCGCGGATTTGCCGCGGATTTCCCGAAAATCTGCAGCAGCGGCACTTCCAAGCCATTTCAATGGCATTTTGGAAATGCTGTGTCCATGCTGCGGATTTTTCCGCTGCGGATTTGCCGCGGATTTTGATCCGGAAAAATCTGCAGCATGTCAATTGTTTGGTGCAGATTTGGTGCGGATTTTTGGTTTTGAATGGGGAAAAAAAAATCCGCATCAAAATCCGCGGCAAATCCGCGGTAAATCCGCGGCAAATCCGTGGGTGCGGATTTGCCGCGAAAGTCGCGGATTTTCAGGCAGAAAAATCCGCAGGTACATTCTACCGTGGACACATAGCCTTATATGCTGAAATGTCAATTTGTGGCAGGCCACAGGATCACAGATTTTTTAGCAATCAGAATTTATATGCTGAAATTTCAATTTCTGGCAGGACCATACCTTTAGAATTAGCAATCAGTATTTAGATGCTGAAATGTCTATTTGTGCCAGGAGCATAGAGATATGAATTTGTATTCATCTGCAGTGATATATCTGTGTTGAATTCCCACGCAAATATACATTTTTTTTTATCTCTGCTCAGATAGTGTGGAGGACCACAGAATTATCAATCACTATTTACAAGCTGAAATGTGTATTTGTGGCAGGACACAGGACCACAGATTTAGCTATCAGTATTTTTATGCTGAAATGGACAGCCATGGTACAGGCTGTGGTTTATAGGGGCGGATAGTGTGGCGGTTCTAGCTGATAATGGCAGACAGAGGGCAGATACATAGGTGCATTTCAATAAATTAAAATATCATCAAAAAGTAAATTTATTTCAGTAATTCAATACAAAAAGGAAACATACTCTTCCAATTGGATGTATATCCATTTATTATCACTCTTTGTGTACGATCACTCAGCCAATTATGATTCTACGTAATCTTAGCCTTGTCAGTCCCACACTTGGTCATTTTTTCAGTAAGGATAGTTATGGTGGTTACGGAGAAAGCTGGCTCCTAGACTGGCTCTCAGGCCCTGATCTCCAAGTTACCTCTGAAGGTGAGGATGTCTGAGCCACCAACCTGACATTAATCCTGACCAGTTCTGATCTTATACCCCTACCCTCTACATCAGGGGAGGGCAGGTACAGGAGTGGGATTAAACCAACAGAGACAGACAAACAGGGGAAACCAAACCTCTATCTCACAGCATGCTCACACACCAGTATAAGACAATAAGAGTTTAAGAGGAAAATAAGAGCAGGAAGGAAACAGCAAGATGACTGGAGTACTCCACAACAACTCCAAGCACCACGCCATTTGATCACCAGCAAGACTGGGACATAACAGCACACAGTCCAACACAGCAATAAACTGTAGTCATCATGAGAGGACAGATTCCACAAGCTTAAATAGGAAGGGAGCCAGTGAGATTGGCTTCCAACAACATGTCATCACAGATGTATCAAGCAGGCTAGTAGAGGTTAACTGCAAGCAGGCTAGCAGAGCCCACAGCTGATCGACGCCCGAGCCTGCCTATGTAGCTCAGAAGCACCAGAGAAACTATAGGGTAGAGTGTTAGGATATGTCATTTGAACAGCGTCTGATACCACCATGACAATCACTGAGTTTTGATCAAAAATCCTAGTGACACATACTTTATCAAATGCTTTACTAAAGGCCCTGTCACACACAGATAAGTCTGCGGCAGATCTGTGGTTGCAGTGAAATTGTGGACAATCAGTGCCAGGTTTGTGGATGTGTACAAATGGAACAATATGTCCATGATTTCACTGCAACCACAGATCTGCCAACGATTTATCTGTGTGTGTGACAGGGCCTTAAGGCCCCGTCACACTAAGCAACATCGCTAGCAACATCGCTGCTAACGAACAACTTTTGTGACGTTGCTAGCGATGTTGCTGTGTGTGACATCCAGCAACAACCTGGCCCCTGCTGTGAGGTCGTTGGTTGTTGCTGAATGTCCTGGGCCATTTTTTAGTTGTTGCTGTCCCGCTGTGAAGCACAGATCGCTGTGTGTGACAGCGAGACAGCAACAACTAAATGTGCAGGCAGCAGGAGCCGGCTTCTGCGGAGGCTGGTAACCACAGTAAACATCGGGTAACCAAGAAGCCCTGTCCTTGGTTACCCGATATTTACCTTTGTTACCAGCCTCCGCCGCTCTCACTGTCAGTGCCGGCACCTGCTCTGTGCACATGTAACGGGGTGCCAGGGGCGCCTCTGGGCTTGTAGTCGTGGCCCCTTCTGTCAGGCTTACCCCTGGCTCCGCCGTCACTATCGGGACGGGAGATGTCTTGGTGGGGCAGAGTGTGGTGGTGCAGATGTCGTCCGACGTATAAACACTCTCCAGGCATGGTTCAATGCAAATAAAAGACATTCTTTATTTCACAACTCTTTCCAAAAACCGGCAGTTACAGATGACTTCACGTTCTTTTCTTAGCTGGGGAAAGCCTGCCCTGACGTCTCCTCCAGTGGGGATGTGCCCAGCTACTCTACTTCACCTGGCTCCCACTTATGGCTACCCACAGCCCGGACCCACACCGGGACTGCTTCGCACTATGAGGTTCCGCCCGCTCCTTTTCTCTCCGGCTTCCCTGTTCTTCCAGCTCCCTTCTTTCTTTCTTTCTTTCTGCCCACTCAGCTCCACACTCTGCCCCTGGCTGTTTCTTCTCTCCCGTCCCGGACACAACTGCCTTCAGCACACACTTCCTTTCCCCCTAAGCTGCCGGCTCCTCCTCCCTCCTCTACAGTTTCTATGGGGACAGCATTAACCACTTCAGAGAAAGCCTGTGCTTCCTTGTAAGGGGTCTGCCCACCCCTTACATACCTCCCCTCTTTAAGCCTAAGCCTCCCGGCAAGGCACAAATCTAAAATCACATTTTAAAACTAAACAAAGTCATTTTAATGAAACTGCGAACATGTTCACCTGAGGGCACCCGCAAGGGCACACCAGTCCAGCGCTCGGAGTTCCTCCTGGAAGCTCCCGGTCTTAGTCGTGCCCGGAGGCTGTCGGCAGGCACTCCCGGTCTTAGTGGAGTTTCTGCCCGGAGGCTTTTGCAGCACTCCCGGTCTTAGACGTTAGCTGGCAGGAACACAACTCGGCAAAAATCTTCTTAACGACGCGGAGGGAGCCCCTGGCTCAGTCCAGCATCAGGTTCTCTTCCGGGCTCAGCAACTTGAACGGTTACAAACAACACACCTTCTTCAGGCTCAAAACAACGCCGGTGTTGAACAAAAACAGGCCCGCCATCTTCCGGTCTTGAAAAGTCACTCCGGATGATATGCACGTTGCCATTCGGCTCATTGGGCCTGCACGAACTCCGACAGGGACTGTCCGGGCAACCGGCGCAGCCTCCGGAAGGGCTCGTAGTTGGCGGGTTGCTCCAACGTCTCGGGTGGGAGAGTTCAGCTAGCACCGGTCTTTGCTGTGACCGCCGCCGGTATTGGCATTCCTCCCACTCGATTTCCTGTTGCCACTGTACGGCCTCTTGTGTAGTGGGCCGCTCCGGTCCTCCTGGCACAGCCGGTAGGTTAAGGGTGGGTCCTTCCGCAGCCGCAGTCTGCTTCGGGCGTCCTCTGCCCAGGCTAGTCGCTACTAGTGCGGCTACCGCAGCTTGCTGTTTTCCTGGAGTCTCCATCTTGCTCGGAGTCAGCGTTTCTGGTAATGGCGTCGGGGTCAGTGGACATGCTGGAGGAAGTGGAGGCGGGCTTACTTTTCCCGCTCTTGGGTATACTCCACCCCCAGTCTCACACATCAGGTCGACCCCTACGCGGCGGTTCTTCTTTTTCTCTGGAACACCGCCCACTTCACATATCTTCCTTCGTGCCCTGGGACCGGCACCTCCCCTCTTTGGGCGGAGTACTCCGAACTTCTTTTTCGGCACCGGCCAGCCCCAGGCTCTTCTTTTGGCGCCAATTCTGCGCGCGCTTTCTGTGTCTTCACAGACAACGGCCATCTTGCCGCCATCTTGTGCCCGGTCCAACGCCTTAGGCACTTCTTCCTCTTCCCACCATGGGATCGGGACTCTTTTCCAATAATCTGGATCCAGTGTCCTCGGCATCACTTGATCTCCTTCTTCTTGGATCCCTGGCAGGGAATTCGCATCCTGCCGACTACGCCACATGTAATGATGAGCCAGGGGCGCCTCTGGGCTTGTAGTCGTGGCCCCTTCTGTCAGGCTTACCCCTGGCTCCGCCGTCACTATCGGGACGGGAGATGTCTTGGTGGGGCAGAGTGTGGTGGTGCAGATGTCGTCCGACGTATAAACACTCTCCAGGCATGGTTCAATGCAAATAAAAGACATTCTTTATTTCACAACTCTTTCCAAAAACCGGCAGTTACAGATGACTTCACGTTCTTTTCTTAGCTGGGGAAAGCCTGCCCTGACGTCTCCTCCAGTGGGGATGTGCCCGGCTACTCTACTTCACCTGGCTCCCACTTATGGCTACCCACAGCCCGGACCCACACCGGGACTGCTTCGCACTATGAGGTTCCGCCCGCTCCTTTTCTCTCCGGCTTCCCTGTTCTTCCAGCTCCCTTCTTTCTTTCTTTCTTTCTGCCCACTCAGCTCCATACTCTGCCCCTGGCTGTTTCTTCTCTCCCGTCCCGGACACAACTGCCTTCAGCACACACTTCCTTTCCCCCTAAGCTGCCGGCTCCTCCTCCCTCCTCTACAGTTTCTATGGGGACAGCATTAACCACTTCAGAGAAAGCCTGTGCTTCCTTGTAAGGGGTCTGCCCACCCCTTACACACATGTAGCTGCAGGACACATCGGGTTAATTAACCCGATGTGTGCTGTAGCTAGGAGAGCAAGGAGCCAGCACTAAGCAGTGTGCGCTGCTCCCTGCTCTGTGCACATGTAACTGCAGCACACATCGGGTAATTAACCCGATGTGTGCTGTAACTAGGAGAGCAGGGAGCCAGCGCTCTGTGTGCGCTGCTCCCTGCTCTCTGCACGTGTAGCTGCGTGCGCTGGTAACCAAGGTAAATATTGGCTTGGTTACCCGATATTTACCTTAGTTACCAAGCGCAGCATCTTCCACGCGGCGCTGGGGGCTGGTCACTGGTTGCTGGTGAGCTCACCAGCAACTCGTGTAGCCACGCGCCAGCGATCCCTGCCAGGTCAGGTTGCTGGTGGGATCGCTGGAGCGTTGCAGTGTGACATCTCACCAGCAACCTCCTAGCAACTTACCAGCGATCCCTATCGTTGTTGGGATCGCTGGTAAGTTGCTTAGTGTGACTGGACCTTTAAGGTCGAGACATACTATACTGCATTTCCCTTATCCACCTAGTCAGTGACTCCATCATAAAAGGAAATTAGATTAGTCTTGCATCACTTGCTTGCTACAAACTCATGCTGGCTCTGATTAATTAGTGTATTCTTATACAAGTGCTTACATACATGCTGTTTGATAATGTATTCAAAGATTTTTCCTAGTAAAGAAGTAAGGATCACGGGCATTTATTTTCCTGGTTCCAACTTCTTTCCTTTTTTGAAGATAAGGACAACATTTGCTCTTCTCCAATGTTCTGGTACCTCTCATGTTCTCCAGGACTTTTGAAAGGTTCTGGCTAGTAGTCTGCAATTTCCTCTGCTACCTCTCTTTTTTTTTAATAACGTTGAGCCGTAAAAATAAAAAAAAAAAAAATCACATTTTTCCCACAAAAATGTCAATTTGGCCCCCAATGTTTTATTTTCACTTGGGTAACAGGAGTCTTAGATGACCCTAAGACTGGAGTCACATTTGCGAGTGACTCATGTGTGACGTGTGCGAGTCTCGCATCGCATCATTCGGCATGGCCTGACACTCTCTGGACAGGAGCATCTCAGCTGCATAGAAATACATGCAGCCGACCGGCTCCGGTCCGGAGAGTGTCAGGCCATGCCGAGTGCTGCCGATGCAAAACTCACACATGAGTCACTCGCAAGTGTGACTCCGGAATACGGTATTTTCACATCAGTATTTTTGATCAGTAATTCATCAGTATTTGTATGTCAAAACACAGAACAAGTGTCAATCTTTCATTAATCGTGTTTTAGCATAGAAACACTGATGCAACATACTGACGTGTGAATGAGGCCTAAGGCTGGGGTCATGCAAAAGTGTAAAAAAAGAACAAATACTCGTCCGTAAACGTGGGAAGACTTTTTTCCTCCCTTGTCATCCGTGTGCTGTCCGTATCCATTATTTTACTCAGCAGATATTAATATTTTACAGCACCATTTACAGTTTCCAATCCTATAGACCTGTCATGTATCCGTAAATATCGGTTGCCATATTACATTCAATTCTTTTTTTCTCACACTGTACCAATTTCAGAGTCCAGAAAAACCAGCTGAGCTGAAAAAAAAGCAGATCTTCACTGCCTCATTGAATAATATTGGTCCTAGTTTAATCCCTTTTTTTTTATCGGCTAGCACTCATCCAAGTGACACACTTGTGTGATCGAGTCATAAGCCTAAAGACCACTTTACACGCAGCGACATCACTAGCGATGTCGATCGCACGCACCCGCCCCTGTCGTTTGTTCGTTATGGGTAAATCGCTGCCCGTGGCACACAAAATCGTTAGTACCTGTCACACGGACTTACCTTCCTAGCGACGTCGCTGTGGCTGGCGAACAGATTCTTTTCTAAAGGGGCGGTTCGTGCAGCGTCACAGCGATGTCACACGGCAGGCATCCAATAGAAGCGGAGGGGTGGAGAGCAGCCGCAGGAACGTCACGCCCACCTCATTGCCGGAGGACACAGGTACGGTGATGTTCGTCGTTCCTGGGGTGTCACACATAGCTGTTACATCTCGTGGCTCTCCTGAGGCAAGGACTGAGGCAGTCTCCCATTCCTTGCCTGCCACGAGCACTCTTGCTCAGCAGCGCCAAAGGTCTGCCAGACTGCAGAGTGTGCAGGAGATACCTTCTCAGAGAGGCAGCAGAAGGGTGACACCTAGTGGTTCTCCTGTTACAAGAAGTGAAGCGGTCTCCCATTCCTGGCCTGCCGCAGACTCTCCTGCTCAGCGGCCCCGAAGGTCTGCGAGGCTGCGCAATGTGCAGAGGTTTACTGCTCAGGGAAGCAGTGAGATTCCCATTATCTCTCCACATTGTGAGACCGAGGATCCCGCCTCTATTTCCCAGAGGCAGGAGGGTGAGCATGTGCAATGCGTGGTGGGTCCTGATTCGCTCACTGACGTCACACGGCTTGATGACAAGGCTGGTGACGTGGTGAATCCTGACTGGCCAGGCTGGGACGTCGTGGACCCTGATTGGGTCAAGTCCGTCATCTCCGCCTCGCGCCCGCCCTCGGGTGGAGCTGCACCTCCTTAAAAGCTCCCCCTGCCATCATGGCGGCGCGCGACTGTCCTTCTATGTTTGGATGTCTGGCAGCGTGCTGCCACGCCACTGCTCAGGCATTACTGTCTCTTGTGGGCTTGGCCCTTGCTGCTCCGGCAGTACCTCGTTTGCAGGCCGTGTTCCTGCCTTGCTGCTCCGGCAGTACCCCCGTCTACAGGCCGTGTTCCTGTCCCAGGTGAGCTCCTCAAGTCTCCATTGGACTCACCTGGTTATTGAAAGCACAGGTGCGTGGGCACCTCTGTGCTACCCTCGTGCCATATTCTCGTGACTTCCACTGGCACACGTGCGTGGGCACCTCTGTGCTTCCCCGTGCAACAGGTACACCGAGCCGTGAGATCTGTGCCATACAACCCTCATGGGTTAGGGCAGATCGGTGTACATAGATCGTCTGTGACATTCCAGACGATCGCTAGCAGCAACCCGCTCACTCTTCACCCACCATAGCGGCGGTCCCTTACACCGCACAGTGGACCTTGACCGGCGGAAGCAGTCCATTTCCCATCTTGGCACGCTTCCCCGGGTCCCCCTCGTAATATTACGGTCGCGCCAAAGGTCTGGCTATGGCTGAAGAGCAGCAGCAGTTGCTGCGTTATGTGCAGCAGTTGGAGTCACGATTGGCAGCAGTGGAGCAGTCTTCCTCCGATAAGACTACTCTGACGACAGTCGCCACCCAGGCGGCTACCCAGGCTGTGCTATTGGGCGGAAGGTCTCCTCGCCTTGCGCTTCCAGAGCGCTTTAGCGGCAACAGCTCTGAGTGCCGTGGTTTTATAAACCAGGTTACCACCTACTTAGAGCTGTCCGCGACTCTTTACGCTACCGAGAAGGCGAAGGTAGCCTTCGTCCAGTCCCTGCTCACAGGGAGAGCGCTGAAGTGGTCCACGCTGTTGTGGGAGCGCGGAGATCGTGTGGTGAATAACTTAGCAGCTTATCTTGGGGCCATGAGAATGGTGTTCCTCGGGCCTCAAGTCACCCACGATTCCGCGCTGCGCCTCCTACGACTTCGGCAAGGGTCTGCTTCAGTCGGGGACTTTGCTGTACACTTTAGGACACTGGCCGCAGAGCTGGACTGGCCGGATAAGGTCCTTGTCCCTGTGTTTTGGGAGGGCCTGGCAGGGTTTGTCAAAGACGCACTGGCCACACGTGAGGTGCCTGCCACTTTAGAGTCCTTGATTCAGGTTGCCTCTCGCATAGACATCCGCCAGGCGGAGCGAAGGCTCGAGGTCTCTTCAGCACCCACGTCTTCTCGGCCTAAAAAGCGTCTGACTCCCGTCTTCCATCAGACAGGTCCCCCAGCCAGTCCTGTAGGCGACTCCGTGGAGTCAATGGAGGTGTCCAAGGTGGTCTCCTCTGCCCCAGGTTCTCGGTCTTGTGTCATCTGCTTTTCCTGTGGGCAGAGGGGACACATAGCTACCCTATGTCCCAAACCGTCGGGAAAAGACAGCGTCTAGTTTCTATCAGAGGGGGGACTCTAGACGCTACTTCTCCCTCTAGGTTGACTATCAGCGCCCAGTTGCAGTTCGGCACTACTCTCTTCTCTGCCCTGGCTTGCTTGGACTCAGGCGCTGAAGGCAATTTCATCTCGACCTCCCTGGCAACCCGATACTCAGTTCCCCTGGTTCTGTTGCCCAAGCCACTCAGGGTCCGGGTAGTCGACGGGTCCATACTACTCGATCCTATCACTCAGATCACCATCCCTCTCAGGATGGATGTACCACCGGGACACCATGAGCAGGTGTCCTTCCTGGTGCTTCCAGGGGGGACGGATGAGATCCTACTGGGCCTTCCCTGGTTGAGACAGCATGCTCCTATACTCAACTGGGCAACAGGGGAGATCTCATCCTGGGCAGGATCCTGTAGAGAGCACCTCGTGACTACCGAACCACCCGCTACCATTAGGTCGGTTGGGTCCTCAGGGAATACTGAGGGGCCGGGTTTACCGACACCTTATGAGGCCTACAGGGATGTCTTTTCCAAAAGGGCCGCAGATACTCTTCCTCCCCACCGGCCATATGATTGCCGAATAGACCTGAAGCCAGGCTCCGAGCCCCCTAGGGGCAGAGTGTATCCACTCTCTGCTCCAGAGACGGAGGCTATGTCCAAATATATTCAGGACAGCCTGGCGAAGGGGTTCATTCGCAAGTCTATTTCACCGGCTGGTGCAGGGTTCTTTTTTGTGCAGAAGAAGGAAGGGGATCTGCGCCCCTGTATCGATTACAGGGGATTAAATGCAATCACAATCAAGAACAAATACCCTTTGCCCCTCATTACTGAGCTATTTGATCGATTCCGCGGGGAAAAGGTCTTCACAAAGCTGGATCTACGCGGGGCGTATAATCTAGTGCGAGTCCGAAAGGGCGATGAGTGGAAGACCGCCTTTAACACCAGGGACGGTCACTACGAGTATCTAGTAATGCCCTTCGGACTCTGCAATGCCCCCGCCGTATTTCAAGACTTTGTGAATGACATTTTCCGGGATTTGTATCTTTCCGTGGTTGCATACCTGGATGACATTCTTATCTTCTCCCCCGATCTTACCACCCATCGGAGGGATGTCATCCGAGTACTGAAGAGGCTCCGCACCCATTCGTTATATGCTAAGCTGGAAAAGTGCGTTTTTGAACAGGAATCCTTGCCGTTCCTGGGGTACATAGTGTCCAGTCAGGGGTTAGCAATGGATCCGGGGAAGTTGGAGACAGTGATGAACTGGCCTGAGCCCCGCTCGCTGAAGGCGATCCAGCGATTCTTGGGGTTTATCAATTATTATCGCCAGTTCATTCCCAACTTCTCGACGGTGGCAGCACCCATCATTGCCCTTACCCGCAAGGGCGCTAATCCCAAAGCATGGACACGGGAAACGGTAGAGGCATTTCACACTCTCAAAACTCACTTCTCCAGAGCTCCCATCCTTCATCGTCCAGACATCTCCAAACCCTTCCTACTGGAGGTAGACGCCTCTTCGGTCGGTGCAGGTGCAGTCCTGTACCAGAAAAACGAACGAGGAAGGAAACATCCGTGTTTCTTTTTCTCCAAGACCTTTTCTCCGGCCGAGAGGAACTACTCCATAGGGGATAGGGAGTTACTGGCGATGAAACTAGCATTCCAGGAATGGCGGCATCTCCTGGAGGGTGCGAAGCATCCATTTGAGGTTTTTTCTGACCACAAAAACCTCACATACCTCCAGACAGCACAACGCCTGAACCCAAGGCAGGCCCGTTGGTCTTTATTCTTCTCCCGGTTCCGCTTTATTATCCGCCACCTGGCCGGTGAGAAGAACGTACGGGCCGATGCCTTGTCACGTTGTATGGTTGTGTTGGAGGAGGACGAGGAGGAGCCTCGTCTTATACTACCCCCGGACAGCTTGAGGATGGTCACTCCCACTTCTTTGGACCAGGTGCCACCTGGCAAGACCCTCGTTCCCCCTGAACTACGGAACGAGGTGCTATCGTGGGCCCATGCCTCCAAGGTCGGGGGTCACTTCGGGGTCAAAAGGACCAGAGAACTGGTGACCAGGCATTATTGGTGGCCGAGACTACCCCAGGACATACAGGAATATGTGGGAGCCTGTATGTCGTGTGCTCGGAATAAGCCGCCCCGGCAGAGACCGGCAGGTCTTCTTCACCCACTGCCAGTGCCGGATCGTCCCTGGGAAGTGGTGGGGATGGACTTCCTGGGAGATCTGCCCAAGTCAGCAGGGCACAGGGTCGTATGGGTCATCACGGACCACTTCTCTAAAATGGTCCACTTGGTGCCTCTCCCACGACTCCCGACGTCACGTGCTCTCGCCACCTTGTTCATTCGGCATGTATTTAGGTTGCATGGCATGCCTGACAAGGTGGTGAGCGACCGGGGTCCCCAGTTCGCGTCTCGCTTCTGGAGAGAGCTCTGTAAGCTCCTGCAGATAGAGCTGAACATCTCCTCCGCATACCATCCCGAGACCAATGGACTAGTGGAGAGGACTAATCAGACCTTGGTAACTTACCTCCGCCATTTTATATCCGCGCACCACGACAACTGGGCTAACCTCCTTCCTTGGGCCGAATTTGCCATATAACAATTCGGTCCATAAATCCTCTGGCCAGACTCCGTTCCTACTCAATAACGGACAACATCCCAGAATCCCGGTTCCGATGCCCATTACGTCACCCGATACTAGAGTGGAGGATTGGGCGACCAAGGCCCGGGAGATCTGGGATGACACCCAAGAGGCTCTTAAAAGGGCTAAAGACCGGATGGTGACAACGGCTGATGTTCGCCGCCGCCCTGCACCATCCTTTGCCCCTGGTGACCTAGTATGGCTGTCCTCTAAGAATGTTAACCTACGGGTACAGGCAGCCAAATTCGCCCCTAGGTATCTGGGTCCGTTTAAAGTACTACAGCAGGTAAACCCAGTGGCATATCGACTCCAGCTCCCTCCACGCTGGGCTATAGCCAACACCTTTCACGTGTCCCTCCTGAAACCCGTACGACTTAATAAATTCTCGGGGTCCCTGCCGGCTCAAACCGACTCCCCGTCCGATGACCCTGAGGTGGCAAAACTTGTGGAGACAAAAGTCATACAGGGCAAGAGGTACTACCTCGTGGAGTGGGCCGGCCGTGGTCCGGAGCATAGATCCTGGGAGTTGGAGGATCATATCCGCGACCCGGGTTTGATAGCGGCCTTCGAGCACGGACAGGGGGGGGCCTAGACGGGGGGGTAATGTTACATCTCGTGGCTTTCCTGAGGCAAGGACTGAGGCAGTCTCCCATTCCTTGCCTGCCACGAGCACTCTTGCTCAGCAGCGCCGAAGGTCTGCCAGACTGCGCAGTGTGCAGGAGATACCTTCTCAGAGAGGCAGCAGAAGGGTGACACCTAGTGGTTCTCCTGTTACAAGAAGTGAAGCGGTCTCCCATTCCTGGCCTGCCGCAGACTCTCCTGCTCAGCGGCCCCGAAGGTCTGCGAGGCTGCGCAATGTGCAGAGGTTTACTGCTCAGGGAAGCAGTGAGATTCCCGTTATCTCTCCACATTGTGAGACCGAGGATCCCGCCTCTATTTCCCAGAGGCAGGAGGGTGAGCATGTGCAATGCGTGGTGGGTCCTGATTCGCTCACTGACGTCACACGGCTTGATGACAAGGCTGGTGACGTGGTGAATCCTGACTGGCCAGGCTGGGACGTCGTGGACCCTGATTGGGTCAAGTCCGTCATCTCCGCCTCGCGCCCGCCCTCGGGTGGAGCTGCACCTCCTTAAAAGCTCCCCCTGCCATCATGGCGGCGCGCGACCGTCCTTCTATGTTTGGATGTCTGGCAGCGTGCTGCCACGCCACTGCTCAGGCATTACTGTCTCTTGTGGGCTTGGGCCTTGCTGCTCCGGCAGTACCTCGTTTGCAGGCCGTGTTCCTGCCTTGCTGCTCCGGCAGTACCCCCGTCTACAGGCAGTGTTCCTGTCCCAGGTGAGCTCCTCAAGTCTCCATTGGACTCACCTGGTTATTGAAAGCACACGTGCGTGGGCACCTCTGTGCTACCCTCGTGCCATATTCTCGTGACTTCCACTGGCACAGGTGCGTGGGCACCTCTGTGCTTCCCCGTGCAACAGGTACACCGAGCCGTGAGATCTGTGCCATACAACCCTCATGGGTTAGGGCAGATCGGTGTACATAGATCGTCTGTGACATTCCAGACGATCGCTAGCAGCAACCCGCTCACTCTTCACCCACCATAGCGGCGGTCCCTTACACCACACAGTGGACCTTGACCGGCGGAAGCAGTCCATTTCCCATCTTGGCACGCTTCCCCGGGTCCCCCTCGTAACACATAGCGTTGTGTGCTGCCTCAGGAACGACGAACAACCTGCATCCAAAAGCAGCAACGATATTTGGGAAAGGAACGACTTGTCAACGATCAATGGTTAGGTGAGTATTTTTGATCGTTAGCGGTGGCTCGTAGCTGTTACACACAACGACGTCGCTAACGAGGCTGGATTTGCGTCACGAATTCAGTGTCCCCAGTGATATCTAGTTAGCGATATCGTTGCGTGTAAAGCCCCCTTAAGGCTACAGAGCAATGTGTGATGCAACAGCAATTCTCAGAAAAGCCTTGCAACAAAAAACATTTACTGTATTTTCCGGACTATAAGATGCACTTTTTTCCCCCAAATGTTGGGGGAAATTGGGGGGGGTGCGTCTTATAGTCTGAATGTTGGGCTTTGGGGAATGAGGGTGCTGCGGTGGAGTGGGTCATCGGGGGCACGAGCAGGCTGCAGCAGCACCTGCCGTGACCACATGGGCCCGCTCATTACATATGCATGCCCATCCTCCCGCTTATCTCTCAGCGCTGAAGCCAGCGCTAACAGGTGGGCAGGGTGATGGGTGGGGGATGCGCGCATACTAAACAGCCGGGCCGCATGATCAACCCTGGCAACTACAGCCTGGAGTGATCATGTGCGACTGTATTCACTGCTCCCCGCGCATCATCATCAGCGCGGACGGCAGTGAATCAGTACACTCACCGGTCACTTCCCTGCAGCACCGCGATCTCCTCCTGTCTGTGCCGGCAGCGCTGTGTGGAGCCGGTCACGATCCCTGCAGCATCGCGATGTCCTCCTGTGTGTGCCAGCGGCGCAGCTGCGTGTGGACACGTGCGCACAGCGATGACATCATCGCCGTGAGCACCGCTAGTCTCCACACAGCCGCGCCGCCGGCACGGACAGGAGGACTTCGCGATGCTGCAGGGATCGTGGCCGGCTCCACACAGCGCTGCCGGCACAGACAGGAGGAGGAGCGATGCTGCGTGGAGCGAGGAAATGTGAGTATAAACGTATATTTATTTTTTTTGTGTGCCACAGGATGCAGGACATATAGCAGAATGGGGGTATATGAGCAGGATGATGGCATATGAGCAGGATGATGGCATATGAGCAGGATGATGGCATATGAGCAGGATGATGGCATATGAGCAGGATGATGGCATATGAGCAGGATGATGGCATATGAGGAGGATGATGGCATATAGCAGGATGATGGCATATAGCAGGATGATGGCATATAGCAGGATGATGGCGTATATAGCTGGATGATAGCGTATATAGCTGGATGATGGCGTATATAGCAGGAGGATGACGTGTATAGCAGGATGATGACGTATATAGAAGCATGGGGGTATATAACAGGATGGGGGTATATAGCAGGAAGGGAGCACATACCAGGATGGGGGTTATATACCCCCATCCTATAGCAGGATGCGGCCATATGCCAGGATGGCGTATATAGCAGGACAGGATGCAGCCATATGCCAGGATGGGGTATATAGTAGGATGGGAGCACATACCAGGATGGCAATATATAGCAAGATGGGGATATACCAGGATGAGGGACATACATATATACAAGGCAGGAAGATCATTACCAGGATGGGGTACCTTAGTAGAGAATTTGGGGACATTACCCCCATAATCCAAGGTTCAGTTCTTGGACCCCTGCTGTTCTCCATTTACACCCTAGGCCTAGGACAGCTCATAGAGTCCCACAGCTTTCAGTATCATCTCTACGCTGACGATACGCAGATCTACCTCTCTGGACCTGACATCACCTCCCTACTAACCAGAATCCCACAATGTCTGTCTGCTATTTCATCCTTTTTCTCTGCTCGATTCTTAAAATTGAACATGGACAAAACAGAATTCATGGTCTTTCCCCCCATCACTCAACTCCCCCACCTGACATATCCACCAATGTCAATGGCTGCCCATTCTCCCCAGTCCCACGTGCTCGCTGCATGGGATATTCCTAGACTCTGATCTCTCTTTCAAGCCACACGTCCAAGCCCTCTTCACCTCCTGCCGCCTCCAACTCATAAATATTTCATGGATCCGAACATTCCTTTCCCAAGAGGCTGCAAAAACCCTAGTACATACCCTTATTATCTCCCACCTGGATTATTGCAACCTCCTGCTCTGTGTCCTCCCTTCTAACAGTCTCGCACCCCTACAATCTATTCTAAACTATGCTGCCTCGCTAATCCACCTGTCCCCCTGCTACTCCCCGACCTCTACTCTCTGCCAATCCCTTCACTGGCTTCCCATTGCCCAACGACTCCAGTTCAAAACCCTAACCATGACCTACAAAGCCATCCACAACCTGTCTCCTCCCTACATCTCTGACCTAGTCTTCCGGTACTTACCTGCACGTAACCTTCGATTCTCACAAGTTCTCCTTCTCTGCTCCCCTCTCATCTCCTCTTCCCACCATCGCATCCAAGATTTCTCCCGTGCCTCCCCCATACTCTGGAACGCTCTGCCACAACACATCAAACTCTCGCCTACCTTGACAAGCTTCAAAAGAAATCTGAAGACCCACCTCTTCCGACAAGCCTACAACCTGCCGTAACCCTCAGTCTGATACAGCGCCGCACAATCAGCTCTACCCTCACCTACTGTATCCTCACTTATCCCTTGTAGACTGTGAGCCCTCGCGGGCAGGGACCTCTATCCTCCTGTACCTGTCTGTGCCTTTTATTGTTTATGATTATTGTACTTGTCCCTATTATGTATACCCCTTTCACATGTAAAGCACCATGGAATTGATGGCGCTATAATAATAAATAATAATAATAGTGTCAGCAGCAGATCCTCGCCCCATAACAGTGTGTCATGACCACATTTTTTGCTTAAAATTTTATTTTCATATTTTCCTTCTCTAAAACCAGGGTGCGTCCTATGGTCCGGTGCGTCTTATAATCCGAAAAATACGGTATGTCACGCAACCATTAGAGCTGTGATTTGGCTGTAACAAATGGCCAGATTACAGTGAAGTCATACACAAGTTACAGTCGCATGTGACTTGCCTTGAATTCTACGGCAAGTGAGTGGCCTGCAACTTGTATCCAGTGACAAAAAATATAAACCTATTTGGAAACATTTGTGACTTTGTGTCACACAAGGTCGAAAATTGCAATGTGACGCCAAAGGAGTTCATTGAATGCAATCTACATTATGCAAGACGTGGTAGGTAATCGGGATTTTAGTATACATTTCTTAAAAGATTTTCAGTTCGCAGATTATATTTTTTATTTATTTATAAAACTTTAGTACATTACTTTATTAAATATTTGAACTGAATACTGTGCTTGCTATTACCGTATACATATCCATAAGTCTTTCCACTGATTTAATTAACCAGTATGATTTTCACTGCCCACACTCTAACAAGGAGTCAAGAAAAAAATATACCCCAAAGGAGAGGTCATTAGAGTGGGCGGAATATACATGCAATTACATAATGAGGATGCACTCTGCTATGGAATTATCACTGCTGTGATAGCTTTCATCATTATTTATAAAAAAAAAAAAACGTTTAGAATGAATCATAAAATTGAATTGAAATATAAAACGTTCTTAGAAGTTGCAATTACAGTAAATATTTCCGTTAAACAAAAGTATCAAAATAGGGAGGATCAGTACAGTATGGAGATATGTTTCCCAGGAACAATTACTCCTGATGATTGTGATAGTAGGGTCTATCTTGATAAATCTAGACTCTTATTTTGAGTGTGTGCTGTATTTATTCTGTTTGTAAAATGGAGAGAAAAAATGTTTATTTTAAAAAGAAGCACATGTGACTTCTTTGCTTAAATGGAAACTAAGGGGTACTTTGCACGTTGCGACATCGCTACTGCGATGTCGTCGGGGTCAAATCGAAAGTGACGCACATCCGGCGCCATTAACGACATCACAACGTGTAAAGCCTAGATACACCGATAAACGATAGCAAAAGTGTCGTAAATCGGTGATCTGTGTAGTGTCAGTCATTTTCATAATTTCGCTGCAGCGACAGGTACGATGTTGTTCCTCGTTCCTGCGGCAGCACACATCGCTGTGTATGAAGCCGCAGGAGCGAGGAACATCTCCTTACCTGCGTCCCGCCTGCAATAAGGAAGGAAGGAGGTGGGCGGTATGTTAACGTCCCGCTCATTTCCGCCCCTCCGCTTCTATTGGCCTCCTGCTGTGTGATGTTGCTGTGACGCTGCAAGACCCGCCCCCTTATGAAGGAGGCGGGTCGCCGGCCAGAGCTACGTCGCAGGGCAGTTAAGGGCGTGTGAAGCTGCCGTAGCGATAATGTTTGCTACGGCAGCTATCACAAGAGATCGCATGTGCGACGGGGGCGGGGACTATCGCGCTCGGCATCGCTACAATCGGCTAGCAATGTCGCAGCGTGCAAAGTACCCCTAAGAGATAAGCTGAGAGATTTAGGATGCTACAATGTATGTCCAAGAATAATTAATATGCCACTGTGCCCCATTTCTTAATTCATCTATTGTCCCCTTGTCAGAAATTAATGTCATTCTGGCGCCAACAGAAATTAATGTCACTGAATCCTCTCTACAATTATTATGCCACTGTACCCAGTTAACTGAAATGCAACTGCCCATTTTCAAATTAATATGCCACTGCACCTCATTAGTGCCATTATGCCTCTTGTATCAATATGCCACTGTACTTCCTTTAAAAATTAATATGATACTGTGCTCTTTAAAAATTAATATGCCACTGTGCCCCTCTTAGGTCACAGTGACAACTTTAATTATGTTACTGTGTCCAATTAGTAAATATGGTATGTCACTGTGCAATAGAATGGAGTTCTTCCACATTTGGTTAATCCGCCTGTGACGATTCCTACTGGGTAGTGATAGGGAGGTTTGTTGTGTTGGGGAGCGGTGGCACAAACGGATCTGGCGCTAGAGAGAGAGAGACCCCCCTATGGCTATAAATGACAAGGAGGAAGACAGGCACCTGCCCTCAGGGGTGGCCCCGGGCCGGCTGTGAAGCGTAAGAAGCCTGACACAACTTTGAAGCAGAAGTGGCTTCTGGCTTGGCAGCCGATCATCACTGCCAGGACCATGCTGCCAACATTCTTCGTTTTTAGATCATCTTCATTCCTATGGGGATCAGCATCTTTGTCAACTCAAATAATATCGGGGAGTATGAGATTGACTATACTGAAATAGATCCCAGCAGCCCCTGCCAAATGTGCTTGAACACCTCCTTGAACTACACACCCCATGCCCTTGTGTTATTAATTTCACTTTCGATAATGCATTTGAGAGCAATGTGTTCATGTATTATGGGCTGTCTAACTTCTATCAGAACCATCAGTGTTATGTAAAATCCAGAGATGACAGTCAGCTGAATGGAGACAAGAACACTCTTACAAACCCCAGCAAGGAATGTGACCCTTAGAGTGTGAACCAGAGCCTGCCCATTGCCCCTTGTGGTGCCATTGCCGAGAGTGTGTTCAATGATTATTGTACTTGTCCCTATTATGTATACCCCTTTCACATGTAAAGCGCCATGGAATAAATGGCAAAATAATAATAATAATAATTAATAATAATAATACCCTCAGCCTATATGAGATCAAAGGAGGAAAGAAAGAGCCCATTAAGTTGCTCAAAAAAGGTATTGCTTGGTGGACTGATATGGACTGATGTGAAGTTCAGAAATCCAACTGGGAATGTCTCCACTAGCCTGGAAAGTTTATTTGTAGGTACAACAAAGCCAATTAACTGGAATAAACAGTTTATTAACTAGATGAAAGTGACCCTGATAACAGCAGCTTCATTAAAAGGGGTTATCCAGCTTATTTTTGTTTATTGCACTATTAGGCTACATAGGGGCAGGTAACTAGATAGCAACTACCTACCTGCCCTGTTGTCAGCCCCTCTCCCTGTCCCAGAGTGTCATGTGACCGCTCCTACCGGGATTTTCCTGCTTCCTGTGATGTCTCCACGACAGGGGTAGGAGCTTATGCTCGCCTTGTAGATGGGCATCACAGCCAACGTCATGTAGCTGCACTGCTGGGCATGTACAATGCGCCGGAGTCCCCGCCGACTACCCCGCACCCTCCCACACATTCCGTACTCTTCCACACCACTGTTGTGGGACCAGTGAGCTGAGGGGAGGGGCCGCCACCAGGCCCCCCTGCTCAAGATCACACGTTCAAATGTATCGGCATCACAGATGCCAAAAATTTCAAAGCACTGATGAGAGGGAGCGCTGCGCTGCTTCTCATCATTGTCCTGCTGTCTGTACTCTCTGACAGTTCAGTACAATGGTGATGTCACTACTGTGCTGATATATGCAGAGCACAGACAGCATGCGAACGTGTATTCCCTACACAGTGGGGGTGTATAATGCTATAATAAGCTGCAGAGCACTGTGTGTGGGGGGGGTGCAGAGCGCTGTATTAGGGGGTGCAGAGCGCTGTGTGAGGGAGTGCAGAGCACTGTGTGAGGGAGTGTAGAGCGCTGTGTGAGAGGGTGCAGAGAGCTGTGTGGGGGGTGCAGAGCGCTGTGTGGGGGGTGCAGAGCCCAATGTGGGGGCTGCATAGTCCTGTGTGGGGGGGTGTAGAGCCCTGTGTGGGGGGGTGTAGAGCCCTGAGTGGGGGAGTGCAGAGCGCTGTGTGGGGGGTGCAGAGCCCTATGTGGGGGGTGCAGAGCCCTATGTGGGGGGTGCAGAGCCCTATGTGGGGGAGTGAAGAGCTGTATGTGGGGCTATTGCTTCAAATTCTGTAGTGATGATAGGTCAGTACTGGGCAGAATACTGACAGCCAATGAGAATGTAGAGGGCGGGCAGAGGGCGGGTCTGGACAGTGATGCTGGGCGGTGCCAGCTCTGACTGTGAGGCTTAGCATAGGAAAATTTCATGTTTGGTTGAGCTGCAGATAAATACAGTGTCTGCAGAGAATTAATAATTCAAGAGGTACAAAAGTTAGAAAACAAAACAAAAAAATGTAGGGGTGTTTTATATGACAATACAGCAGAGATTAGCTTAAAAAAAAGTTTGATTTTATGTTGGACAACTCCTTTAATGAGGCTTTCACTGTGTGGATGCGCACTGTGGCACTTCCTACATTCAGAAAGCTATATGGGTTGATAGAAAATCACACCTAAAACCAGGTAAAAAGGGGAGAAGTTGACTCTTTGCATTGTGTGTCTGTGTGTGCTACACTAAGCATGGAAAATAGAAAGAGAAAAGAACTGTGTGAGGACTTGAGATCCAAAAATGTTGAAAAATATCAACAATTGCAAGGTTACAAGTCCATCTCCAAAGATCTTGATGATATATTGGAACTAGATGGACCTAGGTCTTTTTTCAACCTATGTAACTATGTAACTGTGCCTCTTAACAAATTTTTATGCCACTGTGCCCCATTAGAATAAATGAATTTGACTCTTTGCCGTCTTTGATCTTGATATTCTACTGTGTTCCCTTTAGAAATTGATAAATCACTGTGTCCCCCTGCATAGAATAATTTCTAAATGGGGCACTGTGTCATATTAATATCCCAGTGGGCCCTCTCTACAGATTAAAAGGGTTTTCCCATGAACAAAGTTAAGTTTAATCAATAGCTCTTGGAATAATAATAAGTCCCACAATTGAATGTGCATAAAAAATATTGCTGTGCTGAGACCAAAAGAGGAAAATGAGAAACACCTGGGGAGGAGCAAACCAAGAATGGGGTACAAAAATAATTGGAACCATCAGCATTCAGACAGGGAATAAAGAGGACAGCAGCAGCCAATGGAACCAACCATGCAGCAACAGGTCACCGGATCAAAACCTGAAACCGAGCCAAGTGACAATTTTTACGAACTTAAAGTATTAAATTTTATTTCTAAACAACGGCTAATTGAATAAGACGTGAGACAGAATTGTGCCTTAATTTGCACCAAAAAACTGTCTTACGTGGCTTTTACCACATTTTCTAAGTGAGTTAGACCAACTCAACTATAAAACGTACCCTATAGGAAAAAAAACTTGGTTTTACTGGGAAAGGGCTAAATTGCACGGACGGTGTCAAAGTTGCTTAGAACTTGCACCAAAATTTGGTGTAAATGTTTAGACCAAGGAAAGCTAATAGTCAGTAGACAGTATAAGTATGCATAGGTGGCTTTTTATTAGACACATTTTACAACTGTTTAATCTAAAACATGTATTTTCAAAGGAAGGCATAGTTTTAAATCTAGATGTCTACAAAGGATATGTACCTATTAGGTCAGATTTATTAATACTATCTTAAAATTTGATAGCTTAAACTAGACCAGGCAGGCAGCAGATGTGCTAAACTTATTACAATGCTTCAATAGTTTTGCTGAATCTAACTAGATACATTAATCATTTCTTTCACTTTTCGGTAGAGACCAATAATTTTCCCTGATTATTATTATTATTATTATTATTATTATTAATTTTTGAAGCCTTAGAACTTATAGACACCTTTCAAAACTTCGTCGCACAAGGCATGTACACTAGACTTTTGTCTCAAATTGAGCCAGAATTCTAACTCATTTATCTTTTAATTTCTCCAATTAATTTTTTCCTTAAACTTTGTCCAGTTTATAAAACCCATTTTCCTATATCCTAGTAGGGAATTTAGCATTAAAGGGAACCTGTCACGTAAAATAAAAAACGCTATTAAGCTGCAAATATGGGATTCATGTGCTGATTTTTACATGACAGGTTGCCTTTTAATAGAGTTGGGCAGAAGTCCCTTTTCAAGATCCTCACCCCTTGTCCGAAGATGGGAGTAGTTTATAAAGCTACATTTTAGCAATGTTTTTTTGCCTATATAGTACATATTGTCTACCTTGTTCATTCCATCTACAGGCCGCTTTACATGCTGCGATATCGTTACCGATATCGCTAGCGTGCGTACCTGCCCCCGTCGTTTGTGCATCACGGACAAATCGCTGCCCGTGGTGCACAACATCGCTCGGACCCCTCACACTACTTACCTGCCTAGCGACGTCGCTGTCACCGGCGAACCGCCTCCTTTCTAAGGGGGTGGTTCGTTTGGCGTCACAGCGACGTCACTAAGCGGCCGCCCAATAGAAGCGGAGGGGCGGAGATGAGCGGGACAAACATTCCGCCCATCTCCTTCCTTCCTCATTGCGGCCGGCCGCAGGTACGATGTTGTTCCTCGTTCCTGCGGTGTCACACATAGCGATGTGTGCTGCCGCAGGAACAACGAACAACCTGCGTCCTGCTACAGCAACGATATTTGGGAAATGGACAGCGTATCAACGACAAGGTAAGTAAAATTGCTCGGTAACGGTTGTTCGTGCGTTTTACATGCAACGACGTTGCTAACGAGGCTGGATGTGAGTCACAAATTCCGTGACCCCAACGACATCGCGTTGCCTTACCACTGATATTGTTCCCTTAATGTTGACTACATTTCTTATGATGCCTCTATCTTTGAAGAGGAGACGGAGCCATGTTATTCATAATTACTCTTCATTGAATCGCATTTAAAACCTTTACCATGCAGCCTGTTTTCACCTTCATGATCCGGCAATGTTTTCAATTCTGACCAGTATCGCTTTATGAGCTTCAATGGATTCCACTGTTTCTGAGATGGCTTTTTACTGTAATTCATGATAGTGGTAAATTTAGACCAATATTTTTGTCTTTATTTGTGATAAAATTGGAAATTTGGTGCAAATTATTTTTTTGTTTTACAATTTTCAAGCTTTGAATTTTTATGCTCTTAAACCAAAGAATTAAGGTATGTCACACAATATGGTTAGTAAATTATATTCCCCAAATGTCTACTTTACATCAGCACAATTTTTGAAACATAATTTTAATTTGTTCTGAAGTTACAAGGGTTCAAAATTTATCAGCAATTTCTCATTTTTACAACATATACAAAACCAGTTTTTAAGAGACCACATCACATTTGAAATAACTTTGAGAGGCATAGGTGACAGAAAATACACAAAAGTGACACCATTCTAAAAAAAAAAAATCACCCGTCAAACTACTCAAAATCACATTTAAGAAGTTTATTAACTCTTTAGGTGCTTCACAGAAACTAGAGCAATGTGGAAGGAAAAAAATGAAAATTTTACTTTTTCCCCCCAAAATTTACTTTAGACCCAAATTTTGCATTTTTACAAGGGTAAAACGAAAACATGTACCTTACAATTTATTGTTCAATTTCTCCTGTGTACACCGATACCCCATATGTGGTGGAAATCTACTGTTTCGGCACACGGCAGGCCTCGGAAGGAAATGAGCGCTATTTGAATTTTAGAGCACAATATTGTCTGGAATAGATAGCATGTCATGTTTGGTGAGTCCATGAAGTGCTTAAACAGTGGAGTTCCCTCACAAGTGACCCCATTTTGGAAACTAGACCCCTCAGATGCTTCACAGTATTTTATAATGTTGAGCCGTGAAAATAAAAAAATAAAAAAATACCACAAAACTGTTGCTTTAACCCAAATTGTTTTATTTTCAGAATGGTAATAGGAGAAAATCCACCATAACATTTGTTGTGCAATTTCTCCTGAGTACGATGATACCTCATGTAATGGATCACGGATATCATGTCGCATTGGGTGAGCCCTTGATGCACCTAAACAGTGGAGCTCACCCACAAGTGACACTATTTTTGGAAACTACACCCCTCAAGCAATTTATCTAGATTTTTGGTGAACCCTCAGGTACTTAACAGAATATTATAGCGCTGAGCTGTAAAAATGAAAAAATACATTTTTAGCCACAAAAATGTTGCTTTAACTCCAAATTTTTCAAATTCACAAGGGGAACAGGATAAAATGCACCATACAATTTATTGTGCAATTTCTCCTGAGTACACTAATATCCCATATGTGGTTGAAAAATACTTTTGAGGCACAGTACAAAGTGAAGAAGGGAATGAGCGCCATATTTGAGTTCAGATTTAGTTTGAATCCTTTGGGAGAGCCATGTCAGAGCCTTTGAGATGCCAGAACAGCAGAACCCCACACAAGAAACCCCATTTTACAAAGTGCACCTGTAGCGCCCCTGAAGCCATCAGGGTGCTACAAGGCTCTGCATCCCCACAAGGATGCAGGGCCTACAACCTAGGGCCCCGGGAGGCCAGTGTCGGTAACAACAAAAACCCAGGTAATCCCAGTTTTTCCCCAACTTTCCCCTCTACAATGGTATATAGTTAGTGTCAGACCAATGGATAGCTGCCTAGAGGTGGAGCCAATCCAGTCCGCTAGTTGACCAGGTGGGAGGGGCAGAATTAGGAGGGAGTCAGAGAAAAAGTCTGAGAGGAGAGGAGTGAAGGTGGACCTGAGGAGACGTTCTGACTCGGGTTAACGGTAACCTGGTACCCAGGAGAGTAGTTGCCAGTGGAGTATGGTGGAGTACTCCTGGAACTACGCATCGAACGGGGTACAGGACCCTAGGACAGGAAAGAGCTCCAAGCCGACCTGATAAAACACCTGCACAGCGAGGGGACCATCAAGGACCTCGTTGACCCTAAAAATCCGAAGACTCAGTAGCAAAGGGAGAACCAGGGACAGGACCAAAGACTACAACCCCACAGGGTTCACGCTACCGTCAGGCGGACAGAAGTGGACAAACCACCGGACGGGGACCCCAGTTGCTCTACGCCACGGGGACTCATTTACCAGAAACAGGTGCATGTGAAGAAGGTACCAGAGTACTGAACTGGCACTGGGACAAAGAGGACCTGAAGGTAAAACCAGCCGGCCTCGGGTAACCAGTTACCACCAACCAGCAGTGAGTAAAAAACAGTTGCACTATACCTCTGTGTGGACTACCTTCTTCCAATACCCATCACAATACCCATATTCTGGGGCCCGACCCTGCTTGCGGAGGGCCTACCATCAAGGCTGCAATTAACACCCGCCCCAGTAGTGACATTCTGCAGCGGCGGCACCATACCTATAGCCGGAACACTGCAAGTGGCATCACGTATGAACACTAACCTAATCCCCTGTAAATACACCCCCATTACAAAAAGGGCCCAGGGCACGGAACCAGGCAACAGCCACCCCAGTGATATTCCCAAGACATATGTCGCGGGCGGGGAGGAGGGAGTCAGCACTGCGCTCACCCCTCTGCTCGGGTCCGGCTGCTGCTCAGTGGTGGCTCGAGCGGTGAGCCGGATCCCGGGGGTTCTCGAGCGGCGCTCCTCGCCCGTGAGTGAAAGGGGATTGGGTTGTGGGGATCTTTTCTATTGTCCGTGACGCCACCCACGGTTGTGGTGATTTGTTAGCACCACCGCTGCTCGGTGTGGGGATCCCGGAGTGATGGTGTGAAGCAGCAAGTTGTTGTGTTGCCCCTCCGTGGGTAGGGGTTGGTGATCCCGGGGCCCAGTGACGAGGTGGGAGATGCAGTGCTTGGTGGGCGCAGGGACGCGGGGGCAGCGCTGTGCCTTGCGGCACTGTGGTACTCACTCAGCCTGAGACGTTGAGACAGTTCTCGGTAAAACACACGGCTGGAAAGATGGTTCCCACGGACGGCTGCACTTGCTTTCCCCAGTAGGTGACGGTGATGTCCCTGCACCTAATGTTGTTGATGGTCTCGATGGGTTCCCACCGGTAACCCGCTCCCCGGCTTCAAGCTGGACCGGAGGAGCTCTACTCTTTGCCCGCAGGCGCTGGCCCTTAGAAACTGGTGCCCTGGCGGTGGCGGTGTCTCTACTGTAATGGTTGGGCTGTTGCCTTCAATCGGGACTTGGTTGTTGGGGGATCGACGTCCCCTTCACTGACGGATTTGGCAAATTATGGCGACTCCTAGCCTTGCCGGGGTCCGAGAGGCCCCTGCCCTGGTGCTGACTGTCCTTTGTACACTGCTCCAGACCGCCGGGCCACCACCCGTCCGCGGTCCTTCCAGGAACTTCCAAACGATCACCCCTCCGGACAAACACCGCCGTTGCTGACCTTGCTGACTCTGTCCTGCACACAGCTGGACCCACTTCAGGCTTTCTTACTGTCACCGCTCTTACTTTCCTCCTTTTCCACTTTACTTCCTTCACTTCACTACTTTCACTTCCTTAACTTATCTTAGCTGTTTACTCCTTTCTGTCCCTAGCTGGACTTCACTCAAGCCCTGCCTGGGCTAAACTGCCTGGTTCTTCCCGCCTCCAGAGCTGTGAACTCCTCGGTGGGCGGAGCCAACCGCCTGGCCCACCCCCTGGTGTGAACATCAGCCTCTGGAGGAAGGCAACAAGGATTTTGGGTTAGCTTTGGTGTTCCTAACTGGGGTGTAGGGTGTGGTGGTGTAATGACCTGTGACCCCTGGCTTGCCCAGGGCGTCACATTCCCCCTTAGCAAAATGCACACCGTCCGCGGGCTGCCCGTCCAACACCGGTTTTATTTTTCTGAAAATGCATAATAGGTAAACGGTAACATATTTACATTTTTAATAATTCTTCCCATAATGGGAGGCACATTTCTTAAACGTTGCAAAACGGTTCATGGTTACGGTTTCCGCTCTCTCCCACCCCAGCAACCTGGCCCTGATGCTGCCCCTAAAACCCAGGCAGCACCCCTTGACCCACAGTCCAGCACAAGTTACCCGAGCGGGATCTGTCCTTCCCCTCCAGAGGGTAGCCACCGGTTCCTTTGGTGGCTGGGCCCCAGCCTGCTCTGCTGAGGGCCCTCCCTCCAACCTGCCTCTCCGGAGGCGGCATTGCGGAAACGGTAACGGCAAACAACTTATTTACAAGCCACTTAACGTTGGTGGTTGCCCTGCAAGTTCACGGGCTTGTCCATGAGCAGCTCCTCATGCAAAACAACTTTCAAACGGTCCCCACGGGGACAACGGTGCCGGCTCCGGCCGGTTCAATCACTGTAGGACAATCAGGTGACTGTTCGGTAATCATTTTCATCATTTTCAAAACTTTCAAACACTTTTAAACATGAATTCACACAGACTTCCTGACCCCCTCTTTAAAGGACAGTCTCCCTGTACCTAAGTGGGGGTCTACCTAGCTTGGGACGGGTGGACCTTCGGGGTCCGGTGTCAGTGGGGCTATGCAGTGGGGCAGAGGGAACAACCGGTTCCTCCTCCCTTCTATCAGGTGGGGCAGGCGGAGGCATAGGGGAGCTGGGTACAGGTTCATCCCTGGGCACTGGCACTGGTTCTGGCTCACGGTCGACCGCTTCCACCACTTCTTCATCCACAGGTTGTGGGAACAGTATCACTGGAAGAATCACCGCGCCGTTCTGTGTAGGCCAGTCTGCTGGGAAGTCACCCATCACAGTGTGGATCACCTCTTTTGCCTTCTCTGCTGGTGGAGGAACTGGTACGTCAGCCGTTGCCCTCAATGCTGGTGGGCACCTTTTCAGATGGTCCCGGGAAACCGTGGCCAAAGTGCCCCCTTGGTCACGGCTGATCTGGTAGGCCTTCCCATCTTCCCACCCTGTGGGTTGTATGACGTATGGGATTGGTTCCCATTGATCATCCAGCTTGTGGGTCTTCCTCTTCCGCTTTAACACCACATCTCCTGGCTGGAAAGGGCCCGCAGACGCTTTCTGGTTGAATCGCTGCTCCTGCTGTTCTCGACCTCGATTCTTCTCCACATACTCCTGAATCTGCCGGTATTGTGCTCTTCGCCGAGTTTCCCATTCAGCTGTCGAAGGGAGTGCTTCTGGGGACTCCAACCCTATTTCCAGGTCCACCGGCAGGCGGCCGGGACGAGCCCTCATTAGGTATGCTGGGGTGCACTTTGTCGAGCTGGACGGGATATTGTTGTACATATCGACCAAGTCGGGTAGCTTCTCCGGCCACAGGTTCCGCTCTTCCAGCGGTAACGTCTTGAGGAGTCCCAGGACCAAGTGGTTCATCTTCTCACACATGCCGTTGGTCTGGGCATGGTAAGGGGTGGTCCGGATCTTCTTACAGCCGTACAACTGGCAAAACTCGTGGAACACCTCCGCTTCAAAAGCCGGGCCTTGGTCAGTAAGCACTTTCTCTGGATATCCATGTGGGCGGCAGAAATAAGCCTGGAACACTCGAGCAGCAGTTCGACCAGTTAGGTCCTTGACGGGGACAACCACCATGAATCTTGAATAGTGGTCTACGATGGTCAACGCGTAGGCGTACCCACTTCTGCTGGGGGTGAGCTTGACATGGTCTAGGGCGACCAGCTCCAGCGGTTGATGTGTGATGATTGGGTGTAGGGGCGCCCTCTGGCTGGTCTCGTCCTTCCTTCTCAGCGTGCAAGGACCACACTCTCGGCACCAGGCCTCTACCGACTCCCGCATCCCACTCCAGTAGAACCGCTCTCTCAACAGCATCTCCAGCTTCTTCCACCCGAAGTGTCCGGCACCATCATGGTGATAAGGCCGTAATTTAGGTTGATGCAATCTAATCATGCATCCCTCTTAAACTGTCTGCAGTCCAAATTATGAGTCACTCGTGGTAGCATGCATAACCACAATCTTTCACACACACACCAGAGACGTGCTCAGATATGAATAGAAAGTAAGACTGATTTATTTCCGGAAGTGTTACAAATATATATAACCTTATTGGCTAGGTGCCAAGAATACGTAACACGTTTCCTATTGGATAAAGTAGAACAGCTTATTCTGTGATATACAATTTACTGTAATTTGCTTGGTTCCTCATTTATATTAAGCAATGTCAGCATTATTCACTTGTCACAAGAATAGCCCAGACTGTCTGTCTGAGTCTTATGCCAAGAGATATGTGGGGTACAGTTCAAACAACATCTTAAATCTTGTTCTTTATGGATATCTCCATGTAACTCCTATATACTCATAATAATGATAATCACATCCCTAACAGTCCCCCCTTTGGAGATAGCCAAAAAGTCTTTCCTTACGTTTCCAGGTCTATTGATCTGTCCTAATGCTGATGGTTACCTCACTCACATACGAGATACCCCATCCCTTGTGGATGAATCTCCCCACCCAACAGACTATGCATAGGAAGCCAGATCCTGACCGTGTTCTCTAGACTGTCCTCATGGCTATGTTCCCCTGGCCCACGTTATTCAGGAAGGGGGAACGTGGCACTAGTCCTTTAATTGGCTAATATTTATCAGGGTTGGGTTCACTCAGAGTCTCATGCTCCTCAGTCCTCAGGCGGTAATGGTGGGACATCAAAGGTGGGCTGTAGAGTCGTCTTCCAGTCCACATGCTTAGATATCATCATCCTGGCACAAAGTATCGGGTAGAAGAGGGAAGACAGCCATCTCCTGGTCTCAGGCAGGTCCGACATCTCTTTGTAGTGGAATGCATGGATCTTCGTTCGAAAGAAAAAGAGTGAGGGAAGAGAGAGAGAAAGAGAGAGAGAAAGATTGAGAAGAGAGGGAGAGAGAGAGAGGAAAAGAGAAAAGAGAGAGGAAAAGAGAGAGGAAAAGAGGAGAGAGAAAAAGAAAAGAGAGAGAAATCTAGATCTGGTTGGATCTGGAGGAGAAAACTTCAAAAACGTGTATTAGGCAAATGTTTAAACAAACAACAAGCTTAGTTGAAGTATCTGGGGGTACTTCTAAACAGGATTTCATAGGGTCTCAACCTAGTGATCCCTGCTGAGGTGTGTCTGACACTGAACAATTCAAGTGAAGACTCTCATGCCCTTGCCTTCTACACTGCCCCATCCTCCCAACCTTCCCTCTATTCTGTGGCTGGTATTGGGGTGTGTAGAGTCAGTTCTGTGTCTAAGGCCTGCCATATCTCTTTGGCTGGCAGTGAAAGCAGGTCACTAGCCACTTTCCATGGTCTCCGGGAGCCCACAGCTGCACCCTATCTCAGTCCTCTTCTTCTTCTGGGACTTGCTCTTGTAGGGTCAGGACAATGTTTGTCCGCAACATCCGCAAAGGTGTTAAGTCAGGGTATCGAATCCAGAGTTTCTTCAGCTATGCCAGAGTCGACTACCTCTTCCACCAAGGTGTCAGAGGTGGGACACTCCCCCCTTGGAAGAGGGAGAAGTTTCAGCAGGATTAAGGACCCCACACCGGGAGATGGTGACTTTGTCAGGGAGCAGTGATGTCATACGGGCACTGATCTTCAACTGGTGCTTTAGGTAGGTGTTCAATCTGGCTGAGTAGTGTTCAAAGAGCTGCTGTCTTACTCAATGGCAAACATGTAGAATGACTTCTGGGCTGGAGATAACGTGATGATACTCTTCAGGTGACTGTGACTGTAACTCAGGTGACTGTGACTGTAACTCAGGTGTTACCAGCTGTAGTTTGCATGTGGGCTCTCGGAGACCTGATACAAAGGACTATACCCAGGTTTGTAAGAAAGAGCAATGGGTGTAACTTTGGGGTCAGGAGAACACTGAAATTCTAAAAACTAAAATCCCCTAAAATCCCGGGGAAAGAGAAAAGAGCACAAGAGGGTTTGGAAACTACCAGCAGCACCCCCTGACTACATCTACACAACTAGGAAAAAGCAGTGGAGCGTATCTACTCTACCTCTCCCGTGCTGACCCTATAACTCGGGGCCCTGCACTCTCCCTCATCCCGACGGTAGACCTGATGGTGGTCAGGGTCGAGCCTCCAGCGTATCCCTCTCTCCTGTCAGACCCTGTAAACTAAGACACAAAGGATTACTGGGTGCTGCCAACGAAAAACTCTAATATATGTCAACTCCTGATGATCAATGTCCCCTTGGGACCACATGAACCTCCACCCTCTCTATCAGGGAACTGAGATTGTGCAAGATATCAGGCAGGATAACATACAAGTGAGAATATCTCAAACCAGGCTAAGCAGCAACTGCCACAGGCAGAAAAATAGTCACTGTCCACCAGGACTAATAGTGAGCAGTCTATATGGTCTATTAAACACTGTATACTAGATACAGCAAAAACAAACATGCAAAAGTGAAGGGAAAAGTTTCCACAGGACTATCAGCAATAACCTCTGCTAAGGTTCATTAGTGGGAACACAATGGGGAACAACTGCATATATGACCAAAAACGGAGTGTGTGTTTCAGGTCCCTGTCTCCCCCCTCTGCAGTCCCTGCTATGTCAGCAATAAACAGAGCAGTGGCTGTGGCTGCTAAAACAAAAATGGGAAACTGGGTGTCGGCTGGACTAAAATGGCGTCTAAAAATGAACTATGTAGTGTCTGAGTTAAAACGTCCACTAAAGATAATTACCGATAAGAAACAGCCGCTAAAAGAGGAAGTAGGTGTTGGCCAAAAATGGCGTCTGAAGAGTCCTGGGAAGGAGTGAAAAGAAAGATGTCATGTATTGTGACATCTACATTCAGGAGGTATTCAATCTGTCACCGGGAATATGGATTATATAGGGACCCCTGGGCTGACCCTGTAACTAGGGACCCTGTACTCGCCCTCATCTCGACGGTAGACCTGATGGTGGTCAGGGCCGAGCCTCCAGCGTATCCCTATCTCCTGTCAGCCCCTGCAATAATATCCCCATACCATACCCCACCCAGGGCAGAGTGACAGAAAGAAATCTACATTCAGAACAGAAAATAATGGGGTGGGGTAAGTCCACCCTATCTATCAACTTATGTTTCTTGTTTCCTATTTTCACAGACAGGTAAAATACACATAGTGCAGTTGCTAGATTCAGAATTACTCATCAATTCACATCTAGAATTCTCCATTTCAACATACGTGTGTCATTTACAACTACACTTCACAGAATTTCATTCACAGGACTGAAATGGAAACTAACACTTCCCTGTTGTTTTTTTTTTTTCTTTCCTTTCAACTCTCCTACGGTGTTTCACACCAAAAACTGCGTACATTATACATAAAACATCTTCCAGTGTCACTTGGGTGATAAGGTACACGCACCCTCACTGTAAACCTGCAAACCTGGCTTCATTACTGGCCAGAAAGAATCCCCAGCTTTAATCTGGGTGAAAACATCTTTCAGGGAAAACTATATATGAGATATTATGTCAGAGAGAGAATTCACGATATACATACACCTCCATGAGAACGGTCTATCGACTACTCAATAATTCCGATTAAGACCAAAGTTTAGGGGTCTTCCCCAATGTATTCAATTCTAGGTAAGAATACATTGACATCCACTAAAACAAGACCAGTGAGTACGCATACAACGTTCAACTCACTGCTTAGCAGGAAAACCGTACCAGGTAACAGTCTAACAGTCAGGGCTCTTTCACCCACTTTTTCCTTAACACTGCACCTGTACATCAGGTCCAAGGTATCAAACATCAATTATTGATGACACGTCACTCATAGGTGTATATATCTCAGTGTTCCTTCACAAGGACTGCAGCCTCTTGGGGCTTCCATGTCACATATTTAGGGCGTTCTTGTCTGGGACTATCGGAATAATGGTGCGATGCCATGTGTGGCCTGACGTCCTCAAATAAGGACAGCACCTGTGGTTTACCTCTACTAGAGACAGTGTTGGTGGTGGGGTGGATCATTGTTAAATCATTGTCATCTTCCTGCCCCCCCTCGGTGTCTTCTGTTGCCCCAGCAACAAATAGGCCAGTGGCCTTGGGACTGAAGATGGCTGGAAAAGGGAACTAGGTGCGGCCCAACCTGAAATGACGTCTGGGCAGGCTAGGGAGGGCGTTTGGTGGGCAGGGGGAGCAAGAGGTAGGGGGGACAAACTACACAAGTCCAACCCTCTGGGGACGACTTATAAGGAGGGGGGCGTTGTTTCCTAATGGGCTTGGCCACTTCCTGAGATGCCATTTTCTGATCTCATTTTCTGATCTGGTGCAATATAGAAATATCTACTATGCCAATTTTCTATCATCTTTTGACGTTCTATACCATGCCTCAGCATCCATAAGGAGATCTTTATCTTTCAAGATCCCTCGCTTATTTAACAAAACTTGACAGGTGTGGACTGATTAGACCCCATGCTTCAAGGGTATACAACCCAAAACTAACACGTCAATCTGGATGTCTGCTATGCCGTAATCCACTTCCTCTTTTGGACCAGCGACTATACACATCCACAGAATACACAGAATTTCTACCTCAGTCCACACACCACAAAAACAACGGGCTGTCCTACCAGGAAGAGGTGTCACGTGGGTGATCGATACTAAATTCACCCTCACTATCTCTTACTTCATGTACTAGTAACCTCTGTTCACACTATATACACCTTATTCTAACGGTCCGTCCAGAACATCAATAATACTGTTTAAAACCAAAGTCACGGGATTCTGCCAATGTTCCTCCTACCTAGGATCGTAGAGAACATCAAATTCCACCGGATACAGTCAGGGTCTCACCATGACGCTGTACCGGCCAAAACCAATCCCCCTATCGTCTCCTCTCTGTGGAAGACGCACCAGGATTCTGCCAATGTTCCTCCTACCTAGGATCGCGGAGAGAACATCAAATTCCACCAAATACAGTCAGGATCTCACCATGACGCTGTATTGGACAAAACCAATCCCCCTATCGTCTCCTCTCTGTGGAAGACCACCAGGATACAGTCAGGACTCTTACCATGACACCTGTACCTGCCCTTCAGTCTTATCAATTACTGACTATCAACCGGACACGTTACGTTACACACCCGTGTATACTCTATATACTCAAACAGAATACTTCAAAGGTACATTTTTCCTTTTTTTTTTTTCTTCACTCAAAGACAGCTCTCACTACATTACGTGACACTTCCTCTTTTTCCCGTAAACCAGCAAGTACTCCACCTGCTGCAAATAGACAGACATTTCAACAGGTAGACACAGGTCAACACAATGACATAACAATAAGGACACTATATACACCATCCAGGTGGCTGATCTCACCTGCAGATATAACCATATATATTCATATATGCAGCGTATATAACAACTTCCTCATTTTCCCTTGCCGTTAAGTCTCTGGATATCCATGTGGGCGGCAGAAATAAGCCTGGAACACTCGAGCAGCAGTTCGACCAGTTAGGTCCTTGACGGGGACAACCACCATGAATCTTGAATAGTGGTCTACGATGGTCAACGCGTAGGCGTACCCACTTCTGCTGGGGGTGAGCTTGACATGGTCTAGGGCGACCAGCTCCAGCGGTTGATGTGTGATGATTGGGTGTAGGGGCGCCCTCTGGCTGGTCTCGTCCTTCCTTCTCAGCGTGCAAGGACCACACTCTCGGCACCAGGCCTCTACCGACTCCCGCATCCCACTCCAGTAGAACCGCTCTCTCAACAGCATCTCCAGCTTCTTCCACCCGAAGTGTCCGGCACCATCATGGTATGCCCGCAAAACAGTAGCCACATCAGCTTGGGGAATAACCAACTGGCAGATTTTCTCATGGGTCTTCGGGTTGATCAGCTCACGGTACAACTTCCCTTGATGTAGATAAAGCCGTTTCCGTTCCTTCCACAAGCGCTGGGCTTCAGCTGGAGCGGCAGGGTCCATTCCAACAGCACCTTGTTCCATTAGGGTCTTGACGAGGCGGACAGCCGGCGCCTGGTTTTGAGCTTCCTGCCACTCCTGACTGGGCCGTGGGTCCAGATCCACCCGTTGTTGGTGTATTTGTACCTTCTCAGTTGGTGGCTGGTGAAATGCAGGCAGCTCAATCTCCTCGAGGTCATCATCCTCGCCCCCTTCTTCTGACAAATGGGGCATTCGGGAGAGTGCATCAGCATTAATGTTGACACGACCAGCTCGGTACTTGATGGTGAAGTCGTAGTTGGCTAGCCGGGCCACCCACCGCTGCTCCAATGCGCCCAGCTTGGCTGTGTCCAGATGGGTCAACGGATTGTTGTCCGTGAAAGCGGTGAATTTTGCTGCAGCCAAGTAGTGGCGGAACCGCTCGGTGATAGCCCATACCAATGCCAGGAGCTCGAGCTTGAAGGAGCTGTAGTTCTCGGGGTTCCTTTCAGTTGGCCTAAGCTTCCGGCTAGCATAAGCTATCACTTTCTCCTTCCCATCCTGGACCTGGGACAGGACTGCTCCCAGTCCCACATTGCTGGCGTCAGTATAGAGGATGAATGGGCAGCCATAGTCAGGATACGCTAAGACCTCTTCCCCAGTCAAGGCCGCTTTCAGCTGGCAGAAGGATTCTTCATGCTTTTCTTCCCACACCAGTGGGGCCCCTAGGGGTCACCTTTGGTCTGTCCCACGAGGAGATCTTGCATGGGAGCAGCCATCTTCGTGTACCCTTTGATAAAGCGCCGGTAGTACACCACCAGAGCAAGAAGGCCTGCGGAGACACATGTGATGGTGTCTCCGCAGGCCTTCTTGCTTTGAATATTTCCCAGGGGGCAAACATCACATGTTTCTCAACGCTGGCAGGAAACTAGCCAGGTCTTTCACCGGGAAGGAAAGACCTGGCTAGTTTCCTGCCAGCGTTGAGAAACATGTGATGGTGTCTCCGCAGGCCTTCTTGCTTTGAATATTTCCCAGGGGGCATTGCTCTAGAATCACTGCGTTGAGAAACACGTGATGGTGTCTCCGCAGTGGTGGATGTTGATCTCCCTAAGGTCAACCATCCTTGCTCACATAGTCTTTTACTAGGCAATGTCCCACTAGCCAGATTCCTACTCCACACTGATGAGGGGCAAATACCCCGAAACGGCTGTCTGTGGATGGATACCATGTTTGGCATAGGTGGTCTCCTTGGCTGGAGACTGCCCTTCCCGTGGTTGTTCCTTCCCGGTGAAAGACCTGGCTAGTTTCCTGCCAGCGTTGAGAAACATGTGATGGTGTCTCCGCAGGCCTTCTTGCTTTGAATATTTCCCAGGGGGCATTGCTCTAGAATCACTGCGTTGAGAAACACGTGATGGTGTCTCCGCAGTGGTGGATGTTGATCTCCCTAAGGTCAACCATCCTTGCTCAGGTAGTACACCACCAGACCCAGAAACTGCCTTACTTCCCTCACTGTGGTTGGTCTCAGCCAGCCCTGGATGGCAGTGATCTTCTCAGGGTCGGGGGCGACACCTTCTGCACTTACCACGTGCCCCAGGTATTGCACTCTGGGTTTCAGCAGGTGACACTTAGAAGGCTTCAATTTCATCCCGTATTTGGCAAGGGACGCGAACACCTCGGCCAGGTGCTCCAGATGGGTTTCATACGTCTGGGAGTAAACAATCACATCATCCAAGTACAATAGGACGGTCTCGAAGTTTAGGTGTCCCAGACAGCACTCCATCAGCCGTTGGAAGGTTCCTGGGACGTTGCACAGCCCGAACGGCATACTATTGAATTCACAGAGCCCCATGGTGAAGGCGGTTTTCTCCCGGTCTTCCGGGGCCACGACCACCTGCCAGTACCCGCTGGTGAGGTCAAGGGTAGAGAAGTAATTTGCAGTTCTCAGTGCGGCCAAAGACTCTTCAATACGAGGCAGGGGGTAGGCATCTTTATGGGTTATTTGATTAATCTTCTGGTAGTCCACACACATCCGCATGGTACCATCCTTCTTCTTGACCAGTACCAACAGAGCGGCCCAGGGACTACAGCTGTCCCGAATAACCCCTGCCTCCTTCATATTCCTCAACATGTCTTTGGCACACTGGTAATGTGCAGGGGGAATAGGCCTGTACCTCTCTTTGATAGGGGGGTGTTCACCGGTGGGGATGTGGTGTTGGACCTCTTTGATCTGCCCAAAGTCTAGTGGATGTTTACTGAAAACCTGTTCATACTCCTGCACCACCCTGTACACCCCTGCTTTGTGATGTGTAGGAGTATCGTCAGTACCCACGTGTAGCTATTGGTGCCACTCCTTTACCACCCCTTGAGGCGGGGAAGTGCTGGTGTTAGGTGGGGAGACTGAGGGACTGGCTTCGTGGATGGTGTGGGGATCCAGGGTGAGCAGCTTGGCAATGGTGGCATACCGGGGAAGCCTGACTTCTTCCTCCCCACAGTTCAACACCCTCACAGGCACTCTCCCCTTCTTTACATCCACCACCCCTCGGGCGGCCATTACAGTGGGCCAGTGCTCGGAGGGCATGGGCTCCATCATAGCAGGGTAGTCACGCCCCTGAGGCCCTACTGCTGCCCTACACCAAATCATCATCTCACTCCTAGGGGGCACAGTCAATGGAGCAACATCCATCACTCTCACTCCACCAATCTCCCCTCCTGTTGAGCTTACATGCTGGCGGTACATCAGAGCTCGGATCTCACGCTGCACAGCTCTCTGCCGGCTCCCCGCCGCTGTGGCAGCTAGCTGTTGCAATAGGGTCAACACATCAGCCATGCAGTGCTCCATCACATTGGTTCCCAGCACTATCTTCGGGTTATGATCACTGGGTTCATTCATGATCACAATCATACCCTGGTGTTGCAGTTCAGCTTGCCCCACTGTCATAGCCACTTGTTTATACCCCACCTGGGTCAATGGGAGTCCATTAGCAGCAATTAGCGTTATACTATTATCTGGGGGTGCCAGCTCGTCTATTCCCCAATACCGCTGGTACAACGTGTATGGTATGGTGGTTACCTGTGATCCAGTGTCCAAGAGAGCCATCACTGGTATGCCGTCCACAGCCATGGGGATGATGGGGCGGGCCCCGATATATCGGTCCCGCCAGTCCAGGGGGCCACGATGTTCTACTCCTGAGGATTGGCCCGGGGCCCCAGGGGTTGCTCGTTTAACGGGCACTGTCGGAAGTAATGACCAGGCTTACGGCACTTGTAGCAGATTGGAGGTCTGCTCCGCGGGTTATTAGCACTTCTCCGCTGCATACAGGGAACATCCTCGGGGCTGTCAGCAAGCTGTATCTGTGCTGGAGGCTGAGATCTGGTCAGAGGTTGTAGTGCAGCAAGGATCTTGGCGAGGTCTCCGTCCATGCGACGGACCTGGGCTGCCAGTTCTTCCACTGTGCTGCTTGGGGCTGCAGGTATTGGAGAGGTTGGTAGGGCAGGGGCCGCCACAACGGGGGCCGTCTCGACGGGCCACGGGGCGGGTTCCAGGACTTCTGCAGCTGGGGGCTGTAGTGCTTTAATGGCCCGTTCCTTTAACACAGCAAAGTCCACATCAGGGTGTTCCAGGGCCCACAGCCGGAGTTGCTTGCGATCCTCAGGGGATCTCATCCCCTGCACAAATTGCTCTACTAACATCTTGTTGCTATCCGCCTCATTGATAGGATTCACCCGGTTTAGCGTGCGGAGGGTGGTCTGCAGACGTAAAGCATAGTCCCGAATGCTATCCCCAACCCGTTGCCGGCACTGGTAAAACTGCATCCTCAGCTCAGCTTCAGTACGGGTCTCAAAGGCAGTCTGTAGCTTCTCAAAGATGGTGGCTACAGAGAACCGGTCCCCCTCGGCCCAGGTCTCCGCCTCCTGCTCAGCCGCGCCGGTTAACTGGCCCAGCACTACCGCCGCACGTTGCTTATCGGTCAGGGGGTACAGTTCTAGCAACGGGTTAAGCTTTTTCCGGAAGACCTGCAAAGCGTCAGGTTTCCCGTCATACTGCGGTAGCCAGGTAGCTCCGGGCGCATAGGGCAAGGAGAACGGCATCACCTGAGCGAGTGCGGGGGCCGCGGCACCTCCCGTGAGCGCAACCGGGGCCTGGGCAGGCCCATTCCCATCCGCGGGTGCCACTGCGGCTGCGACCGCCGCTCCTCCAGCGGCTCCGTCGGGCGCAGACATCTTGTTTCCGTCCCCCTTAGCTCTTTCCGGCCCCTCCTCTCTCGGGGCGGGGTTTTGGCCTTCGCGCCTCTGCTACTCGAGAAGACGCTCGAGCGGGAACTTTTCGCGCCAAAGATGGCGGCTTCTGAAATTTTTCTGCCGGACATCTCCGGCGGTAACAAGGCGCACCTCTACCAGACGGCAGAGCAGTAAGATCCTGTTCGTGACGCCAAGTTGTCGCGGGCGGGGAGGAGGGTGTCAGCACTGCGCTCACCCCTCTGCTCGGGTCCGGCTGCTGCTCAGTGGTGGCTCGAGCGGTGGGCCGGATCCCGGGGGTTCTCGAGCGGCGCTCCTCGCCCGTGAGTGAAAGGGGATTGGGTTGTGGGGATATTGTCTATTGTCCGTGACGCCACCCACGGTTGTGGTGATTTGTTAGCACCACCACTGCTCGGTGTGGGGATCCCGGGAGTGATGGTGTGAAGCCGCAAGTTGTTGTGTTGCCCCTCCGTGGGTAGGGGTTGGTGATCCCGGGGCCCAGTGACGAGGTGGGAGATGCAGGGCTTGGTGGGCGCAGGGACGCGGGGGCAGCGCTGTGCCTTGCGGCACTGTGGTACTCACTCAGCCTGAGACGTTGACACAGTTCTCGGTAAAACACACGGCTGGAAAGACGGTTCCCACGGACGGCTGCACTTGCTTTCCCCAGTAGGTGACAGTGATGTCCCTTTTCCTGCACCTAATGTTGTTGATGGTCTCGATGGGTTCCCACCGGTAACCCGCTCCCCGGCTTCAAGCTGGACCGGAGGAGCTCTACTCTTTGCCCGCAGGCGCTGGCCCTTAGAAACTGGTGCCCTGGCGGTGGCGGTGTCTCTACTGTAATGGTTGGGCTGTTGCCTTCAATCGGGACTTGGTTGTTGGGGGATCGACGTCCCCTTCACTGACGGATTTGGCAAATTATGGCGACTCCTAGCCTTGCCGGGGTCCGAGAGGCCCCTGCCCTGGTGCTGACTGTCCTTTGTACACTGATCCAGACCGCCGGGCCACCACCCGTCCGCGGTCCTTCCAGGAACTTCCAAACGGTCACCCCTCCGGACAATCACCGCCGTTGCTGACCTTGCTGACTCTGTCCTGCACACAGCTGGACCCACTTCAGGCTTTCTTACTGTCACCGCTCTTACTTTCCTCCTTCTCCACTTTACTTCCTTCACTTCACTACTTTCACTTCCTTAACTTATCTTAGCTGTTTACTCCTTTCTGTCCCTAGCTGGACTTCACTCAAGCCCTGCCTGGGCTAAACTGCCTGGTTCTTCCCGCCTCCAGAGCTGTGAACTCCTCGGTGGGCGGAGCCAACCGCCTGGCCCACCCCCTGGTGTGAACATCAGCCTCCGGAGGAAGGCAACAAGGATTTTGGGTTAGCTTTGGTGTTCCTAACTGGGGTGTAGGGTGTGGTGGTGTAATGACCTGTGACCCCTGGCTTGCCCAGGGCGTCACACATACACTGCCTGGGACCGAGTACAACATATCCCTGGGCATGACACACCCCTCAGTGAATTCATCCTGGGGGGCAGTGAGCTAATTGAAACTACTGGTGTCTCATAAAATGTTATACTATTTGGCAGTGAAGAAAAAATAATTACATTTTTACTACTAAAATGTTTTAACGCCAGTTTTCTAATTTTCACAAGGGGAATAAGTAAGAAAGGCCCTATAATGTGTTACACAATTTCTCCTGAATGTGCCAAAACCCCACATGTGACTGTACAGTACTGTTTGGTCACACCACAGAGCTCAGGAGGGAAGGAGTGCCATTTGAGTTTTGCAGCACCCATTTTCCTAGTATAGTTTGCAGACTCCATTTGCAGTCCCTAAGTGCCATCCCCTCAAGTGACCAAATTTTGGAAATTACACCAATGGAGTCAAACGCAGTGAATTTTGAAGAATTAAAAATTGCAAATAAGTCCTAGTCGTGTCCAGTACATTGTAGTAACTGTACATTGTGCTCAGCTCCTTGTTCTAAAAACCTGCACCCCGTAAATTAAGCGTGCTATCCTTACTACAAAAATGCCAAACATAGGGACGCTAACTGTGGTTTAGGCACATTGTGAGTCGGTATTTGGATTTTGGAGAGCTGATTTTTCTGGATTTCTTTTTTTTAGGGGGGATCCATAGCATTTTTCAAGAACTTTTGTGTAACACCCAGGGATATGGGGTACTCGGTTACAGGCAGAGTCTCTATTGGGAATGTCACGGTGGTGGCCATTACCCGGTTCCGTGCCCTGGGCCCTTTTTGTAATGGGGATATTTACAGGGGATTGGTGAATAAAGTCTATTTGTGATGCCACCTGCGGTGTTGCAGCTATATGTAGGGAGCCGCCACTGCAAAATGTCTCTACTGGGGCTGATGGTATTAGCAGCTAATATGGTAGTCCCTCCGCAAGTAGGGTATTGCCCCAGAGGGGTGACTACCATATGGTGGGCGTCAGAAGGTGGAGTCCAGACAGGTATTCAGTGCAACTGGTTTATTCACTTTGGATGTTAACTGGTTGCCCGAGGCCGGCTGGTTTCGCCTCCAGGTCCCTTTCATCCCAGTGCCAGTCTGGTTCTCTGGTACCTTCTTCCTCTGCACCTGTCTCTGGTAAGTGGGTCCCCATGGTATGGAACACTGGGGGTCCCCGGTCTGTGGTTTGTCCACTTATGTCCGCCTGACGGTAGCATGAACCCTGTGGGGTTGGAGTCTCTGGTCCTGTCCCTGGTTCTCTCTTTTCTACGGAGTCTTTGGATTCCTTAGGGTCAGCAAGGTCCTTGATGGTCCCCTTTGCTGTGCAGGTATTAACAGGTCGGCTTGAAGCTCTTTTCTGTCCTAGGGTCCTGTACCCCGTCGGTGCATAGTTCCGTGAGTACTCCACCGTAATCCACCGGCAACCACCTCTCCTGGGTACCAGGTCACCGTCAACCCATGTCAGGATGTCTCCTCAGTCACACCTTTACACTTTTACAGTCACTACTCAACTCTCCACTGTCACTGCCGTTCTCTTTCAGACTACCGATTTCGCTACACAGTCTGCCCCTCCCACCTGATCAACTAGTGGACTGGAGTGGCTTCACCTCTAGGCGGCCATCCATGGTCCCACCCTAGCTAGGTACTATTGTATGGGGGATTGTTGGGGAAAACTGGGATTACATAGGTTTTTGTTGGTACCGGCACTGGGGTTCTGGGTCCCTAAGGGGGTAGGCCCTGCATCCTTGTGGGGATGCAGAACCTTGAAGCACCCTGATGGCTTCAGGGGCGCTTCATTTGTGTTACCAGAAACGTGAAAGCCCCCTATATTTCCATTAACAGCTGACGGAACTGAGTGAGGACTTGTGTTTTTGTGGGTTGAGTTAAATGCTATTTGGTGGCAAATTGGGTGCAGAACATTTTGGATCAGTTCACTCATCCTGTGCTCTATGCTGATTACTTAAATCATGGTTTCCATCTACGTCTTTGAAATACTATATGTGATTCAGGTGAAACCCCCATCGGATTAATTCACTAATGAGGCAGTAGCGTTACTCTGAACTTCATTTAGCCTCTGTTCAGTGGTGTCCATCTTTTCAAAGGTGAACAAAACTGCTGATGGCCTAAAAAGATGTGTAAAAAGATGGATACTGCTACACCACAGACCAGACAGCAGTTCTAAGTGACTCCCTCTGCCTCATTACATTGAATGTTCCATTGGGAATTTTGGCTGAATCAGGTTTTCTGAGATTTACATGTAAGCACGGTGTAATCGCTCAACATAGAGTGCGGGACAAATATGAGTTGCACCATACTGTGATCTTTGGGAGACAGAAAACAAACAAATCAACAGCAGATAAAGGACTGGCTTTATTTATTTATTTTTTACAGCTTTCACCTTATGGTATTAGTGATTAGGCGTCTTTATTCCTCAGGTCAGTACGATTACAGCGATACCAGACTTCTATTTCTTTTAGGTTTAGCTACTATCATGCTAAAAACGCTTTTTTTTTTTTTTTTTACAAAATAAAGGTTTTTTACTCTTCTGAATTTTGAAGGCTATAGGTTTTGGTTATGTTTCTGCCAACAGAGCCATGTGACAGCTTGTTTTTTGTGGGATGAGTTGGAGTTTTATTGGTATTATTTTGTTAGCTTTTTAGTCCGCATTTTGTGAGCCAACATCAAGAAGAAACAGCAATTCAGGAATTGTTTTTTTTTCTTTGTTTTCCTTTTCTTTTTTTACGCTGTTCAGGCAGCGTGATCGATTACTGACAAAGGATAAATAATATTAGGCTGGAGTCACGCTAGCGTATGGCATCCAATGCGAGAGCATCGGATGCTATATGCTAATGACCCCCGGCTCAGGCTCTGCTGCGAGCCTGAGCCAAGTGTCATGTGATTGTGACCCGATCTTGCAATCGCGTCAGAGCTGCGAAGTTTAAGGCGGGAGGTGCGGAGAAGAGGGAGGGGTTAATCCCCCCATCTCCTCCATTCAGCCTGTGCGTATATCGCACTGCACTGAGATAAAATCCGAGTGCAGTCCAATGTTTCTCTCCCACCCATTCACTTGAATGGGTGCGAGTGATACGGCTATCGCAGAAAATCGCAGCATGTTGTGACTTTTCTCGCATCTAGAATCTGGATGCGAGAAAAGCTGACCAACTGCTCTCCCTCATTCACTAACACTGGTCAGAGTGCAGTGCGAGATTTTCTCGCATTGCAGTCGTCCGTTTTTCACACTCATTTGAGCGTACCCTTATACGTAATGCAGCTGCAGATTGCCTCCACTGTTTCCTACTTGGGATTTTGCTTCCAGGAGACAAGTAAGAGCACCATAGAGCTGAATCTGCATAGGGATACAACAGCACTTCTAAATAATATTGTAAGGGAGTGTTAAAGGAAATCTGACACAGAGTTTGTGGTACCTCATCTGAGAGCAGCATAATATAAAGTAAAAAAAAGTTATCCTGATTCAAGCGATGTATCACATAATTTACTGGGTGCAGCAGTTGTGGCACAATCAGAGTTCTTAGAGGTAGCATGTGCAGAGCTCAGAAAGCCCATTACAGATTTCTATGTACATATTCTATTAACAGTGAGCTGCCAATCAGAGGAGGGGGCGTGAACGGACCAGGGTTTATATGAGCTGTAGTCCTGTCATTGATATATCCTGGTGATTAAATATTCATTGTATTAAATCAACAGAACACAGCCTAATACAGGTGTATCTGAATAAAGTAGAATATCATCAAAAAGTTAATTTATTTCAGTAATTCCATGCAAAAATGTAATCACATATTATATAGAGTCATTACAAACAGAGTGATCTATTTCAAGTGTTTATTTCTGTTAACCCAAAAGTCATTATCTCAGAAAGTTAGAAAAATTACTACAAAACACCTGCAAAGGCTTCCTAAGCATTCCTTAGTCTTGTTCAGTAGGCTACACAATCATGGAGAAGATTGCTGACTTGACAGATGTCCAGAAGGCAGTCATTGACACACTCCACAAGGAGGGTAAGCCACAAAAGGTAATTTTTAAAGAAGCTGGTGTTCACAGAGTGCTGTATCCAAGCACATTAATGGAAAGTTGAGTGGAAAGAAAAAGTGTGGTAGGAAAAGATGCACAAGCAACCAGGATAACCACAGCCTTGATAGGATTGTTAAGAAAAGGCGATTCAAAAATTTGGGGGAGATTCACAAGGAGTGGACTGATACAGGAGTCAGTGCTTCAAGAGCCACCACACACACATGTATCCAGGATATGGGCTACAACTGTCGCATTCCTTGTGTCAAGCCACTCATGACCAATACACAATGCCAGAAGCATCTTACCTGTGCTAAGGTGAAAAAGAACTGGACTGTTGCTCAGTGGTCCAAGGTGTTGTTTTTAGATCAAAGTAACGGGGTGGCATGGTGGCTCAGTGGTTAGCACTGCAGCTTTGCAGTCGCTGGAGTCCTGGGTTCAAATCCCACCAAGGACAACATGTGCAAGGAGTTTGTATGTTCTCCCTGTGTCTGCGTGGGTTTCCTCCAGATACTCCAGTTTCCTCCCACACTCCAAAGACATAGAGAAAGGGAATTTAGATTGTGAGCCCCAATGGGACAGTGTTGCTGATGTATGTAAATATGCGGAATATGTTAGTGCTATATAAAAAATAAAGATTATATTATTAAACTAAATTTTGCATTTCCTTTGGAAATCAAGGTCTCAGAGTCTGGAGGAAGAGTGGAGAGGCCACAATCCAAGCTGCTTGAGGTCTAGTGTAAAGTTTCCACAATCAGTGGTGGTTTCAGAAGCCATGTCATCTGCTGGTGTAGGTCCACTGTGTTTTATCAAGACCAAAGTAAGCGCAGCATCTGCCAGGAAATTTTAGAGCACTTCATGCTTCCCTCTGCCAACAAGCGTTTTGGAGATGGAAATTTAATTTTCCAGCAGGACTTGGCCCTGTCCACATTGCCAAAAGTAGAAATACCTCGTTTAATAACCACAGTATCACAGTGCTTTATTAGCCAGCATACTCACCTGACCTAAACCCCATAGAGAATCTATTGATTATTGTAAAGAAGAAGATGAGAGATACCAGACCCAACAATGCTGACGAGCTGAAGACTGCTATCAAAGCAACCTGGGCTTCCATAACACCTCAGCAGTGCCACAGGCTGATCGCCTCCATGCCACACCGCATTGATGCAGTAATTCATGCAAAAGGAGCCCTGACCAAGTATTGAGGTATTTACTGTACATACGTTTCAGTAGGCGCCAATATTTCTGAGTTTAAAAATTTTTTTTTCAGTTTTCTTATATAATATTTTAGTTTTCTGAGATAATACCTTTTGGGTTTCCATTGTCTGTAAGCCATAATCACAAACATTAACAGAAATAAACACTTGAAATAGATCACTCTGTGTGTAATGACTCTATATAATATACAGTACAGACCAAAAGTTTGGACACACCTTCTCATTCAAAGAGTTTTCTTTATTTTCATGACTCTAAAAATTGTAGATTCACATTGAAGGTATCAAAACTATGAATTAAACATGTGGAATGAAGTACTTAAAAAGTGTGAAACAACTGAAAATATGTCTTATATTCTAGGTTCTTCAAAGTAGCCACCTTTTGCTTTCATTACTACTTTGCACACTCTTGGCATTCTCTTGATGAGCTTCAAGAGGTAGTCACTGGAAATGGTTTTCCAACAGTCTTGAACAAGATCCCAGAGATGCTTAGCACTTGTTGGCCCTTTTGCCTTCACTCTGCGGTCCAGCTCACCCTAAACCATCTCGATTGGGTTCAGGTCTGGTGACTGTGGAGACCAGGTCATCTGGCGTATAACCACATCACTCTCTTTCTTAGTTAAATAGCCCTTACACAGCCTGGAGATGTGTTTGGGGTCATTGTCCTGTTGAAAAATAAATGATGGTCCAACTAAACGCAAACCAGATGGAAAAGCACACCGCTGCAAGATGCTGTGGTAGGCATGCTGGTTCTGTATGCCTTCAATTTTAAATAAATCCCCAACAGTGTCACCAGCAAAGCACCCCCACACCATCACACCTCCTCCTCCATGCTTCATGGTGGGAATCAGGCATGTAGAGTCCATCCGTTCACCTTTTCTACAAAGACACGGTGGTTGGATCCAAAGATCTCAAATTTGGACTCATCAGACCAAAGCACAGATTTCCACTGGTCTAATGTCCATTCCTTGTGTTCTTTAGCCCAAACAAGTCTCTTCTGCTTGTTGCCTGTCCTTAGCAGTGGTTTCCTAGCAGCTATTTTACCATGAAGGCCTGCTGCACAAAGTCTCCTCTTAACAGTTGTTCTAGAGATGAGAAGGTGTGTCCAAACTTTTAGTCTGTACTGTATGTGTTTCCCTTTTTGTATTGAATTACTGAAATAAAATAACTTTTTGATGATATTTTAATTTATTGAGATGCACATGTAAGTGGCACATCCCTGAAATCTGTGTCTCAGTCACTATCTCATGTTGTCCTCAGAATACATAGCAAAAATCCACTGACATATTCCCACTGTTACACATAGAGTTTTACATTTAGCCCCAAAATTTCTACTTTGATCTCATCTGACCACAGAGCATCTTCTTTCACATGCTAGCTGTGTCCCTTACATGGCATATGGAAAAAGGTACTCTATGGTCAGATGAGATGAAAGCAAAACTTTTGGGACTAAATGCAAAGTGCAATGTGTGATGGAAACTTTACATTGCACATCACCATGAAAACACCATCCCCTTCACCAAGCATGGTGGTGACAGCATCGTGTTCTGGAGATGTTTTTCTTTAGTAGGGACAGGGAAGTTGGTAGGAGTTGATTAAAAAATAGATGGCGCTAAATGCAGTGCAATCCAGGAGGAAAACCTGTTAGAGGCTGCAAGACTTGAGACTGTGGCACAGGTTCACTTTCTAGCAGGACTATCACTATCACTATCAGAGTTCCAATAGAATGGTTTAGAGCAAAGCATATTCATGTGTATGAATGGCCCAGTCACAGTCCAGATCTCAATTCCACTGAGAATCTGTGGCAAGACATGAAAATTGCTGTTCACAGATGCTCTATAAACTAACTGAGCTAGAGCTATCTTGCAAAGAAGAATGGGCAAAAATTTCAACCTCTAGATGTACAAAGCTGGTAGAGATAGACCCCAAAAGACTTGCAGCAGTAATTACAATGAAACGTGGTCCTAAAAGGTATTGACTCAGGAGCGCTGAATACAAATGCACGTCACAATTTTCAAATTTATATTTTTTACAAATTTAAATAACCATGGATCATTTCCATTACACTTCACAAATACAGTACTTGCAACTTTGTGTTGGTATATCATATAAAATCCTAATAAAATACAGTCATATGAAAAAGTTTGGGCACCCCTATTAATGTTAACCTTTTTTCTTTATAACAATTTGGGTTTTTGCAACAGCTATTTCAGTTTCATATATCTAATAACTGATGGACTGAGTAATATTTCTGGATTGAAATGAGGTTTATTGTACTAACAGAAAATGTGCAATCTGCTTTTAAACAAAATTTGACCGGTGCAAAAGTATGGGCACCTCAACATAAAAGTGACATTAATATTTTGTAGATCCTCCTTTTGCAAAAATAACAGCCTCTAGTCGCTTCCTGTAGCTTTTAATGAGTTCCTGGATCCTGGATGAAGGTAGATTTGACTATTCCTGTTTACAAAACAATTTCAGTTCAATTAAGTTTGATGGTCGCCGAGCATGGACAGCACGCTTCAAATCATCCCACAGATTTTCAATGATATTCAGGTCTGGGGACTAGGATGGCCATTCCAGAACATTGTAATTGTTCCTCTGAATAAATGCCTGAGCAGATTTGGAGCAGTGTTTTGGATCATTGCCTTGCTGAAATATCCATCCCCTGCGTAACTTCAACTTCGTCACTGAATCTTGCCCATTATTGTCAAGAATCTGCTGATACTGAGTTGAATCCATGCGACCCTCAACTTTAACAAGATTCCCGGTATCGGCATTGGCCACACAGCCCCAAAGCATGATGGAACCTCCACCAAATTTTACTGTGGGTACCAAGTGCTTTTCTTGGAATGCCGTGTTTTTTTGCCTCCATGCATAACGCCTTTTTGTATGCCCAAACAACTCAATCTTTGTTTCATCAGTCCACAGGACCTTCTTCCAAAGTGTAACTGGCTTGTCCAAATGTGCTTTTGCATACCTCAGGCGACTCTGTTTGTGGCGTGCTTGCAGAAACGGCTTCTTTCACATCACTCTCCCATACAGCTTCTCCTTGTGCAACGTGCGCTGTATTGTTGACCGATGCACATAGACACCATCTGCAGCAAGATGAAGCTGCAGGTCTTTGGAGGTGGTCTGTGGATTGTCCTTGACTGTTCTCACCATTCTTCTTCTCTGCCTTTCTGATATTTTTCTTGGCCTGCCACTTCTGGGCTTAACAAGAACTGCACCTGTGTTCTTCCATTTCCTTACTATGTTCCTCACAGTGGAAACTGACAGTTCAAATCTCTGAGACAACTTTTTGTATCCTTCCCCTGAACAACTATGTTGAATAATCTTTGTTTTCAGATCATTTGAGAGTTGTTTTGAGGAGCCCATGATGCCACTCTTCATAGGAGATAAAAATAGGAAAACAACTTGCAAGTGGCCACCTTAAATACCTTTTCTCATGATTGGATACACCTGCCTATGAAGTTCAAAGCTCAATGAGGTTACAAAACCAATTTAGTGCTTTAGTAAGTCAGTAAAAAGTAGTTAGGAGTGTTCAAATCAAGAAATTGATAAGGGTGCCCATATTTTTGTACCGGTCAAATTTTGTTTAAATGCGGATTGCACATTTTCTGTTAGTACAATAAACCTCATTTAAATCCAGAAATTTTACTCAGTCCATCAGTTATTAGATATAGGAAACTGAAATAGCTGTTGCAAAAATCCAAATTGTTATAAAGAAAAAAGGTTAACATTAATAGGGGTGCCCAAACTTTTTCATATGACTGTACATTTAGGTTTGTGTGTGTAACATGAAAAAATGTAGAAAAGTTCATGAGGTATGAACACTTTTTCAAGGAAGTATAGATAGGCAACCGATGTACCCATGTAACTGGTTGCACACAATTTGACCATGACATAAATTCTATACTGTGTGTTTCTGTCTCCATTACATTTGATTGATTGAACTGAAGTGAGACAGAAATTACAGAGCTAAAATATTACTTGTGAGTTAGCATTACATTTGCAAAAAATCCCAAAATGCTTGAGTGCAGCTTGGATTTGTTGGCTGCAATGGTGCGTAAGGCTCTATTTCTTGATTCTGGCCTAAGCCTACCATGTTTCTAACTTGTAATGATACAAGTCTCTGTGATCCTGTCTTTCTTTTTGACCATCCTACAATCTTGTTTTCTGGTTGTACTCCTGATATCTTAAGGCTATGTCCGCACTTTCCGCCGAGGTAGTTGCAGTTCTAAACGCATCCTCTGAAAGAAATGTTTTTTGCCAAACTTGCTTTTGACCACAAAATCGCGGTAAATACGCGTGTGTTTTTACCGCGTTTTAGCCACGTTTTTAGCGCTTTTTACCTGCGTTTCCATTGCTTAACCCCTTCACGACCTTGGACGGATCTATCCGTCATAGATCGTGTCCCGTTAAGCCCCGCCCCCTGCCGCGGGCAGGCGGCGTGGATCGGCACACATATCAGCTGTTTTCAACAGCTGACATGTGTGCCTGCTAGCCGCGGGTGGAATCGCTTCCACCCGCGGCCATTAACCCCTTAAATCTTGCTGCCAAAGTCTGGCAGCAAGATTTAAATGCGCGCGGCCATGTTTGTTACTCACCGCCGCCCCCACCGGAAGTCACGTGTGTTATCACGTGACTATCGGTGGTTGCCATCGTAGCACAGGGTCATGTGATGACGCCTGCTGCTATGATCTTTCACTTTCATTTTCCCTCGGCCGAGAGCAGAGGGAAAACCAAAGTGAGTGAATCTGCTGATTACAGCGGTATTGCTGTGATCAGCAGATAGCGATCAGCGATCGGATTGCTGATTGCTATAGCCCCCTAGGGGGACTAGTAAAATAAAAAAAAAAAGTAAAAAAAAAAGTTTTAAAAAATAAAAAAAAAAACAAAAAACCTAAAAGTTCAAATCACCCCCCTTTCCCCCCATTGAAAATTAAAGGGTTAAAAAATAAATAAATATACACATATTTGGTATCGCCGCGTTCAGAAATGCCCGATCTATCAAAATATAAAATCAATTATTCTGATTGGTAAACGGCGTAGTGGCAAAAAAATTCCAAACGCCAAAATTACGTTTTTTGGTCGCCGCAAGTTTTGCGCAAAATGCAATAACAGGCGATCAAAACGTAGCATCTGCGCAAAAATGGTACCATTATAAACGTCAGCTCGAGACGCAAAAAATAAGCCATCACTGAGCCATTGATCCCAAAAAATAAGAACTCTACGTGTTTCGGAAAATGGCGCAAAATGTGCGCCACTTTTATTGGACAAACTTGTGAATTTTTTTTAACCCCTTAGATACAAGTAAACCTATACATGTTTGGTGTCTACAAACTCGCACCGACCTGAGGCATCACACCCAGACATCAGTTTTACCATATAGTGAACACCGTGAATAAAATATCCCAAAAACTATTGTACGATCCCACTTTTTTTGCAATTTTTCCGCACTTGGAATTTTTTTGCCGTTTTCCAGTACACTATATGGTAAAACTTATGATTTCATTTAAAAGTACAACTCGTCCCGCAAAAAACAAGCCCTCATATGGCAAGATTGACGGAATAATAAAAAAGTTACAGCTCTTGGAAGAAAAGGAGCAAAAAACAAAAACGCAAAAACGGAAAGTGCCCGGGGGCTGAAGGGGTTAAAGTCAGATGAGTTTTGATTACAAAGACACTACTAAATAAAGTTTTGACATACAAACACTATGAAAAAAGGGGGAAAAAAAGGAAAAAAATATAATTATTTAAATTATAACGAAAATAGTTATATTTAATATAATTATAGCGCTTTTATACTATTTATTGCTAAAATTCCAAAAAATTTATATTTTTCATTTATTTAATTGTCGGTCTATGTGTGTGTGTAAAGGGACATATCATTCCATTATTTTGATGTCAGAAATGCATGCATTTATATAGTCCAAAACGCATGCTTTCTGTAGCCAAAAAGCATGTAAAACGCTGGAATTTTGATGTTGCTTGCTTTTTACAACTTCTCATTGACTTCAATGCTAGCAAAACGCAGCCCAAATGGCAAAAACAATTGACATGCTGCTTCTTTGAACGCTGAGTTTTTGCCCAAAATTATGCAAATTAAACGCAGTGTTTTGAACTGCAAAGTGCGCACAAGAAATCCCTATTTCCCATAGACTTTGCTGGAAAATCAAAACGCATGCATTTTGGCCTGAAAATGCTGCAGTTCAAAACGCAGCAGAAAAGCAGGTGAAACGCAGATGAAAACACAAAGTGCGGACACAGCCTTAATCCAGCTCCACAGTTTGTGATTAACTTGCTGTTAAGAGACCCCTCAGACAAGTAAGGATTGTCAAAAACAGACAAGCCTCTTACAAATGTAGAATTGGTTATGACTAGTGATGGGCGAGCAAGTAAGATGCTCTGAAAAGGCTGAATTCGAGTAACGAGTATAATGGAAGTCAATGATTGGCCAGTTCAGCTCTCCACCCAAATACAGCCGGCCAAAAGCAGAACATTTCCGGGGGAGGGCAGGGTTACTTTTTCTTTAGTTTTGGACACACTACATCTGAAAATGTTGTTTTAACCCCAAGTGATAGCTATTCAGAGACTGCAAATGGCTCTCCCTAGGTTGCCTGCTCACATCATGCAGTGAAGCAAGCCTGTGCTTTCTGTTCATTATTTCATGGATGAAACATCCAAGCACCCATGTTACTCGGCTGAGCACCACGAGTACCCGAGCACCCGATGCTTTATTGAGTAACGAGCAATGCTGAGCACGCTCACCCATCATTAGTCATAACAACATCCTTGGTTACGACAGCCAGCAACCAATCATTTAAAAAACATTTCAATATTTCTGTATAAATAAGTTAGTAAGTATTTGCTTTTTTTGTAAAAGCTCCTTGGCTTCAGGATAATTTCTGGTTTGGATAGCGGAACAGAAGTTTGCTTTCTGCTGTTGACCTTCTTTGTGCTAAATCTTCTTAACCCCAAAGTTTTTTTTATAGATCTACAGTTATTACTATTCATTACATGTATTTACTTTTTTTTACCTACATTAATATATTTTTTCATTTTTTCTCTAACCTTACTGTTCACACAATCACTGTCACTCGGAGGTTTACACAAAACTTGCCAACTGTCATGGCAGCGTCAGGCTCTGTTCGCATTGCAGATTCAGACACTCCATCCCATGGTTTTGCTGGTGTTTCCGAATAATTCAGGCAGAGACAGGCGTTGACCTGCTGTCTGCTCATTCATAAACAGGCTAGCAAGAGTTAACCTCTCTTAGTCTGCTCGTTAGGCTTCAATCATCACATGTTGTAAGGAAGCCAATCACTTCTGTTCCTCTCCTTTTTATGGTGGAGGAAATGTTCTACCTACTCCAACTAAGAGCAGTTCTACTATTCATATGTGAGGCCGTATGGCACATTTTATAAAAATATTTTAGTGTAGGACTGCTTCAAATGAGATTTGCCGTGACGTGGCGAAGCAGCTCAAGAAATTGCAATTTTTTGCCAAAAATCTCAAAATTTTTAAAATAAGTACAGTTTGGAATGTTTAGTGCTGTAGTGCACATTTGGTGCTGCTTTTTTGATTTTTCTTCATTGAATTGGTCGGTGGTTGACCTCCACCTTGCTTTGCACCCCAATTTGGGATGTATTCCATCTGTCTAGATTTTGGCGGTTGGTGACTGTTCACATTAAGTCATCAGGCTTTGTCCACAGGCTATTTACTTCATGCAGCATTTGCTTGGACCTGTCCCGCCCACAGCCATGACTCAGTCATGGGTACGGGATTGAAATAGACCAGGTGAGTGCTGCTAAGAGCAGTTCTACTATTCATATGTGAGGCCGTATGGCACATTTTATAAAAATATTTTAGTGTAGGACTGCTTCAAATGAGATTTGCCGTGACGTGGCGAAGCAGCTCAAGAAATTGCAATTTTTTGCCAAAAATCTCAAAATTTTTAAAATAAGTACAGTTTGGAATGTTTAGTGCTGTAGTGCACATTTGGTGCTGCTTTTTTGTTTTTTCTTCATTGAATTGGTCGGTGGTTGACCTCCACCTTGCTTTGCACCCCAATTTGGGATGTATTCCATCTGTCTAGATTTTGGCGGTTGGTGACTGTTCACATTAAGTCATCAGGCTTTGTCCACAGGCTATTTACTTCATGCAGCATTTGCTTGGACCTGTCCCGCCCACAGCCATGACTCAGTCATGGGTACGGGATTGAAATAGACCAGGTGAGTGCTGCTAAGAGCAGTTCTACTATTCATATGTGAGGCCGTATGGCACATTTTATAAAAATATTTTAGTGTAGGACTGCTTCAAATGAGATTTGCCGTGACGTGGCGAAGCAGCTCAAGAAATTGCAATTTTTTGCCAAAAATCTCAAAATTTTTAAAATAAGTACAGTTTGGAATGTTTAGTGCTGTAGTGCACATTTGGTGCTGCTTTTTTGTTTTTTCTTCATTGAATTGGTCGGTGGTTGACCTCCACCTTGCTTTGCACCCCAATTTGGGATGTATTCCATCTGTCTAGATTTTGGCGGTTGGTGACTGTTCACATTAAGTCATCAGGCTTTGTCCACAGGCTATTTACTTCATGCAGCATTTGCTTGGACCTGTCCCGCCCACAGCCATGACTCAGTCATGGGTACGGGATTGAAATAGACCAGGTGAGTGCTGCTAAGAGCAGTTCTACTATTCATATGTGAGGCCGTATGGCACATTTTATAAAAATATTTTAGTGTAGGACTGCTTCAAATGAGATTTGCCGTGACGTGGCGAAGCAGCTCAAGAAATTGCAATTTTTTGCCAAAAATCTCAAAATTTTTAAAATAAGTACAGTTTGGAATGTTTAGTGCTGTAGTGCACATTTGGTGCTGCTTTTTTGTTTTTTCTTCATTGAATTGGTCGGTGGTTGACCTCCACCTTGCTTTGCACCCCAATTTGGGATGTATTCCATCTGTCTAGATTTTGGCGGTTGGTGACTGTTCACATTAAGTCATCAGGCTTTGTCCACAGGCTATTTACTTCATGCAGCATTTGCTTGGACCTGTCCCGCCCACAGCCATGACTCAGTCATGGGTACGGGATTGAAATAGACCAGGTGAGTGCTGCTAAGAGCAGTTCTACTATTCATATGTGAGGCCGTATGGCACATTTTATAAAAATATTTTAGTGTAGGACTGCTTCAAATGAGATTTGCCGTGACGTGGCGAAGCAGCTCAAGAAATTGCAATTTTTTGCCAAAAATCTCAAAATTTTTAAAATAAGTACAGTTTGGAATGTTTAGTGCTGTAGTGCACATTTGGTGCTGCTTTTTTGTTTTTTCTTCATTGAATTGGTCGGTGGTTGACCTCCACCTTGCTTTGCACCCCAATTTGGGATGTATTCCATCTGTCTAGATTTTGGCGGTTGGTGACTGTTCACATTAAGTCATCAGGCTTTGTCCACAGGCTATTTACTTCATGCAGCATTTGCTTGGACCTGTCCCGCCCACAGCCATGACTCAGTCATGGGTACGGGATTGAAATAGACCAGGTGAGTGCTGCTAAGAGCAGTTCTACTATTCATATGTGAGGCCGTATGGCACATTTTATAAAAATATTTTAGTGTAGGACTGCTTCAAATGAGATTTGCCGTGACGTGGCGAAGCAGCTCAAGAAATTGCAATTTTTTGCCAAAAATCTCAAAATTTTTAAAATAAGTACAGTTTGGAATGTTTAGTGCTGTAGTGCACATTTGGTGCTGCTTTTTTGTTTTTTCTTCATTGAATTGGTCGGTGGTTGACCTCCACCTTGCTTTGCACCCCAATTTGGGATGTATTCCATCTGTCTAGATTTTGGCGGTTGGTGACTGTTCACATTAAGTCATCAGGCTTTGTCCACAGGCTATTTACTTCATGCAGCATTTGCTTGGACCTGTCCCGCCCACAGCCATGACTCAGTCATGGGTACGGGATTGAAATAGACCAGGTGAGTGCTGCTAAGAGCAGTTCTACTATTCATATGTGAGGCCGTATGGCACATTTTATAAAAATATTTTAGTGTAGGACTGCTTCAAATGAGATTTGCCGTGACGTGGCGAAGCAGCTCAAGAAATTGCAATTTTTTGCCAAAAATCTCAAAATTTTTAAAATAAGTACAGTTTGGAATGTTTAGTGCTGTAGTGCACATTTGGTGCTGCTTTTTTGTTTTTTCTTCATTGAATTGGTCGGTGGTTGACCTCCACCTTGCTTTGCACCCCAATTTGGGATGTATTCCATCTGTCTAGATTTTGGCGGTTGGTGACTGTTCACATTAAGTCATCAGGCTTTGTCCACAGGCTATTTACTTCATGCAGCATTTGCTTGGACCTGTCCCGCCCACAGCCATGACTCAGTCATGGGTACGGGATTGAAATAGACCAGGTGAGTGCTGCTAAGAGCAGTTCTACTATTCATATGTGAGGCCGTATGGCACATTTTATAAAAATATTTTAGTGTAGGACTGCTTCAAATGAGAATTGCCGTGACGTGGCGAAGCAGCTCAAGAAATTGCAATTTTTTGCCAAAAATCTCAAAATTTTTAAAATAAGTACAGTTTGGAATGTTTAGTGCTGTAGTGCACATTTGGTGCTGCTTTTTTGTTTTTTCTTCATTGAATTGGTCGGTGGTTGACCTCCACCTTGCTTTGCACCCCAATTTGGGATGTATTCCATCTGTCTAGATTTTGGCGGTTGGTGACTGTTCACATTAAGTCATCAGGCTTTGTCCACAGGCTATTTACTTCATGCAGCATTTGCTTGGACCTGTCCCGCCCACAGCCATGACTCAGTCATGGGTACGGGATTGAAATAGACCAGGTGAGTGCTGCTAAGAGCAGTTCTACTATTCATATGTGAGGCCGTATGGCACATTTTATAAAAATATTTTAGTGTAGGACTGCTTCAAATGAGATTTGCCGTGACGTGGCGAAGCAGCTCAAGAAATTGCAATTTTTTGCCAAAAATCTCAAAATTTTTAAAATAAGTACAGTTTGGAATGTTTAGTGCTGTAGTGCACATTTGGTGCTGCTTTTTTGTTTTTTCTACTCCAACTATAGTTTATGCTGTGTTGGTCTATGAGTGGTGTCCCAGACTTACTGGACAAAGAGTTGCTTTATGCTTGGTGTTGTTGTGAAGTTACCCGTCATCCTGTTTCTACCCTGCTCTTGTTTTCCTCCAATCTCTTATTGCCTTATACCTCTGTGTGTGCTGTGTGACAAAGTTTTTGTTTACCCTGTCTATTTCTGTGGGTTAAATCACACCCCTGTATTAATAGAGTTAATACCTGTAGGCTATATGAACTCACCCTCTCCAAGGACCTTCAACGCCATATGGCTTTCGAGGCCCGATGGTCTCTTTTATCCTCTTCTTCTTATGCTACCCCTTCCATGGATCTGGATAAACTCTTTTAGCCCCATATTTTTTTGAAAAACATTATCTACCGTTAATCTATTATGAATCCTAAGACTGGCACTACCCTCCTTTCGTCCCCCCCTCTTTTTTTTTTCTCTTTATCCTCCCTCTTTCCTTCCTTCTACTTTGGTGTTTGTAATTTGTCTTTTTTGTTGTGTAATAATGTTTATGGTTTACTTATATATTGTGTAAAAAATGTATTGTTTAAAAAAAAAAAACAAAAAAACCACACCCTTGTCCCGGCCTCTCCTGAGAGGGTATAAGATCACAGCTCGTCAGGAGCAGGGACAGCAAGGAAACTCCGACATCCCCAACATTAGAGGTATCTGTGAGAATAGGGTTAGTACAAGGTTCACTAGTCTGAGGGTCAACTTAGGGGTCCCTGATTTCCCGCTATCCCCATAGTCGCTCGTGACAACCACATTGAATTTGAAAATTTCATATGGAAACTCTGTCAATTGATGCAAAGTGCATGCACCACATTTTGTCTGTTGCCCCCTCTCAATAGAGTAAAACTCTGAACAATACAGAAATAATGAAAACACTGTTACATACTAAGTCCAAACCAGTAGATGTGTGGTTGTAGCTTCATGAAGTTTTAGCTATAAAGACTACTGGTATACAACACTTTATTGCACGTGTAAGTTGTATTGTTAAACAGGTTGACTGTTTTTTTCCTGTAACATTATCAAGATGCTGCAAATTGACTTTATCCACTGGGGAATCTACTACAAAAGCAATGAGTGCCAAGGTGAATGGTGGTATTTGGAGACCTCTGCTTAAACTTGCAACAAAAAGCTAATTATGCCTTGCGAGGAAGTAGACAGAGTTCAGCTCGCACAAACTGCTTGGATTCTGTAGGTCAATAATTACATGGGTATGACGCACACAACTGAACCGGAGCTGCAGAGCTCACAGCTAGTCTGCTTTAATCAGAATGGCATTGCCTGTCCAGGAACTAAGGGGCACTGCGGATCTAAAGTCTTACCCTCCAGTCGTTGCTTTTATACCTATCTTATTACTGCAGACTAAGAGAAATATGTGCAAATGGACTCAAAGAAGTACACAAGAGCAAATTAAATCAGTTTAGAAAGCCGCTGGCTTATTTGTCATTTTTTGTCCTCTCTTGGCATGATCCTTTTAATAATACATCCATCACTCCATGCCATAGCGGTCTTAGCCTTCCCCAGCAGCTATGCTCCTCTTCTCAAAGTTTCATCTATATTTATCCAATAAGTCTTCTATTAAATCTCAGATCAAGCCTTGCTCTTCACATATAAATTCTCCTTATTTTCAACATTGCCCATGAGTGAAGCAATAAGACAAGTCAGCAGCCAACCCCCATCTGGATGCACGCTGCTAAATTTGTATCCAAAGGGTAAATCTTCCACCCAGCTTTGTTCATTTATCTGGATGTCTGAAGGTTTGTAGGATAAATTCCGACTCTGAATGAAACAATGACAAATTAAAGGCATCTGAATTTATTGTCATGTATGTACCAAACGTTATTTCTTTTTTGTTCTTTTTAACTCCTTTCCTGCTCAACAAAAAACTCCCAGTGCGACAAATTAAAAGAAATACAAAATGCAATTCTGCCATTGCTTCTATGGTTTTTTATTTTTTAAAAAAGATTTACTTTGTGTCTTCGTACGTTTTACCACCAGTGGAGATGTGTGAGGCCTTTTTATTGCGTGGTGAGCTGGTGTTTTTATTCATGCAATTGTAAGGCACATACTATACTTTGATCACTTCTTATTTCATTTTTAATATTATTGCAGCAATAAAAGAAAGACAATAATTTGTTATGATGTTTTTTTCTCTCTTTACAACATTAACTAATTAGCCTAATTTTAGATTTGAGCGCTGATCTGTAAAGCACCTAAAGGGAATTATAAATACAATAAAAAGGTTTTTTTTTAAAAAAAGTTTTAAAAATATAAAAAAATAATAATACAAAAGTAAAATCCCCCCCTTTCGCTGCCATTGAAAATAAAACAATAAAAAAAAAATTAAACAAAATACACATTTGGTATCATCGAATTCAGAAACGTCTGGTCTATCATAATATATAAGTGAATCAGATCGGTAAATGGTGTAACGAAAATAAAATTCAAAATGTCAGAATTATGTTTTTTTGGCCACTGCAAAATCGCAAAAAAAAATACAGTAAGGCTATGTGCGCACTTTGCGTTGAGTTTCTTGCAGTTCTAAACGCATCCTCTGGCAGAAATTGTCTTTGTCAAATTTGGTTTTGACCACAAAAACGCTGATAATATGCATTCGTTTTTACCGTGTTTTAGCCGCGTTTTTACCGCGATTTACATGCTTTTTCATTGCTTAAAGTCAGATGTGTTTTGAATACAAATACACTACTAAATAAAGTTTAAACATTCAAACACTATGGACAAAATGGGAAAAAATTATAACAAATATCATGATTAAAATCATGCACAAAATAGCTAATTTTATTTAAATTATAACTGTTATAATATTTATGTATAAAATTACGTTAAATTATGGATTTTCAATAATTTCAATAATTTGTTGGACTATGTGTGTGTAAAGGGACATATTATGCCCTTATTATAAAGTTAAAAACACATGCGTTTATTTTGTCAAAAAAGCATGTTTTCTGCATCAAAAAAACATGTTAAACGCTGGGATTTTTATTTTGGATGCGTTTTGAAAGTTCTCATTGACTCGAATGTTAGCAAAATGCTACCAAAATGGCAAAAACAATTGACATGTTGCTTCTTTAAACGCTGAATTTTTGCCAAATTTTCTGCAACTGAAACGCTGCGTTTTTAACAGCATAGTGCACACAATAAATCCCAATTTCCCATAGACTTTGCTTGAAAATCAAAACACATGCCTTTTGGCATTAAAACGCTGCAGTTCAAAATGCTGCGGAAACGCATGAAAAAACGCAAAGTGCGCACTTAGCCTAAGAGGCGATGAAAGTATTATATCTACCCAAAAATGATATCAATAAAAATGTTAGCTCAAGGAGCAAAAAATAAACCATAACTGAGCCACAGACCCCCAAAAATAAAAATGTTATGGTTCTCGGAAAACAGAGAAAAAATGAATTTTATTTTTTTTATTTTTTTTTATACAAACTTCTAAATATTTTTCCCCTCTTAAATAAAATAAAAATATAAATATACATATATTAGTATCTACGTATTCTTATTGATCTGGCGAATCACTTTCAGGTCGGTTTTACCATATAGTGAACATATTAAGTGAAAAACCCCCAAAACAACTGTGGAGTTCCCTTTTTTTTGCAATTTCATTGCACTTGGGATTCTTTTCCCTCTTTCCATTACACTATATGGTAAAATGAATGGTATCATTTAAATGTATAACTCATCTTGCTAAAAATAAGCCATTAAACAGCTATATTGACAGAAAAAAAAGTTTTGGGTCCTGAAAGAGGAAAAAAAAGGAGGAAAAAACAAAAGCGCAAAAATAGAAAATCGAAAGGTCCTGAAGGGGTTAAATGCTGCTGTGATTGAGAGCAGAATTTCAGAGGTTAACCCCAGAGATCCGTGAAGTTGCCAATCAACGTTGTTAGAGGCAGGCGTTAGCTATGTAATATAGCTGGCATTTGCCTTGTGTGGAGCGGGCTCTACCTCCAAGTCTGCTCTAAAGTCACTGACACGCTTCCATGACATAATAAGTAGCAAATAATAAAAGCAAAAAAATAAGAGGGAGTATTGGGACAGCAATAGAAACTAGTAAACATGGTGAAGAGATGCAATTTATATATGGACAGTACACAAGCTACAAGGGCACAAAACTAGACTTGACTACATTATAAACTAGGGGTCTCAAACTCGGCTGGGTGTATGGGCCGCACATAGAAAAATATTCTAATTTGGGTGGCTGCATTTTATGCACGACAAAGTGACATTTTTAGTGATACCATATTTTTTTCTATACACATTTGGATCACTTCTTTTTGAAAAATTTTTGCTTGCTTATGTTATTTTTTAAAATGGCATTTATTGTATGGGTTATGGTACGGTTTTATAGCTTAGGTAGTTACAATTGTGGTGTTAAAAAAAGTGCACTTTATTTGTTTATTTTAGTTTACATATCAAAAAGTATTTTAATGGTAAAAAAACATTTTATGCTTTATTTTGATTTTTTTTTTTACATTTTATACTCTTTTTGTAAGTAATATTATCTTACATTTAGCACCATATAGTAATTTTGGCCAACATCCTGTAGTAATGTGCCTCATCCTTGTCCCCATCCTATAGTAATGTGCCCATCCTTGTCCCCATTCTGTAGTTATGTTCCCATACTTGTCCCCATCCTGTAGTACTATACCCATCCTGTAGTAATGTCTAAATTCTTGTTCCCATCCTATAATTATGTGCCCATCCTTTTCCCCATTTTATAGTTATGTTCCAATCCTTGTCCCCTTCTTGTGCCCATACGTGTTCCCCTTCTGTAGTAATGTGCCCATCCTTGTTCCTTTGTAGTAATGTGTCCATCAATGTCCCCGTCTTGTAGCAATGTGCCCATCCTTGTCCTCATCCTGTAGTTATGTGCCTCATCATTGTCCCTATCCTGTATTAATGTGGCCCATCCTTGTCCCTTTCTTGTTGTAATATGCCCATCCTTGTCCCCTTCTTGTAGTAATGTGCCCATGCTGGTCCTCTTCTTGTTGTAATGTGCCCATAATTGTCCCCATCCTGCAGTAATGTGCCCATCCAAGTCCCCTTCTTGTATTAATTTGTCCCATTCTGATTCCCTTTTAGTAATGTGCTCATCCAGATCCCCATCCTGTAATATTGTGCGCATCCTTGTCCTCTTGTAGAAGTGTGCCCATTCTGGTCCTCTTGTAGTAATTTGCCAATCCTTGTCCCCATCCTGTAGTAATGTACCTATGCTGATCCTCTTCTTTAGTAATGTGCCCATCCTTGTCCCCATCTTGTAGCAATGTCCCATCCTGTAGTAATGTTCCCTATTGTGTAATCCTTCATATACACATAAAAAAATTAAATAAAAAAAAAAGATTCTTCTCATCATCCTCCGTTGCCTCAACTTCCTCTTGCTGCTTCTTGCAGCCAAAGGCACATAGATCCCTTGGTGATGACAGACAGTACAGGGGTCACCTCAATAAGCGCTTTACTTCAGATGAATATATTGCTGGCACCATGCAAAGAAGCTCTCTGCAGCTATACCAATTGGAGCCGCAGGAGCCAACAGCTGACATTGGCATATGACGTCAGCTGCTGGCCTCTGATTGGCTGCCTTTGGTGTAGCTGTACAGAAAAACTACTCTGTGCACCAACGGTAGTGCATCCATCTGAAGTAAAACGTTTGAACCCCCTGCACCAGCCGCAATCGCCAAGGGTTCTAAAGGCTAGTGGGCCGCAAGAAGCAACCTTTTGGGCCGCATGAGGCCCATGGGTCACGTGTTTGAGATCTCAGTTATAGACTAACTGTGATGACCATACAAAATATATGTGCATCCAACGTCTTTTAGATGACAACTCGACCACTAAATTTTTGAAGCAGAAGACTAGATATGAGCAGATATGTGTCGCAGGCCTTAGGTGGTAACAAGCAGTTTCAAGCCATGTTGTAGATTGCCTGCAAATACCTGCCATGTTGTTGTCTATACATAGGTGAATCAAAGAGAAGAAACCATTGTATTTTCGCACACTGGAGTCCAAAAATTACCCCTGTTTAGGTTGTGTTAAACTGGATAGGAGGAAACAGCACAAAATAGGGTCTTATCTGTGATATACGGTGAACCTGCGATTTAGGTTTTGCTCACCTGGGGGGATTGTGTCAGACACAACCACTTGGAAAAATCTTGGAAAGGCAGCTGGTGTGGCCTGAGTATCATGGATACTTTATGATAGCCAATAGGAGTGGAAAGGGTTGATAGCCGCGCTGCTGTGGAATAAAATGTTTAGCACCTTGCTAAATGAAGAGTTGAGGAGACAAAATGTGGGGAGTTCTTTTGAACGAGAAGTTAATGTTTCTCAACTAGGATTGAAAATGTATCCCTTTTTTAGGGTCCAAAACTGGTTTGCTAATCACAAAATGATTAGTCAATTATATAAGCTTTTTGTAAACCTGTCCAAATGTTATCCTCTTTTTTATCGGGGAGGACAAAAAAAAATAGTACTCTTTTAAAAATTATGAAGCTACGGCTTTTTGTCAACAAGTGTTTCCAAAAATTAGCACCAATTTTGGAATTATTCCATGTTTGTGTACCCTCAAGGGAGTATATTTCCCTGCTTCAGCAGTATTCTCTAGTATTATGAAAATAACAGAAAGTTGCCAATCCACAAGGGGAAGGTCAAACAAAATGTACAAAGGTCAGTATACCCCAAGCATGGTAGTAAAGAGGGCAAATGGCCTAGGCTATATGCAATATAATTCAAATCACCAATAAACAACCATTACAAAATAGCCAATTTAAAATGTACATTTTATTTAAACAGATTAAAACAAGGTATAAGCAATGTGACTGAAAGGCACCAACAAGGACATCAGGGGGGGGAAATATAAAGATGTAATTGTACACAAGTTATAAATAGCACTACTCCACACTACCAGGGATTTACTATTATAAAGCACATGTGTGAATCATAAACCCCAGTAAGAATGGGGCACATATAAAGGACAATAATATACAATCATCAAAAGACGTATAAGGGTAATATATGAAAGTATATCAGTAGACCAAACCCAGTTGTAAATTACCTAGTAGCATTTCCTCCTGCTGGTGCTCACGTCTGTCCCAACACGTTTTTCAGCATAGAATCCTTTGTCAGGGAACGTGGCATTAGACAAGCATTATATACACATACCAGCCAATGGGCTGTCAGGTGGCAATACTAACCCAAGTTGACTTGGGTCAAACATTTTGGATCTCCTTCCCCAAGCTTCTCACAATAGTTGGTAGGAATTTGGGCCCATTCCTCCTGAGAGAAGTAGTGTATCTGAGACATGTTTGTAGATCGTCTTGCTCACACCTGCCTTTTCAGCTTTGTGCATACATTTTCAATAAGATTGAAATCAGGGCTTTGTGATAGCCACTCCAAAGCATTCACTTTGTTATTCTTAAGCCACTTTGTAACCAGATTGGCAGTATGCTTTGGGTCATTGTTCATTTGGAAGACCCATTTTCACTCAAGCTTTAAGTTCCTGGCTGATGTCTTGAGATGTTTCTTCAGTATTGCCACAAAATATTCTTTCCTAATGATACCATCTATTTTGTGAAGTGCACCAGTCCCTCCTGAAGCCAAGCAACCCTACAACATGATGCGGTCGCCCCATGTTTCACTGTTGGGATGGTGTTCTTAGATTTCAAAGATTCTCTCTTTTTCATCCAAACGTAACGATGGTCATTATGGCCAAACAGTTCAATATTTTAGTTTCGTCAGACCACAGGACATGTCTACAGAAATTAAGGTCTGTGTTCCTGTGTGCATTTCCAAACATCAATCCGGCTTTTTTACGTTTCTTTTGGAGTAATGGTTTCTTCCTGGCAGAGTGGTCTTTCAGCTCATGTTGATACAGTACTCATTTCACTGTGGATAATGACACAATCTTACCAGTTTCCACCAGCATCTTCACAAGGTCTTTTGTTTTTGGGTTGATATTCACATGTCTGACCAAAGCACGCTCATCTCTGGTATATAGAACTCATCTCCTTCCTGAGCAGTATGATTGCTGGACATTTCCATCTTGTTTGTACTTGCATATAATAGTTTGTACAGTATGTAAACTTTTGACTTTGCAGACAGTAGTAAAAATGCCTTAAAACATTCTCTCTGTCTCTTATTATTTTGGAATTTGGCAAATATAAATTATTTTGGTAAGCCAAATTGACCTAAAATGGGAAAGGTTTATTCTTTTTAGATAGTGTATATAAACTTTTGGTTGCAACTGTAATTCCCGAAATAGTTGCTCAGCGTAGAGTGCAAGATAATTATAAGCCGCATCTTACTGTGCACCATTCACCTTGCGTTATAAGTGATAGGTCATCGCGTACACTGGGGTTTTATGGAGGCAGCCCTAAAACAGATTGGGCTGAGGGGAGGTTTTTTAGCCAAAATAATGGCCCTTTACACCGGCCCTTCAGCACGGATTAAAGCAAATGGATCCCTCTCAGCCCCATTCCGGATCCACAATGGTACTAGACAGGGATGTCCGCTCTCCCCAATGATTTATGCCATTGTTATGGAACATTTGGCGGTGGCCATCAGAGGGAACCCCAGTGTGCGAGGTCTGAGCGTGGGTGGGAGACAATTCAAAACGCTCCTCTACGCAGATGACCTATTGTTATATATCTCAGAACCCCATACCACCTTCCCCTCACTTATTACGGAATTTGAACGTTACGGAGATCTTAGCAACTTTAAAATTAATTCTAAAAAAACGGAAGCTCTAAATATCTCACTGCCGGAGACCGAAGTCCAAAGATCCCAGAACAACTTCCCATTCAAGTGGCAGACACACTCACTAAAATACCTGGGAATTCAGATACCTTCCTGTTACGAGGGGGACCCGGGGAAGCGTGCCAAGATGGGAAATGGACTGCTTCCGCCGGTCAAGGTCCACTGTGCGGTGTAAGGGACCGCCGCTATGGTGGGTGAAGAGTGAGCGGGTTGCTGCTAGCGATCGTCTGGAATGTCACAGACGATCTATGTACACCGATCTGCCCTAACCCGTGAGGGTTGTATGGCACAGATCTCACGGCTCGGTGTACCTGTTGCACGGGGAAGCACAGAGGTGCCCACGCACGTGTGCCAGTGGAAGTCACGAGAATATGGCACGAGGGTAGCACAGAGGTGCCCACGCACGTGTGCTTTCAATAACCAGGTGAGTCCAATGGAGACTTGAGGAGCTCACCTGGGACAGGAACACGGCCTGTTGACGGGGGTACTGCCGGAGCAGCAAGGCAGGAACACGGCCTGCAAACGAGGTACTGCCGGAGCAGCAAGGGCCAAGCCCACAAGAGACAGTAATGCCTGAGCAGTGGCGTGGCAGCACGCTGCCAGACATCCAAACATAGAAGGACGGTCGCGCGCCGCCATGATGGCAGGGGGAGCTTTTAAGGAGGTGCAGCTCCACCCGAGGGCGGGCGCGAGGCGGAGATGACGGACTTGACCCAATCAGGGTCCACGACGTCCCAGCCTGGCCAGTCAGGATTCACCACGTCACCAGCCTTGTCATCAAGCCGTGTGACGTCAGTGAGCGAATCAGGACCCACCACGCATTGCACATGCTCACCCTCCTGCCTCTGGAAAATAGAGGCGGGATCCTCGGTCTCACAATGTGGAGAGATAACGGGAATCTCACTGCTTCCCTGAGCAGTAAACCTCTGCACATTGCGCAGCCTCGCAGACCTTCGGGGCCGCTGAGCAGGAGAGTCTGCGGCAGGCCAGGAATGGGAGACCGCTTCACTCCTTGTAACAGGAGAACCACTAGGTGTCACCCTTCTGCTGCCTCTCTGAGAAGGTATCTCCTGCAGACTGCGCAGTCTGGCAGACCTTCGGCGCTGCTGAGCAGGAATGCTCATGGCAGGCAAGGAATGGGAGACTGCCTCAGTCCTTGCCTCAGGAGAGCCACGAGATGTAACATTACCCCCCCGTCTAGGGCCCCCCCCCCTGTCCGTGCTCGAAGGCCGCTATCAAACCCGGGGCGCGGATATGATCCTCCAACTCCCAGGATCTATGCTCCGGACCACGGCCGGCCCACTCCACGAGGTAGTACCGCTTGCCCTGTATGACTTTTGTCTCCACAAGTTTTGCCACCTCAGGGTCGTCGGACGGGGAGTCGGTTTGAGCCGGCAGGGACCCCGAGAATTTATTAAGTCGTACGGGTTTCAGGAGGGACACGTGAAAGGTGTTGGCTATAGCCCAGCGTGGAGGGAGCTGGAGTCGATATGCCACTGGGTTTACCTGCTGTAGTACTTTAAACGGACCCAGATACCTAGGGGCTAATTTGGCTGCCTGTACCCGTAGGTTAACATTCTTAGAGGACAGCCATACTAGGTCACCAGGGGCGAAGGATGGTGCAGGGCGGCGGCGAACATCAGCCGTTGTCACCATCCGGTCTTTAGCCCTTTTAAGAGCCTCTTGGGTGTCATCCCAGATCTCCCGGGCCTTGGTCGCCCAATCCTCCACTCTAGTATCGGGTGACGTAATGGGCATCGGAACCGGGATTCTGGGATGTTGTCCGTTATTGAGTAGGAACGGAGTCTGGCCAGAGGATTCATGGACCGAATTGTTAATGGCAAATTCGGCCCAAGGAAGGAGATTAGCCCAGTTGTCATGGTGCGCGGATATAAAATGGCGGAGGTAAGTTACCAAGGTCTGATTAGTCCTCTCCACTAGTCCATTGGTCTCGGGATGGTATGCGGAGGAGATGTTCAGCTCTATCTGCAGAAGCTTACAGAGCTCTCTCCAGAAGCGAGACGCGAACTGGGGACCCCGGTCGCTCACCACCTTGTCAGGCATGCCATGCAACCTAAATACATACCGAATGAACAAGGTGGCGAGAGCACGTGACGTCGGGAGTCGTGGGAGAGGCACCAAGTGGACCATTTTAGAGAAGTGGTCCGTGATGACCCATACGACCCTGTGCCCTGCTGACTTGGGCAGATCTCCCAGGAAGTCCATCCCCACCACCTCCCAGGGACGATCCGGCACTGGCAGTGGGTGAAGAAGACCTGCCGGTCTTTGCCGGGACGGCTTATTCCGAGCACACGACATACAGGCTCCCACATATTCCTGTATGTCCTGGGGTAGTCTCGGCCACCAATAATGCCTGGTCACCAGGTCTCTGGTCCTTTTGACCCCGAAGTGACCCCCGACCTTGGAGGCATGGGCCCACGATAGCACCTCGTTCCGTAGTTCAGGGGGAACGAGGGTTTTGCCAGGTGGCACCTGGTCCAAAGAAGTGGGAGTGACCATCCTCAAGCTGTCCGGGGGTAGTATAAGACGAGGCTCCTCCTCGTCCTCCTCCAACACAACCATACAACGTGACAAGGCATCGGCCCGTACGTTCTTCTCACCGGCCAGGTGGCGGATAGTAAAGCGGAACCGGGAGAAGAATAAAGACCAACGGGCCTGCCTTGGGTTCAGGCGTTGTGCTGTCTGGAGGTATGTGAGGTTTTTGTGGTCAGAAAAAACCTCAAATGGATGCTTCGCACCCTCCAGGAGATGCCGCCATTCCTGGAATGCTAGTTTCATCGCCAGTAACTCCCTATCCCCTATGGAGTAGTTCCTCTCGGCCGGAGAAAAGGTCTTGGAGAAAAAGAAACACGGATGTTTCCTTCCTCGTTCGTTTTTCTGGTACAGGACTGCACCTGCACCGACCGAAGAGGCGTCTACCTCCAGTAGGAAGGGTTTGGAGATGTCTGGACGATGAAGGATGGGAGCTCTGGAGAAGTGAGTTTTGAGAGTGTGAAATGCCTCTACCGTTTCCCGTGTCCATGCTTTGGGATTAGCGCCCTTGCGGGTAAGGGCAATGATGGGTGCTGCCACCGTCGAGAAGTTGGGAATGAACTGGCGATAATAATTGATAAACCCCAAGAATCGCTGGATCGCCTTCAGCGAGCGGGGCTCAGGCCAGTTCATCACTGTCTCCAACTTCCCCGGATCCATTGCTAACCCCTGACTGGACACTATGTACCCCAGGAACGGCAAGGATTCCTGTTCAAAAACGTACTTTTCCAGCTTAGCATATAACGAATGGGTGCGGAGCCTCTTCAGTACTCGGATGACATCCCTCCGATGGGTGGTAAGATCGGGGGAGAAGATAAGAATGTCATCCAGGTATGCAACCACGGAAAGATACAAATCCCGGAAAATGTCATTCACAAAGTCTTGAAATACGGCGGGGGCATTGCAGAGTCCGAAGGGCATTACTAGATACTCGTAGTGACCATCCCTGGTGTTAAAGGCGGTCTTCCACTCATCGCCCTTTCGGACTCGCACTAGATTATACGCCCCGCGTAGATCCAGCTTTGTGAAGACCTTTGCCCCGCGGAATCGATCAAATAGCTCAGTAATGAGGGGCAAAGGGTATTTGTTCTTGATTGTGATTGCATTTAATCCCCTGTAATCGATACAGGGGCGCAGATCCCCTTCCTTCTTCTGCACAAAAAAGAACCCTGCACCAGCCGGTGAAATAGACTTGCGAATGAACCCCTTCGCCAGGCTGTCCTGAATATATTTGGACATAGCCTCCGTCTCTGGAGCAGAGAGTGGATACACTCTGCCCCTAGGGGGCTCGGAGCCTGGCTTCAGGTCTATTCGGCAATCATATGGCCGGTGGGGAGGAAGAGTATCTGCGGCCCTTTTGGAAAAGACATCCCTGTAGGCCTCATAAGGTGTCGGTAAACCCGGCCCCTCAGTATTCCCTGAGGACCCAACCGACCTAATGGTAGCGGGTGGTTCGGTAGTCACGAGGTGCTCTCTACAGGATCCTGCCCAGGATGAGATCTCCCCTGTTGCCCAGTTGAGTATAGGATCATGCTGTCTCAACCAGGGAAGGCCCAGTAGGATCTCATCTGTCCCCCCTGGAAGCACCAGGAAGGACACCTGCTCATGGTGTCCCGGTGGTACATCCATCCTGAGAGGGATGGTGATCTGGGTGATAGGATCGAGTAGTATGGACCCGTCGACTACCCGGACCCTGAGTGGCTTGGGCAACAGAACCAGGGGAACTGAGTATCGGGTTGCCAGGGAGGTCGAGATGAAATTGCCTTCAGCGCCTGAGTCCAAGCAAGCCAGGGCAGAGAAGAGAGTAGTGCCGAACTGCAACTGGGCGCTGATAGTCAACCTAGAGGGAGAAGTAGCGTCTAGAGTCCCCCCTCTGATAGAAACTAGACGCTGTCTTTTCCCGACGGTTTGGGACATAGGGTAGCTATGTGTCCCCTCTGCCCACAGGAAAAGCAGATGACACAAGACCGAGAACCTGGGGCAGAGGAGACCACCTTGGACACCTCCATTGACTCCACGGAGTCGCCTACAGGACTGGCTGGGGGACCTGTCTGATGGAAGACGGGAGTCAGACGCTTTTTAGGCCGAGAAGACGTGGGTGCTGAAGAGACCTCGAGCCTTCGCTCCGCCTGGCGGATGTCTATGCGAGAGGCAACCTGAATCAAGGACTGTAAAGTGGCAGGCACCTCACGTGTGGCCAGTGCGTCTTTGACAAACCCTGCCAGGCCCTCCCAAAACACAGGGACAAGGACCTTATCCGGCCAGTCCAGCTCTGCGGCCAGTGTCCTAAAGTGTACAGCAAAGTCCCCGACTGAAGCAGACCCTTGCCGAAGTCGTAGGAGGCGCAGCGCGGAATCGTAGGCGACTTGAGGCCCGAGGAACACCATTCTCATGGCCCCAAGATAAGCTGCTAAGTTATTCACCACACGATCTCCGCGCTCCCACAACGGCGTGGACCACTTCAGCGCTCTCCCTGTGAGCAGGGACTGGACGAAGGCTACCTTCGCCTTCTCGGTAGCGTAAAGAGTCGCGGACAGCTCTAAGTAGGTGGTAACCTGGTTTATGAAACCACCGCACTCAGAGCTGTTGCCGCTAAAGCGCTCTGGAAGCGCAAGGCGAGGAGACCTTCCGCCCAATAGCACAGCCTGGGTAGCCACCTGGGTGGCGACTGTCGTCAGAGTAGTCTTATCGGAGGAAGACTGCTCCACTGCTGCCAATCGTGACTCCAACTGCTGCACATAACGCAGCAACTGCTGCTGCTCTTCAGCCATAGCCAGACCTTTGGCGCGACCGTAATGTTACGAGGGGGACCCGGGGAAGCGTGCCAAGATGGGAAATGGACTGCTTCCGCCGGTCAAGGTCCACTGTGCGGTGTAAGGGACCGCCGCTATGGTGGGTGAAGAGTGAGCGGGTTGCTGCTAGCGATCGTCTGGAATGTCACAGACGATCTATGTACACCGATCTGCCCTAACCCGTGAGGGTTGTATGGCACAGATCTCACGGCTCGGTGTACCTGTTGCACGGGGAAGCACAGAGGTGCCCACGCACGTGTGCCAGTGGAAGTCACGAGAATATGGCACGAGGGTAGCACAGAGGTGCCCACGCACGTGTGCTTTCAATAACCAGGTGAGTCCAATGGAGACTTGAGGAGCTCACCTGGGACAGGAACACGGCCTGTTGACGGGGGTACTGCCGGAGCAGCAAGGCAGGAACACGGCCTGCAAACGAGGTACTGCCGGAGCAGCAAGGGCCAAGCCCACAAGAGACAGTAATGCCTGAGCAGTGGCGTGGCAGCACGCTGCCAGACATCCAAACATAGAAGGACGGTCGCGCGCCGCCATGATGGCAGGGGGAGCTTTTAAGGAGGTGCAGCTCCACCCGAGGGCGGGCGCGAGGCGGAGATGATGGACTTGACCCAATCAGGGTCCACGACGTCCCAGCCTGGCCAGTCAGGATTCACCACGTCACCAGCCTTGTCATCAAGCCGTGTGACGTCAGTGAGCGAATCAGGACCCACCACGCATTGCACATGCTCACCCTCCTGCCTCTGGAAAATAGAGGCGGGATCCTCGGTCTCACAATGTGGAGAGATAACGGGAATCTCACTGCTTCCCTGAGCAGTAAACCTCTGCACATTGCGCAGCCTCGCAGACCTTCGGGGCCGCTGAGCAGGAGAGTCTGTGGCAGGCCAGGAATGGGAGACCGCTTCACTCCTTGTAACAGGAGAACCACTAGGTGTCACCCTTCTGCTGCCTCTCTGAGAAGGTATCTCCTGCAGACTGCGCAGTCTGGCAGACCTTCGGCGCTGCTGAGCAGGAATGCTCGTGGCAGGCAAGGAATGGGAGACTGCCTCAGTCCTTGCCTCAGGAGAGCCACGAGATGTAACACCTTCCGACTTTAGTAAATTACATACATTAAACTACCAAACCCTATTGGACAAGACCCTTAGGGATCTTAACACATATAGCAAAAACCTCTATCTTGGTTTGGAAGGATTAACACCTTTAAGATGGACATTCTTCCAAGATTCTTATACGTGTTTCAGGCTGTCTCCATAAACCCTCCAACAAGCTTTTTCAAAACCATGAAATCTGCTCTTATAAAATTTATTTGGAAACAAGCAAAACCCAGAATAAAATACTTAACCCTTACCAGACACAAACGGGAAGGGGGGGCGGGATTACCAAACCTACGGCTCTACCACCAAGCATCGGTGTTGGTCAGACTGTTTGACTGGCACTTCCAGACAGACACAAAACAGTGGGTGGAGCTGGAGCAAAACTGCACACAGACACCTCTGAGAAAAAGGAGCCAGCACGATCTGAAATTGGCATGCATCATATAAAAAGTGAAAATTCACAGATTTATTCCAACTGTGCTATAATAAAAAAAAAATAAAAAAAAAAATGAGATTTTTAGCAAATAATTGATCAATTTTTTGAGCCACCCCTGCCAACGTCACAGCAAATCTCAATAGGGGGGTCCTACTCTATATTCTGTATTTCATGTGCCATGCGGCCTCCTAGATAAAGTTAAAAGCAGAACCATAATGGAGCACACATACCTGTAACCTGTATATAGCCGCTTCCATGTTGCAAAAAAGGCAATTGTGGATAGAGACCAGCCCAGGTCCCAGCATGTGGAGCAAGCTCTACACATTCAGTTGCCTCACCCATTCCACAGGCATTGCTAATTAAGCACCATACTTGGATCTGGTCCGCCTTTATCAATGGTTGCTGTCTGGCACTGGGAGGGTCAGTTCTGATATAGTCCTGGTATGTGTAGAGCTTGCTCCACATGCTGGGACCTGGGCTGGCCTCTATCCACAATTGCCTCTTTTGCAACATAGAAGCGGTTATATATACAGGTTACAGGTATGTGTGCTCCATTATGGTTCTGCTTTTAACTTTATCTAGGAGGCCGCATGGCACATGAAATACAGAATATAGAGTAGGACCCCCCTATTGAGATTTGCCGTGATGTTGGCAGGGGTGGCTCAAAGAATTGATCAATTATTTGCTAAAAATCTCATTTATATTACAGTACAGTTGGAATAAATCTGTGAATTTGCACCTTTTATATGATGCATGCCATTTTCAGATCGTGCTGGCTCCCCTCTCACACAGACACCTCTGAAGAACCTTCCATGGGTGGGACAACGAGACAAGATACACATTGATTCTGATGGGGTATTGATAAAGGCAACATTGACGCTGTGGGACAGGCTGAGAGCAAACAGCGGACTGACTAAGCCCCTTAGCCCAATGACTCCCATATTTAACAACCCGGAGTTCCCTCCAGCGGTGGGGAAGGAGAGGTTCCTTCGGTGGCACCAAAATTCTGATCTCCGAGTGGCTCACTTATTGCAGGACGCTCACATACCCACACGGGAACAGCTGGAAGCAAGGGATCCCCCCATGAAACTATCTTGGTTGCAGTATGGACAGTTGCGGTCCTTTTTGGGGAAATGGAGGTCAGAGGGACAGCGCTCCCACCTGGTGCTAGCTACACCCTTTGAAAGCTTATTCCTAAGGAATTCATCTCCCCCCCACCTGATTTCAGTGATTTTTAAGCACCTTAATGGACAATCAAATCACCCGGACCCGGACTATGTCCAGGCTTGGGAAAACGAATTGGGAACTACTTTCTCAAAGGGGGATAAACAAAAAGCTTTTCTTTTTACACATAAAATGTCGGTGGCAGGATTTGCTCAGGAAAAGAACTACAAGATTCTGGCTCGATGGTACCTTTGCCCAACCAAAATTCATAAACTATTCCCTACGGCATCAGATAGGTGCTGGCGATGTGGAACTGAAAAGGGAACAATGACCCACATTTGGTGGGAACGTGAAAAAATTAGGCCCTTCTGGGACGCGGTTTTCGGGGCTTACACAAGGATTACGGGAACCCAGGTCAGACCTGCCCCCCCCAGGTGGTGATTCTCTCCATGTTGCCAGGCTCCATAGGGGCACAAAAAAGAGACCTCCTCAGGTTTTGCCTGATTGCAGCTAGATCAGTAATTCCCAGATACTGGCGGAGGACGGAGACGCCACCTGCCGAGGATTGGTTCAAGGAATTCTCACACATAGCTCTAATGGAAGAACTTTCTGCAATAGCCAATGATACTACAGATACCTACACCCGCACTTGGCAACCTTGGATTATGTTTAAAGAAACCCAGGAATTCTCAAGGATATTGACTCAGTAAAGGGGAGGGCAGGGGCACAGAGGCGTCACCTGCACTCTTGACCTCACTACTTCTTCCTTTGCCTTGTCCTCCCCTCCACAATTTTCCCCTCTTATCACAGTTCCCCCTCCCCCACCCCTTTTTTTTTCTTTCTCTCCCTTCCTCTTCCCTCTCTCCTTCTTCTTAGATTTCTCTTCCAATTCCTCTCTTACCCTTCTCTTCGATCTCTTGGTTCTATCCTCTCTCACACTAGTACACATTATTCCCACACTACCCACTTTATCCACTTCCTCTGTAATCCAACCCCCTCGGGGACTTTATTATTGGGTCCCTTGGATGCAACATATATCCTACACTCCTATAAATGATACATATAGGTCCATATTTTTGGTCCCAGTCAAGGGTCAGATTTATAGACAACGGGGGGCTAGGCCCAGGATCCTCCCCAGACCGACAAACAGGAAATCAGCACAGTTATGGTTGTATGTTTTATGTAAATCAATTCATCTGAAATACATCCGGAACTGAAGGGACTCGGGAATAGAAGTACAGTGGAATTGACCAAATAGAAAACAATGTTACTGTAGAGTTTATGATAAGACCTTGATTAGCATTTTAGTCATTATATGTAATGGAGTATATATTCTCGTTGGACCTGGAGCGGGACCATACTTGCATTTTTCTCTCTAGTCTTTCTTATTAGCCACTAAGGCTTTCTTACTTTCTTACAAAATGTTGGTTATTTTATGAAAACCTCAATAAAAACAGATTAATCATAAGTGATAGGTCATTCCTCAGGCCAGTACGATTACAGCGATACCAGTTTAATATATTTTTTTAGGTTTGGCTAATCCGCTATCTGTCAGATAATTCTTTCCTTGACCCTCTACAATCTGGTTTTCACTGCTTACATTCTACTGAAACTGCTCTTACTAAAGTCTCTAATGATTTACTAACAGCTAAATCTAAAGGCCACTTTACACACAGAGATAAATCCGCAACGGATCTGTGGTTGCAGTGAAATTGTGGACAATCAGTGTCAGGTTTGTGGCTGTGTACAAATGGAACAATATGTCCATGATTTCACTGCAAACACAGATCTGCCAAAGATTTATCTCTGCGTTTAAAGTGGCCTTAATGGTCACTACTCCCTGCTCATCCTCCTGGATCTCTCTGCTGCATTCGATATTGTGGATCACCAGCTCCTCCTCACTATGCTCCGCTCTATCGTGCTCAAGGACACCGTTCTTTCTTGGTTCTCCTCTTATATCTCTGACTGCTCATTCACTGTATCCTTTGCCGGATCCTCTTCCTCTCCTCTTCTCCTTATGGTCGGGGTTCCTCAGGGTTCAGTCCTTGGCCCCCTCCTTTTCTCTCTATACACAGCCCCTATTGGACAAACCATCAGCAAATTTGGTTTACAGAACCATCTCTAAGCTGATGACACTCAACTGTACACATCTTCTCCTGACATCACCCCTGCACTATTACAAAATACTACCGATTGTCTGTCCGCTGTCTCCAACATCATGTCCTCCCTCTATCTAAAACTAAACCTGTCAAAAACTGAACGTCTTCTGTTTCCTCCCTCTCCTAACCTTCCGAAACCCAATATTACCATTTCTGTGTGTAGTTCTATCATTACGCCCCAGCAGCACGCCCGCTGTCTTGGGGTTATATTTGACTCCGATCTCTCCTTCACTCCCCACATTCGTTCACTTACTCGTTCTTGTCAATTCCACCTCAAAAACATCTCGAGAATTCAACCTCTTCTTACCGTTGACTCTGCAAAAACTCTTACTGTCGCTCTCATTCATTCTCGCCTGGATTAATGTAATTCTTTACTAATTGGTCTCCCTGTTACTAAACTCTCCCCTCTCCAATCCATTCTGAATGCCGCAGCCAGGATCATTTTCCTCTGCAACCGCTTTACTGATGCCTCTGCTGTTTGCCAATCATTGCACTGGTTGACCATCCGCTACAGAATCCAACATAAACTTATCACTCTCACTCATAAAGTTCTCCACGGTTCTGCACCACCCTATTTCTCTTCCTTCATCTCTGTCTGTCACCCCACCCATGCCCTCCGCTCTGCTAATGACCTAAGACTGACATCCTCAACAATTCGAACCTCCCACTCCCGTCTTCAAGATTTCTCACGAGCTGCGCCTATGCTCTGGAACACACTACCAAGAGCAATCCAATTAATTCCCAACATCCACACCTTTAAGCGGTCCCTGAAAACATATTTCTTTAGACCAGCCTATCACCTCACTGCCCTGATCTAATCTAGTCCCTTTCTGCCCTTCCAAAAAAAAAAATGTACTTCCAATTCTTGTCCCCTGTACCTGTATAAATTCTGGCCGATGACAGGTTCACGCAGCTGGTTTCGAATCCCCTATTAAATCGATGGCTGGACCATATATAACAAGCTTTTCTCCCCTCCATTCACCTTTTGTGCCTCCCCTATTTCCTCATAGACTGTAAGCTTACGAGCATGGCCCTCATTCCTCCTGGTATCTTAATTGACATGGAGGGCTTTTTTGGGCTGATTAAATTGTTGAACCAGGGTATATGTGTGTGTTTTTTATTTCTAATAAAGGATTTTTTCTGGTGTGTGTGTGTTTATTTACTGTAATTTACAGATTAATCATGAAAGGAATCTCGGGGAGACGCCTGACATGATTAATATAGGATTTAGTGGCAGCTATGGGCTGCCATTAACTCCTTATTACCCCGATTTACCAAAGCACCAGGGCAAATCGGGAAGAGCCGGGTACAGCCCCAGAACGTGGAGCTCCCCATCCTGAGAATACCAGCCTTCAGCCGTATGGCTTTATCTGGCTGGCATTAAAATTGGGGTGGACCGCACGCCGTTTTTTTTAATTATTTATTTATTTATTTTACTGCACAGTATAGACACGCCCACCGGCTGCTGTGATTGGGTGCAGTGAGGCACCTGTCACTCAGTGTGGGGGCGTGTCTCACTGCAACCAATCATAGGCGCCGGTGGGCGGGGAAAGCAGAGAATAGGAGATTGTTTAATGAGCGGCCGGCTTTTTCAAAATAGTAAAAGCCGCCGCAGCAGTGTGAATGCCGTGCAGCGCCGCGCCGGTGATCGGGGAACGGTAAGTATGAGAGAGGGGGGGAAACTGACCGACAGACTGTGAGAGATGGACAGAGAGACCGACAGAGAGACCGACCGACGGACTCAGGGAGATTGACCGACATACACAGAAATAGAAAGAATAGCCGAAATCACTAGAAATAAAAACACCAAACGGACACGGACTATAGGTAGATGCATAAGTGTTTACTAACGTGTGTGCACATACCCATAGACTTTCATTGTGTCCACGTGTGCGTGCTCCGTGCAGATAACGGACATGCATCCGTGCAAAACGCAAACACATACGGATCATGGACACGCACACACGGACATAATGAAATAACGCACGTGTGACCACAATCATAGATTAACATTGGTGCACGTTTGGCCGTGTCTCCGGTATATACGGAAACGGACCAAACACGCACGTGTATCACGGACGTGTGAAGGGGGCCTAAATTTGATGCCACTGCAATTGGACTGACCTGAAGAATCATATTGCTTGGTCTTTTTACCACCCATTTGATTTGTTAACATTTCACCATTTTTCAGTACATTATATGGTAAATTTAATGGTTTTATTCAAAAAACAAGCTCTCAAATTCCTATCTCAATGAAAAAATAAAAAAAAGTTATGACTAGAAAAAAATTCTAGGAAAAAGCTCAAGCACAAAAATTCAAAAAACATAAAATCACCCCATCAAGAAGAGGTCATAAAAAGCTGAAAAAGCTACTAAAACAACACGGAAAGAGTATTAACTCCACAAATTTACATGCAGGTGCAGTGAATACTAAAATAGTCCACACACCCCTGTAAAATAGTTATGTTTTTGTCATGTAAAAAAAATAATATCAAAAATAATCATTTCAGAACTTTTTCCATCTTTAATGTCACCCCCTAATCTGTACAAATTCAGTGAGAAACAAACTGAAATAATTTTGAATAGGGAGATAAAATTAACAAAACTAAAATGTGATTGCATAAGTCTGAACACCTTATAATTGGAGATTGTGTTCAGAGTTAGCCAAGCCCATTTAAACTCATGTTATATTGTAGTCAGTGAACAGCTGCCATCATTTACAGTGATACTGATTCCCCCCATATATAGTTTGACTGTTTGAGTAGGATTTTCCAGACATTTTATTAGCTACATTTTAAAGCAAAAGCAATGTTTCATAAACAGCTTACAACATATCAAAAGGATCTCATTTTTGAAAGTTGAGTCAGGATAAAGTTTCCAAATTATTAGACATAACATGGAACACTGGGAAGACTTACATGAAGACGTAGGCTTAAATTTTCAAAGTGACATTACCTAGAACTGGATGTATCTCAAAAGTTAATGAAAAGATCAAAAGAAAATTGGTCTAGGAAGCTGCCAAGAAGCCTACTGTAACATTAAATATGCTGCAGGAATTTCTGGAAAGGTGCTTGTTGTGTACTGGATGTGACAAGATGGAAGCCTTATCTTTCGGGAAAAAAACAACACCATTCAAGCCATGCTATGTTGTGCCAAAACCTACATTAAGTCTTCCAAAAGTATGTGGCAAAATGTGTTATGTTTGGATGAATCCAAGGTTAAACTTTTTGGCCATGATTCCAAAAGATATGTTTGGCACAAAGCCAACACTACACATCACCAAAAAAAAAAAAACCACCATACCCACAGGGAAGCATGGTGGAGATAGAGATATGATTTGGAGCTGTTTTTCAGCAGATGGAACTGGGGAGTTAGTCAATGTGGAGGGAATTATGAACAGTTCCAAATATCAGTTAGTTTTACAACAAAAGCTTCAGACCTCTGCTAAAAAGATGAAGATGAAGAGAAATTTCAAGTTTCAGTACGACAACTCTAAGCGTACCTCCAAATCAACAAGACTATTGCTTCACCAGAAGATCAACATTTTGGGAAGGCCCAGCCAGAGCCTACACCTAAGTCCAATAGAATATCTGTGGGTGACCTGAAAGGGACTGTACACATGAGACACACTGACAATCTGACAGACTTAGAGCACTACTGCAAGGAACAGTGGGCAAAGTTTGCCAATTCTAGATGTAGACTCCTACCCCTTTGGGTGCATAGACCTTTTATATCCACTGTAGGTAATAAGCATTCCATTCTCCATACTATAATTCATTCAATTTCTCTAGCTTGTTTCTGCAATTCTCTGCATGCATCTTATTAATGGTTCCTTTAAAATGTTGTATTATTGTCGATAAAACCTAGAAAATTGCTGTTATTTCGGCAAACTGTGATAATTATAATTTATAGAGTTATTTTCATTGTTTGATTTTGTGCCCATACTTATCTCATCATGGGAAATGGAAACATCACATCCCCAAAATTATCATAAAAAGAAAAGAATGCCCCATGTGTTGCGTATTACTGATTTGCACGTGCTCAATGGCTTAATACGTCATCTGCAATGTCCACCCTACAACATTGCAGAATTTAAACTGGAATACATTTATAAAAAGGGTGAAGGGGGCGGAATTGCTACATATGCATCATCAGCTGTGAAAATATCTTTTTTTTATATACTAATTGTTACTGAAGTGGTGAAATGTGTTTTTACTTATTTTAAATAGCAGATGAGTCAGAATTTAATGAAAAGGTAATTGTAGCTTATATTGCTAATTTCACATAAAGGGCTGACATTTAAGTAGATTTCATCTATTCCTAATTCTAACCCCAAATGGTTGTGCATGGGCTTATTTTAGATGCTTAGTGATGTTTACAAGAATATAGTTTTCTCATTCCATTTTTTTCCACGTTGAGTATTTGAAGAGTTTTTGATGTTGCTAATCTTCTGCAGTATTTCGGCACCTATTAGCTAAATTAGGTTACTTACGTTTGTTTTTTTTTATTGTGTATTTGAATGTTTTTTTAACATGCATTTATCGTGTTTTGGACCCTGCAGTTTTTGTCTCTTTTTGGTATGTCATGTTTTAAATAAAGCTGTTTTGTTTTTGATACTTCCTGGTATTTAGTGTTACGATGCCATCATTCATAGTGTCCTGTGGACACCTTATAACACCAAGGGCATGCTGGGTTGTCAGTATTGTGAGTAAAGGGTGCTTTACACGCTGCGACATCGCTAGCGATAGCACCCGCCCCCGTCGTTGGTGCGATATGTGGTGATCACTGCCGTGGCGAACATTATTGCTATGGCAGCGTCACACGCACATACCTGTTCTGCGACGTCGCTGTTGATGCTGAACAATCCCTCTTTCAAGGGGGAGGTGCATTCAGCGTTACAGCGATGTCACAAAACGGCCGTCCAATAGCAGAGGAGGGGCGGAGATGAGCGGGCGGAACATCCCGCCCACCTCCTTCCTTCTTCATTGCCGGTGGACGCAGATAAGGAGATGTTCGTCGTTCTTGCGGCGTCACATATAGCGACGTGTGCTGCCACAGGAACGACGAACAACCTCTTACCTGCAGCAGCAATGATATTTGTAAAAGGAGTGACGTGTCAACGAGCAACAATTTTCCATGTTTTTGCGCTCGTTGATTGTCGCTCCTTGGTGTCACACGCTGCGATGTCGCTAACAGCGCTGGATGTGTGTCACTAACGACGTGACCCCGACGATATATCGTTAGCGATGCCGCAGCGTGTAAAGCACCCTTAACAGCCCAGTTATACAATCTTAGGCTATGTGTGCATGCTGCGTATTTACCGTGGATTTTACCGCTGATTTGCTGCAGAAAATGTGTCTAACATTTCTGAAGTCATTCCGCAGCAAAACCTATGGGTATACAAAAATGCTTGTGCGCACACTGCGTTTTTTTTATACCTGTGGATTTACCCGTGGAATTTCCGCTGCAGAATTAATGAGCATGTCACTTCTTTTCCACAGGTACCTGCGGTTATTGCCATAGATAATGGTAAAAATCCACAGGGACCAACCTGCTGAAAAACTGCGGCAAATCCGCATGCAGATTTCGTTGGCGCGGGATTCTTTAAGAGGGTCTGAATTTTCCTTGAGAAAAAGTCAATTTCTAGTGCGCAAATGGCTTTAGGCAGGGGCGTGCTGGGCTGTCGGTATTGTGATTGACAGCCCAGCTGCCCTATCAGGCCGAGCCTGCAGAGTTTCCTCTGGGTTTCACACACTCAGGGTGATAACCTGGTTAATTAGCTGGCTGGCAGTGATCTGATCACTGCCAGTTGTTGCTCTGCTCAGTGGTGTGGCTTGTCCTGTATTCTAATATTCTGATCTTGTTGTCTGACCTTGCTTTACACCTTTGGTCTTGATGTATTCTGACCTTGCACTTTTCCTCTGACTAAACGTTTGCCTTATCCCTTTATCTTTAGCGTATTCTCCTGGCTTTTGACCTCGGACTCTTCAACTTCTGTCTTACAGATTGAGAAGTGACTCAGTGTCACATGTAGCTTTAACAAAACATGATTTATATAGTCAAGTGTATATTACATGTGTAGTATATGCATTTCCACAGCAGAAATGCTCTAAAAACCAATATGTGTTTTCCACCTGTGGATTTTTCACACAGTGCAAATTCATGGGGAAAATCCAGACAGAAAAAGAAATTGTCATGTTGCGAATTTCAAAAACACACCACAGATCAGTTTAGTCAGCGCAAAAAATAGCACAATGGGCATAAGATTACTGTAAATCCAATCCACTGTGCTGAAACAGTGAGACCCTGGATTTTTTTGCAGAGGTATATACAAGATAAATTTTACTGTCGACCAGGGAGGGTGGTGGTTTGGGCTGGGATGTTTGTGTGAGGTAACTCTTTGCCCGGTGTTTTTCTATTTTTGTAATGTAAGTGTTTAAAATGCAGTAAAAATGTATCTGAATAAAAAAGATAAACTTTAACACTGAATGTCACACAAAAATCTTCACAAAACGTGTTGCATGTGTTATACCTGTGTACTTGTAGTCACTTTGGTTTCTGCTTTAAAAAATTAATATTAAATTTGTAAAAACAAACCATACTATACTACTTATTTCTTTAATGTCTCAAGCACACGGCCATATTACATGCTGGGCTGAACTACAAGGTGGCCATAAAATAACCTACGGAGTTTGGAGCCGTGTGCAGACTGACACATTGGACAGAATTGGCTGAAAATTGGTATGTTTGCTTTTCAAGGCATGGAGAAACAAAAAGCATCTTATAAAAAATTTATACCAAAACTCCCCACCAGGTGAAAAAGTGGCGCTGTACAGTGAACGAGCAGCCCAAAAACCGTGTGGCGATAATTGGAGATGTCACAATTGTTCCACAGACTTGCATAACTGTTCAATATGGCTGCGATCATGCATGGTGATCATGTTCACCCTATGCAGAACATGCTCGACGCATGTGTGACGCCCTGGCCTATCAGGTCGTCACAAGGTATTGTGCAATCTGCCCTTCTGCACAGTATCCACTCCTCCTTGGTTACGGATCCTGATCCTTTGGTGTTGCTAACAGCTTAGCCAGTCAAAATCCTAGGAACACTTTACAACGAACCCACCAGACACACCAATGGGGGGTCTGAAGGGAATAGGGCCGCCCACATGGGGGGTTGGTAGGGGAAAGTGAGACGTGAAACAGGAGTGAAAGGAGTGGGAGGTGGAAAGGGACTTTCTGGGAGGGAGAGGTCACTGGTCCGGAGCAGGGCTCCTGGAGTTTACTAGGTGGCAGACGTTGGTTTGGGCCCCAACCTGCTCCAAATTTGGGGTACTAGCGCACCGATGGGATAGTACTTTTCCAAATACAGTCCAAAGAAATCCTACGCGTGAACCCTGAGAGCAAGCTCACTCCGTTAGCCATACGGGTGAGCGAGACCCGAAAAGTTTAAGACTTGAGGGTCCAACTAGTAAGAAGGTGCCATAGAAAAGGCCACAGGCTAACAGCAACACCAAGGGCACGGATCCCAGCGTGCTCCCTCCAGGCTGCAGTGGTGCTCAGAATTCTGGTTTACAAGCTGTCGGTGTTATTATTCCTGGACTGAGTACGTTGAAAAGCCTCTTTTCCTCTACTCAACGGCACCCCAAACACCAACACCCAACGAGCCCCGGGGCACAAACCCCCTACCCACGGAGGGGTTAGACATCCTGCTGCTACACCATCGTCACCGGGCTCCCCCAACAGCAGCAGTGGTTTCCCACATTACCATACACCGTGGGTGGTGTCACAAACTTTCTAATCCCCTGTACATACTCCCCCTCTTCCTTTAATTCGAGTGTCCGCGCGGACTCCACGGGTCCAGAGACCCCTCCAGCCACCGCGGCTCCGGATCCGAGCGGCTCGGCCGTTGGCACGGGGGCAGTACACATGCATGTAACATGTCAGGGTTCAGTGCGCTGTGGTCTCTTGCTTGTGATCTCTTTACGAAGGAAGCATGCGAATCCACAGCAAGCAATTGACATGCTGTGGTCTGGAAAGACACCACAGATCAGGGACTGATGCGGAAAAAACAAGCACAGTGAGCACAGGATTTCAAGAACTCCAATCCACTATGCTTGTACTGTACAACGCTGCATTTTGGATGCATTTAAGCAGGCTGCATCCAAAATGCTGCAAACGCTGAACGTGGGCACGCACCCTTAGTCTAACTTATTGCCCAGGCAACTGTCAAAGACAGACTTGCCTTGAATACCTGCAGCCTCCTAGCTGACCTGGGTGGCACATACAGGTTAGGAGGACGCTGACCCTTTAAGAAAGGGGGCGTAGCCACAGGTGCGCACTAGTGGCAGAGGCCTGCAGCCTGTCGGGAGTACAGATGCTCCATGAGGCTGCAGCATGGGATGGGGACAGGACCACCACCACAGGACATTTGGACAGGTGAGGATAACAACGTCCTTGCTGGGGGAGGGGAGCAATAGCATGCAAGGACACCGGTATGAGCAGCCTTTTTGTTAATTCATTGCTCTATTCCTATGATGGTGCGTCTCACTTCACAGCATGCAGCACTGGTGTGGTAGATGTGATATCCATCATAACATTTACTGAGGAATATCTGTAAATCATTTTTTTATACTATAAAGTTATTTTTTGGATGAGTTATGAACAATAAACATACCGGTATATAAAATTGTAAGAGTACTTTATTTTTTCTGCCATTGACATTTCGTATTCAAGGATTAACTTTTATATTTTTCTGACTTATTTATTGACATTTCAATGTCCTTGACAAGTTATTTGTACATGGCAAGCAACAAGATTTGGGAAAATAACGGTACTATTAAAGACAGATTGCCGTCACAAATGCGTACCTTTTCCATGGCAACCATTAAGACAGAAAAACCTGATGTCTTATTTATTTTAACAAAAATGAAAGCTTTCAGATAGAAGAGAAAAAGAGACATTTGATAAGAAATGGGTATATTTTTTGTGCATTGCTTAGAGGCAGGGCTGCTAGTGTTCAGCGACATCCATCATCATTTTGAAATTATGTAGAACACTGTTCTATGGAGATGTTTTTTTGGAGACTTTCCACCAACTCTGCATAGTTACCTGCTCTTGAGTTTCCCCAAAAATTAGTTACCACTAATGCGAATGCTTCCCATGTAGCCTTTTCCTTGCCCTGAAGAAGCTTACAAATCTCAGGTGCAGTAAAGACTCCTTCATCTTTGCTTCACTCAACCTTGGAAATTTATCAATGAGATACTTGAATGCTTTTGCATTTTTATCTATTGGCTTTCCAACATTTTTATTATGCCCAACTTCAAGCATAAGCAATGGTGGTAACAAAATCTTATGTGGATGAACAAGAGCTGGATTCAGGACATTTTTACTCACTGGCTGAAGGGAATGTCGGTGATGCCAGTCTCCTTAATTTGCAGTGATAATCTCTTGGATGACTATCCCACTCACATAGAAAGCAGCAGTACTTTATGTATCCATCCTGGAGACCACAGAGGGGCCACAAATGTTGGTCATAGTTCAGGCACCCCAACAGCTGTTTCATGTTTTCATAGATTTCTTTCATGTGGACTAAATAACCAACTGGATTTGAAGATCATGCATTGCCATTATGCATCAAGTTGGCTTTTAGGCTTGTTTTAGATGAATCAATGAAGGGCCTCCATTCCTCTGGATTTTGACTTCTCTTCAGAGTTTCCATTAAACTATTGATGTTGTTGCATGCAATGAGATCACCCTCCATGAGGAAGTATTGGACAAGATATTTATCATGGTTTGAGAACAAAGAAATCTAAACATCGCTCGCTAGGAGACTCCACTGCTATTACTTAAATCTACGAGCTTAGCCTAAAGGGTGCTTTACACGAGACGATCTATCGTGCGATAGATCGTCGGGGTCACGGCTTTTGTGACGCACATCCGGCATCGCTTGCGTCGTCGGCCTGTGTGACACCTCCTAGCGACGCAGTATCGCTCACAAAGCAAGAGTCGTGTACTCGTCGCTAGGTTTCATAAAATCGTTTATGAAACATGGCGCCGGTTGTTCATCGTTTCCGTGGCATCACACATTGCTCCGTGTGACACCCCGGAAACGATGAACACAGCTCACCTGCATCCCGCGGCTCCCGCCGGCTATGTGGAAGGAAGGAGGTGGGCGGGATGTTTACGTCCCGCTTATCTCCACCCCTCCGCTTCTATTGGCCGGCCGCCGCGTGACGTCGCTGTGACGCCGAACATCCCTCCCACTTCAGGAAGTGGATGTTCGCCGCCCTCAGCGACGTCGCACGGTAGGTAAGTACATGTGATGGGGGGTTAACGAGTTTGTGCACCACGGGCAATCAATTGCCCGTGACACACAAACGACGGGGGCGGGTACGATCGACCATGAAATAGCACGATCGGTCGTCCCGTGTAAAGCAGGCTTTACTCTCGATCAGATCCAAATCTCTAATAAGTCCGTTCAGTTCACTTTGTGTTATAAGGTGTAGTTCAGCTGAGTTTGCCAAAAGAAAGTGTGAGTCGTTAGAGGAAGATGATTCATCACACCAAGCACGCTCTTCTTCCTCACTTGGCTTGACTACAGCCATTTCTGGTGATATTGGATCGGCAGTTCTTATGTATGTGGTACTGGGTGTCTTGCAGATATAATTTTTGGCTACTGTATTATCCACTTCTTCCTTGAAACTCTTTTTCTAATGTGGGGCACTATGCAGAAAGAGCAATTTATTGTGTGATCAGTGGACTTTCTCCAGATCATTGGGACTGCAAAAGGCATAGATTGCCTCTTCCTATACAACCAGTTAGTAAGATGTTATGCACATCTGTTGCAGCATATGTGTTTAGCCCAACTCTTGTACTGACCTCTTATTCTAAGTTTTCCTTAACATGATAGTAAACTTTCAGTTTTGTGATACAAAAGTGACTTCTCCGAATAAGAAGCAAAAATTATCTGCTTTGTTAATGCAAGAACAAGGTGTATCTGAAAAAACATACACTGGAGATCAAAATTAGAGAACAACACACAATTTCCTAAATGTTAAGGTCATTGTGTAGTCCTATGTGATTATATACTAACATGCATAAACTACCAGTATTTTAATCTTATTCCGTTAATTGAATTTATTGTAAAGCACATAATAAAAATGTAAATGAGATAAATGAAACAGAACTCTGATCAAAATTAGAGAACACTTTCAGACACCTGCAAGTTATTGGTGTTACTCTGGCACCTGGTGCTAATTTCCTTAATTATCTGTCAAACCCTATTTAACTGGCAGCCTAACTTTCCAGTTTGCACTGACTGTAAAAATGGTGTGCTATTCCAAAGTGACTGAAACCCTCTGGCAGCAGGTTGTCCAGATGAAGGCCAAAGGGGTGAACTTATCAGGCATAGCAAGAGAGGTTGGTTATTCAAAGTCCAAGATTTCAAGAACATTGTATCTTCACAACATCATAAACTCTTTCAAGTTCTCCAAGAAGGCTGGTCGCCCTCGAAAGATAAATGCAAGAGAGAACAGGATAATGCAGAGAATCTCCAGTGGTTATCGTTTCAACACTGCAGCTGGCATTGTTCTCCAGTTCAGCACTGAACAGGGTAAGGATTTGTCTCATTATACAGTGTCACAACGTTTAAGAGCATTTGGACTGAAAGCCCACTCTGCAGTGAACAAATCTCTCATTAGCAAAAATAATCAAAAGGCTAGACTCACCTTTGGTGAGGAGCATGTTGTGTGGACACAGGAAAAGTGGTCCAGAGTTCATTTTAGTGATGAAAGGAAGTTAAGGTTATTTGCGACTGATGGAAAACATTATGTTCGTCGACAAACTGGGGACAGACTGAACCCAAAGTGTGTTAAGAAGTCAGTAAAAGGTGGTGGAGTAAGTGGCATGGATTGGGGAATGTTTTCTGCAGCAGGAGTTGGACCTCTCATACAGCTACATGGCAGAGTGAATGCAAGTATGTATCAGAACCTTCTTCAACAACACGTGTTTCCTTACTTACATTCATCACTTAGCCAGCAATTTTCATTCAGGAAATGCCCAATGTCACACAGAAAAATGGGTAAAGCAGTTCCTTGAAGCAGAAAACATTGAAACAATGAAATGGCCAGTCCATAGTCCTGATCTAAACCCAATAGAAAACCTCTAGAAAATCTTGGTGACAAAGTTATGGCCAAAAAATCCACAACAGTCAAAGAACTGTGGGAGAGACTGAAAGAAGTGTTGACCAAAATCACACCAGAGCAGTGTGAGAGACTAGTGATGTCCTGTGGCCACAGATGTGCTGAAGTCACTCAAAGCAAAGGCCTGTACAGGCTTCCTACTGATTGGTGACTGTTACCTTCAGAAAATTTACTTATAATCTTTCTCTGTTCTACAGCCATTGTTGTTCTCCATTATGATCATCACATTTTGAGCAAAATAAAGGTTTAATGTTGATAAACTTTGGATCTTTTGTAAAACACTGATCTAGTGGCATGGTGTCATCAATGTAGATTACATTATTTCTGAAAAAAAGCAAGTGATCATACATTGTTCTCTAATTTTGATCTCCAGTGTAGAGACATGTCAATATGCTAAAAACCGAAGCTAAGAAATCCTAAAGCTGTATACCATACACAGAGAGCATTTATAAAAGTAGATGATTCATCTGTAATTAGCATTATGTCGTCGGAGCTGACATTTTTTGATTAGTCACTCTAAAATGCTAGAATACATGAAATGTGTCAATAAGTAATTACAACCTCCTGTGGATCTCAAAAATTAGAGCTAATCAGCAAATTTAAGCATCATATTTGTTTTCATCACAACAAAATTAGTTGATTTCAACTGGTTTTGTCTCTGAACCAATTTGGATGTAGAACAGTGTAACAGACTTACAAGTACTGTGCACTACCCAAATATCCTCCACATATACAATAATGCCTCACCTATTGTACCATCACCCATTCCCTGTAGACTGTGAGCCCTCGCGGGCAGGGTCTTCTCTCCTCCTATACCAGTCTGTTTTGTACTGTTAATGATTGTTGTACGTATACCCTCTTTCACTTGTAAAGCGCCATGGAATAAATGGGGCTATAATAATAAATAATAATAATAATAATAACTTTAAAAATGTTTATTTGTGATTTGGGAGCTTTGAATGGTTCCCCTTTCACTTGTTAAAAACTGATGTTTTTATTTTTGCACTTTTGTTTTTTCTGCTTCTTCCAAGCACAATATTTTTATCCCAGCAACATAACCATGGGATTTTTATGCAAAACAAGCTGCAGTTTTGAATAACACCAATTCATTTTTATATTTGGGGGGGGGGTAGGGGTGATTTAAAGTTTTATACTTTTGGGAATTAGTTGCAATAATATATTGTGAAAATGATGGTCACCTATGAAGCCCAGCCACGGATTGGGCTTCATAGGAGTGTGAACATAGCTGACATGAGGTTCTCTAGTAGGCCCTGAGCTGCCCTAACAAACAATCAGCAACTTGCAATTTTGATGCACCTGATGCTTATGGTCGTCAGATGTGACACCCGCCATGTTGGAAGGCTTTTAAATGCCACTGTCTTGTTTGACATTGCTATTTAAGAGGATAAACTATGTAATCAGAGCATATAACACAGCCGGCAACCATGCTGCATGAACTCGGCTCAGCTCCTGAACTTGTTGCATGTACTGGTCACGCATGACTCCCATAGGGGGCCACAAACGGGTTAAAGACAGAATCAAAGCCCACTAGTTAAAAATACAATTTATTTATTTTTATTCAACTCTCTCTCATAGGTGAAAGAAGTTTGCAGATGCAGGTGACTTTACGTCAGTGTTCCCCAACTCTACTCCTCAAGAGCCATCAACAGATAACTCCACCATCACCTCTGCAATACTAAGGAAATCTTGAAAACATAATCTGTTGGTGGCTCTTGAAGATTGGAGTAGAGGAGTACTGCTCTATGTGATAACCAGTACACTTTGTGTGCCACCATATCTGCACTCGTGTCTCTTAAATTAGGACAGTTTTAATTACAAAGGGTGGCATGGTGGCTCAGTGGTTAGCACTGCAGTCTTGCAGCGCTGGCGTTCTGGGTTCAAATCCCACCATGGACAACATCTGCAAGGAGTTTACATGTTCTCCCCATGTTTGTTTGGGTGTTCTCCGGTTTCCTCCTACACTCCAAAGACATACCGATAGGGAATTTAGATTGTGAGCCCGAATTTCTGTTGTATGTAAAGCGCTATGAAATTAATGGTGCTGTATAAATGACTAATTATATTATTACAATAATCAATGATTTTTTTTTGTTATAGAGAAACCATTTGAGATCCCCATCGTATAGCTTGCACAGAGCTCCGTTCCAAATAATGGCTGCTAGTGGAGCAGCATGTGAAGAGTCCTGACCATCAACCTCCTGCAATTGAAATGCACATTGTTTTGCATCTGGAGGACGTACTCCTCCATTATTAGTCATTTGGAGGACAAGAGAAATATGCAGATTGTGAGGAAGGCAGCACTAACAAAGTGCAGGAGGAGAACTTAAATTAGTTATACTTATATAATAATAAGTGCCACAAAATCTATGACATTAAGCCCTTAGCTACCGTGGGCAGTAAAATTACGCCCTAGCGGTCATAGGGTTAATCTCCTGATTTATTCAGCTGACATGTGTGCCTGCTAGGCCATTATAATTGCGAGTGCGGTGAATATTTACATACCGCCGATTCCAGAAGTCGCGTGACCAAAAATTGCGGTTTTTGGTGGACACAAATTTTGCGCTAAATGCAATAACAGGCAATCAAAACGTAGCATTTGTGCAAAAATGGTACCATTAAAAATGTCAGCTCGAAACACAAAAAATAAGCCATCACTTAGCCCCATATCCCGAAAAACTACGGGTCACGGAATATGGTGTAAAACGTACGCCACTTTTTTCGGACAAACTTCTGATTTTTTGTAACTCCTTAGATACAAGTAAACCTATACATGTTTGGTGTCTATGAACTCACACTGACTTCAGGCATCACACTGATACATCAGTTTTACCCTATAGTATCTCACTTTTTTTGCAATTTTTCCGCATTTGGAATTTTTTTTTTTTTGTACACTATATGGTAAAACTGATGGTTTCATTTAAAATTACAGCTCACTCTGCAAAAAACGAGCCCTCATATGACCATATTGACTGAAAAATAAAAAAGTTACATCTCTCGGAAGAAGAATGGCGAAAAATACAAACGGAAAGCACAAAATTGGCCGGTCGGGAAGGGGTTAATACAATAAAGGTGAAATGGGAATCCTTACCAGGATTGGTTCTTTACAACACAAATCACCAAAAATGACGGCATAGAGTCTATGTATGGAGCAAGAAAAAGATGGAAGTATAGACACCAGCTGCTGTATGCAACCAACACAATAGTCATACAATTGAGCTGTTAGGTTGTGTGCGCACGTCGTGTCCCTGCAGGAATTTCTGCAGGGATTTGACAGCACATGTGCGCTTCAAATCGCTGCAGAAACACTGCTTCATAGATGCAGTGTTTCTGCAGAAAAAAAGCAGATTTCATGCGCTCTGGATGCAGCCTCTCCCATAGACAGCGGGACATGCATCCAAAGCGCATGGAAGAAGTGACATGTTGCTTTTTAGAACGCAGCGATTTGGAACAAAATTTTGGCATCCAAATCGCTGCGCTCTCAAACGCAACGTGCACATGGATTATGCACAATCCTCATAGATTGTGCTGGGGACGCAGGACGCATGCAGTTACACTGTGGTGCAATACGCAGCGTAAATGCATTAAATTCGGCAACGTGCGCACGAGCCCTTAAAGGAGCTAAGCTCCAGCCTGGTAATGAAGATTTCTGTATTAAAGTATTATAGACGGTGTAAATTTATATCATATTCCCTTATTAGTTATACACAATTATAAATTATTTGCTATAATCTCACCCGTAAATACGGTATTAATGTAACTGTCTTAGGCTACTTTCACACATCCGGTTTGAGCACTGCGGCTCAATCCGGCTGTGAAAACTATGCAACGGATGCGGCGAAAACACCGCATCCTTTGCATAAGTTTTTAAATGCGGCCCGTCCAGTTTTTCCGGTTGCGGCATGCTACTGAGCATGCGCAGTGGAAAAAACCGCATGCGGCGACCGGATGCGTTTTTTCCGCATCGCGCCGCATCTGGCCTCCATAGGTATGCATTGAAAAATGCGCCGCAGCGGGCGGATGCGGCGCAATGCATTTTTTTTTGCCGGAGCAAAAAACGTTGCAGGGAACGTTCGATCCGGCCGTGGCATCGGCTAAATCTGCCGCATGCGGCAAAAACCGGACCGAACGCAAGCCTCTGCGGCACAATATGGCACTAATGTAAGTCTATGCAAAAAAAAAACGCAACCGGCGTCAAAAAAAATGGTTGCGGTTTTTCTGCAGAACGCCGTATTGTGCCGCAGAGCAAAAAACCGGATGTGTGAAAGTAGCCTTAGCCTATTTGATACTTTCCTTCCATAAGCTTTTCTAATGCCATCTATTCCAAAAAAAACTGCTCTGCTTCATGCTTTTTTACTTCCATTATTCATCTTTTTCTGTGGCATTCTAAAGAGCTTTTACATCACCACTGAGTAATGTCATTTCTAACAATACCTACCGTAGTTTACGAGCGCCCAACAATATTATTAAAGAATATATCAAAGAGTTGTGACCATGTAACACAAAGGAAAAGCTAATTAAAATTTCATACTGCCAAATAGTGACGAGCATCGAGACGACGCATCCCACTCGTGATAGCTAAAAGCTCGCCGCTTAACTCGCTGTTCACTTAACGCTGTTTCCTTTTCATGACAGAGCTTGTTTTATTATGTTATTGAAAATGTAACAATTAGTTCATTAGTTTTCAGGTGAAGTGATAATTTCTTGCTCATTTTAATTAACATTATTAGTGAAAAAGCAAGTCATGTTGGATTGGGGATTACAATTGCCAAAGGCTTGAACACATTCAAAACAGCTTTCAGTCCTGGAAACATGTTCACTTCACTTTCCCCCATCATCCGATAACAGGCAGCCATGTACAATACCCTGCAGGATACAACATTGCTCTCCATCCATTGCAACTATAGGGTTTCATTAAAGGGAACCTGGCACCTTGGAAAACAAAAGATTCCTGCAGATATAGGGTTAATCTGCAGGTAAATAGTATTTGCAATGAAAGTGAGACTTCCAGAAGAACATGAACTCATTTCCTACTGGAAGCTGCCACCGGCTTTCTGTCATGGGGCAATGCAGGGAGCGATTACAGTCCCCACTCACTATGCTGTGTGAAGACTCTCGGCACTTTGATTGACAGCTTGGAGTGCAGCACAGAGGTCAACAAAAGTGCTGGGGCGTGTTTACAGCAGACACTCACAGTATAGTGAGTGGTGACTGAAATCACTCCCTCCACCCCACCCATGACTGAAAGCTGGTGACTCCCAGGAGAAAAAAAAAAGTAAATTTTCTAACAGTAGCCGCATTTTCAGTAAGGCGACCAGGGCAGCATTATATTTTTATTTACCTGCAGATTAACCCTATATGTGCAGGATCCCTGTGAAAGAACCAAAATTATAACAATAGTTACATATGCTAAATCCAGCATTGTAATAAGGACTTTTCATTTGAACATTAGCTCTTCTATCATTTAAAGATTAAGTTTTAAACTATTGTTTGTGTTATGTAAATAAGACAGGACTAATTCGGGGGAGCCTTCCCTTCCCAAACTAGGCCTGCCATAAATCCTCTAATCATACCCTTTCTACAATACTTGTCTTGTAGGATTTCCAGAAATCTTGTGCATGCTCAAAATGTGCTAACAGCTGGGGATTGTGTAGAGAATGTATAAAAAAAAATGAAAATGGTACAGTAAGGCTATGTTCACACTTGTGTTTTTGGTGCATTTTTTTCACCATTAGTAATCACATTGCTTGTCCATAGCGCTCTCTGTTCCTTAACCCAGCATGACATCCGCATCGTAGTGCACATCCAGCTCTGGGTCACCCACATAGACCAGCAGTAGCCTCTACCCTATATGACATTCCTGAAAGTGTACTTTTGAGGAAGGTTTTTTTTAAACCGAAACGTTACGTTACTGTACACCATTTTTTTGCCACATTAAAATTATTTATTCACTCATGCAAATTTGAGTACCGGATTCTGTGTTTGTTAGTATGTTTAAATAAGGTTAGTTTAACCCTAGAAAGCATACCTGGGGCGTCGCAGGCCTGCTAGGTCATTTGTTTTCTATGGTAACTTGAATTGGTTGCGCGTTCTAGGGTTAATTAATTCACCACAAAAGCAGCAAAAAATGCAGCTTCAAAAGTGGAAAAAAAAGCAGCAAAAAAGCTGAAAAAATTTGACATGCTGCTTCTTTCAAAAACGCAGCGTTTTTTTCCATTTCAGTCAGGAGAAAAAAATCAAGTGTGTGTGGATGAGATTTCTGAAGTTTCATAGCTTTTGTCCGTACTGTAAATGCAGCTTTTTAATTGTATTTATTTGCATAAAACCAATGGAAAAAAAACATAGAAAAAAAAAAGGCAGCAAAAACGCAAAGTGTTAGGCTACTTTCACACATCCGGTTTGAGCCCTGCGGCTCAATCCGGCTGTGAAAACTATGCAACGGATGCGGTGAAAACACCGCATCCTTTGCATAAGTTTTTACATGCGGCCGGTCCGGTTTTTTCCGGTTGCGGCATGCTACTGAGCATGCGCAGTGGAAAATACCGCATGCGGCGACCGGATGCGGTTTTTTCCGCATCGCGCCGCATCCGGCCTCCATAGGGATGCATTGAAAATGCGCCGCAGCGGCCGGATGCGGCGCGATGCGGTGTTTTTTGCCGGAGCAAAAAACGTTGCAGGGTACGTTCGATCCGGCCGCCGCATCGGCTAAATCTGCCGCATGCGGCAAAAACCGGACCGAACGCAAGCCCCTACGGCACAATGCGGCACTAATGTAAGTCAATGCAAAAAAAAACCGCAATCGGCGTTACAAAAGCCGGTTGCGGTTTTTCTGCAGAACGCCGTATTGTGCCGCAGAGCAAAAATCCGGATGTGTGAAAGTACCCTTAGCCTTAATGCTATATAAATGCACCTACACCTGTCACATGGGTAGGTGTAAACATTCTGTGCCACGGAGCCAGTCTCAGCCTGGAGGGACATAGTTAAGTGACTTCCTCATTTTCAATTGAGCCTCTGATGGTGAGGTTAGGCTTGTGCTGGAAGGTAGCCACCAGGTACCATTCCAGAGCATCTCTCGGTACTGTAGCAGCTGACCACAGGGGTCAGGGATACAGAGACGGACTCAGGTGCAGGCAGGACAGCTGGAGAAAGCTGGTGCAGACTGGATGGCTGGTGCAGACTGGATGGCAAGTACTGGTGGGCAGGCAGGTACTGGTGGGCAGGCTGGTACTGGTTGACAGGCTGGTATTGGCAGGCAGGCTGGTACTGGAACACAGGTTCAGGTTAGCAGGCACAGGATACAGGACATGACAATTAGCAAACATGAATCTAACCAAATGACCAAGTGACTCAAACACTTCCCTAAGTGGGAGGTTGCCTTAAGTACTTAGTGTCTCTCAGCCAAAGGCTAAGATACACTTCCAGGTTAGGGTGCTCTGGGCCTTTTAGAGGCAGGGAGTGCACGCTCATGCCCTTAGTGTGCTGACAGAAAACCTGTGCAGCGTGTGCAGCCCCTGGGAGCACAGAGACATGGCGGAGATCAGAGCAGAAACAGTTGGGAGGCCAGGACGGTGACTGCGTCGGCATCCCTACCACATAGAAGTTACAGCACCTCCGGTGGAAAGTCTGTTTAGTGTACATGAGGCCTTAGACCAAGGGTCTCCAACACATGTCAGGCTTCTTTTTGTGGCCCGCAGGCCCGTGGACCACGTGATGATCGCGGGAGGTGCCAATGCTTTCAGTGGTCAGAGCTTTCTTTCATTTGAATGAACTGCTGGGGCTTCGCAGAGCTCTCTGCAGAACTATACCTAATGCAGCCGACGACCAATCACAGGCCAGCAGCTGATGTTATGATATGACGTGAAGCGCTGGACCCTGATTGGCCAGCATCTGCCATTGGTTTAAGGCTGCAAAGAGCTCTGCACAGCACCTGCAGTTCATTCAAATGAAATAAAGGGGTCACTACTGCGGGCACCTACAGGATGGGACATTACTTTAAGATGTGGACAAGGATGGGCACACTACTACAAGGTGACAAGGATGAGCACATTACTACAGGAGAGGGACAAGGATGGGCACATTACTAAAGGATGGGGACCAGGATGAGCACCTAACTACAGGATGGGGACATTACTACAGGATGGGGACCAGGATGGAAAAATTACTACAGGATGGGGACCAAGATGGGCACATTATTACAAGAAGGGGACCAGGATGGCAACATTGGTACAAGAAGAGGACCAGGATGGGCATATTACTATAAGAAGGAGACCAGAATGGGCACATTACTACAAGCAGGGGACCAGTATGCAGCACATTACTAGAGAAGGGGACAAGGATGGGGCACATCACTACAAGAAGGGGACCAGGATGGACAAATCACTACAAGAAGAGGACCAGGATGGGCAAATTACTACAGGATAAGGACAAGGATGGGCACGTTACTACAGGATGGGGACAAGGATGGGCACATTACTACAGGATGGGAACAAGGATGGGCACATTTCTAAAAAGGGACAAGGATGGGCACATTACTACAAGAAGGGGCCCAAAATGGGGCACATTATTATATGAAGGGGACCAGGATGGGCACATTACTACAGGATGGTGATAAGGATGGGGACATTACTACAGGTTGAGGACCAGGATGGGGACATTACTACAAAATAAGAACCCTATGGGAAATTTACTACAAGATGTTGGCCAAAATTACTATATGGTGCTAATTGTAAAACAATATTACTTACAAGAAGGGGATAAATAGTAAAAAAATGTAATAAAAAAAAAAAAAATATAGCATGGAATTTTTTTTTTACTATTAAAAATGCTTTTTTATATAGCAACTAAAATAAACAAAGAAGTACATGTTATCGCCACATCTGTAATGATTCAAGCTATAAAACCGTACCATAACCCATACCATGAATGTCATTTAAAACATTTAAAAAAAAACAAAAAACAATCAAAAAATTAAATAAGTGATCCAAAGGTATATAGAAAAAAATTACGGTATATGGTATTACTAAAAATGTCACTTTGTCCTGCAAAGAATGCGGCATGCCAATTAAAAACAAATTCTATATACATCCTATATACCCAGCCGAGTTTGAGACCCCTGCCTAAGGCCTCTTTCACACGTCAGTGATTCTGGTACGTATGTGCTTTTTTTATACGTACCAGAATCACTGACATACGCAGACCCATTTTAATCAATGGGTCTGCTCACATATCAGTGATTTTTCACTGAACGTGTCTCCGTGCAGCGTACACACGTGTCCGTGATTCTGCACGGAGACAAGTCAGTTTTTTTCTGGCATCACTGATGACCCACGGACCACACTATGGTGTGATCCGTGTGTGATCTGTGAAACACGCACCAGAAAAACACTGACATATCAAATAATAAACATTTTCAACTTACTTTGCCTGCGATTCACTGTGCAGCCTCCGCTCTCTGCAGCTCCTGCCCGGCTCATGAATATTCATGAAAGCAGGAACAGCCGCGCCGGAAGTAGCTGCAGAGAGCGGTGGGCGGACGCTGCAGAGCCGAGGAGTTCAGCACCATGGAAAGCAGGAGCGAGGTGAGTAATGTCCATTTGCAATCACGGATCACGGATTGCACATGGACGACCCACGTGTGCCATGAATCACGGAACACGGAGGGACATGTGCGTGTTTTACACGTCAGTGAAGAACGTCAGTGTTTTTCACTGACGTGTGAAGGGGGCCTTAGACGACGAAAAATACAACAAAAAAACATAAACAATGTTAGATTTTCAGGAGTGACTGATACTACTTAATACTTTGCTATTGTTTTGTGTAATATTTACTGTAGCTGCTATGATCCTGAACTCACAATGTGCATCAAACCATCCATTCTTCCAAATTATATCTCCAGGAAAGTCTTGTGAATTGAAACGCTCAAAGTAATGCATTCACTAAGATCTTCAGCAGAATCAATCTGTGCTAGGTAATGGAAGGGTAGGAGAATTGCAGGGTTGTTTGTCCATTACACTACAGTTTACACTTCGCTCTCCAATCCTGATTACAGAAATAAAAACCTTTCCAAACACAACATGTAAGAATAACCACCTTTAACCCTTAGTACATTTGATTGCAGAATAAAAGTACTTTACACTATGTCAAGTCTTATGTACTTCTCACTAATGCTTCACTCAAGTGATCAACTATAGTATAGATGCTAGAGAAATGAATTATATTGTGTTGTATGTTCACTTTTATCTGAGCATTTTAATATCTGGATGACAGGAAACTCAGTTCTCTATTTTCTGACAGTCAGAGTGGATGTGGACGGATACAAAAATCTGCTGAATAGGAAAATGTGTCAATATGGTCACTTGAGTTTACTTTTATTTTTTGTATGCGATTAATGAAATAAACAGTGTTTTTCTTTATTTCACTATCAAGGAAAAAAAAAATTAAAAGCAAAGGCTACAGAAAAAAATAAACAAAAATTAAAATTTCCCCCAAAAATAAAAAAGTAACAGTAAAAAACATTCAACAGTATTTACCTGCCCATGTCATAGAAACTAATGCACTAACAGGATGCAGCAGCCAATCTTTATAAAGGAAGAGACAACACAGGTGTAAAATACTGATGAGACCAGCACTCACAAGCTCCCAATTTATGGAGGGGTGCTGCCCAGCACTGTAAGGCCTGTTTCACACGTCAGTTATTCTGTACGTAGGTGCCACCCCCGAGCCAGCAGCCACCGCTGCTAGGGTCCGGACCCGCTGTGTGTGTCTGTGGCTTGAGGAATCCTCCGGACTCGGGGGTCTCGCGGACACGCCGAATAAAAAGGGGGGGACGTTTATGTACGGGCTAGGCCGTATCCTGTTCATGAGGCCAAGTTTCAGGGTGTGCCGCCCCCGTGCCAGCAGCCGTCGCTGCTCGGGTCCGGACCCGCTGTGTGTGTCTGTGGCTCGAGGGATCCTCCGGACCCGGGGGTCTCGCGGACACGCTGAATAAAAAGGGGGGACGTTTATGTACGTGTGACGCCCTGGGCAAGCCAGGGGTCACAGGTCACAACACCACACGCACCCCACATTCCCTGCAGGAACACACAAAGTCAAAACTTAAATCCTTGTTGCCTTCCTCCAGGGGCTGATGTCCACATCAGGGGGTGGGCCAGGCGGTTGGCTCCGCCCACCGAGGAGTTCACAGCCCTGGAGGCGGGAAAACCAGGCAGATTAAGTGGAGAGTCCAAAGTGAGAGGAAGTGGTAGAGGAGCTAGAGTAAGAAGTGACAGAGAAAAGTGACTGCAAGAAGCCTGAAGTTAGTCCGGGTGTGTGCCCCGGACTGAGACAGCAAGGTTGGCAGACGGCGGTGACCGTCTGCAGGAGAGATTGCTCGGAGGTTGCCGAAAGGACCGTGGACGGGTGGTGACCCGGCGGTACCAGAGCGGTATACAAAGAACAGTCAGCACCAGGGCAGGGGCCTTTCGGATCCCGGCAAGGCTAGGAGTCGCCATAATTTGCCAAATCCGTCAGTGAAGGGGACCACTGGGTCTCCCAACAACCAAGTCCCGATTGAAGGCAACAGTCCGACCGTTAAGGGGAGATACCGCCACCGCCAAGTGAGTACCTGCGCCCCTGCACCTCCACAGGCCCCATACCCGCCTGTCCACCATCCCAACCCCATCACTGGGCCCCGGGACCACCAAACACCCCTACCCACGGAGGGGCAAATCAACAACTGGCTGCTCCATACCATCACTCCCGGGCTCCCCAGACAGAGCAGCGGTGGTGTCCACTCAATCACCACAACCGTGGGTGGCGTCACGGACAATAAACTATCCCAAAAACCAAACCCCTTTCACTCACGGGCGAGGAGCGCCGCTCGGGTCCCCGGGATCCGGCCCATCGCTCGAGCCACCGAGCAGCAGCAGGCCGCCGCAGTAGCGGCGGCCGGACCCGAGCAGTGGGAGAGCGCAGCGTCCCCTCCTCCGCCCGCGACATACGGGCTAGGCCGTGTTAAGTTCGTGACGCCACCCACGGTGTGTGGTGAGGTGGGACACCACCGCTGCTGTTGTGGGGCACCCGGGGGAGATGTAGTGGCAGCTGGATGTTAACCCCTCCGTGGGTAGGGATGGGTGCCCCGGGACCCAGTGTCTTCGTGCAGGGTATAGCGATGGCAAGGGCCGGCGCGCCCGAGCAAGCAGGGGGACATTTGGTTACTCACAGTAAATGAATCACACAAGTCTTTTGGTAAACCAACGTGCTGGTGGCTGACCGCCGCGGCCAGTTGCATTCAGGTCCCCCACCCGGGCTGGTGGTCACTGTCCTTTTCCTCTGCACTTGTTTTGTGTATGGTGGACTGCCTGGTCTGGAACTCAGGAGTCCACTCCCAGCTGGCTGTGGCCTAAGGAGCCGTGCCTGCAGACACTGGCCCGTGGGATCTATGGGCCCTGGCGGTGGCCTTATCCCTATCGGTGGGCTATTGTATTCTTTTAGGGACTTTGGGTGGGACAGGACCTATAATCCTGCCCTCAATCGGTTCATTAACTAGGCCGCTGGTTTCGGTCCTGGCTTCAGGGTCCGAGTACCCCCTCTGTGCTATGGTTTCCGGGTCAGTTCTCCGTGTCGATACCGGCAGGCTACAACCCTGTCCCGGTCCACCTCGGATCTGCCGAGCCATCTTCCCGTCTCCTGCTGACGGTGACCACCGTCTGCCACCTAGCCAAAGGCACCAGGGCTCCGACCCTGGCACCGTTCAACTTAAACTTCCTCTGCTGGAGCTACACCTAGAGTTGCCTTTTCTTAACAGTCCTTTCAAGGATGTGGTTACCCCGGTTGCTTGTGCCCCTTTTTCTACCACACTTTTTCCTTCCACTCAACTTTCCATTAAAATCCTTGCATTCTGTGAATAGCCAGGTTCTTTAGCAATGACCTTTTGTGGCTTACCCTCCTTGTGAAGTGTGTCAATGACTGCCTTCTGGACACCTGTTAAGTCAGCAGTGTTCCCCAAGATTGTATAGCCTACTTAACCCGACTAAGGCTATGTGCGCACTAGGCGTTTTTGCCGCGTTTTTAGCGGCGTTTTTTACCGCGTTTTTGTGCTGAAAACGCAGTGACATTGCTTCCCCAGCAATGTCAATGGGTTTTCAGAAGTGCTGTCCTCACACAGCGTTTTTTTTTAGCTGCGTTTTTGTGGTGACCACAAAAACGCAGCATGTCAATTATTTCTGCGTTTTCCACTGCGTTTTTCACTCATTGAATTCAATGAGATGTTAAAAACGCAATGAATAACGCATATAGCCGCGTTTCTATGACTAAAAACGCAGCTATAAACGCAAGGGGTGGGTACTACAGTGACGTGTACAGGAAGAGGATTCCTTCTGTTGGTAAACACAGAAGCAGGAATCCTCCCGGTACCGTCACCGCTGCCTCCACCTCCCGTCCTGTGCATGTCAGCTCCGTGCGGCGCCATGTCTGGGCGGGAGGTGGAGGCAGCGGCGAAAACCAAAGTGAACAGTAGAAAAAAAAAAATGTCATATACTCACCTGTCCGCAGGGTCCCGGTGTCATGCCCGCTCCCATCTCCTCCCGGTACCGCCGCTCTGGCTGTGTGCAGTCTCCCCGGCCGGCAGGACCTTGCTTGCAGGACCTGGCTGTGGATCACCTGATGCAGTCACCTGACGCATCAGCTGATCGCGGTGTCGCCGGCTTTTTCCTGCCCGGCCGGCTATCAGCTGATCCTGCCGTCAGGGGACTTCATCAGCTGATTACCGGCAGCTGCTGCAGCGATCGTATAGGATCAGACTCCTGTCCAATCGATCGCTCCAGGAGCTGCTGGTAATCACCACAGCACATAAGTGAGTATTATTTTTTTTTTTTTTTCTACTGATGCATCTGCTGATTGTATAATCGGCTTTTATACAATCAGCTGATGTGTGATGGGATTCAGGCACTTGATCCTGACACATCATCTGATCGCTTTGCCTTCCAGCAAACCGATCAGATGATATTGGATCCTGATTGGACGGCGCGGGACCCTGACCCAGGATTACTGCGGAGGGGGGTTTATTTCAATAAAGATGGAGTCACTAATTGTGTTGTGTTTTATTTCTAATAAAAATATTTTTCTGTGTGTTGTGTTTTTTTTTTATCATTACTAGAAATTCATGGTGGCCATGCCTAATATTGGCGTGACACCATGAATTTCGGGCTTAGGGCTAGCTGATAATATACAGCTAGCCCTAACTCCATTATTACCTAGCTAGCCACCCGGCATCAGGGCAGCTAGAAGAGTTGGATACAGCGCCAGAAGATGGCGCTTCTATGAAAGCGCCATTTTCTGGGGTGGCTGCGGACTGCAATTCGCAGTGGGGGTGCCCAGAAAGCATAGGCACCCTGCACTGTGGATTCCAATCCCCAGCTGCCTAGTTGTACCCGGCTGGACTCAAAAATTAGGCGAAGCCCACGTCATTTTTTTTTTTTAATTATTTCATGAAATAATTAAAAAAAAAAGGGCTTCTCTATATTTTTGGTTCCCAGCCGGGTACAAATAGGCAGCTGGGGGTTGGGGGCAGCCCGTATCTGCCTGCTGTACCCGGCTAGCATACAAAAATATGGCGAAGCCCATGTCATTTTTTTTTCTTTTTGGGCAAAAAACTGCATACAGTCCTGGATGGAGGCTGCTGAGCCTTGTAGTTCTGCAGCTGCTGCCTGCTCTCCTGCATACACTAGTGAATGGAGGATGCTGAGACTTGTAGTTCTGCAGCTGCTGTCTGCTCTCCTGCATACACTAGTGAATGGAGGATGCTGAGACTTGTAGTTCTGCAGCTGCTGTCTGCTCTCCTGCATACAATGAACATTTTGAAGAAGGAAATGACATCAGACCTTTTTTTTTTTTTTTTTTTCATCAACAATCTTTAATGGCATTGTGCACTGATTAAAAACGCAGTGAGCAAAAACGCAGCAAAAAACGCACCAAATCGCGGCAAAAACGCATGCGTTTTTGCCGCGTTTTTTAGCCGCGGGTGCGTTTTTTAGACAAAAACGCACATAAAAACGCAGCGTGAAAAAAACGCCTAGTGCGCACATAGCCTAAGGGTCTATTTTAAATGTCTGTGAAGCCTTTGCAGGTGTTTTGTGTTTAAGTATTCTAATTTTCTGAGATAATGACTTTTGGGTTTTCATTGTCTGAGGCTGTAAGCCATAATCATCAACATTAACAAAAATAAACACTTAAATAGATCACTCTGTGTGTAATGACTCTATATAATATATCTGTTTCATTTTTTGTATTGAATAACTGAAATAAATTATTTTTTTGATGATAATCTAATTTATTGAGAAGGACTTGTATATGTACATGTAAGCAGGTGCCAGGAATACAACAACGCAACAATGGTGACTCAGTGGGACCTCACAAAAAAAAAAAATATTTTAGAATAACAGGGAGTTAGAGGAAGGACAGGTAAACAATAAGTGATACAAGTGTTCAAGATGAAGCAGATCAGTTCATAGTTGACAATCTGGGACTCCAGCATTGACACGCTCAGTTCTACTAAGTTCTTCTTGAGGTGGTTCTGCAGGGACACTTAGGCCTTCGGGTACTTCATGTGGAGGCTCAGAGTCGGGCTCACTTTCCAAATCACAGGATACAGTGGCTCCACTTCTTGAGGTTTAGTAGTTACTGAAAACCATTCATCTTCATTGCCTGCAGTTCGAGTTCTAGCTTGGTTATTTCTCGGCCATTCTGAACAAACAACAGCATGGGGTGTATCTAGTGGTGGTGTGGACTTAGTTGTTGTACACCCACATTAGTTCTGAGTCAAATTTGGGCCACTCATTTTCCAGTCCTCCTCTAATTTTCTTATCACCTGCAACAATGTCCTATTAAGGTGCTTATATGCTCTATTCTCTTGAGGATGGTAAGGCGTTGTTCGAAACGTATCGATGCCATAAAGTTGATGATAATTCTTCCATAACTTTTCTCTGGAAACAGGTCCTCTTGTCAGAATGGATCTTCTATGGGCCCCTGTACATGCGGATAAACTCTTGACAGATAGTCCAAGATGCTGACTCAGCCATCTGGTCCCTAGTTGGTGTCAACGCTGCAAGTTTAGTGAAGTTCATCACCAAGCAATACTCATAGCCATTATGGGACAAACCAATCATAAGATAGTCAACCAACAGCAATTCTAGGGATTCAGATGTTCCATTTACCTAGGTGGGGGTCTTTTGTTCTGGCAGTTTGGTCAGTACACACTGTCGATATCTTCGACAGGATTCCTCCACCACCCAACGTAGTTGAGGCCAATGTACCAGCCGCTGAAACCACCAGAAAGTTCTCTCTTCCTCAATGTGCGCTCCTCTTTCTTGATCCTCTTTTGCCAGTATTGATGCCATCTTTATCACCACCTACTATGTGGTCCCAAATTCCTTGGGCTGCTGAACCCTTCGTTATAGTATGCCATTTTTCAAGCAAAGCCACTCTCACCAACTATCTTTAGGGCATTAACTGTTAGGGTCCCCCTCTCTTCTATAATAGGCTTCTGTTTGAAGGTCACCAAGTTTTGCAACTTCACCAGTTCGGGGTCAGACTGTTGTAATTGCACTCATTCGTCTCTGGGACATCCCAGTACCCATGTTGATTATGGCTTTTCTTCTGACTTTTGAGTGGCCACTTGGGCAGTGATGAAGCTTTTGAAGTGCAGTGTCCTAATTCCCTCCAGTTTTCATCCACATCACAAATTGGTAACTCTTGGGTTAACCAGGACAGTGTGTCCAGATGTGTATTTTCGGCCTTTGATCTGTAGCATATTCTGTCCCGATGTTTGGACATACTTGCTACCCATCGTTGTTCCAGTGCCCCCAGAATTGCATTTTCCAGGTAGGCAAGGGTATTATTATTGGTTCGCACATGAACTTCCGACCTTGAGTACTCTGCAAACTTCTCTGTCATAGCGCACACCAGGGATAATAACTAATTTGAAGGAACTGTAGTTCTTCTCTGATTCTCCTAGGCAATCACTTGCTTTCATCCCTCCTGGACTTTAGCCAAAACTACCCCCCTTAGAGATGACCATCCATATATAATACAAAGGGTTGACAAAAGTCCACATACGCCAGGATGGCGGCATCAGTCAATGTGATCTTCAGGGTTCGGAAGGCCTCTTCCTGCCTTCGGCCCCAATGAATCAACTGGCATTTAGCATCTCTGGTTGTTCCTCTTAGCAGTTCATGCAATGGTGTAGCTTTGTTGGCAAAGTCCTTGATGAACCGACTGTAATATCTGGACAGGCCAAAGAAGGCTCTCAACTCTCTCATAAGCTATTTTTTCACCGCAGCAAATTTTTCCTTTCTAGGATACACCCCTTTGCTACAGACTTTATGGCACAAGTACACAATCTACTTCTGGTGGAGATGACACTTCTGGGTTTTAAACTATAACCCATGCTTTTAAAGCAGCTCCAGCACCTGTCTGTATCTATTGAGGTGTTCCTTGAAAGTGGCAGAACAGATAAAGTCATCAAGATATACCAGTGTTGAAATTCAAATCTACCAGACATCTTTCCATTAAGCATTGAAATCTCCCTGGAGCATTGGTTAGCTAGAACAGCATCCAATTGAATTTGAATAACCCCATGGGAAGGATGAAATGGGCACCTGCCAGTAGCCACTAGTGAGATCAAAAGAGGAGAAATATGTAGCGTTTTCCAGGCAGACAACTCTATGATCCTTGGCAAGAGATATGAGTTCTGAACCGTGCAAGCGTTTAACCAGTGGCAGTCTACACAGAATTACAGCATTCCATCCTTCTTGTGGACCAATATGATAGGTGCAGCCCAGGGAATTTGACTCCCCCATATCACCCTATTCCACAGCGCATGTGAATGTAGGTCTTTCACCTCTTGGCACATCTGGGATGGGATCTGTTGGTACAGGCACAGTGAGTACTGTCTGTCCCAGGGGAAGAGTCAAGATGGAATTGGGGGGGCACCACTACTTTTTCTACAGGTTGGGAGGTGGCTGATAACTTCTTAATCTAGCTGACCCTTATGAGCTGCAGGGATGTTTTTCTACTCGAGTAATAGCGTATTGCTCAGGGATGACCATGGGCTCATCGACCTTCGCCAGAAACTGTACCACTTTAATCAAAACATTCTTTACCAGAGTGACAGTAGGTCTACCCCTTCCGGAGCCTTTCACTAACGTGATTCCTTTTCTTTCAAGGTTCGTTCCACAGACATGTATCAACATTCACACCACCCTTGCTATGGGACTAGACAACTGTTTAGCAGCCATCAGCCGCATTGTCAGTTCTTGTCTGGAATGACCAACGTATGGGTAACACTGTCGGAAGTATTTTTCAGGCATGTGGTCACCTGGGAACCTTTGGCCATCAAACACTGGATTCTTCATTCAATAAATTTGACTCACATTGTAGGTCTTTAAAAAACTATGTCTTCACAGTCTTCATTCCACTCTCCAGCGTTCCCTTGAGAAAGCACACTGCTTATACTTCAGTTCCTGTTGGTTCTGTCTCACCATCAGATGGCGGTATTTGTTTAAAAGTTGTATGGGAAGTTGGATCTGAGCATCTTCTGCTTGCCAATTCCCTTACACTAGTCACAAAAAGTTCTGTATATTTGGCTTTCGGATGAACGTTTACGATCATCCTAAAATGCACACTAACCTTTTCAGGGGAAAATAATGTGACCTTCTCTAAATATTTGAATGCACATGTCCAACTGTTCAATGACTCAGTACTTTTTGCACAACTTGCTGTTCTCTAAGGCTAAGTTCACATTTCCGCTAAAATCTATCAGTCACAATCCGCTGCTCTTGTAAACAACGGAATCCGTTTAGCGGATTCCGCTGCTCCCATAGACTTGTATGAGCAGCGGATTGTGACTGATTATGCTGCGTTGCACCCTCCGCCCGACTGATCAGTCGTGGAACGACTGACCGCCGGGCGGGGGGAACGCAGCATGTAACGTTTTTTGAGCAGCGAGATCCGTCGGATTTCGCTGCGCATGCTCTCTGGCTCCCTGCACACGTCACCAGCTTTGGTTGGTTACCCGATATTTACCCTGGTTACGGTGCAAGGAGCCAGCGCTAAGCGGTGTAGGCCCGTAACCAAGGTAAATATCGGGTAACCAAGGTAAACATCGGGTGCTTTGCTGTTACCCGATATTTAGGCTGGTTACGTGTGCAGGGAGGCCGACACTTCCCCGCTCGGCCCCGCCCCCTCCCGCACTCCGCACATGTATGTACACACACACACACACACACACACCTGTCCCCAGCCATGCAGACAAGCACTGCCACTGACACCCTCGTCTGGCCCCGCCCCCCGCTCGGCTCCGCCCCCTCCCGCACTTTGCATGTGCACACACACACATACATACATACATACATACATGCACATACACACACTCACTCTCACATACACTCACCTGTCCCCAGCCATGCAGACCGCAGCACTTCTACTGACATCCTCAGCGCCTGGCCCCGCCCCCCGCTCGGCTTTGCCCCCTCCCGCATTCAGCATGTGTGTATACACACACACACACACACACACACACTCACACTCACACTCACACTCACACACTCTCTCACTCACTCACTCACCTGTCCTGCAGTCCCTGCGGCACTGACGTCCTCAGTGCCACGGCCCCGCTCGGCTCCCCCCCCCCCGAACTCCGCCCCCCGCATACAACGGAATCCGACAAAGAATTCTGTTCTTTGTCATCCGTTGTACAGCGTTGAACAGCGCATCAGTCACATGCGTCAAGCGACGCATGTGACTGATACAAATCAACGGAAATGTGAACTTAGCCTTACAAGGAGCTTAATAATCATATAATTTAAGCTAACAATGAATTCATGGTTATAGGCAGCACATCACCCTATTTAAAAAGGGAATGTGCTGCCGACTATATAATGCTGTATAGAGACAGAATGATCATAATAATGATAGTTCCATTCCCATCAGAATACAGTGCCTTGAGAAAGTATTTGGCTCCCTTGAATTTTTCAACCTTTTCCCACATTTCAGGCTTCAAACGTAAAGCTAAAAAAGTTAACGTTATGGTGAAGAATCAACAAGTGGGACACAATTGTGAAGTTGAACGAAATTTATTGCTTATTTTAAACTTTTTTAAAAATAAATAACTGAAAATTGAGGCGTGCAATATTATTCGGCCCCTTTAAGTTACCGTAATACTTTGTAGTGCCACCTTTTGCTGTGATTACAGCTGCAAGTCGCTTGGGGTATGTGTCTATCAGTTTTGCACATCGAGAAACTGAAATTCTTGCTCATTCTTCCTTTCAAGGCAGCCGAATACTTTCACAAGGCACTGTAGTTCATTCATACACTAAATGTATCTTGATATGAGATGTTTTTGATGCCTTTTTGCAGTATTCTTGTGGATTACATTCAAAAACACTGCAAAAAGCGCTGTTGCATTTTTGTGGATTTTTTTCCACTTTATCATTGCTTTTTATGGGTGAGGAAGTGCTGCAAAACTGCTGAGTTGATATGCTGCAGATTTAAAAAAAATGCTGCAGTTTTACCATTCAGTCAGGAAAAAATTAACAAGTTTCTGAAATCTCATAGCTTTTGTAGTACTGTAAAGACTAAAGAGCAGCTTTTAATTTGCATAAAAAATTTTGAAAAAGTACACTAAAAAAATGCGATGTGTGAACAAAATCTTGTGTAGACATGCAAAATCCCTGAATCTCCATATTACAAAGCCGCATGCAATTTGTATGCTATAATATGGTGTCCTATACAGTTCCAAATCACTATTTTTTTTCCTTAGGTGTTTATCTATAAAGCAACACCTGATTATGGGTGGCACCATTTTTTTTGTCCGATTCGGATGAAATCCAGCTTCCATGTGCATTGGTATAAAATCAGTCTGTGTCTGAGTCTGTGGTCATTATGGGCGCTGCACAGGATTTACAAGCTTTATATGTTTGTGTGAATAAACTAAAAGTCTTAAGGCCCAGTTACACGCTATGATTTATCTGACGATATGTCGCCGGGGTCACGGTTTTCGTGACACACTTCCGTTGTAGTTAGCGACGTCGTTGCGTGTGACAGCTACGAGCGACTCCGACCGATCATAAAACTAGCGAAAATCGTTTATCGTTGACACGTCGTTCATTTTAAAAATATTGTTTGTCATTGCGAACGCAGCAGACATATTACTACGTTTGACACCCTGTCAACAACGAACAACATCGTTAGTGCGTCCGTCATCAGCGACGCAGGCGTGTCGTTACGAGCAATGCTCCATGCTTCCTCCGCTCTGATTGTTGTCACGCCAGAGTGTATGCTATGGACAATTATACGCCACTGACGTTGCCGGAATCGGGAGGAATGCTGTGTGACGGTGTCCACACGACCACCTTGGTCAAACAATATATCGCTGAACGATGTAGCGTCGTTTGTGAGATGGGTATGTGTGACCGCTACAAAACGACCTATGAGCGATCTCGGGAAATCGTACCAACGATCTGGGCGTGTCACATCGCTAGCGATATTGTTGTGTGTAAAGCGACCTTTAACCTGAAAAATCTTTTGTCAGTAATGTGACCTTATTGATATATTGAAGGAGCCTTTAAGCCTCTGTTGAGCTCCATCATCACCTAATAATAAATTATAGGTCTATTAGGATTGTAGAGACTTATATCAGATGTCTTCTTCATTCATTTTAGTTCCGATGTTTCATTGCAGTATTGGTTTATTTCTTAGCACCTTTCCACAATAAAATTATTAGAATTCAGTTCCCATCTACCAGTTAGACTAAGCAACGAGGTTCCTTGCACTGGTCAGAATAGAAAGTGCCTGGGTCTGTGAAGAATATTCCCCAGGCACTGCAATAATTTAGAATGAAGTGTAACCTTTCCAAGGAATGATGAAGTGTGACAAGGGCAGTAGGTTATAGCCGCTTCCTTTTACATGCAATTGATAAGGAACAAACATATCCCCTAATGAGACAGAGGTTTGGGATCACTTTTGTTTCGAGTTATTTTGGTACTACTTTTTTTTTCTATTAATGACTATTACGTAGATATTATGCTGCATATTTATTACTATTACTGTAGTTAGCAGCGGTTCTATCATTATACTCATTGTAATTGCTAAAATGCTTATAAACTTATAAGATAACAAAATATGAAAAGAAACATTAGAAAAATAAACTGTAAACATACATTTACTAAAATGTATAAATCACATTGGACACAAATTGTGGAGCGAATTACAGGGCGGCAATATTAGTGATGAGCAACCACTAAAATGCTCAAATGCTCTAAACTCGAATCGAGCAGGATGGATGCTCGGAAGGGCTCAATTCAGGTAACGAGTATAATGAATTAATGGGGAACTCAAGCATGTTTCGGGCAGACCCCAATAGGAGGGCTGAGTGGGGTGCGAAAAATCGCTGAAATCACTGAAGTTGATGGAAATTGCATTCAAATGGAATGGGACACAATGGGGAAGATGCCTAGATGCATTTCTGACTACCAGGTCCCTGCTGGGAACTAAATAAATCATTTAACAAAAAAAGTCATGGCCCCCCATTTTTGATAATCAGCCAAGGTAAAGTAGACAGCAGGCTGATATCATCAGGCTGGGAAAGTCAGATTTGGCCCACCCATTAGTTGTGGTGAACGAGGGATAATGGGGAGGATTCTTTATTGAAACAAACTATTTTTGTGAATGTCTTTTTTTACTTTTACTTATTCGCTTAGAAATTGGGGTGTCTGATAGATGCTTCTCCATTACTAACCCCTGGGTTTGATGCCAGCTTACATTACAGAGCTGACATCAATGGCAAAAACTACTACCCTGATTGCCATTGGGAATAAATGGGGCGAAGCTACAGAATTGGCGCTACAAATGGATGCAACGCATCTGGGGTAGCTGCGAGCTGATATTTTTAGTGTGTGAAGCCTAATCATAGACTAAATAATTGCAACTCAAATTTATGTATGAAATAGAAGAAATGATTGTCTGTAAAGTGAAGGTAGTCTCAAGTGTGAATCTGTAGTGGATGGTGAGATATGGAGCCTGAAAGTCAAAAGTTCAAACATTTTTACCCTTTTGCTTGTCAGTGTAAATAAGTATATTATATTTGCAATTTTGACAAGAATGGGTTTCATAAATCTATTTTAATCCATAACAAGAAAGCAAGGTTAATAATATAACTTTCATTACAAAATATACAGTCTTAGTTACATTAGAGGATGAAAAAATTAATAAACCTCACATCAAAAACTACAACATCTACTATTTTGTATGAGCTCCATGATTCTTAAGGATAGCACCAAGTCTTCAAGGCATGGAATGAAGAAGTTGGCGATATATTGTAACAGCTATGTTTTTCCATTATTCAAGAAAGACCTCTTTTGGAGCCCGGATGCTGGATGGAGAGAGATGCTTAGCTTGTCTCTACATACAGGTGTACTATTGGGTTCAGATCAGGAGACTTACTGGACACTGAAATACTTTCACCCTGTTCTTGTTCAGAAATGCAACAGTGGGATTGGATGTGGGTGTTTTGGATCATGGTCATGTTTGAAAAGGGCAAATCTACTAAGGATACATAGTGATGGTAGAATTATTTTTTTAGCTAGAGCAGAACATCTGCAAATTCATGATACCATTAATGAAATTTAGCTCTCCGACATCAGCAGCACTCAAGCAGCCTCACATAAGGACACTGCCACCACTACGTTTCACTGTAGGAACTGTGCATTTTTGTTTGTACTCCTTGCCTTTGTAACACTTTGAAACAATCATTTCCAAAGACATTTATCCTGTTCTCATCACTCTGGAGCATAGAGTCCAAGTAATCTACATATTTTTCAACATGGCCCTTGGCAAATAGTAGTTGGGCTTTTTTATGCATGGACTTTAGGAGAAGCTTCCTTCATGGACGCCACCCATGCATGCCATTCCTTTGCAGCATATGCTTTATTGCCTCATGGGAAACAATCACCCCAGTTTGGCTTTCTACTTCTTTAGCTAACTTCCGTGAACATGCATGTTGATTTTATTCAACCCTTCTCATGCAAAGACACTCCTGCTCAGGTGTTTACTTCCATGGTCAGCCTAGGCATCTGTGTGAGATGATTGCATTTAAATCTTTGCTAAATTTTTGCATCACTTTTGCTATAGTATTCTGACTGATAAGTAAAGCTTTGCTGATCTTCATGTAGCCTTCACCTTTCTTATGTAAAGAAATTATTTTTTTCTCAGGTATTATGACATTTCTCTCTTCCATGTGGTGCCATTATTAACATGTATTAACACTGGCAGGGAGTCAACATACTTAATTTGGATCAATATTAAGTGATAACAAATAATGTAAAATAATAATTAGCAGAATTAAGTTTGAAATGCTGGTTTAGCCCTCCACAATAGTCACAGTATCCCATGTGAACCCTTGGGAAAATTAATTGGCCACCCCTGCTTATAGTATATCCTTTGGACATGATTCATATTAGACAAGTCAGTTAGGTACAGTTAAAATAAACATTGATACTTATAATGTTACTTTTATTATAGTTATCTAACAATGTAATCATTTTACCTAAATTCTAATTTTGAGTGTCAGACTTTGAACACTACAATACAGAGAACAAGAAGCACCTACAAATTAAAAAAAAAAAAAAATTACAAAATTATATTTCTAAATATCTATTTAAAGGTGTTATTCACTAAAATCCCATTTTGAAGGATCCCAACAGTTAGCTGCTTACACAATATCCTGTTGCTGCGACTCCATGGATCATCTATAATCTGTGAAGCCAATACAAAGTTCTCATTGAATAACAGAGTAGGCATCCAGATGTGGTAGACTGCACCATGCATTCACTACTGCTTTCTTTTTAAACCACATAATTTATTTAGGCAACCAGCAGGATTTCACTACCCCCAAATTATCTATATATATCTCTTTCAAAGATATGTTCAGCAATACCTTTGCATAGCCAGTCTGTTCCTCCATTACGGAGTAATCTGCTCTAATTGTAATGCAAATGATATAGTAGATCTGAAACCTCTATCACAATCTCTGTGTTGTGTGACTTCAGAGAAAAGAGCCGTTAGTCAATCAGAAGGAGGCGGCATTGGATGGGGAATAGAGCTGGAGTGACAGAGGCTTCTGATCTACAATGGCTTGTCAGCCTCATTTGTATATCAATCCAAACATTGATTTCTCAATAACGGAGGAACGGACTGTCATTGCTAAGCTTGTCTTTCAAGAAGCTACATGTGCATATAAATTTTGGGGTGTGAAATGCTGCTGACTGATGCCGTTAAATCTCACAAAAATATTGTATTTATAGATGGTAGCCACTAAATATTTCATATTCATAAAACAAATGTGTACTTTCAGGGCTGTGATGATCAGTTCGTCAAAATGTGCAGTGACTGAGGCTTGATGTTAGGACATTGACAGAAAGGTTTGAAGAGATGGAGACGAAAAAGTCTCTAATCAGACAATAAGCCAGCAGTAAGTTACTACATGTAAATTTTTGTTCTATATAGGGGTACTTTATAGGAGAGCATTTACACAAACTGGTTGGTGTCGCTAAAGAACCCCTAATCAGTAAACCATTAACGATGGGCAGTCGATCACTGCGGTCTGTCTATGCACACTAAGTGATACTTCCCTTATTACATAGAGAAACCAAGGAAAAAATTGTGAAAACATACCCTGCTGTAACTAAATAAAAGCATAGTGCATATAAACATAGGGTACTTAGTAAACACTGTTTTTGATCAAAAAACGTCAAGGTGTACCCAGTTGGGATAGTACCTATACTCTCTAATATTAAAACCTTACCATGGGTCTAAAATAGGCCTCAATGTGGCTAAGGGCTGAGAGTGACCGGGTCCCAACAGGACACACAGTCAGGGGATGCACATTATGAAATGCCCAGCTCACTGAAAAGGGGGCCACTCCCTGTTTGTACTGAATACAAAAAAACTACATAAAAACAAAAAAGTGAGCCGGAGTATGAGATGGTATACATGGAGCTTGTGAGACCATCTTCACACTGGCCATAAGACAAAGAGTAACCAAGGAAAAAATGGTGAAAACATACCCTGCTGTAACTAAATAAAAGCATAGTGCATATAAACATAGGGTACTTAGTAAACACTTTTTTTGATCAAAAAAAGTATAAAGCTATCCCACCAAACGTCAAGGTATACCCAGTTGGGATAGTACCTACACTCTCTAATCTTAAAACCTTACCATGGGTCTAAAATAGGCCCATACAAAATACAAAAATAATACAATTTTTTCCTTGGTTTCTCTTTGTCTTATGGCCAGTGTGAACATGGTCTCACAAGCTCCATGTATACCATCTCATACTCCGGCTCACTTTTTTTTCTTTTCCCCCTTATTACATAGCATCCCCTATTATGTATAACGCTATCCTCTTGTTATATATAGCACTGTTTCTTATTATATAGTATTATTATATAGTATCCTCCATTATGTATAGTGCTGTTATGTATATTGCTGTACATAAGGGAAACGCACCTATCTCTCTGTTGTTTTACATCTGCAGATGTGCACCAGAGCACCTGTGTGTTAATCACATAACTTATCCCATGATCTTGCAAGGAAATCATGTGACATGGCATGTGTGGAAGGTCCCATACTCTTTAAACTGTCCAGGACCCTGGCTACTCTTAAGCCTACCCTGCTTACCAATACTAGTAAAAGTGGCCAAAATAGTTTCTTTATATTTATATAGATGTATGAATAAGGTAATAATAGATTAAACGTTACATAGTATGTAGAAAATCATCCAGAAGTTACCACTACGCAAGAAGTCAATAAGATTAATTGTATGTGTAGCGTATGAGAAATCCAACTGCGCAATGCGTATAAGCAAAAATACCTTGGAGTTTGTTGTGTACACACATAAGTGCGCAAGCACAATGGTATGTCACCTAGGAATGCCTAACGTACAAATGCAAACCGCACATGAGCACATGCTAGGGCTGGTCTCCACCCCTCCGTTTCCACCTAGAATTTACAGGTCCCACCTGTTTTGCATAATTTGTGATTTACTTCACAATCTTTTGGCTACCAGTCTTTTAGGATATCTATATCCATCTCTAGATTTCTTATATACCTGTTGACTGTATTCTGTGCAGTATAGGTCACTTCAATGTGCTTTTTTCCACCATAATATTGTTGGGTTCATGTTATATTATGGATATGTTCTTTTTGCATACTCTTTGAGGTATAGGATTGTTTCTTTTTTCAACTTTACATACTACCTAATTGTGTATTGAGATACACTTTTTTTTAAACATTTTTGTGCTTATAGTATCCTTGAGTGTTTTTTATATACATTTTTCTAAGTTTTCTGTGACCAATTGGACATCCAAGGAGAGGTGCTAGCCCTTACATGGACAGAACCCCTGGATTATTGTACAATTGTTGTACTTACTTTTAAATGTTTATAATTGTATCCCATTAACTATTTTTCATAATAATACAGTATTTATATTATCTTATTCGATGATCCCAACTTATTTTGCACACGTCATTTCCTTTTGCTTGTTAGTAGTTACAAGTATGGTCTTTTAGTGTGCAGTTGGCTGATCCCGCACCTACTAGTAGTGCCCTCAGTTTCTTTTAGCTTAAGCTCCTATGTTGCCTGGGATGGTTGTTTTTCCTACTGTACATTACCACTCAGCAGTGTTTTCCAATAAATAACTCAAGCTGCTGTAGGGGATTACTAGTGACTAGAGCCAGACTGACCATCGGGCAAATCAGGCAAATGCAGATGGGCCAGTCTGGCCATGATCTGCATCAATTGCAACATTGTTAATAGTATTGTTCCTCAGGATGCCAGTATTGTTAACAGCTGTGGTGGAGCAGGAGTGGGGAGCTACCAATTCCCGACTGTCACTTACTCTAGCAAGCCATGGAGGCTAGCGTCATGCAGAGGACGTTGCTCAGCTTAATGACGTCACTGCACCACACCACGTTCATCCACTGCAAGACAGGATAGAACAAAAGACTCCGGCTGTTGCTGGATTACGTGAGCATAAGATTTTTTTTCTGTGACCTGGGGTGGCCATAATACAGTGTGGGAGACCATCATACTGTATTGTGGCTGTTGGAGGACCAGCATTCAGATTATTCTGTGTTCCATTGGCACCAGGGAGGTCATAGCATTTCTAGATCATGTTACTAGAGTCAAAATTGTGTCTCTAGTAGCTATTATGAGTGTAAGAGCACTATCTTTTTTTCTTTTTTACATATAGTCTATTTAAAAGTAGCTTTTGACCCAGTATAAAGTATGTACTTTCCCGAATGCAAATCAGTAGAAGTCTGTATTGAACCAGCCAGGAACACTGAGGACCTGCAGAATTGTGATTGCAGCTCTGGACTCTAGTTTAGGCTGTTTCTTAAGGCCGCTTTACACGCTGCAACATCACTAGCATCGGCTAGCGATGTCACGTGCGATAGCACCTGCCCCGTCGGTGGCACAATATGTGGTGATTGCTGCCGTAGCGAACATTATCGCTACGGCAGCGTCACACGCACATACCTGCTCTGCGACGTCCCTGTGACCGGCGAACCGCCTCCTTTCTAAGGGGTTGGTTCGTTCAGCGTCACAACGACGTCATAGCAGCGTCACTGAATCGCCGCCCAATAGAAAAGGAGGGGCGGAGATGAGCGGCCGGAACATGCCGCCCACCTCCTTCCTTCCTCCTTTTCCGGTGGACGCAGGTAAGGAGATGTTTGTCGTTCCAGCAGCATCACACATAGCGATGTGTGCTGCCGCAGGAACGACGAACAACATTGTTACTGCAGCAGCTATGATAATTGGGAAGAGGGGGGCATGTCACTGATGAGCGATTTTGAACGTTTTTGCAACGGACGATTCAAAATCGCTCATAGGTGTCATACACAACGACATTGCTAAAGCAGCCGGATGTACGTCACAAATTCCATGACCCCAACGAGATCGCTTTAGCAATCTCGTAGCGTGTAAAGCCACTTTTAGTATTTGATTATAATGTAAACTTGTAATTAAAGATGATTTTTAAAAACAATTTGTATAAAAGTGCAGTGTAATTTTTAAAGAAGTACTGGACTCCCATCAAAGTGTTTATCCTTTTAATATATTGCAGTCATCATATTACATTGCACTGTGTACTTACAATTGCACATTTTGACTTTCTGTATTTTTTGTTTTATAAGACGCACCAGATTATAAGACACACCCCAAATTTAGTGATAAAAAAGGTAAAAAACAAAAAAGGGGTCCGTCTTATACTCCGGTGGTGTCTTACTGGATGGGGAGAGAGGCGGCAGCGGTGGGGTCACAGAAGGCAGGGGCTGTGCTGGAGTAGGGCAATGCTGGAGGTGCTGCGGTGTGGGCTGTGCTGGCTGCAGTGGGGACTGTGCTGGCTGCGGTGGGGACTGTGCTGGCTGCGGTGGGGACTGTGCTGGCTGCGGTGGGGACTGTGCTAGCTCTGTGGAGCAGGGCGAAGCGGCGGGTGTCACAGATGCTCTGTCGGCAGTGCGGGCTTCAAAGAAATAGCACCCGGCAAGTTGAGACCTCATTTGCGCATGCAACACCTCCGGGCGCCATTTTCCTTAAGTACGCTGCTGGGAGATCAATGAGCAGGAGGCGGTGCATATGCAGATGAGATCTTGAGCCAAGAGCTGCATCTGCGCATGCGCCGACTCCAGGCGCTGTGATTTGAAACTCGCACCACCAACAGAGCATCTTACTCGCTCCACCGCCCTGCTCCTCACAGCCCCCACCAAAGCCAGAACAGCCCCACCGTAGCTAACACAGCCCCCACCACAGCAAACACAGCACCCATTCTCCACCTCCCGGTAAGCTACATTTGCATTATAATACGCACCCCTCGTTTTCCTCCTAATTGTTTGGGAGGAAAAGTGCATCTTATAATGCAAAAAATATGGTAATTCTTCTGTTTCCTATTAGGACTAGCTCAACCCTTCTTATCTCCAAGGAGAATCTGGAAGTCAATTTTCCATGCATAAGTCATCACTGCAATAGTCAATGGTAGGGGGGAGCAGCTGGGTCAGGATTTAAAGAGAGGAATGATTCATGCAGGGACAAGAAACTTCCTGTTTCTACACAGAGCAGAGAAAAGAGAAGAATGTACTGGGTAGAAAGGTAAAATGGGCAATTATAAGTACACAGTGCTATATAAAATGATAAATTATACACTATATATATACTATACATATATACACTATATTATACACTATAATAAGAGGATAAAAACGTTTATGGGAGTGATTTTTACAAAAGAAACACACCGTAGCAAATGCTTATTGCAATGTCTAGATCCAAGTGTAGTAATGAATGAGATTTAATTCATAAATCTTTTTTTAAGGATGCAGTTTTCTTTTAGGAGAAACAGGCATCAATACAAGACAGATGATATGACCTAAAACACCCCAAAGCAAGACAGCAAAAAATATTGCAATCAAACTCCATGAAAACCATTTTTAAAAGAACATTACATGCTATTGATGTACACTATTACCTTATGATGTTGCTAATCCAAACAAGCATTATTGATCCCTACTCTGTGACCAGTTTTTATTAGTGCTTCAAATATTATATATATATATATATATATATATATATATATATATACAGTTAGGTCCATAAATATTTGGACAGTGACACAAGTTTTGTTATTTTAGCTGTTTACAAAAACATGTTCAGAAATACAATTATATATATAATATGGGCTGAAAGTGCACACTCCCAGCTGCAATATGAGAGTTTTCACATCCAAATCGGAGAAAGGGTTTAGGAATCATAGCTCTGTAATGCATAGCCTCCTCTTTTCTCTTTTTCAAGGGACCAAAAGTAATTGGACAAGGGACTCTAAGGGCTGCAATTAACTCTGAAGGCGTCTCCCTCGTTAACCTGTAATCAATGAAGTAGTTAAAAGGTGTGGGGTTGATTACAGGTGTGTGGTTTTGCATTTGGAAGCTGTTGCTGTGAGCAGACAACATGCGGTCTAAGGAACTCTCAATTGAGGTGAAGCAGAACATCCTGAGGCTGAAAAAAAGGAAAAAATCCATCAGAGAGATAGCAGACATGCTTGGAGTAGCAAAATCAACAGTCGGGTACATTCTGAGAAAAAAGGAATTGACTGGTGAGCTTGGGAACTCAAAAAGGCCTGGGCGTCCACGGATGACAACAGTGGTGGATGATCGCCGCATACTTTCTTTGGTGAAGAAGAACCCGTTCACAACATCAACTGAAGTCCAGAACACTCTCAGTGAAGTAGGTGTATCTGTCTCTAAGTCAACAGTAAAGAGAAGACTCCATGAAAGTAGATACAAAGGGTTCACATCTAGATGCAAACCATTCATCAATTCCAAAAATAGACAGGCCAGAGTTAAATGTGCTGAAAAACACCTCATGAAGCCAGCTCAGTTCTGGAAAAGTATTCTATGGACAGATGAGACAAAGATCAACCTGTACCAGAATGATGGGAAGAAAAAAGTTTGGAGAAGAAAGGGAACGGCACATGATCCAAGGCACACCACATCCTCTGTAAAACATGGTGGAGGCAACGTGATGGCATGGGCATGCATGGCTTTCAATGGCACTGGGTCACTTGTGTTTATTGATGACATAACAGCAGACAAGAGTAGCCGGATGAATTCTGAAGTGTACCGGGATATACTTTCAGCCCAGATTCAGCCAAATGCCGCAAAGTTGATCGGACGGCGCTTCATAGTACAGATGGACAATGACCCCAAGCATACAGCCAAAGCTACCCAGGAGTTCTTGAGTGCAAAAAAGTGGAACATTCTGCAATGGCCAAGTCAATCACCAGATCTTAACCCAATTGAGCATGCATTTCACTTGCTCAAATCCAGACTTAAGACGGAAAGACCCACAAACAAGCAAGACCTGAAGGCTGCGGCTGTAAAGGCCTGGCAAAGCATTAAGAAGGAGGAAACCCAGCGTTTGGTGATGTCCATGGGTTCCAGACTTAAGGCAGTGATTGCCTCCAAAGGATTCGCAACAAAATATTGAAAATAAAAATATTTTGTTTGGGTTTGGTTTATTTGTCCAATTACTTTTGACCTCCTAAAATGTGAAGTGTTTGTAAAGAAATGTGTACAATTCCTACAATTTCTATCAGATATTTTTGATCAAACCTTCAAATTAAACATTACAATCTGCACTTGAATTCTGTTGTAGAGGTTTCATTTCAAATCCAATGTGGTGGCATGCAGAGCCCAACTCGCGAAAATTGTGTCACTGTCCAAATATTTCTGGACCTAACTGTATATATAAATATATAAATATACAAATTTATTTTTTTATTTTTTTTTTATTTGTTTTTATTTTTTTATTTTTAGTTATTTATTTTTTTTAAAAATACTGTATATATTTTGGAAACAAAAATGAACCTTCAATATCCTTTTCAATTACAATGAGTTGTGAGAATTGCTAAAATATAAATTAAATGCAATCCCTATTTATTTTTTTAACTATTCTAATAATTTACTGTATGATATTAGATGAAATAGTGTATAATATATGGGTAACATGTGTACAAAATATACTTTGAGAACATTAGTCAGGAACAAACATGTCAGTCCAGTGACACATATAATCAATTACCCCTTCTGCCCTAAGTGTGAACACTTCTCCTGGTTTCATATATCTTTACTGCTCTTCTTGACAGGACTTGCTGGCTGCTTTTATTTTAATAGGGGATAAAGTTGTAAAGGAGCAGACATCTGTGCAGAACTTTCACTTTACTGGTATTCTTTTATATTCTCACAATAGCACACCAAAGGATATTACTGTATCAATGTAATATCACATCTGACTATATAATACTTATAGTATTCACTGTGTACATGTAAGATTACATATGACTATACAGTGTGTCCATCCATATCCTGTCCACCGCCATTAACTGGAGAATGGCGGCAGCTATAGGCATAGAAGTGGTGTCTAGGTATAGTAAAGTAGCCATGTGCTACACAATGAAACCACCTATAGCGCCAGCTGGTGGAAAACAACGAAGTTAGCATTTTTATTTCAAAAATGGAACGAGATAGAGAAAAAAATGGAATTACAAAGTTGTAGGGCATCATCAATTCAATATAAATCGACACCTTGCATACAGAAATGCTATGATAAGAACGTGCAAAACTCACAAGGCTGCGGACGTGACGCGATACCTTATGGAGACCTTCCTACAAGTCATTGGGTATGGTTGCTGTGTGGAGTGGCCTTCACGCTCACCTGACCTGACCCCATTGGACTTCTTTCTGTGAGGTCACATCAAACAGCAGGTGTATGCGACCCCTCCACCAACATTGCAGGACCTATAACGACATATCACAGATGCTTGTGCAAACGTGCCACCTACCATATTGCACAACGTGCAGCAAGATACAGTATGCTGTGCAGAGTCCAGATGTGCATTGCAGCTGACGGTGGCCACTTTGAGCATCAAAATTAAATGAGCGCCAAATGTGTGACCAGCATTCAATGTTTTGGGGGGTCATGGGTTTCATATCATAGCATTTCTGTATGCAAAGTGTTGAGTTGTATTGAATCCCTACAAGTTTGTAATTCACTTTTTTTCTCTATCTCGTTCTGTTTTTGAAAAATACTAACTCCGTTGTTTTCCACCAGGTGGCGCTATAGGTGGTTTCATTGCGTAGCACATGGCTACTTTACTATACCTAGACACCACTTCTATGCCTATAGCTGCCGCTGTTCTCAAGTTAATATATATGAAGTGAAAGCTGCACACCAAATTCAGAGAAATATGAACAAGCATAACTGCCTTATAATACATAAGGAATGAAAAATACAACTAGCCATATGAAAAATTAAAAAAGTTGAAATGTGACATTGCATAACTGCTGAGAATTATTTGAAAAAAGAGATATTTAGCTAATGTATTGATCAAGTTGAAACCTGCTTGTGTATGGTAAGCAAGGGACCTGGCATACATAAGCAGGTTTCAACGGCACATAGAGGTAACATTTGGTTAGGTACCCATGCACACAAGCAGGTTTTAACCGCATATAGAGGTAACATTTGGTTAGGGACCCCATAAATAAGAGATTACCATGAAGTTGGTTATGGGGCAGTAATGAATTGATCAATACATTAGCTAAATATCTCTTTTTTTCAAATAATCCACAGCAGTTATGCAATGTCACATTTCAACTTTTTCAATTTTTCATATGGCTAGTTGTATTTTTCATTCCTTATGTATTATAAAGCAGTTATGCTTGTTCATATTTCTCTGAATTTGGTGTGCAGTTCTCAAGTTAATGGCGGTGGACAGGATATGGGTGGACACACTGTATATCTATCACCTAAAGAATATCATAATGTAAAATTACATCTGGCTATATAAGACAAATAGGATATCACTGTATCAATGTAATATTACATATCACTACCGAACACCAATAGGAAATCACTGTATCAATGTAATGTTAGCACTGATTACAGAATAGTCCTTTAGGATATCACTGTGTCAATGTAATATATCTGACTATATAATATCTATAGCAGAGGTCTCAAACACGCGGCCAGCGGGCCTCGAATGCGGCCCCTGAGGCTGCTTGCTGCTTGTTGTGATGATCGCAGCTCTATTCTGGGTGTCGGCGCCGGCAGGGCTTTACTACAGTTTGCGGTGCCACACAGAGGATCTGTCTGTGCTATACCAATGGCTGCCGCCCGCCAATCAGATGCAAAGGGGTGACGTCGCTGTATGAAGTCACCTACTTGCATCTGATTGACCGGCGCAGCCATTGCTATAGTGCACAGATGTGCGGCACCGCAAATGATTCAACTGTTGTAAAGTCCTGCTGGTGCCGACCCACAGCATAGAGATGTGATCGGTCTGTGAGCCACAACAAGCAGGTAAGGTACGTGCCCACCATCAGGACTTGCATCCTGGACGTAGCGGATGCTGACCTGCGGGGCCTTAAGTCAGAGACCGTAGCTGCCTGTGCCCGAGATCAGGGTTCGGCCCGCTGCAGTCTCCTCGCTGTGGTCTCCCTAGAAAGGGTGCATGCGACTCCACAGCAAACAATTCACATGCTGTGGCTTCTGAAAGCCGCACCGCAGGTCAGTGTTTACTGCGGGACACACACACACACACACACACACACACACACACACACACACACACACACACACTGGGCACAGGATTTCTAGAAATCCCATCCACTCTGCTTGTACTGGCATCGCAGCTTTTGGGACGCAGCTGAAATATGCTACATCCAAAATGCTCCAAACACTGAACATGGGCATACACCCTAATAAGAGGGAAGAGAAAAAAGTAAGGAGATTTTTTTTTGTTTGTGTGTGTATTACTAAAGGATGGGCACAATACTACTGGGCACAAGGATGAGCATAATACTATTGAGCACAATCCTATTGGTCACAATACTACAAGGATGGGCACAATACTACAGGGCATAATGATGGGCACAATACCACAAGGATAGGCACAATACTACAGGGCATAAGGATGGGCACAATACCACCAGGATGGGCACAATACTACAGGGCTCAAAGATGGGCACAATACTACAAGGATGGGACTACAGGGCACAAGGATGGGCACAACAGTACAATGAAAGGCACAATGCTACAGGGCACAAGGATGGGCACAATACTAATGGGCACAATACCACAAGGATGGGCACAATACTACAAGGATGGACACAATACTACTGGGCACAATACCACAAGGATGGGCACAATACTACAAGGATGGAACTACAGGGCACAAGGACGGGCACAATAGTACAAGGATAGGCACAATGCTACAGGGCACAAGGATGGGCAGAATACTAATGGGCACAATAGTACAAGGATGGGGGACATTACTACAAGATGTTGGCTAAGATTACTATATGATGCTGTTAATTGTAAAACAATATCAAAAGCAGGTGATAAAATGTAAAAAAAAAATCAAAATAAAGCATTAATTTTTTTGCCATTAAAAATGCTTTAGTATATATAAACTTAAGTAAAAAAGTTCAAAAAAAGTAATCCAACAGGTGTAAAGAAAAAAAAACCCCATGAAATCATTAAAAATGTCACTTTGTCCTGCAAAGAATGTGGCCCCTCTGAATTTGTTTTTCTATGTGTGGCCCATACACCCAGCTGAGTTTGAGACCCCTGATCTATAACATATCAGTGTCCATGTAATATATCTGATTATATAATATCTATAGGAGATATCACTGTGTTCATGTAATATCACATCTGACTATATCATATCTATAGGATATCACTGTGTCCATGAAATATTAGATCTGACAATACAGTTTAACACCTGTAGGATATCTCTGTGCTCATGTAATATTACATCTAATTATGTATCTATAGGATATCACTGTGTCCATGTAATATCACATCTGACTATATAATATCTATAGGATATCGCTGTGTCCATGCAATATTACATCTGACAATACAGTTTAACACCTGTAGGATATCACTGTGTTCATGTAATATTACATGTAATTATATATCTATAGGATATCAGTGTTCATGGAATATCACTTCTTTGTAATATCTATAGGATATCAATGTGTCCATTTAACATTACATCTGACTGTATAATATCTATATAATATCTATAGAATATCACTGTCTATGAAATATTACATCTGACTTTACAACACCTAGAGGATATCACTGTGTCAACTGAGTATTAGATGTGACTATATACAGTCATTACACCTATACTATACTATGTTATATTATATACTATACTGCAGGCAGGACATTTAATGAATGTGATATCAGAGCAGGATCATTTCCATCCAGGCTGAATACACAGGAATGAGTGAAAGCTGTCATTTCCCAAAGTTCACACAGTTGTATTAAATTGGATTGAAGTAGCAGAGAGGAAACATAAGTCTTCCATGCCCTCTGTGCCATGTCAGTATAGCCCGGGGAGGTCTGATTGATGTCTTAGCAAAGGCTCCCCCATGTCAGGAGCTGACTGCTTCACCCCCACGCTGCTCATTGGCGTCACAAAGGGAGGAGTTCAACAAATAAAAAAACAACATACAACCCTGGGGAAGAGATAAATAGAGAGCTTTCAACTCATTAGACAGCCAAGGCAGTGCCCGACCACTGGGTGCCAGCGCCACTTACTCTGCTCAGGCTAGAAGAGTAGACCAGCACCATGGACAGCAGCTGCAGACTGCGCCTCCTCACCCTGGGCAGCTGCCTACTGCTCCTCGGCATCGGTACTGTGTGTGGGCAGGAGGACAGCTCAGACCTGGAGACCAGGGCACTGCGGGACTTCTACCCCAAAGATGCCATTCCCTCTAGTGAGAAAGAGCTGGTGAGTGATGAGCTGCAGCCCCAGAGCTGTGTGACTGCAGCAGAGGAGAGCGCTATGCTGGCAATGACAGCTCCTCTATATAGCATTGACTTCCTATGTGCATGTTGTATACTGTATCTATAGTCTCTGGCATTGAGCATGTTATATAAACTCCAGCAGAAGGGTTTGTATATCAACTTGTTACATTTTTATATCAAGAACTTGCAATTTTGTCACTGATTATTTGTCACTAAATTAGCTGGAATATGCAGAGCAAAGGTATGGCAATGAGCAGGTTATATACATGTATACACTGAAGCTTGCAAAGTCTATTGATATTGGAAGTGCTAATGATCTGTATGCACCTCTCTGCTGTCTGTATGTTCTGTAGCTGGGGGCTCTGCAGGAGGTCTTGGAGAAGTTACAGAGTAAACGTGTACCTTCCTGGGAAAAGAAATTTGGACAGGTCCCTGTGGTAAGATATTGGCTTTTACCCTAATATGATATCTGGACAGAAGATAGTTTATATATGTAAGATGTGTTATCTACATCACTAGAAAGAGAGTGGAAATCATTAGGATCCTTTTAGCTCTGCCTAATAATTGTGTATAGTATGTAATAACTACACATTCCTTTGAATAGATTTCATATATATATATATATATATATATATATACACACAGTACGTGTGTGTGTGTGTATATATATAGATAGATGTGTATCAAATTATATATTCAGTTGACTCTATATCTATCTATCTATCTATCTATCTATATATATATATATATATATATAGAGAGAGAGAGAGAGTGAGAGAGAGAAATACGTAGATACATGCTTAGATAAGTTTTAAAGTATATACTCATTTGAATATATATATGTATATATATATATATACATACATATATAGATAAAGAGAGAGAATGTATAAAAGTATATATTCTTTTGAATATATATGTATATCTTCATTTTAATATATATGTATATACACACACTGTGTATATTTATATATATATATATATATATATATATATATATATATATATATATGTACACAGAGAGAGAGAGATGTATAAAGGTATATCTTCATTTGAATAAACACAAACACACACATATATATATATGTGTGTGTTTGTGTTTATTCAAATGAAGATATACCTTTATACATCTCTCTTTCTCTCTGTATATATGTATGTGTGTGTATATATATATATATATATATATATATATTTTATAACCCATCATGTACATGTAGAGGTGATTTTAAGGGAATTTACACATCAATAGTATTTCCAGGGTCATTGCTTTTAGCAAAATAGATTTACATTACAGTATTGTAAATAAAAGATAGGATAGGTACATTTTGAAATATTGACATGTTCTATGTTCCTGATTATAAAACTTTGCTTTTCAGTGTGATGTAGGGGAGCAATGTGCAGTCAGGAAGGCTTCCAGGATCGGGAAATTATGTAACTGCCCCCGAGGTTCTGTCTGTAACTTCTTCCTTCTAAAGTGTTTATAGAATAAAGAAAATCCCACAGACAATGTGCAGAAGTGACCAAGCTGAGCACCAACACAACCACTGTAAAGAAAGAATGTGGGTGATCATGATTTTTACACTGGTAAAATGATGTACAGCATCTGCTCTGCATTTTGTCCTGTTTGTTCGCCTATCTGTTTGCACACCTGTGACGATAAAAAATAAAGACCTGCTCTCTTTTGTAAAGTCTTCTTTCATGAGAAGTCTTCTAGAAGTTTTGTGTGTAAAGATTTAATGGTCAATAGGTGCAAGAAAGTCAGATGCTATGTAACAAAAAGGCTCCTTTAAGATCACAGACAACTAGGCACTGAATGGTGCCATAATGTACAGGGCACAGTCGTGTCATTAAAGAATATTTACCAATTCATTTCTGATCAATCTTTATAAATAATTTCCTTCATAACACAAAGACATATTCGATATTGGATCAGCATATGAGTGGCCAACTGTAGGTATAGGATATAAGTATTCACAGTGCATATGGCTTTTTTAAAATTATAGAGGGATCCTTGGCTATAAGACTCATTATGCCAGCTTGATCTTTGTATTAAGAAGTAGTACTAGACCCTCAAGAGTTACATCTCTACAAGTCCCTAAGCCAGTCTATAGATAATTTCCTCTGTGCAGAAAGGGTCCGTAAACTGGAAACACTAATTAATGACTGGCTAAAAATCAAGTTATGTTCCAAGGATCTCTAAGGTCGAGCATTGACGAACAAAGTGGATACCTATAGGGGGCACTAAAGAGACAGCTTTCCTTCTGGAGGAGAACTAATCTGGGTACTTTTTCCTACTGATCGTTTTCCTAACATCAAAGAGGCTGTCCACAAATAATAAGAGTAGGTAAGGAACAATTGTATATTTTTTTAAGAAACAGTGACTCTTTAATCCTTATTTAAATGAATGGAGCGGAGCTGCAATAACAGACATAGCACATAGGCAGGAGTGGTGTTGTTTCTACAAAAAAAGACATTTTTTTCAAGATGGTGCATGCAGAATAATACTACTGGTTAATTTCTTCTTTTTTATACCACCTCATGTCTGAGAAACTTTACATCAACATTTTGCACATGCCCCTCTTATCCTTTTCTTAAGACACTTTTTAAGGCCCCCTTCACAAGTCTGTGTCTCCGGTACGTGTTTGGTCCATTTCCTCACGTGCCGGAGACACAGGCACACGTAGACCCATTAAAATCAATGGGTCTGCGCTCACGTGCGTGTTTTGCCATGAACCGTGTGTGCTTGAGGAGCATACGTGTGCCCGTGTACTCCCCCCGTAGACATGTCCGTTTTTTCCGGCATCACGGGTGTCACACGGACCGCACATGGACCGCACGGATGTGATTTGTGTGATACGCACCGGAAAAAACACACGTGCCTGTGAAATAAAATGAATTTCTATACTCACCTTCTTCAGCACTGCTGTCTGCTGCTGCTCACTTGCTTCCGACCCCCGCTCATTATGCTCATTGCATATTCACTCCACTGCGGGCCGGAAGCAGCAGCAGCGGGGAGTCGGCAGGGCCGAAGACCGAAGATCAGCACCACGGACAGCAACGTCAGGGACAGGTGAGCAGAAAGTTCCCGTTCTCAGTGTGTTATCACGGATAACACACGGAGAACACACGTGTGCCATAAACACGGCACACGGAGGACAATACGCACCTCTGACACGTCCGTGAAAAACATGCGTGATTTTCACGGACGTGTGAAAAGGCTTAAAGCTGTTTACAAGCAAAAAGTTTAATGAGCCCTTCCCTTTTTACCAAAATTTTTCATGAATTATTGAATTATGGTAAAATAAAATAAGAAATGTATCTGCAACAATCTTCCTCCCAATCCTCTTAGGAAAAATAGCTTTGTGTTTTTTTTATTTGTTAAAAGGTTTTTCCAAGAATCTCTTTGTTAATCAATAGACTTGCCATGGTGAAAGATAACAAACCCAGGACTCCTCAGTCACCACTGCTCCAGCTCCTCACTGCTGCCCCCAGTGTTCACCTGTTGTTATGTCACATGACCACTGTGACTAATCATTATGATCCTATGAGACTGCTGAGCTCAGTGATTTGCTGCAGCGGTCACATTCACTGTAGACATAATGTCACCACTACAGTCTGTCAACAAGCAGCAGGGAGCCACTGAGGAGCAATGGTGAATGAGAATACCTGAGTTTTTTTTATTTAGCAACTTGTCAAGTTTCCTTTAACAAAAAGATTTATTGATAAACACAGAAAAAAATAAGCAATAAATATAATTGTAGTTCGATATAAATTGTTATAGTAGAGGAATTTCTGAAGATACCACTGCAGTGAGGAGATATGAGCAGATGTCAAAACTGGTAACGTCTATTTGTTGGCATCACCCCGACTCAGAACATGTGAATGTTGTTGATAAGTGATGTGGCAGCACACTGTACCGGGCACGGATGCTGGGGCTAAGGGTCTTACACTAATTTGTGACACAGGATTAGTGCATTGGAGGAAGCACACAGATTTTATAGCTACATGAAAAATGGGACACCTCATTTATCAAAATGGTTAAACAAGGCAAGCATACATGTACGACAGTATTGTCCTAAAAATAATTATACATGTCCTTAATAAATTTAGAACACTTTCACCCCTCTCTTTAGATACGTCCATCACTCATAAAATTTCATAACCAGAAAAAAAAAATTCTAGAATATATTTTTGGCCGTACTTTGGAGTTATGTTTTGCTTTAGAAATCTCTCATAATTACTAAAGAATTTGCTTAAATTTACAACATAAAAATATACAGATTGCTGTTCCTCACATAATATGAAGATATTTCATGGAAGTCGTGTGGTATTTTGTGGAAATCATGAGCAAAAAAAAAAAAAAAAAAGGGTCCATGAGCAAATATTTACCTTAAGGCCGCTTTACACACTGCGAAATCGGTACCGATATCGCCATCGTGCGTACCCGCCCCCATCAGTTGTGTGACACGGGCAAATCTCTGCCCGTGTCGCACAACATCGCCTGGACCCGTCACACTACTTACCTTCCCTGCGACGTCGCTGTGACCGGCGAACCGCCTCCTTTCTAAGGGGTCGGTTCGTTCAGCGTCACAGCGACGTCACAGCAGCGTCACTGAACCGCCGCCCAATAGAAGCAGAGGGGCGGAGATGAGCGGGGCGAACATCCCGCCCACCTCCTTCCTTCTGCATTGTGGCCGGGAGGCAGGTAAGGAGAGCTTCCTCGTTCCTGCGGTGTCACACGGAGCAATGTGTGCTGCTGCAGGAACGAAGAACAACTTAGTTACTGCTGCAGTAATGATATTTGAGAATGGACCCCCATGTCACCGATGAGCGATTTTGCACGTTTTTGCGACGATGCAAAATCTCTCATAGGTGTTACATGCAACGACATCGCTAAAGCGACCGGATGTGCGTCACAAAATCCGTGACCCCAACGAGATCACTTGAGCGATGTCGTAGCGTGTAAAGCCTGCTTTAGTAGAACTCATAGAAAATAGCAAATGTGAACAGGTGCCGACCGCTATAACTACACAAAACACAAGCAAAAGAATACAGCAGCCCTCTGTAAGCGCTAGGATATATGAAACATAGAATACATGAAATGTAAACTGCATAAATGCTATATGAAATATACTTAGAAAAATTAAGGTACTTAGAGTATGAATTGGCTAATTCGTGTGAGCCTCCTATTCAGAATGTACTCTCCTCCACTCAGCCCCAGGGTGATTATAATTTGTGTCGGATCCTACCTGTCCATATATTTATAGACTTTTAGTCCAGGAGAGGCATAAAATCGGATAGAATCACAGCAAAGAAAGGTCACCTTCCGAGGTTGATGGGCATACATGAATTGGCCAATTTCTATGTTTGCTTATTTATACCTTAGCACTAAGGCTATGTCCGCACGTTGCTTTTTACCTGCTTTTTACCTGCTTTTTTGCTGCTTTTTCAACTGCAGCGTTTACTGCCAAAATGGTTGTGTTCTGCTTTTCAAGCAAAGTCTATGGGAATTTGGGTTTCTTGTCCGCACTATGCAGTTCAAACTGCAGCCTTTTTGTGGCAGAAATTTGGTCAAAAACTCAGCTTTGCAGTGCAAAACCCAAATGGCAAAAACATCTGACATGTCAATTGTTTTTGCCATTTGGGTTTTGCACTGCAAAGCTGAGTTTTTGACCAAAGTTCTGCCACAAAAAGGCTGCAGTTTGAACTGCATAGTGCGGACAAGAAACCCAAATTCCCATAGACTTTGCTTGAAAAGCAGAACACAACCATTTTGGCATTAAACGCTGCAGTTGAAAAAGCAGCAAAAAAGCAGCAAAAAAGCAGGTAAAAAGCAACGTGCGGACATAGCCTTACAGCGGGCTGCTGTAGTCTTTTGTTTGTATTCTGTGTAGTTATAGCAGCTGGCACCTGTTCACACTTGCTGTGTTCTATTTGGAGATGCAGTTTTTTGTTTATTGCAGTATATACTGGATGTATAGACAAACTCCTATTCTGACAGTAGAACACATGCAGACATATACGGTATATTAACTAATGATATTGTAAACATAGTTGAACTATTGTAATTACTTTTATTTAAATGTTGTTAAAGGAGATGGTTTCCTCACCATGACAATCCCTTTCAATATGCCCTTTAGTTATATGGATGCCATAGAAGGGGATTCCCAATACTTGGCCCTGTCTATGCGCCCAAGTGGAGAGCTTGTAACCCAGAGATTCCATCTATTGACACCATCGCAGATACAGTATATGGTCAACTGCAGCTGAACCCAGCAATGTCAGCTTCACGTGACGGGAAATCCAGAAATCAGAACCAGTTATCATTAGGCTTGCTTCAACTAAAACGCAGTCAATGAGACACTACCACTCACAGGTAGATTCTCTGATAAGTACTGTATAAACCATATTTAATAAACACTAATGAAAGAAATGCAAAATATTAATTTATAAATCAGCATTAAACTACAGATAAACAGCAGTATGAATAGACTGCTAAAATTCTGTACACCCACTAATATGTGGAAGGGTCTCTATAGCAGGCTACTGCTTTAATCCCATTCCGCTGCAACCCATTTTTGGTTTTGGGCTTTTGCATTTTTCTCCCCTTCTTCGAAATGACATACCTTTATTATTTTTCCTCTGACATAGCCACATGATGACTTGTTTTTTGCAGGATGAGATGTAGTTTTCCAGGACCCGTAACAATTTTTATTTTTCTACAGCATTTTCCATTAGGGGTCATTCATTTTAATATTTTGATAGATTGGACTTTTATAGATGCAGTGGTAACAAGTATGCTCTTTTTTATTTCCTTATTTTTATAACTGGGAACAGGGGACTTACTTTACTTATTTATTTATTGTCTTTTAAAATCAAAAAGTTTTATCCTTATTTTGTAGTCCCCTTAGGGTACTTAATCCTGCAATCATTTGATGGCTTCTTCTATACACTACAATATACTACCATGTTACCGTATAGGGACAAAATAACGTTCTCCTATGAAGACAGTCACAGGTTGGGCTTCACAGGAGTACTACAATGGCAGCCAGAGAATCCTTTATCAGGCACTTGTGCCAACACAACCCATCAGCAGCCCATGATTGTTCGCAGGAAGGGGTCCAAGACAGTCGTTGTATGTGCACAGTAGCAACTGAGCTGTGTAAATGTGATTTCTGTGATTGCCAGCAACACTTAAAAAGTGCACACTCTGGTCACTGTTGTTACAGACAAGATGCCAACTTTGTAACATAGCCAGTATCTGACGGGTATAGTGCGGAGTCAATCAACAAGCTGTTCGGCTGTGGGCACTTCCACAGCCATGCCGAGTATTGACATTGCTGTGAAGGGCCGGTGCACAAAGGGTTTATGAGGGTCATCTTAAAAAAGGATCGGAGAAAGAGGTGACAGTCACGCTGCCCCAACTGCACAGCAAACGAGGGAGCAGAGTACAAAAGCACAGGGGCCGGAGTCTAGCCAGTACTTCGGCTACTACTGACCACCACGCCAATGGACTGAGAATACCAAAGGCACCTCAAATGAGCTTCCTGACTAGGCATTTCTTCATGTGGTGACGACAATGTGGTGACAACAACAAGACATCGCCGGTGTTTTGCACGCTGTGCCATCAGAGCCTGAAGCAAGGCAATGTTCTTAACTTGAGTACCACTTGCATGCAAGGTATCTGAATGCAAAGCGTAAGCTGCAGTAGAGTTCACACCTGAAAAACCAGGAAAGATCTGAGGTTCCTCCTGCTCCCTCTTCTGCTGTGGTCTCGGCTTCTTCTTCCTTCTCCCGAGCAACAGGGGGCACCTGGCTCCCCACAAAGAGAGGATGTGACAGCACCCACCACCACCAGCAGTGTCACCAAAGAATATTCACACCATCCCATAGAAGCATTCACCTGTCCATCACCAAACACTGGAGAGAAAGAGGAAGTACTCCCCTTCCCAGCCACGAGACCTTGCCCTGAATGGCAGCATTTCAAAATTCTTGGCCTTTGAAATTCTGTCATTATGGCTGGTGGAGATGGACAGTTTTAAAAAACTTATGGGGGTGGCTGTCCTACAATACATGGTTCACAGTCACCACTACCTTTCCAGGCAAGCCATCCCTGCCTTGCACAAACAAGTTGCGGAGAAAATCAGATGTGCACTGCGCAACGTCATCAGTAGCAAGGTACACATAACCACTAATACATGGACTAATTTTCGAGGATAAGGAGGATGAGGAACCATGTTCACAGCAGGGTGACACCCAAAGTCGTTGACAGACATCACTGCAGCATGGCTGGGGAGATACAGTGCACACAGCTGATACACCGAGGACAGTTTGTCATTGCCACTGAGCAGCCTGGCACACATGACCAAATTCATGCTGCAGTGCCTACCCAACAAACTGCCGAGTTGCCCAGATTCTTACCAGTGCTGATTACTGGGTGGCCAATTTGTTGGATCCATGCTCCAAGGACAACGAGCCATCCTTACTTCCATAACTGGAGCATGATTGGAAAATGCGGAAATATAAGTGCACCCTTGTAGACGCACTACTGACGGAGTTCCCACCTGACAGAAGGGGCTCAGTGGAAGCACAAGGTAGAAGTGGAGAAGGAAGTCCCAACACAGCTGAGGAACCGGTACAACTTTGGAAGTGAGGGTTAGCCTGGCCAAAATGTGGAAAAACTTCCTCAGCATGCCACAACATCCAGCACTACCATCTAATACGCTCCATATTAGCAGGAGGCAGCATTTCAATAACATGGTGGAACAGCATGGGTCCACATGATGGGTCTGCCCCTTTTAACTTCTGAGTCTTCAAATTGGACACATGGCCTGAGCTTGCCCTTTACACTTTGGAAGTGCTGGCCTGCCCTGAGGCACGTGTACTGTCAAAACGTTTGGTTACCATGACAGGCTCATCTACCTGTCCTCATCCAATGTGGGCAAGCTCACACTCTTTAAAATGAATCATACATGGATCCCACAGGACTTGTCTGTACCTTTGGCAGACTAGAGAAGTATACCAGCCATTTTTATACTCCAACTCAGTTTGTTCATTATATTTGCCTTTCCCAACGTCTTGGTGCCTCCCCAAATAAAAAAAAATAAAAAATGAAACAAAAAATTCAATGTTGGCTACCACTTCTTCCTCCTCTGCTTTTTTCATCTACACTGCCATGCTCACCTCCACCTCCTCCTCAACCCCTTCCTCCACTTGAACCTCCGCCTCCTGGTTCCAGAGAATAATTTTATTTTTTTATTCTGTCATTTTAAAGGGGTTCTGTGCACTCTGTTGAGGAACTGTTACAATTTTGTCTGTGTGGGTGAACTCTGAAAACAGGCACTGTAGGGGGATTCTTAAAATTGTTGCTTTCTGGGGGAACTCTTCCAATTTTGGCTGTGTAGGTGAACTTTGAAAACAGGCTCTGTGGGGACACTTTTAAAATTGTTGCTCTGTGGGGGAACTCTTTCAATTTTGGCTGTGTGGGTCTACTGTGAAAACAGGTTCTGTAGGGGCATTTTTAACATTGTTGCTCTGTGGATGAACTCTTCCAATCTTGGCTGTGTGGGTGAACTCTGAAAACAGTATCTATCGGGCATTTTTAACATTGTTAGTCTGTGGGGAACTCTTCCAATTTTGCCTGCGTGAGGGAAAAGATACATGGTTATCTCCATATTTGTGCTTTTTATTCTCAAGGGTTCTCCCAAGCTGAGTCTAATTAAGATATAGTGACTGAGAACTCCTGGCGGTTAAGAGACCGTTTGAGGAGTGGAGACATTCAGGGCCAGCTCCAGGATTTTGTGGTCCCAGGGCAAAAGAGTCTCAGTGGGCCCAACCACACGCAGACACGCACCTCCACAGATACAAACGTATACTGGGGTACGTATATACATATAAACAGACATACATCTATACACAGTCATATACAGTGACATACATAGATACACATCATACATGGCACACAGACACATTAGAGATATTAATATGGGGATGCCGGAAGCAGCCTCACTCACCTCCCTTGCTTGTATCCGTCCAGCTCCTCCAAGGAATATGGCTGTGCAGGGCGCTCTGCATGATGGCTGGTGGCAAATACATCACAGCATTGCATGGGGCATACATGTTACTGGGTTCACTAAGGGGTATAAACATTATATGGGGCGCATAGACATCACTGGGGGCATACATGGTACTTAGGTGGCATACACTTTACTGAGGTCGGTAGGTGGCATACACATTAATAGGGTCAGTAGGGGGCATACCCATTACTGGGATCAGTAGGGGGCATACACATTATTGGGGTCAGTGGGAGGGGCATACACATTACTGGGGTCAGTGGGTGGCATACACATTACTGGGGTCAGTGGGGGGCAAACACATTACTAGGGTCAGTGGGAGGCATACACATTTCTGGGGTCAGTGGGTGGCATAGACATTACTTGGGCCAGTGGGTGGCATAGACATTACTGGGGTCAGTGGAGGGCATACACATTACTGAGGTCATTAAGTGGCATAGACATTACTGGGGTCAGTTGGGGGCATATATATTACTGGGGTCAGTGGGTGGCATAGATATTACTGGGGTCAGTGGAGAGCATACATATTACTGGGGTCAGTGGGAGCATACACATTACTGGGAGCCTTTGGAGCATACATACTGGCCCTGGTGGCTTGTGGAGCATAAATAGTGACAGTGGGGGCCTGTGGGGCATACATACTGGCCCTGGAGATGCTGAGTGCACAGGCTGGCAGCACTGGAGGATACTATGGGCACAGCCTGGCAACATTGGAGGAGGCTTGGGGGTCAGCAGCTGATCCTCTTCATCTGAGTTACAGAAGTGCATTGTGCGCTGGCTCCGCCCACAGATGAAATCCGGCCTGTAATACAAGTGCACACGTGCAAAGGCATTTTAAAGTGCCAGCAGACAGCAAAGTGAGGCTGCGTGTTGGTGCTCTGTCTGCAGACCCCAGAAAGCTGACCTGGGGCCGCAGGAAAGCTAGAGACGATCTGCTCCTGCCGACCGTGAGTGGACCCCCCCAGCTGCTCGGGGCCCCAGCATTTGCTCATGTGTACCGGGTGCTGACGCCGGCCCTGAAGACATTTGTTGGAGGGAGCTAGACATAAGGTAGCACAAACTAAAGAAAATGCTTAAACAATAGACAGGCCCATTGGACCCTTCTTTTTGCTCGGTTTGATTCTTCTGTGACTTATCTCTCTGGAGCTAAGAATGGTAAAGCATATGTTTTGTCACATAGTTTTGTGCCTGAGTTAAGGGACAAAAATCTTGTCAAGATTCTTCGTGAAGGGGTGGTGGAGGGATGTCTTGGGATAGATCTCAGACAGTGAATTCAAGATGCTCAGGATATTGTGCTGGAGGTCTTGCCCCTTTACAAACTTTATGTACCGTCCTCTTTACACACATATCATCTTAACAAAGTGCATGATTCTGTTTTGGCGGGGTATCCAGGTTCTTCTGCCACTTGGAGATCTCTTTCCGGGTCTGTAAATGCAGAGTTTGTGCCGGGGCTAAGGCTTCTCGTCAGGCTCTGGCGGGTTTCCTCTTTCCTAATGAAGTCCGGTATCAACCTTGCACTCAGTTGCCCATGGACTTTGTTACTGATCTGCTTAATTCTGGTGGTAATACTGTTGTGTGGATGGTGATGGACTGTTTCAGCCAGATAGTTCATTTGGTCCCTCTGCAAAAGTTAACTATGAGGGGTTCAGTTTTTAGCTAGCTTTTGGCATAGTGTTTTCTCCAAATTAGGTATTGAGCTTTCATTAGAACAGTATTTAAAGGGAACCTGTCATCAGAAATTTAGCTTGAAACCTAAAAGTTTCCCCCTCTGCAGCTCCTGGGCTGCATTCTAGCAGCACTTGCGATGCAATCACAGCGCCGCCCATAATCTCGTGCTTGTGACACGCGTCACCAGCGATCCTGGCGTGGGCGGCACCTCGGGCGCAGTGGGCGGCGTCCTGAGATATGAAATTCAGCGTTGGGGGCAGCGTAAATCTGCTGGAGGAACAGCAACAGTCAGCAGAGAGCCGCCCCCATGGACGATTTACAAAATTTACATAGCAAAAGGTACAAGTTTATAAAGTATTTAATTTGGTTTACAAGGGGCCACAAAACGTGCAGGAACATTGCTAGAATGCAGCCCAGGAGCTGCAGAGGGGGAAACTTTTAGGTTTAAAGTAAAATTTCTGATGACAGGTTCCCTTTAAGATGTATTGCTTTATCTAATCAGGAGGACTGGATGGAATATCTGCCTCTTGCTGAATTCATTCTCAATAACCGCACCTCTACGCCTACCAGGGCTTCTTTCTTTTTTTTTTCGTTGTGGAGGTTTTCATACGGTTTTTGTGAATTTTTCTGGTTTATAGTCCTCTGCACCAGAGGACGAGAAAATTTCTCCCTAACTGATTAGAATCTGGAGAGAGGTTGAAAAAAGGTCTTTTGGTAACTTGTGACTGTCCTCAAAAAATGTACCTCTCAAAGTGCCATCTACGAAATTTGCTTCCAAATTTGTTGGAATATAAGGCTATTAAAATCCTTAAACCTGTAACAGTCAAACTCCAACTCTCATTGGCGTGAGGATTAGTAATTCCTTCCATTGCTCTCTTGTTAAGAGGTTTGAGGGGACGCCTGGTCTTCGGGACATAATTGAGGTGAATTTAGAGGAGGATCGGGAGTATGAGGTGGAGCGAATTCTGGGTTCCAGACAGCTGCAGTATCTCGTTAAGTGGAAAGGTTATGGTCCGGAGGACAAATCCTGGGTAATTTTGGAAGATCTGCATGCAGATCATCTGGTAAAAGAGTCAATTTAAATACACGTCACTCATAAAAATGAAGGTGGCTCAGATACCACTCCTTGATATTCATGAAACAAAAATTCTGTAACTCCAATATAGAAACGTGATAGCGTGATTTATTAGGAATAGCAATCCAATTGATTATGAATGATGTTTCAGTCTGTAACTCAGACATTCGTCAGACTTAAACACAATACAGACAAAAAAGGACATAATGGTATATTTACACTAATGTCAAAAATATCAAGAAATAAGTCTAAACATGAAGCATATATTGAAATATGGTCACGCAGGTCATCACAAAAACTCTAAAATAGAAATAACATTTCTATATTTCTATACAGGGAGTGTTTTATATAGTAATCACATGTAGGTAGCAATAAATACATTTAATCTTGTTTTGGAAATACCATAAGGGAACACAAGAGGGAGATAGAAGTCTCTGATTGACAAGAGAGAGTTCAAAGAAAATCAAGGCTAGAATCATAAGAGTAGGACTGGAGCATTTAAATATAAATCCAATGAGCATGTATCTTATCCTGATGTTTTGCCACATTCAGATTTACAGTACTACTGTCGCGGGCGGAGGAGGGGACGCCGCGCTCTCCCTCTGCTCGGGTCAGGCTGCCGCGGCTGCTGCGGCCTGCCGCTGCTCGGTGGCTCGAGCGATGGGCCGGATCCCGGGGACTCGAGCGGCGCTCCTCGCCCGTGAGTGAAAAGGGGAATTGGAGTTTTGGGATAGTTTATTGTCCGTGACGCCACCCACGGTTGTGGTGATTTGTTAACACCACCGCTGCTCTGTATGGGGAGCCCAGGAGTGATGGTATGCAGCAGCCAGTTGTTGATGTGCCCCCCGTGGGTAGGGGTTGTGGTGCTCCCGGGGCCCGGTGATGGGATTGGGATGGTGGACAGGCGGGGATGCGGCCTGTGGAGGTGCAGGGGTGCAGGGACAGCGCTGTGCCGCACGGCACGGAGGTACTCACTCAGCCAGTAAACACGACACAGTTCTCGGTAAACAAACGTCTGGTTGGACGGGTCCCTCGGACGGTTCACGGTGCTGATGTTCCCTGCAGTTAGCGGTGACGGTCTCTTCCCTGCACCTATGTAAAGTCCTTTTGGTAGCGATGGGTTCCCACCGGTTACCCACTCCTCGGCTTCAAGCTGGGCCGAAGGAGCTCTACTCTTGCCCGCAGGCGCTGGCCCTGGGAAACTGGTGCCCTGGAGGTGGCGGTGTCTCCCCTTCACGCTCGGGCTGTTGCCTTCAATTGGGACTTGGTTGTTAGGAGACAGACGTCCCCTTCACTGACGGATTTGGCAAATTATGGCAACTCTTAGCCTTGCCGGGATCCGAAAGGCCCCTGCCCTGGTGCTGACTGTTCTTCATATACTGCTCCGGTACCGCCGGGTCACCACCCGTCCGCGGTCCTTCCAGCAACCTCCGAGCAGTCCCCCTGCAGACTATCACCGCCGTCTGCTGACCTTGCTGTCACTGTCCGGGGCACACACCCGGACCAACTTCAGGCTTTACAAAACTGTTTCTTTTCACTTTACTTCAGCTTCTCTCCTAAGCTCCTCTACCACTTCACCTCCTTCTACTTTCACCTCCCTAGCTTCACTGCCTGGTTTTCCCACCTCCAGGGCTGTGAACTCCTCGGTGGGCAGAGCCAACCGCCTGGCCCACCCCCTGGTGTGGACATCAGCCCCTGGAGGAAGGCAACAAGGATTTTGGGTTAGCTTGGTGTACCTGCAGGGAATGTGGGGTGCATGTGATGTTGTGACCTGTGACCCCTGGCTTGCCCAGGGCATCACACTACAATACAGACACAGTCCAGAATAACTCACAGCCGTCACTTATACACACAGTACAATGCAGACACAGTCCTGTATAACTCACAGCCGTCACTTATACACACAGTACAATACAGATACAGTCCAGGATAACTCAAAGCAGTCACTTAGACACAGAAAGATCGAGAATCGCGCTGTTCCCTGCCGCCATCGTTGGCCCCGTGACGCGATCACGGGAAGCCGATGGTTGCCATGGTAGCGACGGGTCATGTAATGACCCCTGTTGCTATCATGACATTTTCTGTCAGAGTCGACAAAGCGCTGACTCACACAGGAACACTGCATTTCTTCTGATCAGAGCTGTACAGCTCTGATCAACAGTGATACACAAGAGATCAGACTGTTAATCCTTATAGCTCCATATGAGATTAGTAAAATAAATACAAAATGTAAAAAAAAAATTAAAATATGAAAAAATAAAAATAATAAAATCAAGTCTCATTCGCCCCATTGAAAATAAAACTGTTAAAAAAAATTATACACATATTTGGTATCGCCAAGTTCAAAAATGCCCGATCAATAAAAATATAAAATCAATTAATCAAATCGGTACATGGTGTGGCAAGAAAAAATACAAACGCTATAATTACATTTTTTGGTCGCCACAATTTTCAAAACGTGCAATAACGGGCGATCAAAAAGTAGCATCTGTATAAAAATTGTATAATTGAAAATACCAGCTCAAGACGCAAAAAAATAAGCCATCACTGAGCCTCACATCCGGAAAAATGAGAACGCTACGGGTTTCAAAAAATAGCGCCAAAAGCACAATTCTTTTTTTTCAACAAACTTATGGATTTTTTTTAACCCCTTAGATAAAAGTAAAACTATACATGCTTGATATCTACCAACTCATACTGACCTGAGGCATCATACAGATGTGTTAGTTTACCAAATAGTGAACATGGTGAATAAAACATTCCAAAAACAATCATGCAATTGCACTTTTTTTGCAATTTCATCGCATTTGGAATTTTTTTTCCTACTTCCAGTACAATATATGGTGAAACTAATGATTTCACTCAGAAGTACAACTTGGCACGCAAAAAGATCTGGTAACAAAAAAAGATCTGGATAAGATGTCAGAATGGGCAGACACTTGGCAAATGAGATTAAGGCTATGTCCGCACTTTGCTTTTTACCTGCTTTTTTGCTGCTTTTTCAACTGCAGCGTTTAATGCCAAAATGGATGTGTTCAGCTTTTCAAGCAATGTCTATGGGAATTTGGGTTTCTTGATCGCACTATGCAGTTCAAAATGCTGCCTTTTTGTGGCAGAAATTTGGGCAAAAACTCTTGCTTTTTAAAGAAGCAACATGTCAATTGTTTTTGCCATTTGCGTTTTGAACTGCAAAGCAGAGTTTTTGCCATAGACTTTGCTTGAAAAGCTGAACACATCCATTTTGGCATTAAACGCTGCAGTTGAAAAAGCAGCAAAAAAGCAGGTAAAAAGCAAAGTGCAGACATAGCCTTAATGTTGATAGATGTAAAGTAATGCACCTAGGACGGAGTAATCCTATAGCTGCGTATAAATTAAATGGGATTAAAGGGAAGGTGTCGCGGATTTTTATAATCCAAACAATGATTACTTGTAAGATAACATGAAGTTATAATGTTATCTTGCAATAAATAAAGATGTCTTTCAGTTTTTATAATCTTTGAAAGCTGGCAATGGGGGCTGCCATGTCACATTCCAAGTTCTAGCACGACAGTGCAGCCTCAATTTACAGCACCTCATGGACATAGGGGATAGTAGTCGGATCCCGACCCCTTTAGTTCTGTTACTACTCAAATGGTAACGCCTATGTGGGCTGCCCAATTCCCAGCCGTGGGTGGGTTCAGCCACCATTTTTCCATAGCCCACGATTTTGGCTGGGCTGTATTTTTTCCCCCTACCGCCAGGATCTGAAGGAACAAGCAACACCAGCTTCTGTCCTAACAGCTCCGCCTCCTAGAACAGAACCAGCCTTACCGACAGCTGAAGATCAGCGTTGATCCGTTGAGGGGCGGTGTGCAGCAGTGGAGGACCGGAGCTGACCTGTGGAGTAGCGTTGAATGGTGGAGAAGCAGCGTGCAGCAGTGGCGGACCGGTACTGATCTGTGGAGCAGCGTGCAGCGGTGGAGGAGCAGCGTTCATCTGTGGAGGAGCAGCGCTGATCGGTGGAGGAGCGGCGGCGTGCAGTGGTGGAGAAACGGCGCTGATCGGTGGAGGAGCAGCGGTGAAGGAGCGGCGCTAATCGGTGGAGCGGTGGCGTGCACCTGAAGATAATAAACCACAGGAGAGTGACGGTGACAGATAACACACATATACATATAACACACATATACATACTGTTACACATGTACACAGACAAATCAGAGCCCCCACATATATACAGACTTAGCAGGCTCTAACCCCAGTCTGTATATATGTGGGGGCTCTGATCTGTCTGTGTATATGTGTAACAGTATGTATATGTGTGTTATCTGTCACCGTCACTCTCATGTGGTTTATTATCTTCAGGTGCACGCCACCGCTCCACCGATCAGCGCCGCTCCTACACCGCTGGACGCCGCCGCTCCACCGATCAGCGCCGCCGCTCCACCGATTAGCGCCGCTCCTTCACCGCCGCTCCTCCACCGATCAGTCTGTCTGTGTGTGTATGTGTATGTATATGTATATGTATATATATATATATATAAAAAAATATACTGACTGTGATTAGAGCCCCTTCCCCATATATATATAAATACAATATAATATGTAGGGAAGGGGCTCTAACCACTAATATATATATATATATATATATATATATATATATATATATATATATATATACAGTTAGGTCCAGAAATATTTGGACAGTGACACAAGTTTTGTTATTTTAGCTGTTTACAAAAACATGTTCAGAAATACAATTATATATATATAATATGGGCTGAAAGTGCACACTCCCAGCTGCAATATGAGAGTTTTCACATCCAAATCGGAGAAAGGGTTTAGGAATCATAGCTCTGTAATGCATAGCCTCCTCTTTTTAAAGGGACCAAAAGTAATTGGACAAGGGACTCTAAGGGCTGCAATTAACTCTGAAGGCATCTCCCTCGTTAACCTGTAATCAATGAAGTAGTTAAAAGGTCTGGGGTTGATTACAGGTGTGTGGTTTTGCATTTGGAAGCTGTTGCTGTGACCAGACAACATGCGGTCTAAGGAACTCTCAATTGAGGTGAAGCAGAACATCCTGAGGCTGAAAAAAAAGAATAAATCCATCAGAGAGATAGCAGACATGCTTGGAGTAGCAAAATCAACAGTCGGGTACATTCAGAGAAAAAAGGAATTGACTGGTGAGCTTGGGAACTCAAAAAGGCCTGGGCGTCCACGGATGACAACAGTGGTGGATGATCGCCGCATACTTTCTTTGGTGAAGAAGAACCCGTTCACAACATCAACTGAAGTCCAGAACACTCTCAGTGAAGTAGGTGTATCTGTCTCTAAGTCAACAGTAAAGAGAAGACTCCATGAAAGTAAAAACAAAGGGTTCACATCTAGATGCAAACCATTCATCAATTCCAAAAATAGACAGGCCAGAGTTAAATTTGCTGAAAAACACCTCATGAAGCCAGCTCAGTTCTGGAAAAGTATTCTATGGGCAGATGAGACAAAGATCAACCTGTACCAGAATGATGGGAAGAAAAAAGTTTGGAGAAGAAAGGGAATGGCACATGATCCAAGGCATACCGCATCCTCTGTAAAACATGGTGGAGGCAACGTGATGGCATGGGCATGCATGGCTTTCAATGGCACTGGGTCACTTGTGTTTATTGATGACATAACAGCAGGCAAGAGTAGCCGGATGAATTCTGAAGTGTACCGGGATATACTTTCAGCCCAGATTCAGCCAAATGCCACAAAGTTGATCGGACAGCGCTTCATAGTACAGATGGACAATGACTGCAAGCATACAGCCAAAGCTACCCAGGAGTTCATGAGTGCAAAAAAGTGGAACATTCTGCAATGGCCAAGTCAATCACCAGATCTTAACCCAATTGAGCATGCATTTCACTTGCTCAAATCCAGACTTAAGACGGAAAGACCCACAAACAAGCAAGACCTGAAAGCTGAGGCTGTAAAGGCCTGGCAAAGCATTAAGAAGGAGGAAACCCAGCGTTTGGTGATGTCCATGGGTTCCAGACTTAAGGCAGTGATTGCCTCCAAAGGATTCGCAACAAAATATTGAAAATAAAAATATTTTGTTTGGGTTTGGTTTATTTGTCCAATTACTTTTGACCTCCTAAAATGTGGAGTGTTTGTAAAGAAATGTGTACAATTCCTACAATTTCTATCAGATATTTTTGTTCAAACCTTCAAATTAAACGTTACAATCTGCACTTGAATTCTGTTGTAGAGGTTTCATTTCAAATCCAATGTGGTGGCATGCAGAGCCCAACTCGCGAAAATTGTGTCACTGTCCAAATATTTCTGGACCTAACTGTATATATATATATATATATATATATATATATATATATATATAGTGGTTAGAGCCCCTTCCCTACATATTATATTGTATTTATATATATGGGGAAGGGGCTCTAACCACAGTCATATATATATATATATATATATATATACACAGTATATATGTTACATACATTAGAGCCCCTTCCCCATATATATAAACATAATAAAATTTATATATAGGGAAGGGGCTCTAACAACTAATATATATATATATATATATATATTAGTTGTTAGAGCCCCTTCCCTATATATAAATTTTATTATGTTTATATATATGGGGAAGGGGCTCTAATGTATGTAACATATATACTGTGTATATATATATATAATATATGAATATGACTGTGGTTAGAGCCCCTTCCCCCTATATATATATGACTATGCTTAGAGCCCCCCCATATGTATATACACTGTTCACAGAGCCACAACACATATACACCTAGACTGTAAAATCAGCGCTCTCCTCTCCTCACTTCCTCTGTGCTGCTGTGGACCTGCTCCTTCCTCTGTGTCTCCGTGAGCTCCTGTAAGATCAGCGCTCATCTCTCCTGACATCCTCTGTGCTGCTGTGGACCTGCTCCTTCCTCTGTGTCTGTCTGTGAGCTCCTGTCAGATCAGCGCTCACCTCCCCTGACATCCTCTGTGCTGCTGTGGACCTGCTCCTTCCTCTGTGTCTGTCTGTGAGCTCCTATCAGATCAGCGCTCACCTCCCCTGACATCCTCTGTGCTGCTGTGGACCTGCTCCTTCCTCTGTGTCTGTCTGTGAGCTCCTGTCAGATCAGCGCTCACCTCCCCTGACATCCTCTGTGCTGCTGTGGACCTGCTCTTTCCTCTGTGTCTGTCTGTGAGCTCCTATCAGATCAGCGCTCACCTCCCCTGACATCCTCTGTGCTGCTGTGGACCTGCTCCTTCCTCTGTGTCTGTCTGTGAGCTCCTATCAGATCAGCGCTCACCTCCCCTGACATCCTCTGTGCTGCTGTGGACCTGCTCCTTCCTCTGTGTCTGTCTGTGAGCTCCTATCAGATCAGCGCTCACCTCCCCTGACATTCTCTGTGCTCCTGCTCAAGCATTCTCAATTCTCATTTCTCGTTTTGGCAAAAAATAAAAATGTTTTCTTTTCTGTGTACAACAGTTGTAAATAAAAAAGAAATTGTTTTACAATCGGATTGATGCCTTTTTATTTTTCAACCAACAAAACGTTTGTTTGCTACGACTGTATTTATTTTAATATATACAAGAAAAATAAGTCCGGCACTCAAAACGGGACAACAAGAAAAAGTAGAATCCAGATGTTTTTTGCTCTCTATTAATTTTTATTCTTTTGATTATTGCTACAATTTTTTCTTTTTATGTCCATCAGTAATAATGGTATCAACGTTTCGACAGAATCTGTCTTTTTTCCAAGACTGTCAGTAGGGACAAGTGAAAAGCAGAGAAAAAGCTGTCTGCTGAGCCGTGTATCTAATCCTATCCTGTCTGCTGAGCCGTGTATCTAATCCTATCCTGTGTGATACTGTCTGCAGGGCTGTGTATCTAATCCTATCGTGTGATACTGTCTGGTGAGCTGTGTATCTAATCCTCTCCTGTGTGATACTGTCTGCTGAGCTGTGTATCTAATCCTATCCTGTGGGATACTGTCTGCTGAGCTGTGTATCTAATCCTCTCCTGTGGGATACTGTCTGCTGAGCTGTGTATCTAATCCTCTCCTTTGTGATACTGTCTGCTGAGCTGTGTATCTAATCCTCTCCTGTGTGATACTGTCTGCTCAGCAGTGTATCTAATCCTCTTCTGTGTGATACTGTCTGCTGAGCTGTGTATCTAATCCTCTCCTGTGTGATACTGTCTGCTGAGCTGTGTATCTAATCCTCTCCTTTGTGATACTGTCTGCTGAGCTGTGTATCTAATCCTCTCCTGTGTGATACTGTCTGCTGAGCTGTGTATCTAATCCTCTCCTGTGTGATACTGTCTGCTGAGCTGTGTATCTAATCCTTTCCTGTGTGATACTGTCTGCTGAGCTGTGTATCTAATCCTCTCCTGTGTGATACTGTCTGCTGAGCTGTGTATCTAATCCTCTCCTGTGTGATACTGTCTGCTGAGCTGTGTATCTAATCCTCTCCTGTGTGATACTGTCTGCTGAGCTGTGTATCTAATCCTTTCCTGTGTGATACTGTCTGCTGAGCTGTGTATCTAATCCTATGGTGTGTGATACTCTCTGCTGAGCTGTGTATCTAATCCTCTCCTGTGTGATACTGTCTGCAGGGCTGTGTATCTAATCCTATCGTGTGATACTGTCTGCTGAGCTGTGTATCTAATCCTCTCCTGTGTGATACTGTCTGCAGAGCTGTGTATCTAATCCTATCCTGTGGGATACTGTCTCCTGAGCTGTGTATCTAATCCTATCCTGTGTGATATTGTCTGCTGAGCTGTGTATCTAATCTTATCCTGTGTGATACTGTCTGCTGAGCTGTGTATCTAATCCTATCCCGTGTAATACTGTCTGCAGAGCCGTGTATCTAATCCTATCCTGTGTGATACTGTCTGCTGAGCTGTGTATCTAATCCTATCCTGTGGGATACTGTCTGCTGAGCTGTGTGTCTAATCCTATGGTGTTTGATACTCTCTTCTGAGCTGTGTATCTAATCCTCTCCTGTGTGATACTGTCTGCAGGGCTGTGTATCTAATCCTATCGTGTGATACTGTCTGCTGAGCTGTGTATCTAATCCTCTCCTGTGTGATACTGTCTGCTGAGCTGTGTATCTAATCCTATCCTGTGGGATACTGTCTGCTGAGCTGTGTATCTAATCCTCTCCTGTTTGATACTGTCTGCTGAGCTGTGTATCTAATCCTATCCTGTGGGATCCTGTCTGATGAGCTGTGTATCTAATCCTCTCCTGTGTGATACTGTCTGCTTAGCTGTGTATCTAATCCTATCCTGTGGGATACTGTCTGCTGAGCTGTGTATCTAATCCTATCCTGTGTGATACTGTCTGCTGAGCTGTGTATCTAATCCTATCCTGTGGGATACTGTCTGCTGAGCTGTGTATCTAATCCTATCCTGTGGGATACTGTCTGCTGAGCTGTGTATATAATCCTATCCTGTGGGATACTGTCTGCAGGGCTGTGTATCTAATCCTATCGTGTGATACTGTCTGCTGAGCTGTGTATCTAATCCTCTCCTGTGTGATACTGTCTGCTGAGCTGTGTATCTAATCCTATCCTGTGGGATACTGTCTGCTGAGTTGTGTATCTAATCCTATCCTGTGTGATACTGTCTGCTGAGCTGTGTATCTAATCCTATCCTGTGGGATACTTTCTGCTGAGCTGTGTATCTAATCCTATCCTGTGGGATACTGTCTGCTGAGCTGTGTATCTAATCCTATCCTGTGGGATCCTGTCTGATGAGCTGTGTATCTAATCCTATCCTGTGGGATACTGTCTGCTGAGCTGTGTATCTAATCCTCTCCTGTGTGATACTGTCTGCAGGGCTGTGTATCTAATCCTATCGTGTGATACTGTCTGCTGAGCTGTGTATCTAATCCTATCCTGTGGGATCCTGTCTGCTGAGCTGTGTATCTAATCCTATCCTGTGGGATACTGTCTGCTGAGCTGTGTATCTAATCCTATCCTGTGGGATAATCCTATCCTGTGTGATACTGTCTGCTGAGCTGTGTATCTAATCCTATCCTGTGGGATCCTGTCTGATGAGCTGTGTATCTAATCCTATCCTGTGTGATACTGTCTGCAGGGCTGTGTATCTAATCCTATCCTGTGTGATACTCCTGCTGTCCTTGGTGACACTTTACACATTTCTGGTCACCAGGAAAATGGCTGTGCATTGTGTCCTTAAGCTGGGTTTACACACTGCAACATCGCAAAGGACATCGCTGTAACGTCACCGGTTTTGTGACGTAACAGCGACCTCCCTAAGTCTCTGCTAAGTCTCTGGTGAGCTGTCAAACAGGCAAACCTGGCCAACAACTCAACAGCGATCCGGACCTGCAGAGCGACCTAGCTGGTTGTTGGGGACGTTGATAAGCAGCCTTTTGAAAGGGAAGTTGCTAATAAAGTCGCTGCAAAGTCTTCACACACTGAAACTTCATGCTGCACAGCGGGAAACAAAGGACCTAGGAATGGTCCTGAACGATTTGTAACGATTACAACTTCACAGCAGGCGCCGGGTCGCTGATAGGTTTCACACACTGCAACATCGCAAACAACATCGCTATTGCGTCACAAAACCGGTGACATTACAGCGATGTCGTTTGAGATGTTGCAGTGTGTAAACCCAGCTTTACATGTCATTCTCTGTTATCTGTTGTATACACTCAGATTAGGAGGGGGGAGGCGTGCCATCACACACAGGAGAGCAGACTCCGCCCACTTTACGGCAGGCTGTAATCTGAGCTTTTTATACAGTCTGATTTCTGTAGGATTTCAGCAGCTGCTCCCCCTAGTGTTTAACAGTGGAAAATATCAAACTTTCTAATTTTTTTTTTTTTAGATTTTGCTCAATTAAAAACAAATAATAATATTTAAACAAAACATTAAAACATTATTACTTTACATTTTTTCAGTTATTGGAATTTTTTTTTTTTTGACGATACCTTCCCTTTAAACTCGGGACTACAGAACAGGAGAAGGACTTGGGTATTCTCTGTTACGAGGGGGACCCGGGGAAGCGTGCCAAGATGGGAAATGGACTGCTTCCGCCGGTCAAGGTCCACTGTGCGGTGTAAGGGACCGCCGCTATGGTGGGTGAAGAGTGAGCGGGTTGCTGCTAGCGATCGTCTGGAATGTCACAGACGATCTATGTACACCGATCTGCCCTAACCCGTGAGGGTTGTATGGCACAGATCTCACGGCTCGGTGTACCTGTTGCACGGGGAAGCACAGAGGTGCCCACGCACGTGTGCCAGTGGAAGTCACAAGAATATGGCACGAGGGTAGCACAGAGGTGCCCACGCACGTGTGCTTTCAATAACCAGGTGAGTCCAATGGAGACTTGAGGAGCTCACCTGGGACAGGAACACGGCCTGTTGACGGGCGTACTGCCGGAGCAGCAAGGCAGGAACACGGCCTGCAAACGAGGTACTGCCGGAGCAGCAATGGCCAAGCCCACAAGAGACAGTAATGCCTGAGCAGTGGCGTGGCAGCACGCTGCCAGACATCCAAACATAGAAGGACGGTCGCGCGCCGCCATGATGGCAGGGGGAGCTTTTAAGGAGGTGCAGCTCCACCCGAGGGCGGGCGCGAGGCGGAGATGACGGACTTGACCCAATCAGGGTCCACGACGTCCCAGCCTGGCCAGTCAGGATTCACCACGTCACCAGCCTTGTCATCAAGCCGTGTGACGTCAGTGAGCGAATCAGGACCCACCACGCATTGCACATGCTCACCCTCCTGCCTCTGGGAAATAGAGGCGGGATCCTCGGTCTCACAATGTGCAGAGATAACGGGAATCTCACTGCTTCCCTGAGCAGTAAACCTCTGCACATTGCGCAGCCTCGCAGACCTTCGGGGCCGCTGAGCAGGAGAGTCTGCGGCAGGCCAGGAATGGGAGACCGCTTCACTCCTTGTAACAGGAGAACCACTAGGTGTCACCCTTCTGCTGCCTCTCTGAGAAGGTATCTCCTGCACACTGCGCAGTCTGGTAGACCTTCGGCGCTGCTGAGCAGGAGTGCTCGTGGCAGGCAAGGAATGGGAGACTGCCTCAGTCCTTGCCTCAGGAGAGCCACGAGATGTAACATTACCCCCCCGTCTAGGCCCCCCCCCTGTCCGTGCTCGAAGGCCGCTATCAAACCCGGGGCGCGGATATGATCCTCCAACTCCCAGGATCTATGCTCCGGACCACGGCCGGCCCACTCCACGAGGTAGTACCTCTTGCCCTGTATGACTTTTGTCTCCACAAGTTTTGCCACCTCAGGGTCGTCGGACGGGGAGTCTGTTTGAGCCGGCAGGGACTCCGAGAATTTATTAAGTCGTACGGGTTTCAGGAGGGACACGTGAAAGGTGTTGGCTATAGCCCAGCGTGGAGGGAGCTGGAGTCGATATGCCACTGGGTTTACCTGCTGTAGTACTTTAAACGGACCCAGATACCTAGGGGCGAATTTGGCTGCCTGTACCCGTAGGTTAACATTCTTAGAGGACAGCCATACTAGGTCACCAGGGGCGAAGGATGGTGCAGGGCGGCGGCGAACATCAGCCGTTGTCACCATCCGGTCTTTGGCCCTTTTAAGAGCCTCTTGGGTGTCATCCCAGATCTCCCGGGCCTTGGTCGCCCAATCCTCCACTCTAGTATCGGGTGACGTAATGGGCATCGGAACCGGGATTCTGGGATGTTGTCCGTTATTGAGTAGGAACGGAGTCTGGCCAGAGGATTCATGGACCGAATTGTTAATGGCAAATTCGGCCCAAGGAAGGAGGTTAGCCCAGTTGTCGTGGTGCGCGGATATAAAATGGCGTAGGTAAGTTACCAAGGTCTGATTAGTCCTCTCCACTAGTCCATTGGTCTCGGGATGGTATGCGGAGATGTTCAGCTCTATCTGCAGGAGCTTACAGAGCTCTCTCCAGAAGCGAGACGCGAACTGGGGACCCCGGTCGCTCACCACCTTGTCAGGCATGCCATGCAACCTAAATACATGCCAAATGAACAAGGTGGCGAGAGCACGTGACGTCGGGAGTCGTGGGAGAGGCACCAAGTGGACCATTTTAGAGAAGTGGTCCGTGATGACCCATACGACCCTGTGCCCTGCTGACTTGGGCAGATCTCCCAGGAAGTCCATCCCTACCACTTCCCAGGGACGATCCGGCACTGGCAGTGGGTGAAGAAGACCTGCCGGTCTCTGCCGGGACGGCTTATTCCGAGCACACGACATACAGGCTCCCACATATTCCTGTATGTCCTGGGGTAGTCTCGGCCACCAATAATGCCTGGTCACCAGGTCTCTGGTCCTTTTGACCCCGAAGTGACCCCCGACCTTGGAGGCATGGGCCCACGATAGCACCTCGTTCCGTAGCTCAGGGGGAACGAGGGTTTTGCCAGGTGGCACCTGGTCCAAAGAAGTGGGAGTGACCGTCCTCAAGCTGTCTGGGGTAGTATAAGACGAGGCTCCTCCTCGTCCTCCTCCAACACAACCATACAACGTGACAAGGCATCGGCCCGTACGTTCTTCTCACCGGCCAGGTGGCGGATAATAAAGCGGAACCGGGAGAAGAATAAAGACCAACGGGCCTGCCTTGGGTTCAGGCGTTGTGCTGTCTGGAGGTATGTGAGGTTTTTGTGGTCAGAAAAAACCTCAAATGGATGCTTCGCACCCTCCAGGAGATGCCGCCATTCCTGGAATGCTAGTTTCATCGCCAGTAACTCCCTATCCCCTATGGAGTAGTTCCTCTCGGCCGGAGAAAAGGTCTTGGAGAAAAAGAAACACGGATGTTTCCTTCCTCGTTCGTTTTTCTGGTACAGGACTGCACCTGCACCGACCGAAGAGGCGTCTACCTCCAGTAGGAAGGGTTTGGAGATGTCTGGACGATGAAGGATGGGAGCTCTGGAGAAGTGAGTTTTGAGAGTGTGAAATGCCTCTACCGTTTCCCGTGTCCATGCTTTGGGATTAGCGCCCTTGCGGGTAAGGGCAATGATGGGTGCTGCCACCGTCGAGAAGTTGGGAATGAACTGGCGATAATAATTGATAAACCCCAAGAATCGCTGGATCGCCTTCAGCGAGCGGGGCTCAGGCCAGTTCATCACTGTCTCCAACTTCCCCGGATCCATTGCTAACCCCTGACTGGACACTATGTACCCCAGGAACGGCAAGGATTCCTGTTCAAAAACGCACTTTTCCAGCTTAGCATATAACGAATGGGTGCGGAGCCTCTTAAGTACTCGGATGACATCCCTCCGATGGGTGGTAAGATCGGGGGAGAAGATAAGAATGTCATCCAGGTATGCAACCACGGAAAGATACAAATCCCGGAAAATGTCATTCACAAAGTCTTGAAATACGGCGGGGGCATTGCAGAGTCCGAAGGGCATTACTAGATACTCGTAGTGACCGTCCCTGGTGTTAAAGGCGGTCTTCCACTCATCGCCCTTTCGGACTCGCACTAGATTATACGCCCCGCGTAGATCCAGCTTTGTGAAGACCTTTGCCCCGTGGAATCGATCAAATAGCTCAGTAATGAGGGGCAAAGGGTATTTGTTCTTGATTGTGATTGCATTTAATCCCCTGTAATCGATACAGGGGCGCAGATCCCCTTCCTTCTTCTGCACAAAAAAGAACCCTGCACCAGCCGGTGAAATAGACTTGCGAATGAACCCCTTCGCCAGGCTGTCCTGAATATATTTGGACATAGCCTCCGTCTCTGGAGCAGAGAGTGGATACACTCTGCCCCTAGGGGGCTCGGAGCCTGGCTTCAGGTCTATTCGGCAATCATATGGCCGGTGGGGAGGAAGAGTATCTGCGGCCCTTTTGGAAAAGACATCCCTGTAGGCCTCATAAGGTGTCGGTAAACCCGGCCCCTCAGTATTCCCTGAGGACCCAACCGACCTAATGGTAGCGGGTGGTTCGGTAGTCACGAGGTGCTCTCTACAGGATCCTGCCCAGGATGAGATCTCCCCTGTTGCCCAGTTGAGTATAGGAGCATGCTGTCTCAACCAGGGAAGGCCCAGTAGGATCTCATCTGTCCCCCCTGGAAGCACCAGGAAGGACACCTGCTCATGGTGTCCCGGTGGTACATCCATCCTGAGAGGGATGGTGATCTGGGTGATAGGATCGAGTAGTATGGACCCGTCGACTACCCGGACCCTGAGTGGCTTGGGCAACAGAACCAGGGGAACTGAGTATCGGGTTGCCAGGGAGGTCGAGATGAAATTGCCTTCAGCGCCTGAGTCCAAGCAAGCCAGGGCAGAGAAGAGAGTAGTGCCGAACTGCAACTGGGCGCTGATAGTCAACCTAGAGGGAGAAGTAGCGTCTAGAGTCCCCCCTCTGATAGAAACTAGACGCTGTCTTTTCCCGACGGTTTGGGACATAGGGTAGCTATGTGTCCCCTCTGCCCACAGGAAAAGCAGATGACACAAGACCGAGAACCTGGGGCAGAGGAGACCACCTTGGACACCTCCATTGACTCCACGGAGTCGCCTACAGGACTGGCTGGGAGACCTGTCTGATGGAAGACGGGAGTCAGACGCTTTTTAGGCCGAGAAGACGTGGGTGCTGAAGAGACCTCGAGCCTTCGCTCCGCCTGGCGGATGTCTATGCGAGAGGCAACCTGAATCAAGGACTGTAAAGTGGCAGGCACCTCACGTGTGGCCAGTGCGTCTTTGACAAACCCTGCCAGGCCCTCCCAAAACACAGGGACAAGGACCTTATCCGGCCAGTCCAGCTCTGCGGCCAGTGTCCTAAAGTGTACAGCAAAGTCCCCGACTGAAGCAGACCCTTGCCGAAGTCGTAGGAGGCGCAGCGCGGAATCGTGGGTGACTTGAGGCCCGAGGAACACCATTCTCATGGCCCCAAGATAAGCTGCTAAGTTATTCACCACACGATCTCCGCGCTCCCACAACGGCGTGGACCACTTCAGCGCTCTCCCTGTGAGCAGGGACTGGACGAAGGCTACCTTCGCCTTCTCGGTAGTGTAAAGAGTCGCGGACAGCTCTAAGTAGGTGGTAACCTGGTTTATAAACCCACGGCACTCAGAGCTGTTGCCGCTAAAGCGCTCTGGAAGCGCAAGGCGAGGAGACCTTCCGCCCAATAGCACAGCCTGGGTAGCCGCCTGGGTGGCGACTATCGTCAGAGTAGTCTTATCGGAGGAAGACTGCTCCACTGCTGCCAATCGTGACTCCAACTGCTGCACATAACGCAGCAACTGCTGCTGCTCTTCAGCCATAGCCAGACCTTTGGCGCGACCGTAATGTTACGAGGGGGACCCGGGGAAGCGTGCCAAGATGGGAAATGGACTGCTTCCGCCGGTCAAGGTCCACTGTGCGGTGTAAGGGACCGCCGCTATGGTGGGTGAAGAGTGAGCGGGTTGCTGCTAGCGATCGTCTGGAATGTCACAGACGATCTATGTACACCGATCTGCCCTAACCCGTGAGGGTTGTATGGCACAGATCTCACGGCTCGGTGTACCTGTTGGACGGGGAAGCACAGAGGTGCCCACGCACGTGTGCCAGTGGAAGTCACGAGAATATGGCACGAGGGTAGCACAGAGGTGCCCACGCACGTGTGCTTTCAATAACCAGGTGAGTCCAATGGAGACTTGAGGAGCTCACCTGGGACAGGAACACGGCCTGTTGACGGGGGTACTGCCGGAGCAGCAAGGCAGGAACACGGCCTGCAAACGAGGTACTGCCGGTGCAGCAATGGCCAAGCCCACAAGAGACAGTAATGCCTGAGCAGTGGCGTGGCAGCACGCTGCCAGACATCCAAACATAGAAGGACGGTCGCGCGCCGCCATGATGGCAGGGGGAGCTTTTAAGGAGGTGCAGCTCCACCCGAGGGCGGGCGCGAGGCGGAGATGACGGACTTGACCCAATCAGGGTCCACGACGTCCCAGCCTGGCCAGTCAGGATTCACCACGTCACCAGCCTTGTCATCAAGCCGTGTGACGTCAGTGAGCGAATCAGGACCCACCACGCATTGCACATGCTCACCCTCCTGCCTCTGGGAAATAGAGGCGGGATCCTCGGTCTCACAATGTGCAGAGATAACGGGAATCTCACTGCTTCCCTGAGCAGTAAACCTCTGCACATTGCGCAGCCTCGCAGACCTTCGGGGCCGCTGAGCAGGAGAGTCTGCGGCAGGCCAGGAATGGGAGACCGCTTCACTCCTTGTAACAGGAGAACCACTAGGTGTCACCCTTCTGCTGCCTCTCTGAGAAGGTATCTCCTGCACACTGCGCAGTCTGGCAGACCTTCGGCGCTGCTGAGCAGGAGTGCTTGTGGCAGGCAAGGAATGGGAGACTGCCTCAGTCCTTGCCTCAGGAGAGCCACGAGATGTAACAATTCTCATTACAAATAAGCTGAGCTGCAGCACTCAATGTGAAGCAGCAGCTGCTAAAGCAAACAAGATTTTAGGATGTATAAAAAGAGAGATTAGATTCCGTGATCCCAACGTATTGTTATCCCTCTATAAATCACTTGTAAGACCACATCTAGAATATGGAATTAAGTTTTGGGCTCCATATTATAAAAAGGACATTCAGAAGTTAGAGTCAGTTCAAAGGCGGGCAACTAAACTACTACAAGGAATGGAAGGCCTCCCATATGATGAGAGGATGAAAAAGTTAGATATGTTTAGCTTAGAAAAAAGACGTCACAAAAGAGATCTCATTTATATGTATAAATATATGTGTGGTCAATATAAAGGACTGGCACATGACTTATGCCTTCCAAAGACAATACTAAGGACCAGGGGGCACTCACTGCGAGTGGAAGAAAAGCGATTCCGACAGCTAAATAAGAAAGGGTTCTTTACAGTTAGAGCAGTCAGACTATGGCCCTACCACAAGAGGTAGTAATGGCAGATACTATAACGGCTTTCAAAAAAGGGCTGGATGATTTCCTCGGTACACAAAACATTGTTGGTTATAAATGACTTAGGGACAAAATGTAGAACTGGTGGAGGAAGGTTGAACTAGATGGACCTAGGTCTTTTTTCAACCTAACTAACTATGTAAATATGTAACTATGTAAAAAATAAGCCCTCATATGGCAAGTCTGACGGAAAAATAAAAAAGTTATGGCTCTCGGAGAAGGAAAGGAAAAAATAAAAAAACGGATAATGGTCCAAGGGTGAAGGGGTTAAATACATTACAGTAATGTAGTCTATACTTTTTCCCTGTGTAATTTTTCATTATTACACAATTTATAGACCTCTATGATTTGATTTTTTTTTTTTTGCATGTGTGGCTTGGATGGGTGCTATCGACATCTAGTGAGAAATTCATGTGAATAGTACCTATAGAAATGTATTTACTTAGAAAATTGGTGACATGTTCAATACTTATTTCACCCTCTGTATATAGCAAAACTGATAACTGTCAGTGAAAGATGGCGAAATGTCTGGCATAGCAAGCAAAAAATAACCTGCCGCTAATAATTGTATATTTAACCTCTTCACGACACATGACGTACTGGGTACGTTATGGATCATGTGAGGTTAATCCCCGCCGCCTGCCATGGGCAGTCTGCCGCGATCCACGCACATGTCTGCTGATTTCAACAGCTGACATGTTTGCCTGCCAGGCGCGAGTGGAATCGCCTTGCACCCACGCCTATTAACCTCTTACATCTTGCTGTCAAAATCTGACAGCGAGATATAACAGCACGCAACAGTAAGCATACCTTACCCAGCACCATTGGAAGTCACGTGACATAATCACGTGACTTCCGGTTTTTGCCATGGTAGCACAGGGTCATGTGAGGACTCCTGTAGCTATCATGAGTTACTTCCTCTCACTGCCGGCAGACTGCCATGTGTGATAGCAAAGCCTCTTTCAGACGTCCGTGTTTCAGGTACGTGTGACATCCGTTTTTAACACGGATGCCACACCTACCCATGCTATTTTCTGGTGTTACACACACGTCAGTGTTTAAACACACACCGTGTGACCCCTCGTGGCCCCGTACGCACACACAGAGACATGTCCGTTTTTTCTCTGGCAGCACGGGTGTCACACGGATCGCACACTGATGTGAACCATGTGACATCAGTGTGACACCTACCGGAGAAAACACAGGTCTTTGAAATAAAAATATTTTCTATATTTACTTGTATCCAGCGCTGTTTTCTTCCGCTCTGCTGCCTCCTGCTTCTGACCCCGCTCATTATATTCATTGATTATTCACTACACTGAGGACCTGAAAGCCGGATCATCACTGGAGACAGCATCGCCAGTGACAGGTAAGTATCCAGCAAGCAGTGTGTGTGCAGTGATGTCCAGTAGGTCATTGGAGTTCCCAATTAACTCTGTTGAACCCGTGGAGTCACCATCCTGACACTCGCTGTAGCCTGGGTGTCGCATGGGTGTCATCAGGATGTCAGAGTTCATTGGTAACTCTGCAAACACAGATGTCACACGTGTGACACACGCGTGACACACAAATGACACACGTATGACCATAACGATGCGTGTGGCTTATACTTAATTAAACACAAATGTCTGAAAGGGGCCTAAAGCAGCTTTTCTCCAGATCTCAGCTGTGTAGCTGTGATTTGGAGAAATGGAAGAGTGATCAGACTCCTGATCGTTATAGTCCCCTAAGCGGGCTAGTAAAACAAAAAAAAAGTTTTAAAAAATAAAAAAAAACTAAAAAAACCCCTAAAAGTTCAAATCACCCCCCATTCGGCCCATTGAAAATTAAAGGGTGAAAAAAAGAACAAAAAAACCCACATATTTGATATCGCCACGTTTAGAAACACCCGATCTATCAAAATGTAAAATCAATTAATCTGATCGGTAAATGGCGTAGCAGCAAAAAATTCCAAATGCCAAAACTACGTTTTTTGGTCGCCGCAAATTCTGTGCAAAATGCAATAACAGACGATCAAAACATAGCATCTGCGAAAAAATGGTACCGTTAAAAACATCAGTTCGAAACACAAAAAATAAGCTGTCATTGAGCCATAGATCCCAAAAAATGAGAAAGCAACAGATTTTGGAAAATGGCGCAAAAGGTGCGCCACTTTTTTTGGACAAACTTGTGAATTTTTTTTAACCGCTTAGATAAAAGTAAATCTATTCATGTTTGGTGTCTACAAACTTTTACTGACCTGAGACATCACACACACACACACACATCCGTTTTATCATATAGTGAACACGGCGTATAAAATATCTCAAAAACTATTGTGTGATGTCACTTTTTTGCAGTTTTTCGGCACTTGAATTTTTTGCTGTTTTCCAGTACACTATATGGTAAAACTTATGAATTCATTTAAAAATACAACTTGTTCCACAAAAAATAAGCCCTTGTATGCAGGGCTGTATTTTGCCTTCGTGCTGCCCTAGGCACTTTAAGTGGTCGCGCCCCTTATTGACAACGTAAAACTGAGTTTTCGCACACGACATCTGTTTAAGGCAGATCTACTCTGTAAAACACTTTAAAAAGTATCAATGAGAAACGAAGGGCACTAACCCCCCCCCAATGGGGATCACCACAGGGACATCAAATCATAGCACGAGTATAAAATATTCCCACCGTCCCCACTTATATACTGTGACTGTCACACTGCCCCTAATAAACTACACACTGCCCTCCCTTATAAATTATACCCACCACACCTTCCTCAATTATGAAATATGATCTGCACATTGACCTCACATCATGCTGCCCCCTCCTCACAGTGTCCCATGCATGCTGCCCCCTCCTCACAATGTCCCATGCATGCTGCCCCCTCCTCACAGTGTCCCATGCATGCTGCCCCCTCCTCACAATGTCCCATGCATGCTGCCCCCTCCTCAGTGTCCCATGCATGCTGCCCCCCCTCACAATGTCCCATGCATGCTGCCCCCTCCTCACAGTGTCCCATGCATGCTGCCCCCTCCTCACAGTGTCCCATGCATGCTGCCCCCTCCTCACAGTGTCCCATGCATGCTGCCCCCTCCTCACAGTGTCTCATGCATGCTGCCCCCTCCTCACAGTGTCCCATGCCTGCTGCCCCCTCCTCACAATGTCCCATGCATGCTGCCCCCTCCTCACAATGTCCCATGCATGCTGCCCCCTCCTCACAGTGTCCCATGCATGCTGCTCCTCCTCACAGTGTCCCATGCATGCTGCCCCCTCCTCACAGTGTCCCATGCATGCTGCCCCCTCCTCACAGTGTCCCATGCATGCTGCCCCCTCCTCACAGTGTCCCATGCATGCTGCCCCCTCCTCACAGTGTCCCATGCATGCTGCCCCCTCCTCACAATGTCCCATGCATGCTGCCCCCTCCTCACAATGTCCCATGCATGTTGCCCCCTCCTCACAATGTCCCATGCATGCTGCCCCCTCCTCACAGTGTCCCATGCATGCTGCCCCCTCCTCACAGTGTCCCATGCATGCTGCTCCCTCCTCACAATGTCCCATGCATGCTGCCCCCTCCTCACAGTGTCCCATGCATGCTGCCCCCTCCTCACAATGTCCCATGCATGCTGCCACCTCCTCACAATGTCCCATGCATGCTGCCCCCTCCTCACAATGTCCTATGCATGCTGCCCCCTCCTCACAATGTCCCATGCATGCTGCCCCCTCCTCACAATGTCCCATGCATGCTGCCCCCTCCTCACAATGTCCCATGCATGCTGCCCCCTCCTCACAATGTCCCATGCATGCTGCCCCCTCCTCACAATGTCCCATGCATGCTGCCCCCTCCTCACAATGTCCCATGCATGCTGCCCCCTCCTCACAATATCCCATGCATGCTCCCCCCTCCTCACAATGTCCCATGCATGCTGCCCCCTCCTCACAATGTCCCGTGCATGCTGCCCCCTCCTCACAATGTCCCATGCATGCTGCCCCCTCCTCACAGTGTCCCATGCATGCTGCCCCCTCCTCACAGTGTCCCATGCATGCTGCCCCCTCCTCACAATGTCCCATGCATGCTGCCCCCTCCTCACAATGTCCCATGCATGTTGCCCCCTCCTCACAATGTCCCATGCATGCTGCCCCCTCCTCACAGTGTCCCATGCATGCTGCCCCCTCCTCACAGTGTCCCATGCATGCTGCCCCCTCCTCAGTGTCCCATGCATGCTGCCCCCTCCTCACAATGTCCCATGCATGCTGCCCCCTCCTCACAGTGTCCCATGCATGCTGCCCCCTCCTCACAGTGTCCCATGCATGCTGCCCCCTCCTCACAGTGTCCCATGCATGCTGCCCCCTCCTCAGTGTCCCATGCATGCTGCCCCTCTCCATGAGCTCCTAATGCTGCCTTCCTCTTTTCCATAATGACACCTCCATGCTGCCCCACTCATCATACTAAGACCACCACACTAGCGTTTATGCTGAGACACACACACACACACACACACACACACACATATACACTACCCCACTCTTGATATTGACTCCCCTACATTGTTCCACTCCATACTGAGCCCACACATGCTGCCCCTTCTCCATAATGAGCTCCCAATGCTGCCCCCCTCTTATTCTGAGTCCTTACACCCCCCCCATCGATATTGTCATTGCTCTGTCCCTCAACCCTTGTCCTCTGTCTCTAGCATTGGCCCCTTTCTCCCATTCCCCCAGCAGCAGCCTCTCTCCCCCCGCCTCCAGCAGCAGCCTCTCCCCCAGCATCAGCCTCTCTTCCCCAGCCCCCCCAGCATCAGCCTCTCTCCCCCCAGCCTCCCTCAGCATCAGCCTCCCTGCTCCCAGCTTACCCCAGCATAGCCTCTCTCCTCCCAGCCTCCCCCAGCATGAGCCTCCTTCAGCATCAGCCTCTCTCCCCCCAGCCTCCCTCAGCATCAGCCTCCCTGCTCCCAGCTTACCCCAGCATCAGCCTCTCTCCTCCCAGCCTCCCCCAGCATGAGCCTCCTTCAGCATCAGCCTCTCTTCTCCCAGCCTCCCCCAGCATGAGCCTCCTCCAGCATCAGCCTCCCTCCTCCCAGCCTCCCCCAGCCTCAGCCTCCCTCCTCCCAGCCTCCCCCAGCATCAGCCTCCCTCAGCATCAGCCTCCCTCCTCCAAGCCTCACCCTCCCAACTTCCCCCAGCATCAGCCTCCCTCCTCCCAGCCTCCCTCAGCATCAGCCTCCCTCATCCAAGCCCCACCTTCCCCCTCCCAGCCTCCCCCAGCATCAGCCTCCCCCAGCCTCAGCCTCCCTCCTCCCAGCCTCCCCCAGCATCAGCCTCCCTCCTCCCAGCCTCCCCCAGCATCAGCCTCCCTCCTCCCAGCCTCCCCCAGCATCAGCCTCCCTCCTCCCAGCCTCCCCCAGCATCAGCCTCCCTCAGCATCAGCCTCCCTCAGCATCAGCCTCCCTCCTCCAAGCCTCACCCTCCCAGCTTCCCCCAGCATCAGCCTCCCTCCTCCCAGCCTCCCTCAGCATCAGCCTCCCTCCTCCCAGCCTCCCCTTCCCCCTCCCAGCCTCCTCCAGCATCAGCCTCTCTCCTCCCAGCCTCCCCCAGCATCAGCCTCCCCCAGCCTCAGCCTCCCTCCTCCCAGCCTCATCCTCCCTCCTCCCAGCCTCCCCCAGCATCAGCCTCCCTCCTCCTAGCCTCCCCCAGCATCAGCCTCCCTCCTCCCAGCCTCCCCCAGCATCAGCCTCCCTCCTCCAAGTCTCCCTCAGCATCAGCTTCCCTCCTCCAAGCCTCCCCCTCCCAGCCTCCCCCAGCATCAGCCTCCCTCAGCATCAGCCTCCCCCTCCCAGCCTCCCCCAGAATCAGCCTCTCTCCTCCCAGCCTCAGCCTCTCTCTCTCCCCCCCAGCCTCCCCCCAGCCTCAGCCTCTCTCTCCCCCAGCCTCCCCCAGCCTCAGCCTCTCTCTCTCCCCCCAGCCTCCCCCCAGCCTCAGCCTCCCTCTCCCCCAGCCTCCCCCAGTATCAGCCTCTCTCCTCTCAGCCTCTCTCTCCCACCAGCCTCCCCCCAACCTCAGCCTCTCTCCCTCAGCATCAGCTTCCCTCCTCCAAGCCTCCCCCTCCCAGCCTCCCCCAGCATCAGCCTCCCTCAGCATCAGCCTCCCCCTCCCAGCCTCCCCCAGAATCAGCCTCTCTCCTCCCAGCCTCCCCCAGCATCTGCCTCTCTCCTCCCAGCCTCAGCCTCTCTCTCTCCCCCCCAGCCTCCCCCCAGCCTCAGCCTCTCTCTCCCCCAGCCTCCCCCAGCCTCAGCCTCTCTCTCTCCCCCCCAGCCTCCCCCCAGCCTCAGCCTCCCTCTCCCCCAGCCTCCCCCAGCATCAGCCTCTCTCCTCTCAGCCTCTCTCTCCCCCCAGCCTCCCCCCCAACCTCAGCCTCTCTCCCCCCAGCCTCCCCCCCAGCTTCAGCCTCTCTCTCCCCCCAGCCTCTCTCTCTTCCCAGCCTCCCTCTCTTCCCAGCCTCCCCCAGCCTCAGCCTCTCTCCCCCCAGGGTCCCCTTGCATGATTATAGTGGACAAAAAGAGGCATCTCAACGATCATCAACTAACCTGTAAGGAGCCCATACATTCTAGGCTCTGCCTTACCTGCTCCGGTGCCCGCCTCCCTGCTCTGGCTGGCTCCTCTTCTGGCTGGCTCCAGCTTCAGACGCGTCCTCCTCCGCGGCGTGTGTCATCTGCAGCATTGGACGCTGCAGCACGGGGCAGTGAGCTAATTGTCGCGCCCGCGCGCCTCTGACCCCGGAAGTGCTGGCGATGGAACTTCCGGGGTTAATCAGCTCACTATGCCTGGCGCCCGCCATGTATTTAAACAGACAGAAGTGCGCCTCTCCTCCCTCTCAACCCCCCCTCCGAACACAGCCGAGTGTAACGGAGGGAGGGACAGGGGGCGGGGATGTAAAAAAAAGGAAAAAAAAAAATATTTATATATATTTTTTTTTTTTTTTTTTTTTTTTGCTGCCAGAAAGTGCCGCCCCCCGCAACGTGCCGCCCTAGGCACGGGACCACAGGTGCCTAGTGGCAAATACGGCCCTGCTTGTATGGCAAGGTTGAGGGAAAAATAAAAAAAAGTTACTGCTCTCGGAAGAAGAGTAGCAAAAAAACCCCCTTAAAAACCCAAAATCGCCCGGGAGTGAAAGGGTTAAATTTTGAGTACTATAATACTATGACAAAATTTGATGAAGTCAATATGAATAATAAAACTGACAGCTGTCAGTGAATGGCACTCAGCAATACGTCTGGCACATGTACATGGAAAGAAAACATTACACTCCAGGGGGCATCATCTTACTGCAAGAGGTGTATGTAATTATACTATATATCTAGGAGGCTGTTATTTCACGATAAGTTAGTATATAAATATACTCAAAAAGGGGATAATAATTATAGTCAAAGAGATGGGGGACATGATTATACTCCACTCTAGGGAGGGTGCATTATTTTATTATACTCCAGGAGTGAGGTGCGTTACTCTATTATACTCCAGGGGAAAGGGGGCATTGTTTTATGACTGCTCTCCAGGGGAGGTTAGTGTTATTCTATGATTATAATCTAGTGGGGAGGGGGCATTATTATTAGAGATGAGCCACCCCCCTAGTGTTCGAGTTTGGTTCGGTTCATCGAACGGCGGGAGTGTTCGGCAAACGTTTGACCCCACGTTTGAACACCTTTGAACCCCATTGAAGACAATGGCAGGCGAACACAAACACATACAAACACATTATACATGTACACATACAGTTAATAAACATTGCCATTATAATTACTGGTCCCTGCGATGCGTCCTGCACTCTGTCTCCCGCCGCTCTTCTTCCGATCATCGCTGCGTCCTCCCGGTAACCTGGACTGATGATAGGACCTTCCGTGACATCGTCATAGCATGTGACCAGTCACATGTGTATTATCTCATCGGCTACAGACTAGTCACATGGCTATGACATCATGCTAAGTCCTGTCAGTGCATCTCTCCGGTACGCGGTGTTCGTTTGAGCATCTCCGTGTACCGGCGAGATGCTTGCGCACATGCTTGGCTCCCCGTTCCTGCATGTCGGCGCTCTTTACAGAGTCGGCCCACATGCAAGGACTGGATCCAACAGCCGGTGAATAACGGCACCGGGAATCAGGTGAGGAGATCACCGTTGCTATAGTAACCCACCTGTCAGATTACTATTTCAACGGTGCAGCGGTGACGTCACCGCTTACAACCCGCAGCCTCTGCTCACTCACTGAATGATTAGACTGCACAAGAGCAGCAGCGTCTTCCTCCCATGCAGTGCTGTCTGATGTAGCAGAGCTGCATGGGTTGAAGGAGAAAGAAGACAGAAGACCAGGATCGTGGAGGGGTGAGAGGGAGTAATAAACATGGAGTCTCTAAGTGTGTGTGTGTATTTATTTCTATTAAAGTATTTTTTTCTCTGTGTGGTCTTTTTTTTAACCCTTTATTGGAGATTCTTAATGGCCGGGTCCATCTTGCCTGACATTAAGAATCTCTGGCTTAATACTAGCTAGTAAAGCAAAGCTAGTATTAACCCTTATTACCCAGCGAGCCACCCATCACCAGGGCAGCAGGACGAGTTGGATACAGCGCCAGATGATGGCACGTCTATGAAAGCTCCATTTTCTGGGGTGGCTGCAGACTGCAATTCACAGCAGAGGGGCCCAGAAAGCTCGGGCCAACCTGTGCTGCGGATTCCAATCCCCAGCTGCCTAGTTGTACCTGGCTGGATACAAAAATTGGGCGAAGCTCACGTCATTTTTTTTTTTTTTTAATAATTTCATGAAATTCGTGAAATAATTAAAAAAAAAAAGGGCTTCCCTACATTTTTGGTTCCCAGCCGGGTACAAATAGGCAGCTGGGGGTTGGGGAAAGCCCGTAGCTGCCTGCTGTACCTGGCTAGCATACAAAAATATGGCAAAGCCCATGTCATTTTTTTGGGGGGCAAAAAACTCCTGCATACAGTCCTGGATGGAGTATGCTGAGCTTTGTAGTTCTGCAGCTTCTGTCTGCTCTCCTGCATACACTAGTGAATGGAGCATGCAAAGCCTTGTAGTTCTGCTCCCCCTGCCCTCCCCCCAGCATACAGTCTTGGATGGAGGATGCTGAGCCTTGTAGTTCTGCAGCTGCTGCCTGCTCTCCTCCATACAGACAGACAGCAGACAGCAGCTGCAGAAATACAAGGCTCAGCATACTCCATCCAGGACTGTATGCAGGAGTTTTTTGCCCCCCCCAAAAGAAATTACGTGGGCTTCGCCATATTTTTGTATGCTAGCCAGGTACAGCAGGCAGCTAGGGGCTGCCCCCAACCCCCAGCTGCCTATTTGTACCCGGCTGGGAACCAAAAATATGGGGAAGCCCTTTTTTTTTTTTAATTATTTAATGAATTTCATGAAATAATTAAAAAAAAAATGATGTGGGCTTCGCCCAATTTTTGTGTCTGGCCAGGTACAACTAGGCAGCTGGGGATTGGAATCCGCAGTGCAGGGTCACCAAGATTTCTGGGCACCCCTGCTGCGAATTGCAGTCCACAGCCACCCCAGAAAATGGCGCTTTCACAGAAGCGCCATCTTCTGGCACTGTATCCAACTCTTTCAGCTGCCCTAGTGACGGGTGGCTCGCTGGGTAATAATGGGGTTAGGGCTAGCTCTATATTCTCAACTGGCCCTAAACCCGAAATTCATGGTGTCACGCCAATATTAGACATGGCCATCATGAATTTCTAGTACAGATAAAAAAAACAACACACAGAAAAATATTTTTATTAGAAATTAAACACAACACAATTAGTGACTACATCTTTATTGAAATAAAGAACTCCCCTCTGCAGTAACCCTGGGTCAAGGGTCCGGATTCAATATCATCTGATCGGTTTTGCTGGAAGGCAAAGCGATCAGATGATGTGTCAGGTTCAAGGGCCTGAATCACATGATACAGCAGCTGATTGTATAAACGGCTTTTATACAATCAGCTAATGCATCAGTGCAAAAAAAAAAAAATTACACACTTCTGTGCAGACTCCTGTCCGACAGCATCAGCTGATAGTTTAGCCAACCGGGTGGTAAAAAGCCGGCCTCACCGCTCTACTTATAGTGTCAGCTGATTCCGTCAGGTGACCGCATCAGCTGATCATCGCCAGGTCTGAGAGAGAGAAGAAGAGAGAGAAGAAGAGAGAGAAGAGAGAGAAGAGGAGAGAAGAGGAGAGAAGAGGAGAGAGAAGAGAGAGAAGAGGAGAGAAACGGAGAGAAGAGGAGAGAAGAAAAGAGGAGAGAGAGGTGAGAGGAGAGAGTGAGAGAAGAGAGGAGAGAGTGAGAGAGGAGAGAGAAGAGAGAAGAGAGAGGAGAGAGAGAGAGATGAGAGGGAGAGAAAATAGAGGAGAGAGAAGAGAGAAGAGAGAGAGGAGAGAGCAATGCAGCCTCATTCCGTGAACTGCTCCGATTTTAGAGGTGTGTCCCGCGGCTCACACCTGATGTCCGGCTCCTCCCCTCAGTGCATAATTAAAATAAATTATAAATAAATCATAATTATAATTTAAAATTATAAATAAATTTAATTCTTTACTGGGACGCCCGGGACTCGAACTCGTGAACTAATTCTCCTTAGACAGTAGCTCTACCCATTGAGCCTAGGAAGATTTGGTAATCTTGACCTCTGTATTGCAGTAGAGAAACCAGAAGCAGATTGTTCAGCTGCAAGGATGGATGGAGGGATGGATGGATGGAGAGAAAGAGATGGATGGAGGGATGGATGGATGGAGAGAGAGATGGATGGAGGGATGGAAGGAGGGATGGATGGATGGAGGGATGAATGGAGGGAGGGATGGAAGGAGGAAGGGAGGGATGGATGAGGGAGGGATGGATGGATGAATGGATGGATGGAGGGATGAATGGATGGAGGGATTACTGAAAGGAGGGATGGATGGAGGGATGGATGGATGGAGGGATGGATGGATGGAGGGATGAAGGGAGTGATGAAGGGAGTGATGAATGGATGGAGGGAGGGATGGATGGATGGATGGGAGGGCAAACACCGGCACTACCGTACTCATTACCGCACACACGCAGGCACTACCGCACTCATCACCACACAAACACCAGCACTATCACCCCGATCATCACCACACACGCAGGCATTAACTCAGTGACGTCCCCGCTGACAGCGCAATTCACTTCAGTTGCTGCGTGGAGCTCCCAGGTGCGGCGGTGTTCTACTGCCGCTCCTGTCAGCTTCATGTAGCAGAGCTGATAGCGTCATGGGACCTCTGTGGATTACGTCGGACCTGGAGGGGTATTTTGGGGATTTTAATAAAATAGTGAAAGAGGGTGTTTTTTTGTCTTTTATTCAAAATAAAGGATTTTTCGTTGTGTGTGTTTATTTACTTTCACTTACAGGTTAATCATGGAAGGTATCTCGGGGAGACGCCTGCCATGATTAACCCCTTATTACCCCAATTGCCACCGCACCAGGGCAATTCGGGATGAGCCGGGTAGAGTCCCAGGACTGTCGCATCTAATGGATGCGGTAATTCCGGACGGCTACTGGCTGATATTGTTAGGGTGGTGGGCTCCCCATAATGTGGCGCTCCCCATCCTGACAATACCAGCCTCCAGCCGTGTGGCTTTATCCTGGCTGGTAGAAAAAAATGTTTTATTTCTTTTATTTTACTGCACGATATAGACCCGTCCGCCGGCGGCTGTGATTGGTTGCAGTGAGACAGCTGTCAATCAGTGTGGGGACGTGTTTGACTGCAACCAATCATAGGCGCCAGTGGGCAGGGAAAGCAGGTTATAACAGATTGAATAATGAGCGGCAGCCATTTTCAAAAGAGGAAAAGCTGCCAGAGCTTTGTGACAGCCGTGCAGCACCGCGCCTGTGATCGGTGAGTAGGAAAGAGAGAGGGATTGTGCTGGGGACGCAGGCAGATACGCAACGTGTGCACATAGCCTTACTGTGAAAAGCCACGCTTTTGGTGATCGAACCGTTATCGAACGCTAACTCGAACTGCCGAACTTGAAGCAAATCGTTCGAGGTTGTCGAACGACTTGAACACAGCCCAAAATCACTTGAATTTGAAATTGGCGAACGGTTCGAATCGAACATTGCTCATCTCTAGTGATGAGGAAAGAGGTGTGTGATGGCCGGCTATTAAGGGGTGAAGGAGGCCGGATTTTTTTTTTCCAGATACCAGCTCAGAAATATCATCCAAGTAAGAAAAAAATGTACCTGACACTTTATAAAACCATGAGGAGATTACATATCCAATATCCAATATCATCATGGATCACTACATGGATGAAGACCCCCAATACTTCTCTGAAGACACCTGACTAAGATGAAAGATGTCAGGAGGACGGTAAGCAAAGAAGCCAGCAGATCTATCCAGCAGCTGGCAGTAAGTAAACGCTATAACATCTGCGCTATTTGACATAGGCAGGGCTGCCACCAGGAATTTCATGCGCCTGCTCTCCGCCTCTCCGCTTCAATTGGACGCCTGCCGTGTGACGTCACTGTGACGCCACACGAACCGATCCCCTTAGAAAAGAGGCTGTTCGCCGGCCACACCGACGTCGCTAGGAAGGTAAGTCCGTGTGACAGGGCCTAGCGATATTGTGCCACGGACAGCGATTTGCCCATGACACACAAACGATGGGGGCGGGTTCGACGGCAGCGTCATCGCTAGCGATGTCGCTGTGTGTAAAGTGGCCTTTAGTTACCAATAAGGTACCTGGATCTAAGGTGCATTTATACTAGACAATTGCCGCTTTTAAATGACTGTCGACCTGTTCGTTATATGAAACTGGGTCGGTAGTCATTTAATCACCTGTGACTGCAGACGTGAATCCTCATGGTGCGCACCGCGTGCTGTCAGGGTTTTCCAGTAACGGTGGTGAGAGTGGCTGTCATGTGACCATACGAGTGTGATTTGCATTCTTCTAGCCACATTCTAACTAAACTGTGCGGTCTCGCTCAGTATACTTCCATCACATGGTAATCCTGGACAATATATATAATATCCTGTGCACATATTATAACACTAGAAGGTGGCCCGATTCTACGCATCGGGTATTCCAGAATTTACGTATTGTGTAGTTCATGTATGATTTTTGTTATATATATATATAGATGTTGTTGTGTGTAGTTACCAAGTGTTTGTGTAGGGCGCTGTACATGTTCTGGGTGTTGTCTGGGTGTGGCGGGGGGTGAGAGCGGTGTTGTTTTTGCGTTGCGTTGTGTGTGTTGCGTGTGTTGCGTTGTTTGTGGAGCGCTGTGTGTCAGTAGCATTGTGTGTGTGTTGCGTGGTTTGTGTGTGTTTTGGGGGGAGGTATGTTTTGTGCAGTGTGTGTGTTGCGCGGTATGTGCGTATATTTATGTATGCCGCGGTGTTTGTGTGTTGGGTGTTGTGTGTGTGCAGCGTTGTCTGTGTGTGTGGGTGTCTGTGTAGGGCGGTGTTTGTGTTTCCCAGTGTGTGTGTGTTGTGCAGTGCACGTGTATGTGTGTGTGTTGGGGGGAGGTGTGCACCCCCCATCGTGCTCCATCCCCCAAGCTGCGCACCCCCCATCGTGCTCAATCCCCCAAGCTGCGCACCCCCCATCGTGCTCCATCCCCCAAGCTGCGCACCCCCCATCGTGCTCCATCCCCTAAGCTGCGCACCCCCCATCGTGCTCCATCCCCTAAGCTGCGCACCCCCCATTGTGCTCCATCCCCCATGCTGCGCACCCCCCATCGTGCTCCATCTCCCATGCTGCGCACTCCCCATCGTGCTCCATCCGCCATGCTGCGCACTCCCAAATGTGCTCCATCTCCCATGCTGCGCACTCCCCATCGTGCTTCATCCGCCATGCTGCGCACTCCCAAACGTGCTCTATCCGCCATGCTGCGCACTCCCAAACGTGCTCCATCCGCCATGCTGCGCACTCCCAAACGTGCTCCATCCGCCATGCTGCGCACTCCCAAACGTGCTCCATCCGCCATGCTGCGCACTCCGAAACGTGCTCGATCCGCCATGCTGCGCACTCCCAAACGTGCTCCATCCGCCATGCTGCGCACTCCCAAACGTGCTCCATTCGTCATGCTGCGCACTCCCAAACGTGCTCCATCCGCCATGCTGCGCACTCCCAAACGTGCTCCATCTGCCATGCTGCGCACTCCCAAACGTGGTCCATCCGCCATGCTGCGCACTCCCAAACGTGGTCCATCTGCCATGCTGCGCACTCCCAAACGTGGTCCATCCGCCATGCTGCGCACTCCCAAACGTGCTCCATCCGCCATGCTGCGGACTCCAAAACGTGCTCCATCCCCCATGCTGGCCGCAGCATCAGCCTCTGTGCCCGCAGCATCAGCCTCTCTGCCCGCAGCATCAGCCTCTCTGCCCGCAGCATCAGCCTCTCTGCCCGCAGCATCAGCCTCTCTGCCCGCAGCATCAGCCTCTGTGCCCGCAGCATCAGCCTCTGTGCCCGCAGCATCAGCCTCTCTGCCCGCAGCATCAGCCTCTGTGCCCGCAGCATCAGCCTCTGTGCCCGCAGCATCAGCCTCTATGCCCGCAGCATCAGCCTCTCTGCCCGCAGCATCAGCCTCTGTGCCCGCAGCATCAGCCTCTCTGCCCGCAGCATCAGCCTCTATGCCCGCAGCATCAGCCTTTTCTGTCCCCAGCATCAGCCTCTCTCCTCCCAGCCTACCCCAGCCTCAGCCTCCCCCAACATCAGCCTCTCTTCTCTCAGCCTCCACCCTCACAGCCTTCCCCAGGATCAGCCTCTCTCCTCCCAGCCTCCTCCAGCATGCCGTGCTCCTCTGCCGACACTCACAGATCCGATCGTATACACTCACACACACACACACCCACCCGATCGCATACACTCACACCCACCCGATCGCATACACTCACACCCACCCGATCGCATACACTCACGCACACACACATTGACGATATTACACATACGCGCTCATACTCACAACATCCGGAGATACCACATGCTTCTGGCCATGTGATCCTCCGGCAGGTCCTGAAAGCTCACAGCACAGTATCGCGGCCGCGAAGCAAGCGATATCCCAGGATGTTGTGAGTGTGTGGATGTGATGTGTGTGTGAGGTGTGTGTGAGAGTGAGTGTGATCTGATGTGTGTGTGTGAGTGTGTGGATGCGATGTGATGTGTGTGTGAGGTGTGTGTGAGAGTGAGTGTGATGTGTGTGTGTGAGTGTGTACTCACCTGGGGCTCCGTGTCAGTTGGGGGAATGCGTGCGGGGGGCGGGGCCAGAGCGAGCGTGCATTGCGTGAGGGGGGCGGGGCCTGCAGAGAGCCGGGGCGAGAGGCCAATCCGTGTGGGGGGGCGGGGCCATGCCGAACCCAGCGGCCAATCAGCTTTGTGTCACCGTAAGGACATGTCACCGTGACACAATTTTGGAGCATGACAGACAGACAGACAGAATAAGGCAATTATATATATAGATTGTTTTCGGCAGCACATGTTTATGCAGGACTATCTGCTGTAGAGAAGAATGATATTTAAGTAGCAATCTTATAACTTAGTTCACTGAATGGACGAACGTTTGGCCCGTGCATTGTGTGATTAACGGCCTTGTTTGTGTAAATGCACCATAAAGACTAAAGGCCACGTCACACGCAACGACGGATCTACCGATATATCGCCGGGGTCACGGATTCCGTGATGCACATCCGGCATCGTTAGCAACGTCGTTGCATGTGACACGCACGGAGGACCGTTAACGATGGAAAATACTTACCAAATCGTCCATCGTTGACACATTATTCCTTTTCAAAATATCGTTGATTGTAGAGGACGCAGGTTGTTCGTCTTTCACGAGGCAGCACATATCGCTACGTGTGACACCTCGGGGTCGACGAACTACAGCTTACCTGCGGCCGCTGGCAATGTGGAAGGAAGGAGGTGAGCGAGATGTTACGGCCGCTCATCTCCGCCCCTCCGCTTCTATTGGGCGGCCGCTTAGTGACGCCGCTGTAACGCCGCACAAACCGCCCCCCTTAGAAAGGAGGTGGTTTGCCGGCAACCGCAACGTCGCTAGGCAGGTAAGTCCGTGTGACGGCTCCAAACGATTTTGTGCGCCACGGGCAGTGATTTACCCGTGACTCACAAAAGACGGGGGCGGGTGCTTTCACCAGCGATATCGCTAGCGATATCACTGTGTGTAACACCCCCTTAAGACTATGTTCACAAAGGGTTTGAGCCCTCATTCATTCATTCACTGGCTCCTTCGGGATGTACATCTGAACCCATGAAAAAAAGCATTTGGGCGTAGACACTGATGGGGCCATTGACTATGATGATGCAGATGGGTCACCGTGTGCTGTATCGGATATTTTCGTTCGTAAGACGATCAAGGAACCGTCTTATTGGCTTCAAACTTATCTTGCAGCAGGACAATGAGACCAAACATACCGTTAATGGGTTAAAGGGGTTTCCAGACTTGGAACAAGAGTCTGCATTCGCTTTATGTGACTGCCAAATTGTGACGGCTTGTGGCGCACACGCTATTATGATTTTCTGATGCAAGAAAGTGGTGACCTTGTGCGTGCGATTTCCATACTTGCGATCACATACCGACTAAGTGTGTTTAGCTTCCCTCAATAAATGGGAATTGAGGGAAGCCAGCTGAATCTAGTAAGGCACGTGACCGTAAGTATGCAAATCACATGTGTGAGGTCATGTGACCGCCAGTTTGTATGGGGAATCATTATAGTGTGTACACCACACTCTGTACAATTTGTCAGTCTGCAGTCACATAAAGTCTGTGTCTTGCTGCCTGCCTCATCTATAGTTATATGGCTGAAAATTATACTGTATCTGACATCACATTGACTGTGCACCATTAGGCTATGTGTGCACAGTGCATTTTTCGCAGCGTTTTTTGCGCATTTTTCGGGTGCGTTTTTGTTCCGAAAACTGCATGACTTTGCTTCGCAGCAAAGTCTATATGAGTTTTCATTTTTGCTGTCTGCACACAGCGTTTTTCTTTAGCTGCGTTTTTGTGCTGCCCACAAAAACGCAGCATGTCAATTATTTTTCCGTTTTTCACTGTGTTTTCCACCCATTGAGTTCAATGAGATGTTTAACCCCTTCAGCCCCAAGCCTATTTTGACCCTAAAGACCAGGACATTTTTTTGCAATTTTGACCAGTGTCAATTTATGAGGTTATAACTCTGGAACGCTTCAACGGATCCCGGTGATTCTGAGATTGTTTTCTTGTGTCATATTGGGCTTCATGTTAGTGGTAAATTTAGGCCGATATTTTTTGCGTTTCTTTGTGAAAAAAATGGAAATTTCGCGAAAATTTTGTAATTTTCAAACTTTCAATTTTTATGCTCTAAAACCAACGAGACATATGACACAAAATAATTAATAAATAACATTTCCCACATGTCTACTTTACATCATAACAATTTGGGGGAAAAAAAAATTTAAGGAAGTTATAGGGGTTCAAAGTTTATGAGCAATTTCTCATTTTTACAACAAAATTTACAAAGCCACATTTTTTAGGGACCACATCACATTTGAAGTGATTTTGAGAGGTCTACATAACACAGAACACCCAAAAGTGACACCATTCCAAAAACGGCACCCCTCAGGCTACTCAAAACCACATTCAAGAAGGTTATTAACCCTTCAGGTGCTTCACAGTAACTAAAGCAATGTGGAAGGAAAAAATGAACATTTTACTTTTTGCAACAAAAATGTTAATTTAGCCTCAAATATTGCATATTCACAAGGGTAGCAGGATTAAATGAACCCCCAAAATTTGTTGGGCAATTTCTTCTGAGCACGCAGATACCTCATATGTGGCGAAAAAACACTGTTTGGGCACACGGCAGGACTCGGAAGGGAAGGAGCGTCATTTGACTTTTTGAACAGAAAATTAGCTAGAATCGTTAGCCGCACCATGTTGCGTTTGGAGAGCCCCTAAGGTGCCGAAACAGTGGAGCTCCCCGACATGTGACCCCATTTTGGAAACTAGACACCTCATGGCATTTGTCTAGATGTTTATTGAGCACTTTGAACCTCTGGGGGCTTCACAAAAGTTAATAGAGTTGAGCCATGCAAATAAAAAATTATTTTTTTACCACAAAATTGTTACTTCAACCAGGTAGCTTTTTTTTCCACAAGGGTATCAGGAAAAATTGCACCATAAAATGTATTGTGCAATTTCTCCTGAGTACACAGACATCTCATATGTGGTGGAAATCAAATGTTTGGGCGCACAGCAGGGCTCAAAATGCAAGGAGCGTCATTTGACGTTTCAAACGCAAAATTGTCTGGGATAATTAGCGTATTCCATGTTGTGTTTGGAGACTCCCTGAGGTGCCGAAACAGTGGAGCTCCCCCACATGTGACCCCATTTTGGAAACTAGACCCCTCATGGAATTTATCTAGAATTTATCTAAATGTTTATTGAGCACTTTGAACCTCTGGGGGCTTCACAAAAGTTAATAGAGTTGAGCCGTGAAAATAAAAAAAAAATTTTTTACGACAAAATTGTTACTTCAACCAGGTAGCTTTTTTTCACAAGGGTATCAGGAAAAATTGCACCATAAAATGTATTGTGCAATTTCTCCTGAGTACACAGACACCTCATATGTGGTGGAAATCAAATGTTTGGGTGCACAGCAGGGCTCAGAATGCAAGGAGCGTCATTTGACTTTTCAAACGCAAAATTGTCTGGGATAATTAGCGTATTCCATGTTGTGTTTGGAGACCCCCTGAGGTGCCAAAACAGTGGAGCTCCCCCACATGTGACCCCATTTTGGAAACTAGACCCCCATGGCATAGAAAAAAAAATAGGGCGCACGCACAAATGTTCTGCAAAAAAGGGGGGGGGACTAGGTGGGATGGAAAAAAGAAGTCCTGTCCAAAGTCGAGTACGACTGCAGGACGATTGCTGATCAGGTATCTAATTGTACATGCTTTGTTCTGTTTTTTTTATTTGGGGTGCACAAAAAAAAAGCAAAAACTAGAGCAACAATTACGTACCTGATCAGCCAATCACGTAGCTGATCAGCACTTGGCGGCAAGCAGGTGGGGGAGGAGGGGGGGGAGAGGGAGTGGGAGATGCGATTGGGGATAGTTAGAAAAGAGCCACGAACAATACTTACAGGATGGATCAGAACAGCGGCAGATGGGGGGGCGGCAGATGGGGCGGCGGCAGATGGGGGGCAGCGGCATATAAAGGGAGCATCTGTGAATGTGAGACGGCGGCGGTTGGGATAGGGTGGGGGCGGATGGGAGAGGGCGCAGTGGATGCAGGAACGGCAGAGGATGGGGGGAAGGGGGGATGGGAGGGAAGGGGAGTGGGAGGTGAGATTGGGGATAGTTACCCTACAGGATGGATCTAGGCAGCAGGATCACAGGAGATGAAGGAGGCAGCAGATCGGGGAGGGTGAGAGGTGGGAGAGGGAGCGCAGCGCAGATCACGGGGGAGACAGGTGAGCAGAGCACAGATCACAGGGGTGAGAGGTGAGGGAGCGCAGATCACGGCAGAGACAGGTGAGCAGAGCGCAGATCACGGGGGTGAGAGGTGGAGGGAGAGCGGACAGCAGATCACGGGGGTGACAGGTGAGGGAGCACAGATCACAGGGGTGACAGGTGAGGGAGCACAGATCACAGGGATGACAGGTGAGGGAGCACAGATTACGGTGGTGACAGGTGAGGGAGCACACATCACGGCGGTGACAGGTGAGGGAGCACACATCACGGGGGTGACAGGTGAGGGAGCACACATCATGGGGGAGACAGGTGAGGGAGCACACATCACGGGGGAGACAGGTAAGGGAGCACACATCACGGGGGTGACAGGGGAGGGGGCGGGTAGCCGACCACGGGGGTGAGAGGTGGGGGGAGCGTGCAGCACATCACGTAGGGGAGGGGGCGAGAAGCACATCACAGAGGGGAGGGGGCGAGCAGCACATCACGGAGGGGAGGGGTCGAGCAGCACATCACGGAGGGGAGGGGGCGAGCAGCACATAACGGAGGAGAGGGGCGGGCACCGATCACGAGGGGGAGGGGCCGGGCAGCAGATCGGGGGAGCGGTGGCACTGTGGCAGATGGAGGAGGAGAGGGAGCGCGCAGCACATAACGGAGGAGAGGGGACGGGCACCGATCACGAGGGGGAGGGGCCGAGAAGCAGATCGGAGGGAGCGGTGGCACTATGGCAGATGGAGGAGGAGAGGGAGCGCGCAGCACATAACGGAGGAGAGGGGGCGGGCACCGATCATGAGGGGGAGGGGCCGGGCAGCACATAACGTAGGACAGGGAGCGCGCAGCACATCATGGATGTGAGGGTGCGGGCACCGATCACGAGGGGGGAGGGGCCGGGCAGCAGATCGGGGGAGCGGTGGCACTGTGGCAGATGGAGGGTGGCGGCAGTGGATCAGGAGGCTTTTTGCCGGTTTCATACAGTGGAATGGCAGCGCGGCAACTTCTGGGTCCCATGCTCCGGTCTCATAACAGCATGGAAATAAGAAAGCCGCGGAGACACCATCACGTGTTTCTCAACGCTGCCAGGAAACTAGCCAGGTCTTTCACCGGGAAGGAACAACCACGGGAAGGGCAGTCTCCAGTCAAGGAGACCACCTATACCAAACATGGTATCCATCCACAGACAGCCGTTTCGGGGTATTTGCCCCTCATCAGTGTGGAGTAGGAATCTGGCTAGTGGGGGCAATGCCTAGTAAAAGACTACTTAAGCAAGCATTGTTGACCTTAGGAAGATCAACATATCCACTGCGGAGACACCATCACGTGTTTCTCAACGCAGTGATTCTAGAGCAACGCCCCCTGGGAAGTATGCAAATAAGAAAGCCGCGGACACCATCACATGTTTCTCAACGCTGCCAGGAAACTAGCCAGGTCTTTCCCGGGAAGGAACCACCACGGGAAGGGCAGTCTCCAGTCAAGGAGACCACCTATACCAAACATGATATCCATCCACAGACAGCCGTTTCGGGGTATTTGCCCCTCATCAGTGTGGAGTAGGAATCTGGCTAGTGGGGGCAATGCCTAGTAAAAGACTACTTAAGCAAGCATTGTTGACCTTAGAGAGATCAACATATCCACTGCGGAGACACCCTAACCCCATTATTACCCAGCGAGCCACCCGGCATCAGGGCCGCTGGAGGAGTTGGATACAGCGCCAGAAGATGGCACTTCTATGAAAGCGCCATTTTCTGGGGTGGCTGCGGACTGCAATTCACAGCTGGGGTGCCCAGAAAGCTTGGGCACCCTGCACTGCGGATTCCAATCCCCAGCTGCCTAGTTGTACCTGGCTGGACACAAAAATTGGACGAAGCGCACGTCATTTTTTTTTTTAATTATTTCATGAAATTTGTGAAATAATTAAAAAAAAAGGGCTTCCCTATATTTTTGATTCTCAGGCGGGTACAAACAGGCAGCTGGGGGATGGGGGCACCTCGTACTTGCCTGCGGAACCTGGCTAGCATACAAAAATATGGCGAAGCCCCCCTTTTTTTTTTTTGAGCAAAAAACTCTTGCATACAGTCCTGGATGGAGGATGCTGAGCCTTATAGTTCTGCAGCTGCTGTCTGCACTCCTGCATACACTAGTGGATGGAGTATGCTGAGCCTTGTAGTTCTGTTCCCCCTGTCTCTCCCTTGAGCATACAGTCCTGGATGGAGGATGCTGAGCCTTGTAGTTCTGCAGCTGCTGTCTGCAGTCCTGCATACACTAGTGGATGGAGTACGCTGAGCCTTGTAGTTCTGCTCCCCATGTCTCTCCCTCAGCATATAGTCCTGGATGGAGTATGCTGAGCCTTGTAGTTCTGCAGCTGCTGTCTGCTCTCCTGCATACACTAGTGGATGTGGAGTATGCTGAGCCTTGTGGTTCTGCTCCCCATGTCTCTCCCTGTAGCATACAGTCCTGGATGGGGTATGTTGAGCCTTGTAGTTCTGCAGCTGCTGTCTGCTCTCCTGCATACACTAGTGAAGAATGAAGAAGGAAATTACATCAGACCTTTTTGTTTTCTTCACCAATCTTTATTGGCATTGTTCCCTGAAAAAAAGCGCATAAAAACGCAGTGAACAAAAACGCAGCCATAAACACATCAAAACTTGGTAAAAACGCATGCGTTTTTTGCCGCGTTTTTTTGCCGCGGTGCGTTTTTGTGCGTTTATTTGCAACATAAAACGTACAAACACGCAGCAGCAAAATAACGCAGTGCGTGAACTTACTCTTACTATGAATGCGCCTGTCACTATATTCTCCAGAATCCTGTTTTGCTTTTTAAACAAGGCCCAACAGAGCCACTTCTGAATATGTTTTGTCCTGACACACGCTACTGCGCGTTTTGCTGGGCATGTTAATATGGCCACAAAAGATGTACTTTGGCCGTACCCAATAATCTTCACCTGGACTCCCCTGATGATTGTTCCCCAAGAAACGCGTTGGAAATGAGTGTTTCTTGATTATATGGAGGTGACCCCTCCATGGCATATCTGTGGGATTTGATGAGTTGGTGGACAGCTCCCCCAGAAGCCTTTATGTTGTTCTAAAGTCGCCCTAATCATCGCTGCAAGACCGGGTAAGATCGTTCCCTGACAGGGATTTAATTATACTACGATACCCGGATACTTAATACATTATCTTGCATTTTGGACACACTTTTTTCTCCAAGTCTTTGGATTTCCCATTTTACAGGGGTGCCTAGGAGAAGTGTGTCATTCTATGGTCATTTTACACCCTGGCAGCCCTTTTGGGTGGCATTCTCAATGAGATTTGAGGATACAATTGCCGCACTTGATTACCAGTGGTGAGGTGACCTGGGCTATGATATGGCCCCATATGTAGCATGATTGTTATCATTGCTTTTGCTGGCTTGTTTTTACTCACCATTAGTGAGCTTATGTTCACTTTTTAGCTGCATATTATTAAAAGTTATGTTTTAGGTCTCCTATATTATCCACTTTTTTGCTCCGCCCAGATTCAGCTATTTTTACTACGGTTGATACTGTGTATCCCCTGGGTACATTGCTATTGAATTATTGTATGTATGTATGTATATGTATATATTTATATATATATATATATATATGTATATATATATATATATATATATATATATATATATATATATATATATAAATAATCTGTGTGTATATATATATATATATATATATATATATATATATATATATATATACAGTACAGACCAAACGTTTGGACACACCTTCTCATTCAAAGAGTTTTCTTTATTTTTATGACTCTGAAAATTGTGGATTCACATTGAAGGCATCAAAACTATGAATAAACACATGTGGAATGAAATACTTAACAAAAAAGTGTGAAACTACTGAAAATATGTCTTATATTCTAGGTTCTTCAAAGTAGCCACCTTTTGCTTTGATTACTGCTTTGCACACTCTTGGCATTCTCTTGATGAGCTTCAAGAGGTAGTCACCGGAAATGGTTTTCACTTCACAGGTGTGCCAACACCAAACAATGCACCATTTCCAGGGATGGGCTGCCAAGAATCCCAGCCCCCAGCTGCCTGGCTTTACCTGACTGGCGATCAAAATATGGCAGGAGCCCACGCATTTTTTTTTAATTGTTTTTTTAAATAATTAAAAAAAATGAATGGGCTTCCCTGTATTTTGATTGCCAGCCAAGGTAAAGCTAGGCAGATGGTGGTTTGGCAGCACATAGCCGTCTGCTTTATCTGCACTGAGAATCAAAAATACCGCGGAGCGCGACGTCATTTTTTTTAAATTACGGTATTTATTTTTATACAACTATATATTGTGTGTGTGTGTGTGTGTGTATACACTGCTCAAAAAATTAAAAGGAACACTCAAATAACACATCCTAGATCTGAATGAAAGAAATATTCTCATTGAATACTTTTTTCTATAGAAAGTTAAATGTGCTTACAACAAGATCCCACAAAAATCATCAATGGAAATCAAATGTTATAACCAATGGAGGCCTGGATTTGAAGACACACACAAAATGAAAGTGAAAACGAGTCAAAATGAGGCTCAGTATTGTGTGTGGCCTCTATGTGCCTGTCTGACCTCCATACAACGCCTGGGCATGCTCCTGATGAGGCGGCAGAGGTTCTCCTGAGGGATCACCTCACAGACATGGATTAAAGCATCAGTCAACTCCTGGACAGTCTGGGTGCAATGTGGCGTTGCTGTATGGAATGAAACATGATGTCCCAGATGTGATCAATTGGATTCAGGACTGGGGAATGGGTAGGCCAGTCAATTGCATCAAAGCCTTCATCGTATAGAAACTGCTGACACACTTGAGCAACATGAGGCCTAGCATTGTTATGCATCAAAAGGAACCCAGGGCCCACCCCACCTGCATATGGTCTTACAACGGGTCTGAGGATCTCATCCCGGTACCTAATGGTAGTCAGGGTACCTCTGGGTACCAGAGCAGCAGAACATTCTCCAAGGCATCTCCTCTGTCATGTCTGTCACATGTGCACAGTGTGAACCTGCTCTCATCTGTGAAGAGCACAGGGCACCAATGTTCAATATTCCAAGCTTGGTGCTCTCTGGTAAATGGCAATCGCCATGCACAGTGTTGGGCAGTGAGCATAACACCCACTTGTGGACGTCGGGCCCTCATACCACCCTTATGGAGTCTATTTCTGACAGTTTGAGCAGACACATGGATATTAGTGGCCTGCTGGAGGTCAATTTGCATGGCTCTGGCACTGCTCTGCCTGTTCCTCCTTGCACAAAGGAGAAGGTAGCGGTCTTGCTGCTGGGTTGTTGCCCTCCTATGGCCTCCTTCGCGTCTCCTGGTGTACTGGCCTGTCTCCTGGTATCTGCTCCATGCTCTGGACACTGTGCAGAAAGCCACGGACCCACTTGGGGGGAGGGGCGACATGACCAAGGGGGAGGTAGGGAGTGATGGGTTAATAGGGACAGTGGTGTATATGCCTAATATGGCTTTGGGGGATGGTTTTAGCCGGGGAGGAAGAGGAGGAGCAGGGAAAGGGTTAGTCTGGGAGAGGAAGGAGTTACCTCCTCTTCTGTTTCCGGACGCCGAACGATCTGGACGTGCACCTCCATGGCAGATCTTCAGGAGCTCCAGCGTCTGATTCAGGCAGCGGTCGCAGCGCACGGGCCCCTGGCAGTGCAGACCCACATCAGGGCTGCCGGGGTTAACCCGTCGGCGCTTGCCCCTCGTCCCCCCAGCAGCGGCGGGCGCCAGTCGCGGCCCCCCCGCAGGTATTCCCCGGGCGCGGGGGGGGCGAGGAGGAGATGTAAGAGCCCCTCCAGGGACCCTCCGCAGAGTGCAGCGCAGCAGCAGCGTCTGGCTGCTGCAGAGGCCGGCGGGAGGAATCTTCGTTCCGGCCGCGGCGGTCGGGAGGTGGGAGTGGCCAGCACGGGGCCTGCTTCCGGTCCCGGCCTCCGGGCTGGAGTTACTGAGACTGCAGCGGCTCCAGGCCGGGAGCGCGCTCGGCGCAGGAAAGAGGCCAGCAGATCCCCCTGCAGTCGGCGGGGGGACCGCGGGGCTGCACGTGGCGGTAGGTCCGGCGCCGGGGGGAGGTCTGCGGTGCCTGACCCCGGTGCGGCTGAGAGAAGGAGTGACGGCGGGAGTCCTGCGGCAACCGCCGGGTCACTCAGTACCGCTGTGCAGCCCCCGGATGTGGCAGTCTCCCGTGGGAGAGGGAGGACTCGGCGGATGGAGGCCTGCAATAGCCCAGGAGGGCCAGAGGCGACGACGGCTGAGATCCGGAGCCGGGCGTCTGGTCGTCCGCGCCCAGAGGCCCCTTGCAGTCGGCAGGGGGGCGGGCGCAAGAGGTCGAGGCCCGGGGTGCCGGCGCGGGGGACAGGACGGTCTCCTGGGTTGTCACCCCGGGGCAAGAGATGGAGCGGGGATGATTCTGCCCACGCGGCGGCCCTGTCTGGCGGCCGTGGTGGGGGGGGTGCTGCGGCGGCGCCCCCCGGATGTCGGATGGAAGATGAGGCCAGCGGCGAGGAGGAGGAAGAGGCTTTCGTTTCGGAGGAGTCAGATGGACGACAGACGGAGGACGGCGAGGCGGCGGTCTCGGGGGACGCCGAGCGGCGGTCGGGTGAGACGGCCGCGGAGGCGGCAGGGGCTGCGCTGGCGGGGGGCTTCGGGGGGGGGGGCGGCTGCGGCTACGGCAGCGCCCGCTGGTTTCGCTATGTGGAGTCAATTGTTGGGGCTGTTGCAGGGGCTGGCGGCGGCTTCGGGAGCGGGGGGGGAGGGGGCACAGGCGCCGGTGGCGGCGTGGGTGGGTGCAGCCGGTTTAGGGGCCTCGGCGGCGACGGGGGGTGACGGAGCGGGTGCGAGTAAAGGGGGGGGCGAAGGGGGGAGTGAGACGGGGGGGGGAAAGGAGAAGGAAAAGGAGAAGGAAAAGGAGAAGGAAAAGGAGAAGGAGGATGAGGTGGTGCGCTTAGATGATAGGGCAAAAAGCGAAGTTTATGTTTGTTTTGAGGGCCCGCTGGGGGCCCATTTAAAGAAGGAGGTGCGGGAAAAAATTTGGAAAGGGGAATATGTAGAGATATTTTCTCTGCTTCCCCTGGAGAAATTTAATTTGGATAGGGTTAAGCCGAGTGATTCCAAAAAGGAGAAGGACGAGGAGGAAAAGCGCCGTTATAGGCTTATTCCTCGGACTTTTGCCAACTGGCTACAGGCATTTGCGATTTTGGCGAGCGTGGTCGGGGAGAAGGAGCCGGAGCATTGTTCGGCTTTGTTCGGCTACATGGATGCGATAGGGGAGGCTTATCGAGTTTATGGCGGGCTGGCGTGGCTGCGCTACGACGAGCAATTTAGGCAGCGGAAGGCATTGCGGCCAGATATGCGTTGGGACCATAAGGATATTTCCTTATGGATGCGATTGATGTCGGCACCGGCTCAGCCCTTTCGGGGGGGCGCCGGAGGTTCGGGGGGGGCCGGGTCCCCGGCAAGTCTCAAGAAAGGTTTGTGTTGGCAGTACAATGAAGGGCAGTGCAGGTTTGGAGCGGCGTGCCGTTTTAAGCATGAATGCTCCGGATGTGGGGGGGGACATAGCTTGTCCAAATGTTTTAAAAAAGGAAAAGGAAAGGCTGGTGATGGGGCTGGTAAGAGGGACGACGCCGGTGAAGGTAGAAGTGATGGTTCCGTTTTTAAATAGGTATCCGGACAAGGAGGCGGCGGCGTTGTTAAGTTCTGGTTTTTCTGATGGTTTTCATATTCCGTCGGTTGTTAATGCATCGGTTCCGCCGTATCGTAATTTGCGTTCCGCTCGGGATCACCCGGAAGTGGTGGATGAGAAGCTGGAAAGGGAGGTGGCTTTGGGCAGGATGGGCGGCCCTTATGTCGCCCCGCCGTGCGGGAATTTGGTGGTGTCACCGTTGGGGGTGGTACCAAAGAAGGAGCGGAATAAATTTCGGCTGATTCATCATTTGTCTTACCCGGAAGGGTTATCGGTGAATGATGGCATTGCGCCGGAGTTGTCGGCGGTATATTATGTGTCGTTCGATAAGGCGTTGGACCTGGTTAGGGCGGCGGGGCGGGGTGCATTGATGGCAAAGGCGGATGTGGAAGCGGCGTTTCGATTGTTACCGGTTCATCCAGATAGTCAGCATTTGTTGGGTTGCTGGTGGGATGGCAGTTATTATGTTGATCGTTGTTTGCCAATGGGCTGTTCCATTTCGTGTTCGTACTTTGAGGCATTTAGTTCGTTTGTTGAGTGGGTGGTTCGGGACGTGTCCGGGCTTACGTCCATCATTCATTACTTGGACGATTTTCTGTGTGTCGGGCCGGCGGGTTCGATGGTTTGTGCGGGTTTGCTATTTGCGTTGCAAAAAGTGGCGGCCAGCTTCGGGATTCCTTTGGCGCCGGATAAGACGGAAGGCCCGGCGCCGGTGATGTGTTTTCTGGGAATTGAAATTGACACCATTGCTATGGAATGCAGGTTGCCGGCGGAGAAGGTCCGTGATTTGAGGACCGCAGTGACAGGGGTAAAAGCGGCAAAGAAGGTGCGGCTTAAGGCGGTGCAGTCCTTGCTTGGAAAATTGAATTTTGCTTGCAGAATTGTGCCCATGGGGAGAGTGTTTGCGAGGCGTCTGGCGACGGCGACGGCCGGGGTACGGTTGCCGGCGCATTTTGTGCGGATCACAAAGGCGATCAGGGACGATTTGGAAGTATGGGATCAATTTTTGCAGCATTTCAACGGCCGGACGCTGGTGATGGAGAGGGTGGCGTCTAACGGGGCGTTGCAGCTGTTTACGGATGCGGCGGGGTCGGCCGGGTTTGGGGCTGTCTTCAGAGGTCATTGGTGTGTCGGGCAGTGGCCACAGGCGTGGCGGGAGAGCGGCTTGGTTAGGAATTTGGCTTTGTTAGAGCTATTCCCCATTGTAGTGGCAGTGGAGCTATGGGGGTCGCAATTTGCCGGAAGGAAAGTGTGTTTTCATTGTGATAACCAGGCGGTGGTGCACGCGATTAACAACTTGTCTGCTAAGTCGGAGCCGGTGGTGGTGTATTTGCGGCATTTAGTGTTGAGATGTCTGCAGTTGAATGTACAGGTAGTGGCAAGGCACGTTCCGGGTGTTGACAACGAGGTGGCTGATGCTTTGTCTCGTTTTCAGTTCAGCAGGTTTCGGGCGCTGTTGCCGTGGGCGGACGAAGTTGGAGTGGAGTGCCCCGAGGATTTGTGGCATCTGGTGAGGCGGTGATCTCAGACTTGATTCGGAACTCGGTGACCGAGGTGACTTGGTGCCGGTATGCTAAGGTGTGGGCTGAATGGGAGGAGTTGTTGTGTCTGATGTTTGGTGGGGAGAGCGTGGATTACTTGGTGGCTTTGTTGTCATTGGTGAGTACGGATTTTTCAGCCGGGCGATCGGCATCGGCTGTGGCACATCGGGTGTCGGCAGTGGCATTTTGGTTAAAAATGAGAGGGGAGCGTGATGTTTCACAGGATTTTCGGGTTCGTCAGGCTTTGCGGGGTTTTCGCCGTGGCGTACGGGAGAGGGACAAGAGGCGCCCTGTATCGTTTGGTTTGTTGAGACGGATGGTGGGTGGCCTGAGCGGCATTTGTGAGTCTGTGTACGAGACGGTTCTGTTTACAACGGCTTTCGGTCTCGCTTTTTATGGGGCGTTCCGGATAGGCGAGCTGGTGAGCCCGTCCAGGGTGACGGGTGGTGGTCTGATGTTTGAGGACGTGCAAGTGAGCAGTAGTCAGGTGGAGTGCCGGATTCGCCGGTCAAAAATGGATCAGCTGGGCCGTGGTAGATTGGTGGTGTTATATGCGGTTCCAGGAGAGGAATTGTGCCCTGTGCGTTTAGTCGAGAGATTTATGGCCGTGAGGGGAGGCTTACCTGGCCCGTTGTTGCGGCATTTGAATGGGTCGTTTTTGTCGAGGTTTCAGTTTGTGGCGGTGCTGCGGCTAAGTCTATGTAACGCGGGGGAGCGCCCGGAGGAATTCGGGTCGCATTCATTCCGAATTGGTGCAGCAACGGAGGCAGCCCGTTGGGGGCTTGGAGATGAGGTGGTAAAGCGTATTGGTAGATGGGAATCTTCTTGTTTTCGGCGGTATGTGAGACCGCAGTTGTTGTAGCATCATGGTACTTTGGTTACGTGCGGAAGGTTTGAGGAAAGGGGTGTTTCTTGATGTGGTGGTGGTTGTGCTGTTATTGGTTTTGATATTTTCGTTTTGTTTTATTTGTTATAGGGAAGTGCCTGATCTGGATCTTGGGGCACTCCTTCGTATTTTGGGGTGCCCGTCGGGCTGAGGTCCGCCCGAATGGTCGACAGCTGGGTTTGGATCGTGCGCAGGCGACTGTTCGATGGATCGGAGTTCGGGGCATGGAGTGGGGCAGGGTGGTCCCGGAATTTCGTTTCCATTGTAAAGTTGAGCGGCCCCCGGATGTGCTGGTATTGCATGTGGGGGGTAATGATCTGGGTGCCAGGGCGTCGCGGGATTTGATCCGAGACATAAAGATTGATTTACTGCAGTTGTGGAAGCGGTATCCTGGTTTGCTGGTCGTATGGTCTGACATAGTGACTAGGTTGGCATGGAGAGGGGCTCGGTCGGTGGAGAAGGTTAATAAGGCCAGGGCCCAGGTGAATAGGGTAGTGGCTAGGTTTGTGACCAGGAATGGTGGGATTGTGGTACGGCACAGGGATTTGGAGCCGGCTGATTGGCGATTTCGGAGGGGTGATGGTGTGCACCTCAACGAGGTCGGTCTGGATTTATGGGCGTTGGGTCTGCAGGATGGTGTGGAGCGTGCTTTTGGTGTGTGGCGGGTCCAGGCCACGTAAGGTGTCACGTGGTCTGTCCTGTGGCGGTGGGGGTAGGTCTGGTCCAGAGGTTTGGAAGTGATTGGTGGCTGGACCGGGAGTCATTGTCTTGGTATGGTGGCTCTCGGTTTCCGGGATGTGGCAGGCACGGGGTTCTGCCAAAGTGTGGGGGTCAATCCGTGGGTGATTGGCACCTCGTCTCTGGGTCGGTGTGTTGCGGCCGGGGACAGGGGGAGTAGTAGTTAGTGGACTGGGCCTACCCCGGGGGGTATTGTAAATGTTATTGTCTATTGTTACCGTTATGTGGTTGTTTTGGGTCGCCCGTTGGACGGCGTCCCTAAGGTACTAGTCTGTGAAACAATAGGCAATAAAAAGGCTGCTGTGGCCATTTGAACCAAGTCGCATGCAGTCCGTGTGTTTATTTTTAGAGGATAAGGGGGTTTGGTTACACAGACATCACGACCGGAGAATCCTCCCTCAGCTGGTCAAGAAAGCCACGGACCCACTTGGGGGGAGGGGCGACATGACCAAGGGGGAGGTAGGGAGTGATGGGTTAATAGGGACAGTGGTGTATATGCCTAATATGGCTTTGGGGGATGGTTTTAGCCGGGGAGGAAGAGGAGGAGCAGGGAAAGGGTTAGTCTGGGAGAGGAAGGAGTTACCTCCTCTTCTGTTTCCGGACGCCGAACGATCCCCGCCCACCCTCCCTTTGTGTTGTCATGTGGGAGATGTGTTTTTGGGTAGTTGGGATACCTTTTGTCACAGTAGCGGTGGGGGTAGGTCTGGTCCAGAGGTTTGGAAGTGATTGGTGGCTGGACCGGGAGTCATTGTCTTGGTATGGTGGCTCTCGGTTTCCGGGATGTGGCAGGCACGGGGTTCTGCCAAAGTGTGGGGGTCAATCCGTGGGTGATTGGCACCTCGTCTCTGGGTCGGTGTGTTGCGGCCGGGGACAGGGGGAGTAGTAGTTAGTGGACTGGGCCTACCCCGGGGGGTATTGTAAATGTTATTGTCTATTGTTACCGTTATGTGGTTGTTTTGGGTCGCCCGTTGGACGGCGTCCCTAAGGTACTAGTCTGTGAAACAATAGGCAATAAAAAGGCTGCTGTGGCCATTTGAACCAAGTCGCATGCAGTCCGTGTGTTTATTTTTAGAGGATAAGGGGGTTTGGTTACACAGACATCACGACCGGAGAATCCTCCCTCAGCTGGTCATGACATACACAGCAAACCTTCTCACCACAGGTCGCATTGATGTATCATCCTGGATGACTTGCACTACCTGAGCAAATTCTGGACCAAAATAACAGCCAAAAAGGATGAGAACAGAGAAATGATCTGTGGTCACTAGCTGCAGAACCACTCCTTTATAGGGAGTGTCTTGCTAATTGCGTATTATTTATACCTGATTTTTGTTCCATTTGCACAACAGCAGGAGAAATTGATTGACAATCAGTGGTCCTTCATAAATGGACAGGATGATTTCACAGAAGTATGACTGATTTAGAGATACATTGTGTTGTTCATGTATTCCCTTTATTTTTTGACCAGTGTATATACACACACAATATATAGTTGTATAAAAATAAATAAAAAAATGACGTAGCGCTCCGTGGTATTTTTGATTCGCAGCTTAGCCATGGACTTGAGTGACCTTGACGTCGTTGCGAACACGGACGAAAACAGAAGACTGCCAAGTCACGAGCAGTGCAGTGAATTTAATGATTGGACGCGGAAGCAGAAGCAGCCGGGAGACAGCGGCTGAGTGGGTCTACAGGATGCGTTGTGGGAGCGGTAAGTATAATGACAATGTTTATTATCTATATATATAATTGCCTTATTCTGTCTGTCTGTCTGTATGTCTGTCTATCTGTCTGTCTGTCTTGCTCCAAAATTGTGTCCTAAAATTGTGTCCTTACGGTGACACAAAGCTGATTGGCCGCTGGGTATCGCCATGGCCCCGCCCCCCCGCACGGATTGGCTGCTCGCCCAGGCTGCGCCCCCACACGGATTGGCCGGCCGCTCGCCCAGGTTCCGCCCCCCCCCACAGATTGGCCTCTCGCCCCAGCACCCTGCAGGCATTGGCAACTCGGCCACGCCCCGCCCCCCTCACGCAATGCACGCTAGCTCTGGCCCCGCCCCCCCACACATTCCCCGAACCGACACGGTCACTGAGCCACGACTACCAGGTGAGTACTGTACCCCTGGGAGCCCACATCAGCGTATGCCGCTAAACCAGCCGACACATACCCTCGCATTGCTGGGGCTGGCCGGGGTATGCTGGTGTGGGCTCCCGTGCGAGCGGGGGACGAGATACGCTGGTAACCATGGTAGCATAGTTACCAGCGCATCAAGGTCCTGCAGCGGCGGAAAATACACACATGCACACACATCAGATCACACTCACTCTCACACACACATCACATCGCATCCACACACTCACTCTCACACACACATCACATCGCATCCACACACTCACAACATCCTGGGATATCGCTTGCTTCTTGGCGGCGATACTGTTCTCTTAGCTTCCAGGACCTGCCGGAGGATCACATGGCCAGAAGCATTTGGTATCTCCGGATGTTGTGAGTATAAGCGCGTATGTGCAATATCGTCAATGTGTGTGTGTGTGAGTGTATGCGATCGGGTGTGTGTGAGTGTATGCGATCGGGTGTGTGTGAGTGTATGCGATCGGGTGTGTGTGAGTGTATGCGATCGGGTGTGTGTGAGTGAATGCGATCGGGTGTGTGGGTGTGTGTGAGTGTATGCGATCGGGTGTGTGTGAGTGTATGCAATCGGGTGTGTGTGAGTGTATGCGATCGGGTGTGTGTGTGAGTGTATGCGATCGGGTGTGTGTGTGAGTGTATGCGATCGGATCTGTGAGTGTCGGCAGAGGAGCACGGCGTGCTGGAGGAGGCTGGGAGGAGAGAGGCTGATCCTCGGGAAGGCTGGGATGGGGAGGCTGAGAGAAGAGAGGCTGATGCTGGGGGAGGCTGAGGCTGGGGTAGGCTGGGAGGAGAGAGGCTGATGCTGGGAGGAGAGAGGCTGATGCTCGGGGAGGCTGAGGCTGGGGTAGGCTGGGAGGAGAGAGGCTGATGCTGGGAAGAGAGAGGCTGATGCTGGGAGGAGAGAGGCTGATGCTGGGGGAGGCTGATGCTGGGGGAGGCTGAGTCTGGGGTAGGCTGGGAGGAGAGAGGCTGATGCTGGGAGGAGAGGCTGATGCTGGGAGGAGAGAGGCTGATGCTGGGGACAGAAAAGGCTGATGCTGGGAGGAGAGAGGCTGATGCTGGGATGAGAGAGGCTGATGCTGGGGACAGAGAGGCTGATGCTGGGGACAGAGAGGCTGATGCTGGGGACAGAGAGGCTGATGCCGGGGAGGAGAGAGGCTGATGCTGCGGGTAGAGAGGCTGATGTTGCGGGTAGAGAGGCTGATGCTGCGGGTAGAGAGGCTAATGCTGGGAGGAGAGAGGCTGATGCTGCGGGCAGAGAGGCTGATGCTGCGGGTTGAGAGGCTGATGCTGGTGCAGCGATGGGGGATGCGCAGCATGGGGGATGGAGCACGTTTGGGAGTGCGCAGCATGGCGGATGGAGCACGTTTGGGAGTGCGCAGCATGGCGGATGGAGCACGTTTTGGAGTGCGCAGCATGGCGGATGGAGCACGTTTGGGAGTGCGCAGCATGGCGGATGGACCACGTTTGGGAGTGCGAAGCATGGCGGATGGACCACGTTTGGGAGTGCGCAGCATGGCGGATGGAGCAAGTTTGCGAGTGCGCAGCATGGCGGATGGAGCACGTTTGGGAGTGCGCAGCATGGCGGATGGAGCACGTTTGGGAGTGCGCAGCATGGCGGATGGAGCACGTTTGGGAGTGCGCAGCATGGCGGATGGAGCACGTTTGGGAGTGCGCAGCATGGCGGATGGAGCACGTTTGGGAGTGCGCAGCATGGCGGATGGAGCACGTTTGGGAGTGCGCAGCATGGGGGATGCAGTACGATGGGGAGTGCGGAGTATGGCGGATAAAGCACGTTTGGGAGTGCGCAGCATGGTGGATGGACCACGTTTGGGAGTGCGCAGCATGGCGGATGGAGCACGTTTGGGAGTGCGCAGCATGGCGGATGGAGCATGTTTGGGAGTGCGCAGCATGGGAGATGGAGCACGATGGGGGGTGCGCAGCATAGGGGATGGAGCACGATGGGGAGTGCGCTGCATGGGGGATGGAGCACGATGGGGAGTGCGGAGTATGGCGGATGGAGCACGTTTGGGAGTGCGCAGCATGGCGGATGGAGCACGTTTGGGAGTGCGCAGCATGGCGGATGGAGCACGTTTGGGAGTGCACAGCATGGCGGATGGAGCACGATGGGGGGTGTGCAGCATAGGGGATGGAGCACGATGGGGAGTGCGCTGCATGGGGGATGGAGCACGATGGGAAGTACACACCTCCCCTCAACACACACACACGAGCGCGCACTGCACAACACACCACACACACACACTGGGAACCAGAAACAACTGCCCTACACAGACACCCACACACACAGACAACGCTGCACACACACACAACACCCAACACACAAACACCGCGGCACACACAAATATACGCACATACCGCACAACACACACATTGCACAAAACATACCTCCCCCCAAAACACACCACACACACACAAACCGCGCAACACACACACACACAACGCTACAGACACACAGCGCTCCACAAACAACGCAACACACGCAACACACATACAACACCGCTCTCACCCCCCGCCACACCCAGACAACACCCAGAACATGTACAGCGCCCTACACAAACACTTGGTAACTACAGACAACAACATCTATATATATATATATATATATATATATATATATATGTATATATATAACAAAAATCATACATGAACTACACAATACGTAAATTCTAGAATACCCGATGCGTAGAATCGGGCCACCTTCTAGTTAACTATATTCTTTATTTTACAGCCCCCACCCTGCCCCATCCTATAACTATATAGTCCAAGTTCGGGGTTCGGACGCAAGTTCACGTTATCTTAGAACTCGAACTTTACAGAAAGCTCAGGGGAGTCTACTGAACACGAACATCCGGAGGCTTCGCCCATCACTAGTCGCCACTGGACTCAATAAAGTCCATTTTTCTTAGTGTCTGCAATAGTGGTGCTTTTCTAAACCTATTTTTTCTAGATCGCTAAATAGATATGTAAATAGAGGGATAGATAGATAGACAGAGTGATAGATAGCTAGCTAGAAAGGTAGATAGACAGACAGAGGGATATAGATAGATACATAGATAGATAATAGATGGACAGACAGAGGGATAGGTACATGTCCACACATTACACATGGACTTGCCCTCTCTGCAGATGATTGCACATGGTGTCCAGCACAGCAGTACTTCATATGCGTTCAGCTGATTGGGTCCCTGCTTCTCCTATTAGTTTCCAAGCTGCCGCCGGCAAAGGAAATCCCCATATGTTTTCAGGCCTTTGGGCCCCCTCCTGCTCAGGGCCCCTGTGCCACTGCATCGGCGATATGTCCGCCAGTGGTTCTCTGTCCTCAAGGACGTTAATTCTGTCTTTTCCAGCAGTGGCAGGAGCCAAGAGGCCTTTATGTGGTACACACAGCTCACTTGCACTGGTTACCGTAAGACAAATGGGTTACAATGGCAGCTGGGGATCAACTTGATATTCCGGAGAGTAAAATTTTCACTATATACTTCACTACTGTTTAAAGGGCAGTATATAGTACAAGTGATAAACAATTGGAGGTTCAAGTCCGCTAAGGAACTTTAACATAAAGAGAGAAAAAATTAAAATGCATTTTGGTCATAGCTAAAAAAATGTAATCATTTAAAGGGACTCTGTCACACTTTTGAGTTTTTTTCAGTTATTAAGGGCATATAGGTAGCATAGAGGTGAAATTAGCCATACCTGTATGCCTCCTGTATAATGGGTCATTTTGCAAAAATCATCTTTTATATCTTCTATCTTCTGGGCAATGGGGCGTGTGCTGCCCGGAAGATACGCCTGCCTGCAATCTTCATTACACAGGATTCTTCCTCACCTTCTCTTCAGTGTCTCTGCGACGTCACGTTCACAGCTGGACATACCGTGCCTGTGCATTCTGTCTGCCGTCTTTCCCCTACACTGTAAAGTAACAGTGACTCCCAATGCCTGCGACATCAAAATTGAAGTCTGTGCCCACAGAAGGGCTGAACAGTGCAGGGTAGAGATGTCAGGCATAATGAACAGGCGCAAGATTTCCGACAACGCACATCACATCACAGGGACACTCGTGTAACCCCGGCCTTAAAGGGGTTGTCCACTCATTTGCTATATTCCTCATATTGGGCTTGTTATTTTCTTAAAGGGAACCTGACAGGTCCCCCTTGCCCCGAGCAGTTGTGTGTACCTAATTTCCCTGCCTATCAGTCCATTTATTACATTGGACACATAAACTAATCTTTAGAAAAAGTATTTCTAAAATCCGTTTATGATGTGAAAATGAACCCTATGACTAGTCGATGGGGAGTTAGTTCCCCAGAATAGTCGTCCCACTTAGTATGTTATCACGCCCCTGAGGCCGTAATAACATGATTTACAAAAGCCGGTGTCATTGCCAACTCTCTACATATCACTTGCATGCAAGCGGTTTTGTTCGCTTACATCAAAGAGCCTATGAAGCAGGGTGTATGCGTCCCAGCTTCATAGAGATGCATTGCACATGACTAGAATTACAGAAGATGGCTCACATACACAAAAGAGCCATCTTTGAATACATCCGGCTTCAGAGGCTCAGCGATGTAAGTGAACAAAGCCACGCACATGCACATGACTTGTGAACTGCTAAAGATAAGACCGGTTCCTGTAAATCATGTTATGGCGCCCACAGGTGAGTGATAACATGCTAAGTGGGGCGTCTAGTCTGAGGAAACTATTGCCCCATCGACTAGTCAAAGGGTTAATTTGCATATCATAAGTGGACTTTAGAAATAGTTTTATTAAAGATCTGTTTGTGTCAAATGTGATAGTGAACTGTTAGGCTATGTGCGCACTAGAAAAAAGATTTTTCTCAAGAAAAAAACGCATGCGGTTTTACCGCATTTTGGTACGTTTTTTGCAGGTTGGTCCCTGCCTTTTTTAACAGCAATAAATAATATAGATAATAAATAGATAATTAATAGATAGATAAATAGATAGATAATGGATAGATAGAAAGATGGATAGATGGATAGATAGATGGATAGATAGATAGATGTATAGATAGATGGATAGATAGATAGATGTATAGATAGATGGATAATGGATAGATAGATACATAGATAAATAGAGAAATAGAAAGATGGATGGATGGATAGATAGAAAGATGGACAGATAGATAGATGGATAGACAGAGGGATAGATAGATAGATAATGAATAGATAATGGATAGATAATAGATAAATAGTCAGATGGTTAGACAGATGGTTAGACAGATGGATGGACAGATGGATGGACAGATGGATGGACAGATAGAAAGATAGAAAGATGGATAGATGAATAGCTAAATTGATAGATGGATAGATAGAGTCCCTGTGAGGACACACTGCAGTTCTTGCGAGCAGTAATGTGTTCACATTACCGACCGCGAGAAATAACCTGTAGTTACCCCTGCAGCATCGTTCACTGAATGAGGCTGCCTTGAGTATGTGTCAGTCGCGGCTGGATGCAAGCGTCGTGGGACCTGCTTGGATTACGCTGCCGGAGCTGTGTGTTGGGGGGTAATAAAGTGGTGAAAGAGGGGGTTTTTTGTTATTTTATTTAAAATAAAGGATTTTTTTCGGTGTGTCTGCTTATTCACTTTACTTATGGGTTAATCATGTAAGCTGTCTCATAGACGCTGCCATGATTAAGCTACCTGCGTTATTCCCTGCGTGATTTCATGGTTACATTACAGTCAATGGAGTGAATAACACAGTTCGCTGCAGCAAAGAAGTGACATGCTCTTTATTTTTCTGAAGAAAATCTACTGAAAGAATTTTCTTGAGAAAGTGTGCGCACAGCTAATTATTTTTCCATAGGTTTTGCTGGGGAATGTCTGCAGAAAGGTTACAACCATTTTCTCAAGAAATTTCTGCAGCAAAAACTCACAAAAACCGTAGGTAAAAACGCAGTGTGCGCACAGGGCCTTAGGCAGGGAAGTTAGCTGCGCACATCTTCTGACGGCACGGGGGACCTGTTTAAAGTTTTTCATCAAAATAGCCATATAAGGGCTTCTTTTTGGTGGAAAAAGTCGTAGTTTTAACACCATTCAATTTACTCAATAATTTACTAAGATTTTTTCAGACCCAAACTTTGTAAAAATAAATTTGATTGCTGTCTGTGATGATAAATAGGCATAATGATGAACATACTATAATAAAATGCAAAAGCCAACCATAGATATTGCGGGGGTCATAGGAGGTATAAAACTTACCAAGTCAAGTGGCATTTCACCATTATGCCTTTTTATCATCACAGATCCCCACCTGCTGCGCACAGCATTTCACAGCTGTTTCTTTTGTGTCCAGCACGTGTGACAGGTTCTCCTTATCCCTGTACTACAGCTCTATGTTGTTCATGTCACTCATATACAGTGACCCGTCCTTTGGTCAGTACAATAGCATCACGTGATTCATGTATCCATACGAACATGTTATCATTTTATCATAATGTTCTTGAATGTGGATATTTCATGCACAGTGACCTGTCTTAAGCGGGCTTTACACGATGCGATCACGCTAGCGAGATTGCAAGCGATCGTACCCCCCCCCCCTGCAGAAAGGTTACAACCATTTTCTCAAGAAATTTCTGCAGCAAAAACTCACAAAAACCGTAATGAACCACACTATTCAAATTATGTAGCGCTCTCAACTGTTTCTCTATGGACAGGAATTTATTTTAGAGGTTTTCATATTGATAAATAATGCAACGTACTGTTAAAATGGGCCCTAAATTTGCAAATTCTCTGTACGATAATAATAAAGTGATGGAAAATAAAGATAAAGTCACTGGAATTTAAATAAACAAAAACAGTAAAACAGAAACAGATTTACTTTTATTACAACTCATATATAAAATGATATTTTCAAATACTTATACTGTAGCATTAGCCTTGGAATCTTATTGGTCAGTCACTGATCACATGACCAGGTGCCCGTGCGCTCAGTGCTATTGTAATGCTTTACATTTAACCGCGCGTTGACAGTTAGAAAAGTGACAGTTGGAGTTGGCTGGTGACGGTGAAGAAGCTGTCTGCGGATTGTGAGCAAAGCTCTACTATGGAGAAAGAAGAGGTTGTGATGAGGAAGAGACTGAAGAAAAGAAGACACTTGGACTCATCGGCTGATGAGAAGTCTTCAATCAAAAAGGCCAAAAAGAAATCAGGCCCAGTGCAAAACACGTCTCCCACGCCAGAGATGGCACGCATGGATGAAGACGTCATTGCCCAAAAGGCCAAAAGGAGGGCAATAAAGAGGAAGAAATCAGGCCCAGTGCAAAAGATGTCTCCCACCCCTAAAATGGAAAAAGTGGATGAAGACGTCATTGCCCAAAAGGCCAAAAGAAGGGCAAAAAAGAGGAAGAAATCAGATCCAGTGCAGAAGATGTCTCCCACTCCAGAGATGGAGCAAGCGGATGAAGACGTCATTGCCCAGAGTAAAGGACCGAAGAACAGAAGAATCGGCCTGGACTGTTCAGAGAAAGGAAAGACACCATCAATCAAGACCAATATCCAGAAGAAAGAAGACCTGCAGGAGGACCCGAGAGGCTCAGGTAAGCAGAGAAATACAACCAGTAATTATGGGGAACATTATTGTACACGTTTTATACCTCCACATGTTATCCAGGGGTAAAAACTCAAAGAAATTAGTCAATATCTGCCTTTATAATGAAAGATTACCAAAACTAGTTTTATATGAGGGCAGATTATTATAGGTGTAGTAGACACAATTCACCAGAACAAAGTGGTCAGAGGTTTCTATTATTCCCAAATCGTGATGAAATGTTCCAATCATTGTATAATGTGGAGGTTCAGTCCTGAGATTTACCAAAAGACATGGAAAATGCTGACACCTTTTTAAAAGGATTCTGTCAGGAATCTTTTGCTACCCAATCTGAAAGCAGCATGATGAAGGGGCAGAGGCCCTTACACCAGTGATGTATCACTCATTGGGCTACATGTTTTTGACTTTGATAAAATCACTGTTTATCTGCTGCAGATTTACCAGTTCTCTGAATGCTGAGCTCTTTATAACCCCGCCCACACCACTGATTGGCATCTTTCTGTTTACAATCAGTGGTGGGTTTGGGGTTATACAGAGATTATGACTATGGTAGACTACATAGCAGCAGGTTTACTAGTCCTCTAGTGCTAATCTCCTGATGAGAAGCAGCAAGCAACCCAGTAAGTGATGCATCGCTGGAGTCAGGATCTCTTTCTCTACATTATGCTGCTCTCAGATTGTGTAAAAAACCTGGAGACAGATTCCCTTTAAATGATACAGTTCCTCAAATAAAATAAAAACACATACCTCCTGGCCCGGCGCCATTCCAGCAATGTTGGCCCTATATCTCCTAGTAATTAAGAACTGTTTATACTACATTTGGGGTTTCTGGAGCATTTCAGGAGCGGTGACCAGTTGTGGACAAACCATTTATTGACTACCGAAAAGTTGCTAATTATTGTTGTGTGTAAATGTAATAATATACAGTCCTAGTGGTATTTGTAAAAGCATTGTCCATCTTTAAGGTTTACTTCATGAGTATTGCAGTTGCTTCTCATCACCATACACCGTACATGTAGACAGTCTGGTTTATGCCAAGTATATACCTGTTGCTGTGGATGGGCCATGTCTGGGTTATTTGCCATATTGAATTCTCCTCTAATATGATTCTTGCAATGCAGACTACATTACCCATAATGCTAGGGTCTCATCAATTGTTCTATCTCTTGGCAATAGTGATAGATCAGTGACATGGCCCTGCTGTACCCTGATGTATAATGCAGAGTCTGAGCGCCTCATTTCTCAAAACTCTTCAATATTAAGATTGGTTGCTATGGGTAACAAAGACTATCAGGATTCAGTTTCAATTTCTAAAACTGCTTTGATAATATGAAAGCTGAGCTCTGATTGGTTGCTACGGTCAATGTAAACAAAAAACACAAAAACCTGAGCTGAAACAATGTTCAGTAAACATGCAACATTAAGCATGTGAATTGCAGCCTTAAGACTAGAAAAAACCAAGGAGAAAAATTGTATGAAAAATACCCTGAATATAAATAAATAAATTGCAAGTGCTTAATAACAGGGTACTTAGTGTATACATTTTTGCAAAAAGGTAAAAAGCTGTCTCACCTCGTCACGGTGTACCCATCTGAGACAGTCCCTAACCTACTGAAGTTAAAAACATTATCAATACCTGACTTGTGTCATGTCAGAACTCCAATATGGATGGTGGCAAGTGGTTAGCTGTGTCCCAGATAAAATACACAGCAAAGTGAGACGCAATCAGCTGTTCAGTCTCAGTACTAGGAGGGCTGCACCCCCAACTTGCAACCAAGCAAGAAAACATACAAAAAACACAAAAACCTGAGCTGAAACAATGTTCAGTAAACATGCAACATTAAGCATACAATTTTTCTCCTTGGTTTTTTCTAGTCTTAAGGCTGCAATTCACATGCTTAATGTTGCATGTTTACTGAACATTGTTTCAGCTCAGGTTTTTGTGTTTTTTGTATGTTTTCTTGCTTGGTTGCAAGTTGGGGGTGCAGCCCTCCTAGTACTGAGACTGAACAGCTGATTGCGTCTCACTTTGCTGTGTATTTTATCTGGGACACAGCTAACCACTTGCCACCATCCATATTGGAGTTCTGACATGACACAAGTCAGGTATTGATAATGTTTTTAACTTCAGTAGGTTAGGGACTGTCTCAGATGGGTACACCGTGACGAGGTGAGACAGCTTTTTACCTTTTTGCAAAAATGTATACACTAAGTACCCTGTTATTAAGCACTTGCAATTTATTTATTTATATTCAGGGTATTTTTCATACAATTTTTCTCCTTGGTTTTTTCTGGTCAATGTAAACAGTCATACTGTAAGACAGCTTTGATTGGGTGATGCCCTATGTGATGGCGCTTCAGCCTATCTGCCCTATTATGTCACTGATCACTTATGTAAACAGAATGAAGCTGCTCTATGATTGGGTCTATGGGCGGCGAAGACAGGTTTTCTTTTAAACAAGTCTTCAGACATTAGCTGCATGTGATAATAATAATAAATAATAATAATGTGAGGACATGGAAAGTGACAGAGTCTAAAGCTGGGTTTTGAGGGGAGAGTCTGAGCTGCTAGGACGGATTTGATAGGTGATGATGTCATATTGCAGTTCAAAGGAAATCAGACTGACTTCCTGTCTACACATTAGTGCATGTACCGGACTAGTTGTCAGACTACAGATCACATGACCCAAATCCTTATAATGAAGGTGGGAATGTGTAGATGTAACTGAGGTGAGATGAAATAAATTAACTACTTCTGGACATAGACTATAAATGTCTGGGCTGTCCACACATTACTCTGTATTTATGTTCTACAATGTCAATGCAGTGTAAGCGCCTTGCACCAAAACCATGATGCTATGGGGGTGCGGCGCTGGCTGTCACTTACAGTCAGACTTGTCACAGAGAAGATGAACAACGTTTATTACCTTGTATACTTTCCCCGTGGTGGTATACACAGAGCTGAATCAGCAGTTGTGTACACAGATTAGGAAAAGATTAGGAATCACTGACTGTGCTTCCTTCTCCGGATCCAGGGAATGTGATCACTAAGTGTATGGAGGGAACAGGAGCTGCTCGGTGTTAAAAATCCCAGTCAGCAGGCTGAGCAGTGGCGTAACTAGAGTGTGATGGGCCCCGGTATGAAATTTGGACCTGGCCCCCCTCCGGACGTTGGTCAGATGTATGGGTACCTGTAGCGTTCTAAATCATGACATATGAATTGCCCCCCCTTCATTATGCAGTAATGTGCCCAATCATGTTACATATGTCTCCCATCCTGGTATCCAGGCCTCAGGACATACAAGAGATTACAGTACAGTTAAAATGGTGACTTACAGCTGACATTCTTTCAGATGGAGTCGTTCACTTTTCCCGTATATTCCATCTGGCCCAGACCGACATGACAACTTCTTACAGCCACGACTCATCTGCAGAGATTACAAAAAAGACACATCTGACTTCTCTCATTTCTGACACCGTCCCATCTATTCCCAACCTGCAAAAACTCCTCATCCTCCTGATACCACAATACTGAGCGGCGAATGCTGTATATGTGTTTATATTACTGCATCTGCTGTGCTGTACAAAAACTGTGCTCCTCTTACTGCACACATAGTAATGCCACCATTGTGCCCCTTACATGTTAAAATGCCTCCTTAGTGCCCTCTAGATGGTAAAAAATATTAATGGTAGAAAATATTAATGCCCTGTGCAAGTGCCCTAGAAAAGTGTCCACATTTTGCTACTAGAAAGTAATAATGCCCTCTGTGTGCTCCTTTGATGGTCATAATACCCTGAGTGTCCCTATAACAATAATGGTTCTTAAGTGCCTTCTTAACAGTTAATAATGTCTCAGGTGGCATAACTAGAGTTTGATGGGCCTCGGTGCAAAGTTTGGACCTGGGCTTCCCCCCCAACCGTACACCGTCACTCGGGGTACGGGATAGTGACACTAATGTGACGCCCTGGACAAGCCAGGGGTCACAGGTAATGACATCACCACACCCTACACCCCAGTTAGGCACATCAAAGCTAGACCAGAAATCCTTGTTGCCTTCCCCAGGGGCTGATGTGCACACCAGGGGGTGGAGCCAGGCGGTTGGTCTCCACCCACCAAGGAGTACACAGTCCTGGAGGAGGGAGAACACAGGCAGTTAGAGAGAGAGTTGAGCTCAGGCAGAGCTTGAGTGCAGAGGAGTTAGAGTGAAGCTAGGGAAGTGAGGAGAGAGCAGTTTGAGAGGTGAAAGTGGAAGGAGGAAAGTGACAGTTTAAGAGCCTGAAGTTGGTCCGGGTGTGTGCCCCGGACGGAGACAGCAAGGTTAGCAGACGGCGGTGACCGTCTGCAGGAGTGGTCTATCGGAGGTGCCGTGAGGACCGTGGACGGGTGGTGACCCGGCGGTACCGGACCGGTACACAAGGAGAAGCCAGCACCATTGGCAGGGGCCTTTCGGATCCCGGCAAGGCTTGGAGTCGCCGTGAATTTCCCAAATCCGTTAGTGAAGGTGACCTCCGGGTTTCCAAACAGCCAAGTCCCGATAGAAGGCAACCGTCCAACCGTGAAGGGGAGACACCGCCACCGCCAAGGGCAACCGTTTCCCAGGGCCAGCGCCTGCGGGCAAAAGGGGCTCCTCCGGCCTACATCCAGGTCGGGGAACGGGTTACCGGTGGGAACCCATTGCTACCAACATTACACTTAGGTGCAGGGAGAGACAGTCATCACCAACCTACAGGGAACAACAACACCGCAGCCGTCCGAGGGACCCGTCCATCCAGCCGCTTGTTTTACCGTGAACTGTGTCATCATCATTGGGCTGAGTAAGTACCTCCGTGCCGTGCGGCACAGCGCTGCCCCTGCGACCCTGCACCTCATCAGGCCCCGCAACCCGCCTGCTGTCCTCCCTACCTACCCCATCACCGGGCCCCGGGACAACCAACCCCCTACCCACGGAGGGGAGAAATAACAACAAAGCTGCTCCCTGTCACCACTCCCGGGATCCCCGTCCAGAGCAGCGGTGGTGCCCACATAATCACCACAACCGTGGGTGGCGTCATGGACAATAAATCCCCAAAACCATTCCCCTTTTCACTCACGGGCGAGGCGCGCCGCTCGAGTCCCCGGGATCCGGCCCATCGCTTGAGCCACCGAGCAGCAGCGGCCGCAGCAGCAGCGGCAGCCGGACCCGAGCAGTGGGAGAGTGCAGCGTCCCCTCCTCCGTCCGCGACACTGACACTCGGCTCTTTCCCTCAGTACCCATGTTTCCCATGATCTGAAATCCTTCTATCAGCAATCCAGCTTTTGTATGCTCTGATATTCATCTTTTCATCAGCCTGCACCTTCCCCATGCTCTGCTTATTCATCTTTCCCTCAGGACACAGCTTTCCCATGCTCTGATATACATCTTTCCTTCAGCACACAGCTTTCCCATAATATCAGAGCATGGGAAAGCTGGTTGCTGAGGGAAAGCTGTATAGCAGAGCATGGGAAAGCTGGGTGCTGAGGGAAAGAGCCTCTTTCCCTCAGCACAAACCTTTCCCATCCCATGCTTTATCTTTTGTCCCCCCTTGTTTATAGCTCTCCATATACGATAATGGCCCCCACATAACTTTCAATATAGTATAATGGGTCCCAAATAAACCTTCATATATTAGAATGCACCCCCATAGTCCTCCATGTATTATAATACACTTCACACAGTCCTCCATATAGTATAGTGTAGAGCATAGTCCTCCATATAATATAATGCACATCCTATAGTCCTCCATATAATATAATAATAATAATTTTATTCATTTATATAGCGCTATTAATTCCACAGCGCTTTAAATACATTGGCAACACTGTCCCCATTGGGGCTCACAAACTAAATTCCCTATCTGTATGTCTTTGGAGTATAATACACATCCCACAGTCCTCTATTTAAGATAACTCACATCCCATAATCCTCAATATAGTATAATGCACACTCTATAATCCTCTAAATCCTATTACATCTGGTACATTTTATATAGCAGCATGGGAGCCAGGCTGGGGGACATTATATATACCAGAATAGAGCCCAGGCTGGGGGACATTATATATACCAGGACAGGGCCCAGGCTGGGGGACATTATATATACCAGCATGGGAGCCAGGATTTATCTATAGGATATATAATATTCCCCAGCATGGCTACCATGCTGGTATATATAATGTCCCCCAGCCTTGGTCTCATGCTGGTATTTATAATTTCCCCCAGCCTAGGCCCTATCCTGGTATATATGTCCCCCAGCCTGGCTCTCATGCTAGTATATATAATGTCCCCCAGCCTTGGTCCCATGTTGGTATATATAATGTCCCCCAGCCTTGGTCCCATGCTGGTATATATAATCTCCCCCACCCTGGGCCATATCCTGGAATATATGTCCCCCAGCCTGGCTCTCATGCTAGTATATACAATGTCCCCCAGCCTGGCTCCCATGCTGGTATATATAATGTCCCCCAGCCTGGCTCTCATGCTAGTATATATAATGTCCCCCAGCCTGGCTCCCATGCTGGTATATATAATATCCCCCAGCCTGGCTCCCATGCTAGTATATATAATGTCCCCCAGCCTGGCTCTCATGCTAGTATATATAATGTCCCCCAGCCTGGCTCCCATGCTGGTATATATAATGTCTCCCAGTCTGGCTCCCATGCTAGTATATATAATGTCCCCCAGCCTGGGCCCTCTCCTGGTTGTATGTGTGTATATATAATGTGTGTGTCCCCCCCATACTGAATTAAAGAAAAAATAGCCTCTCTTCTCCATAGCTGGCTATTGCGATTCTCGCTCTGCACGCACGGTACACCGGTGTACTGCGAGTGCAGTGCGATTTTTCACTCGCCCCATAGACTTGAATGGGTGCGAGAGAAAGAGTCTCGCATTACAATCGCAGCATGCTGAGATTGTTTTCTCGGTCCGAATAGGGCTGAGAAAATAATCGCTCATGTGCGCTGACACATAGGCTAATATTAGTCCGAGTGGAATGCGATATTTTATCGCACTGCACTCGCACCGTTTTTCTCGCCGTGTGTCTTAGGCCTGACACTGGGGGTACAGGATAATAACACTGACACTGGGAGTACAGGATACTGGGAGTACAGGATACTGCCACTGACACTAGGGGGACGGGATAATGACACTGACACTGGGGTACAGGATAATAACACTGACACTGGGAGTACAGGATACTGACACTGGGAGTACAGGATACTGACACTGGGAGTACAGGATACTGACACTGGGGGAATGGGATAATGACACTGACACTGGGGGTACAGGATAATAAAACTGACACTGGGAGTACAGGATAATAAAACTGACACTTACACAAATGAACCCTTTGACTAGTCGATGGGGAGTTAGTTCCCCAGAATAGTCGGGCCACTTAGTTTGTTATCACGCCCCTGAGGCCGTAATAACATGATTTACAAAAGCCGGTGTCATTGCCAGCTCTCTACAAATCACTTGCATGCAAACGGTTTTGTTCGCTTTCATCAAGGAGCCTATGAAGCAGGGTGTATGCGTCCCGGATTCAGAGAGACGAATTGCACATGACTGGAATTACAGAAGATCTCTCACATACGCAAAAGAGCCATCTTTAAGTACATCCAGCTTCAGAGGCTCAGCGATGTAAGTGAACAAAGCCACGCACATGCGCATGACTTGTGAAGTGCTAGAGATAACAACGGTTCCTGTAAATCATGTTATGGCGCCCACAGGTGAGTGATAACATGCTATGTGGGGCGTCTAGTCTGAGAAAACTATTGCCCCATCGACTAGTCAAAGGGTTAATTTGCATATCATAAGTGGACTTTAGAGATAGTTTTACTAAAGATCTGTTTGTGTCAAATGTAATAGTGGACTGTTAGGCTAAGTAGGTTAGTGCGCACTAGAAAAAGGATTTTTCTTAAGAAATTTCTTGAGAGTGAAGGATTAGCTCACCTGCGTTAAAAAAATACACCAATAACGCACCGAAAAACGCATGCGTTTTTACTGCGTTTTGGTACATTTTTTGCAGGTTGGTCCCTGCATTTTTTAATTCTTTAACAGCAATAAATAATATAGATAATACATAGATAATTGATAGATGGATAAATGGATAGATAGATGGATGGATTGATGGATAGATAGATAGATAAATAGTTATAGTCATCTCTCCCCCTGATGAAATGATCTAATATCTCGGTGAGCCCACTCTCTCCCCCTGATGAAATGATCTAATATCTCGGTGATCGTGAAACGTACGTCGGGGCCCTTGTCCAGGGGGACCTCTCTGCTGCTCTCCACTCGGCTGGTTAATTATGGGTATGCCTAACTTGTGCTGCTGACCACGCTGCCCACAATCTGTTTTACTCTGCTGCTGGAATCTGCGTCACTTGGACCTATAATGATTGTTGATATGCATGTATTCCTGGCACTTGTAGTACTACCTTTCTTATAATTATTACAATTTATTACATTTATACTTTTGGATGATGTATTTGTAGTACTTTTCTGCCTAGAGGGCAATGTGATCTGCATCCAGTAAGATCTTGATTGCTAGTTTTACCCTGTACATTCATTATATGCTGTATTGCACTAAACTGTTGCTATACACATGCCGAGTGTAGTCTGCTGCTGACTTTTCTACTGTGCCAGTTGTTTTATATAAAATGTATTGATTTTTGCACTACACGCTTGTTCTGTTCTCCTATTTTATATAGATAGATAGACAGATACAGTGCTGGCCAAAAGTATTGGCACCCCTGCAATTCTTTCAGATAATACTCAGTTTCTTCTTGAAAATGATTGCAATCACAAATTATTTGGTATTATTATCTTCATTTAATTTGTCTTCAATGAAAAAAAATAAATAAATTTGTCATAAAGCCAAATTGGATATAATTCAACACCAAACATAAAAAAGGGGGTAGACAAAAGTATTGGCACTGTTTGAAAAATCATGTGATGCTTCTCTAAGTAGTGTAATTAACAGCACCTGTAACTTACCTGTGGCACCTAATAGGTGTTGGCAATAACTAAATCACACTTGCAGCCAGTTGACATGGATTAAAGTTGACTCAACCTCTGTCCTGTATCCTTGTGTGTACCACATTGAGCATGGAGAAAAGAAAGAAGACCAAAGAACTGTCTGAGGATTTGAGAATCCAAATTGTGAGGAAGCATGAGCATTCTCAAGGCTACAAGTCCATCTCCAAAGACCTGAAAGTTCCTGTGTCTACGGTGCGCTGTGTCATCAAGACGTTTAAAGCCCATGGCACTGTGGCTAACCTCCCTAGATGTGGAAGGAAAAGAAAAATTGATGAGAGATTTCAAGGCGAGATTGTGGATGGTGGATAAAGAACCTCGACTAACATCCAAACAGTTCAAGCTGCCTTGCAGTCCGAGGGTACAAGAGTGTCAACCCGTACTATCAGTCGGCGTCTGAATGAAAAGGGACTGTATGGTAGGATACCCAGGAAGACCCCACTTTTTACCCCGAGACATAAAAAAGTCAGTCTGGAGTTTGCTAAAACTTACCTGAGAAAGCCTAAAACGTTTTGGAAGAATGTTCTCTGGTCAGATGAGTCAAAAGTAGAGCTTTTTGGGAAAAGCCATAAACATAGAGTTTACAGGAAAAAAAAAAGAGGCATTCAAAGAAAAGAACACGGTCCCTACAGTCAAACATGGCGGAGGTTCCCTGGTGTTTGGCTGTTGCTTTGCTGCCTCTGGCACTGGACTGCTTGACCGTCTGCATGCCATTATGAAGTCTGAAGACTACCAACAAATTTTGCAGCACAATGTAGGGCCCAGTGTGAGAAAGCTGGGTCTCCCTCAGAGGTCATGGGTCTTCCAGCAGGACAATGACCCAAAACACACTTCAAAAAGCACTAGAAAATGGTTTGATAGAAAGCATTGTAGACTACTAAAGTGGCCAGCCATGAGTCCAGACCTGAATCCCATAGAACACCTGTGGAGAGATCTCAAAATGGCAGTTTGGAGAAGGCACCCTTCAAATCTCAGGGACCTGGAACAGTTTGCCAAAGAAGAATGGTCTGAAATTCCAGGAGAGCATTGTAAGAAACTCATTGATGGTTACCGGAAGCGGTTGTTCGCAGTTATTTTGGCTAAAGGTTGTGCAACCAAGTATTAGGCTAAGGGTGCCTATACTTTTGTCTGGCCCACTTTTGGAGTTTTGTGTGAAATGATCAATGATTTGATTTTTGTTTCATTCTCTTTTGTGTTTTTTCTTTGCAACCAAAATAAATGAAGATAATAACAAAGAATTTGTGATTGCAATCATTTTCAAGAAGAAACGGAGTATTATCTGACAGAATTGCAGGGGTGCCAATACTTTTGGCCAGCACTGTAGATAGATAGATAATGGATGGATAGATAGATAGATGGATAGATGAAAAGATAGATAGATAATAGATAGATGGATGGATAGATAGATAATGGATAGATAATAGATAGATGATAGATAGACAGATGGATAGACAGATGGATGGATAGATGGATGGACAGATGGATGGACAGATGGATGGACAGATAGATAGAAAGACGGATAGATGAATAGATAGATAGACAGATAGAAAGATGGATAGACAGATAGAAAGATGGATAGATGAATAGATAGATAATGGATAGATAGATGGATGGATAGCTAGATAATGGATAGATGATAGATAGATAGATAGATAGATGATAGATAGACAGATGGATAGACAGATGGATGGACAGATGGATGGACAGATGGATGGACAGATGGATGGACAGATGGATGGACAGATAGATAGATAATGGATAGATAGATAATGGATAGACAGATAGATAGATGGATAGATAATCAATAGATAGAGTCCCTGTGAGGACACACTGCAGTTCTTGCGAGCAGTAATGTGTTCACATTACCAACCGTGAGAAATAACCTGTAGTTACCCCTGCAGCATCGTTCACTGAACGAGGCTGCATTGAGTATGTGTCAGTCGCGGCTGGATGCAAGCGTCGTGGAACGTGCGGCGCTGTGAGTTGGGGGGGTAATAAAGTGGTGAAAGAGGGGGCTTTTTTGTTATTTTATTTAAAATAAAGGATTTTTTCGGTGTGTCTGTTTATTCACTTTACTTACGGGTTAATCATGTAAGCTGTCTCATAGATGCTGCCATGATTAAGCTACCTGCGTTATTCCCTGCGTGATTTCATGATTACATTACAGTCAATGGAGTGAATAACACAGTTCGCTGCAGAAAAGAAGTGACATGCTCATTTTTTCTGAAGAAAATCTACTGAAAGAATTTTCTTGAGAAAGTGTGCGCACAGCTAATTTTTTTTTCCATAGGTTTTGCTGGGGAATGTCTGCAGAAAGGTTACAACCATTTTCTCAAGAAATTTCTGCAGCAAAAACGCACAAAAAAAGCGGGTAAAAACTCAGTGTACGCACAAGGCCTTAGGCAGGGAAGTTAGCTGCGCACATCTTCTGACGGCACGGGGGACCTGTTTAAAGTTTTCATCAAAATAGCCATATAAGGGATTCTTTTTGGTGGAAAAAGTCGTAGTTTTAACACCATTCAATTTACTCAATAATTCACTAACATTTCTTCAGATCCAAACTTTGTAAAAATAAATTTGATTGCTGTCTGTGATAATAAATAGGCATAATGATGAACATACTATAATAAAATGCAAAAGCCAACCATAGATATTGCGGTGGTCATAGGAGGTATAAAACTTACCAAGTCAGGTGGCATTTCACCATTATGCCTTTTTATCATCACAGATCCCCACCTGCTGCGCACAGCATTTCACAGCTGTTTCTTTTGTGTCCAGCACGTGTGACAGGTTCTCCTTATCCCTGTACTACAGCTCTATGTTGTTCATGTCACTCATATACAGTGACCAGTCCTTTGGTCAGTACAATAGCATCATATGATTCATGTATCCATACGAACATATGTTATCATTTTATCATAATGTTCTTGAGTGCGGATATTTCATGCACAGTGACCTGTCTTACAGTCAGCATCATAGGATTCATTTATTCACATAAACATGGGTCACAATATTATCATGATGTTCTTGAATGCGGATATCTAACCTTGCAATGTTTCTGCTCATATTTCTTACACTTTAATTTTTTGTGACACCATATTTCTGTCATTACTAATTATGGCTGTTTAATTTGATTTTGGTTGTCCGTGTTTCAATGTTTTTTGTTTCTCTATAAATATATTTGGATTTTCCTTGGAATGATGATTGAAACCAGTTATTTGACTAAATTCATTTGTTGTTCTACCTATTCTAATGACTGTGCGTGCCATTGCAATCATTGTATCGCAGATGTTTGGTTATGATTATTGATTGTAATTACTTTTTGTATCTGACTTATTTTCTTTCAACATTCAGTGTATACATGAGGAAGGTCATATAGACCGAAACATTGATATTGATATTATACACTATATGAATTAAAGGGATCTTTTCTTTCATTACAATATTGAGTGCCAGATTCTTCTTTCTATATGAATATCGGTTGGACCCTATCTGAGCACCAGTCATAACCCCTGGAGTGCCATACACCTATATATTTAGCAGTTGAAAATAGTTCATATAGTTCATCATAGACTTTTGTTCTTCGCGTAACCAGTAATGAAGATGTCAAACGTAATTTGTTCATATTTAACTTTGTCATTTCTGTTGCTGCCTATGCAGAGTGCAGCAGTGGATGACAAATGCATCTCTCCTGCTTCATGCTGCATAAGCAAAACCATGCGGGCCTTCACTGCAAAGCTCCAAAAGAATCAATAGTTTCAGGTGTAAATTATTTGACATTGGGGGTGACGTGGGGGATTTTGGGAGGAAATATTTTGCACCCTCAAAAACTGTAGCACCCTGGGCAACCCAACCTGTGACCCCTTCATGTTTTGCTACTTGAATAATGTAGCTACCACACTATTCAAATTATGTAGCGCTCTCAACTGTTTCTCAATGGACAGGAATTTATTTTAGAGGTTTTCATATTGATAAATAATGCAACATACTGTTAAAATGATCCCTAAATTTGCAAATTCTCTGTACGATAATAATAAAGTGATGGAAAATAAAAGATAAAGTCACTGGAATTTAAATAAACAAAAACAGTAAAACAGAAACAGATTTACTTTTATTACAACTCATATATAAAATGATATTTTCAAATAGTTATACTGTAGCATTAGCCTTGGAATCTTATTGGTCAGTTACTGATCACATGACCAGGTGCCCGTGCGCTCAGTGCTACTGTGATGCTGTACATTTAACCGCGCATTGACAGTTAGAAAAGTGACAGTTGGAGTTGGCTGGTGACGGTGAAGAAGCTGTCTGCGGATTGTGAGCAAAACTCTACTATGGAGAAAGAAGAGGTTGTGATGAGGAAGAGACTGAAGAAAAGAAGACACTTGGACTCATCGGCTGATGAGAAGTCTTCAATCAAAAAGGCCAAAAAGAAATCAGGCCCAGTGCAAAACACGTCTCCCACGCCAGAGATGGCACGCATGGATGAAGACGTCATTGCCCAAAAGGCCCAAAGAAGGGCAAGAAAGAGGAAGAAATCAGACCCAGTGCAGAAGATGTCTCCCACGCCAGAGATGGCACGCATGGATGAAGACGTCATTGCCCAAAAGGCCAAAAGAAGGGTAAGAAAGAGGAAGAAATCAGACCCAGTGCAGAAGATGTCTCCCACTCCAGTGATGGAGCGAGCGGATGAAGACGTCATTGCCCAGAGTAAAGGACCGAAGAACAGAAGAATCGGCCTGGACTGTTCAGAGAAAGGAAAGACACCATCAATCAAGACCAATATCCAGAAGAAAGAAGACCTGCAGGAGGACCCGAGAGGCTCAGGTAAGCAGAGAAATACAACCAGTAATTATGGGGAACATTATTGTATACGTTTTATACCTCCACATGTTATCCAGGGGTAAAAACTCAAATAAATTATTCCAAATCTGTCTTTATAATGTAAATTTACCAAAACCAATTTTATATCAGGGTGGATTATTATAGGTGTAGTAGACACAATTCACCAGAACAAAGTGGTCAGAGGTTTCTATTATTCCCAAATCATGATGAAATGTTCCAATCATTGTATAATGTGCAGGTTCAGTTCTGAGATTTACCACAAGACATGGAAAATGCTGACACCTTTTTAAAAGGAATCTGTCAGGAATCTTTTGCTACCCAATGTGAGAGCAGCATGATGAAGGGGCAGAGGCCCTTACACCAGTGATGTATCACTCATTGGGCTACATGTTTTTGACTTGATAAAATCACTGTTTATCTGCTGCAGATTTACCAGTTCTCTGAATGCTGAGCTCTTTATAACCCCGCCCACACCACTGATTGGCATCTTTCCATGTATAATCAGTGGTGGGTTTGGGGTTATACAGAGATTATGACTATGGTAGACTACATAGCAGCAGGTTTACTAGTCCTCTAGTGCTAATCTCCTGATGAGAAGCAGCAAGCAACCCAGTAAGTGATGCATCGCTGGAGTCAGGATCTCTTTCTCTACATTATGCTGCTCTCAGATTGTGTAAAAAACCTGGAGACAGATTTCTTTAAATGATGCAGTTCCTCAAATAAAATAAAAACACATACCTCCTGGCCCGGCGCCATTCCAGCGATGTTGGCCCTATATCTCCTAGTAATTAAGAACTGTTTATACTACATTTGGGGTTTCTTGTAGCATTTCAGGAGCGGTGACCAGTTGTGGACAAACCATTTATTTACTACCGAAAAGTTGCTAATTTTTGTTGTGTGCAAATGTAATAATATACAGTCCTAGTGGTATTTGTAAAAGCATTGTCCATCTTTAAGGTTTACTTCATGAGTATTGCAGTTGCTTCTCATCACCATACACCGTACATGTAGACAGTCTTGTTTATGCCAAGTATATACCTGTTGCGGTGGATGGGCCATGTCTGGGTTATTTGTCATATTGAATTCTCCTCTAATATCATTCTTGCATTGCAGACTACATTACCCATAATGCTAGAGTCCCATCAATTGTTCTATCTTTTGGCAATAGTGATAGATCAGTGACATGGCCCTGCTGTACCCTGATGTATAATGCGGAGTCTGAGCGCCTCATTTCTCAAAACTCTTCAATATTAAGATTGGTTGCTATGGGTAACAAAGACTATCAGGATTCAGTTTCAATTTCTAAAACTGCTTTGATAATATGAAAGCTGAGCTCTGATTGGTTGCTACGGTCAATGTAAACAGTCATACTGTAAGGGTACCTTCACACTTAGCGATGCAGCAGCGATCCGACCAGCGATCTGACCTGGTCAGGATCGCTGCTGCATCGCTACATGGTCGCTGGTGAGCTGTCAAACAGGCAGATCTCACCAGCGACCAGTGAACAGCCCCCAGCCAGCAGCGACGTGCAAGCGACGCTGCGCTTGCACGGAGCTGCCGTCTGGAAGCTGCGGAGACTGGTAACTAAGGTAAACATCGGGTATGGTTACCCGATGTTTACATTAGTTACCAGCGCACAGCTGTGTGTGCAGGGAGCAGGGAGCCGCGCACACTGAGCGCTGGCTCCTTGCTCTCCTACCATAGCTACAGTACACATCGGGTTAATTAACCCGATGTGTAATGCAGCTACATGTGCAGAGAGCAGGGAGCCGCGCACACTGCTTAGCGCTGGCTCCTTGCTCTCCTAGCTGCTGTACACATCGGGTTAATTAACCCGATGTGTACAGCAGCTACATGTGCAGAGAGCCGGAGCCGGCAGCACAGGCAGCGTGAGAGCTGCAGAGGCTGGTAACTAAGGTAAATATCGGGTAACCACCTTGGTTACCCGATGTTTATCTTGGATACAGCTTACCTCAGCTGTCAGACGCCGGCTCCTGCTCCCTGCTCGCTTCATTTGTCGCTCTCTTGCTGTCACACACAGCGATCTGTGTGTCACAGCAGGAGAGCGGCTTTGAAGAAAACGAACCAGGGCTGTGTGTAACGAGCAGCGATCTCGCAGCAGGGGCCAGATCGCTGCTCAGTGTCACACACAGCGAGATCGCTAATGAGGTCACTGCTGCGTCACAAAAAGCGTGACTCAGCAGCGATCTCGGCAGCGAGCTCGCTGTGTGTGAAGCACCCCTAAGACAGCTTTGATTGGGTGATGCCCTATGTGATGGCGCTTCAGCCTATCTGTCCTATTATGTCACTGATCACTTATGTAAACAGAATGAAGCTGCTCTATGATTGGGTCTATGGGCGGCAAAGACAGGTTTTCTTTTAAACAAGTCTTCAGACATTAGCTGCATGTGATAATAATAATAAATAATAATAATGTGAGGACATGGAAAGTGACAGAGTCTAAAGCTGGGTTTTGAGGGAAGAGTCTGAGCTGCTAGGACGGATTTGATAGGTGATGATGTCATATTGCAGTTCAAAGGAAATCAGACTGACTTCCTGTCTACACATTAGTGCATGTACCGGACTAGTTGTCAGACTACAGATCACATGACCCAAATCCTTATAATGAAGGTGGGAATGTGTAGATGTAACTGAAGTGGGATGAAATAAATTAACTACTTCTGGACATAGACTATAAATGTCTGGGCTGTCCACATGACATTTCCAGGAGGGATTTTCCGGTCGTTGATTCCTATATTATTCCCAATTACCCTTACCCGGTATCAATAATACACGGACACTGCTTGCGACTTGGTAAAAAATGGCAACAGCCCTTTGTTGCCTATTGTTTACACACTAACACAAGGGGGCGCCGTCCAACGGGCGTCCCCAACATTTAACATAGGTAATACCATAATAATAATAATACAGTACGTAATACAATACGTAACCCTGGGTAGGCCCGGTCCAGAAACCACCTTCCACCACCAAAACATGATCCCTGGCCGCAACACACACCGGGCCGGAGATGAGGTATGAATCACCTACGGATCAATACCCCCCACCTTGCAGGACCCATGGCTTCAAGATCCTTGTAACCGGAGCCACTATATCCTACAAGTGACTCTCCAATCAAATAACATTATCCGTTAAACCGCCTCTGGACCAGACCTACCCCCGCCATAAGTCCAGTCCAGAAGCCATACTCCATACGCCCCTGCCCCTGAAGAAGTCGCTACGAAACGTGCGCGCGTCGGGGCAGGCGTCGCATACCTGGAGGAGTCTGTGCTCTGTGATCTTAGGTGATTATATCACTATTTAGTCTTTTATTGTGCCGATTCTGACACTCTTTCAATTTAACCTAAACTACATGTTTTCCCCACTGGTTGATACCTTTTGAGCTGTCTCCTCCCCCCTCTGCATTATACCTGCGTTTTTTAGGCCATTGGCCTAGTGGTCTGTGGAATTCAAATATGATGACTTTCTTGCTGGCTGCTATCAGCTGAATCCCCTTCTGCTGGCTGTACTCCATTATCATGGCATAATCCCTAGCCACAACCTTCTAGCATTTGACACTTTAGCTGTGTTTGTATTTGTATTTATTTTTTCATCAACTTTGAATTCCCTCACATTATCCCTCTTGCCTCATCATTATATTATATTACTGTTAGGATCCTTATATACCATGCAGGTTTTTTCCAGTCCACAGCCGTGTGTTTTATGTATACATTTTAATTATGCATTAATAAAGATATAATATTTAAGTGACCCTCACTTCGGTTTTCTTTCTTCCTTTGGTATTGGTCCCATGCTGGTATATATAATGTCCCCCAGCCTTGGTCCCATGCTGGTATATATAATGTCATCCAGCCTTGGTCCCATGCTGGTATATATAATGTCCACCAGCCTTGGTCCTATGCTGGTATATATAATGTCCCCCAGCCTTGGTTCTATGCTGGTATATATAATGTCATCCAGCCTTGGTCCCATGCTGGTATATATAATGTCATCCAGCCTTGGTCCCATGCTGGTATATATAATGTCATCCAGCCTTGGTCCCATGCTGGTATGACTACCAGGACCCAACTACCACCATTTTCCCCCTAGAAAGACACAACACCGTTCTCTTATAAATTAAAATACTTTTATTTGAATTTTCCATTTTGGAGAGAGGCATGGGGAAAAACCACTCTCATCTTTTACTTTGGCATAAAATTTGGTCGCAGCTTTTAACCAGGCATTAACTTGCCAACATCACGGGGTTCAGGGTAATGTACCGCCTTCCGGCTGTCCGGCGCGGGTATTTCACCACCACTTTTCCTACCCCTTCTGCTGCTGCGACTTAAACACAGTAAACTCAATCAAAATTGGAAAACAAAGGGGAGGGAGGGCGGGAAACAGATCCGGGTCCTGCAGCAGAGAGGCCGGAAGCTGGGCAGCACGGTGATATGTATCCAGGAGGCGGGGCTTAGGCCAGTCACACCACAGGAGGTGGGGGAGGCAGGTCAGTGTCTTTCCAGGGGGAGACCTCTATTTAAACATGCAGAGGGGCCAGCAGTCAGGGGGCAGCATCTCAAGTTTCTGGCTGTAGTGCCCCTCAGACTTCCAGGACCCAACTACCACCATTTTCCCCCCTAAAAAGACACAACACCATTCTCTTATAAATTAAAATACTTTTATTTGAATTTTCCATTTTGGAGAGAGGCATGGGGAAAAACCACTCTCTTCTTTTACTTTGGCATAAAATTTGGTCGCAGCTTTTAACCAGGCATTAACTTGCCAACATCACGGGGTTCAGGGAAATGTACCGCCTTCCGGCCGTTCGGCGCGGGTATTTCACCACCACTTTTCCTACCCCTTTCGCCAAGGAGCAGCACAGCGCCAGCAAGCTGCGACCCCCCAAAAAACTAAAATAACTGAGCTGTCCCAGGCATTTCCGCAACCACCATATCCATAACATCATCATTTGGGATGTACCCATCCAAGCTTAAGGACAGCCAAATATTGCCTTCCAGCTGGCGGTGCCAGACCAACAACCTTTTTTTTTTTTTAACACTTTATTAACAGCACAACTTGGGTAGGCCCTGATCGACCATGCGCCAGGAGAGATCCATATCACATTCTTCCTTAGCTCCATGCCCTTTGGGCCAGAGGGTTACCTTCGACCGGATCGTTGTAACACTCCGAACGAAAACAGGGAAACTTGTACCTCTCTGACCGGATAAGGGTAAGAGGCCTAGCTAGACGGCCTTGGACCAGATACTTGAAGCCTATGTGTATCACCAAGTCGGTTGGAGAAAAGAGAGCTCACGCAATCTTGATCGCCTCTGATAGACCCACGGCTGAGCCAAGCTCCAGCAACCTCTCCAATTACATCCACTGTAAAGGGAACAAAGGACTGACCACCAAGGCGAAGATCCGCTCTCCTCGTAGCCAACATATATGGAAGTAACCTCGGACCCAGTCACTAGGCCGACTTGGATCTGAAAGGAAAAACACTGTCAGAACAGAGAATTCTCGTAACCATCAAACACCTCTTCTCTCCAAGGTGGTACTGGCAAAACCCAAAACCCCCTTTTTTTTTTTTATAAATAAACAAATCACAATCATGTCATTTTACATTAGCCCTGTACGCTGTTCTGAATCTTCTTACGTGTCTAATAAAAACCCGATTTCAAAACCAACTCAGTCCTGACGTCCCTCATAATGCATTTCAATTGCAGTCACCTAATCCACTGAAATTGTGCTCATGTATGCTGGCCCCTGAAGCCTTGGAACACCCCAACTCTGGGAGAGTACGTACCGGGTACCACGACTGGCAAACACCAAAATAACCAGGAACCGTCGCATTACCAACCAAAACCAGCCCACAAAATGGAGGACTAACTCCGTGATGCTAAAATGAAGGGCCGTCGTCGTGGGTAAAAACTGGTCCCATCACACCCGCTCGCCTAATAGACATAACCGACACCGTCGGGACACCCGCCGAGTGAGGGCAAAAAGATCCAAAACATCAATGTATAGATTTGCAATGGGGCAAACAATCTAAACCCCCCCTTTTTTTTTTTTTTTTTTGAAACAATCTACGGCTAGATAAGAATAGGCCTACTGTGATCCACTCGCTTGCCGCTAATCAACCAACCCTTCAATACCTTACACCCCACAAGACCCTCATCGCTTCAGTACCGTTCCACAATTTAAAATGGGAAGACCGACCTCGTAACAGGTTGCTTGCAACCGAAAATGGTGCACGTTCGCTGAATACTGCAGGGTGTGTATTACTAGAGGGTGGCTTGGAAAATCGTCACGCACATCAACCACCGGAGCAACACCCGCTGCATAACGTACCATAGAACCGTCAGGTCAATGCAAAATGGGGGCCCGGATCATAGGCCTAACTCACCGAACACCCCACCATCTAGCTGAGAACTCCAAGCCTTGATCCTGCTGGTGGGTGGAGTTACCAAAATACCTGAGATTGGGATTGCAATAGGGTGAGCGATACTAACCCGGAAACCAGATGCCTGTTTTGCCTTCAACCCTGCGTTGACCCATAGGCATTCCAAGCCACAAAAAACCTAATCAGCCTGATTACTTATTTGAGGAGGGGGCTGTAGTTGGTTAAGGCTTTTACCCACCGGCATCGTCGAACCACTGGTCATCCTCCTATTTCCCAGTCCACCCCCCCTTTTGTTTAGCTAGAACCTAAATAGGGGGAAAGGCGCAATCAAAGTTAGGTTACCGGACCATGCCCGCCGGGCCCAGCATAAGGAGCTTTTTTTTTTTTTTTATATATATAACTATATAAACACTTTGTATTGCAAATAATCCCAAACAGCTGGCCCTGCAACGCCAGAAATACTCCACCTACAAGTCTGTCTGTTCCTGCTCTTGAAACTATTATGGCAGGGCACCGTGGCTCAGTGGCTAGCTGCAGCCCTGCCCAAATCCCATCAAGGAAACCATCCGCAAGGAACCTGCACGTTCTCCCCGTGTCTGCGTGGGTCTCCTCCAGGCACTCCGGCCTCCTCCCACACCCCAAAAAACATACAGGTAGGGAATCCAGACCGTAAGCCCCAATGGGGACAGCGTCCCCAATGCATGCAAAGCACAGCAGAATATGTGATCGCTATATAAAATAAAGGTTTTCGTTTTTTTTTTTAATTGGCAATTGCCCATATCCTGATTCCATGTTACGGAACACAAGTTAGAACTTACCGCTCCTGAGGTTGGACACATGAACCAAAAACCCGGGCCACCAAACATTACCACTTAGTAATACCCTTGGTAGCCAGGGTAAAGGCACCTGGGAAAAACTAATGCCGTAGACATGCCTTACAAAGTTAAAGCATTCCCTGTGGGTTCCCAGAGATGGAGTGTAGAGTGTCCAGGTAACGGGTAATAGTGAATAAAACTGTCTCCATGTGGCCAAGCATTCCGAATAGAGGCAAATCCTAGAAGAGGCTTTCTTTTTTGTTTGTTTTTTTTTTTTTTTTTTTTTTATATATATAAAATACAATTGCTTCAAATAATATAGTTAGTCGGCACCCTCTATCGTATAATATTAGAATAATCTCCGTCTGGTAAAACATTGGATAGCCATTTGTCAGTTATATGCACCTGGGATCAAAAATAAAATTGATTTTTTTTTTTGAGGGGATATTCATGTGGACATAATTAATCAGGAAATGTTATGGACATAATTATGCAATTAAATAAAATATAAAGATGCAAATTTTGCACATCACTTTCTCATTTTGTCTGTTAAGATGAAACACAAACCAGCAACGAAAAGGTACCAAACCTTCAACTTTTCAGCTACAGCACTAAGTTATCATGGAGATCCCATTTTCATGCATAAATACCTGTTTGTATAAAGGACTGGCACAAGACTTTTTAAAATAAATAGGAAAGGGTTTTTTACAGTTAGAGCAGTCAGGTTGTGGAATGCCACTATGGGGAGATAAGGTATGCACACCAGTGACTATGGAAGGGGAATACATGGAATAGCAGAAACTGCTGTGTGAATACTGACATGAAAAATTCAATAGCTATTTGTAAGAATGAAATGTGAAAAATGGAACCTGCATTACTGCCATGAATATATGAATAAAGAGAAATTTAGCTACTGAATTGATCAATGCAGAAGAGCCCCAACACTACGCCAAAGTATTTCTCTACGTTGGGGTCCCTAGCTTGTGTGTGTCCTCTCATGCAGTTAAAAAACTTACCGTGTATGGGACGCTGAGACCCAGGCTATATATGCGTATAATGTGGATTGGCAATAGGTGTGTATGGGGAGGGTTCACAAACGAAAAACTACCACATTATACGAAAAAATTCAATTGCACGCCCGGTTCCAACGGCAACTCCGCTGTCCAGACCAATGTACCCAGATGCTGTTCGTCCCACTGTGGGACCTCACCAGAACTTAGTCTGAGGACGAGAATGCGTCTGCCAACGCGGCGACCTTGACCATCCGCCGCGGTGGTGGGATCTAGCTCTACCGATGTGACTATATTTTTTTTTTTTATTTCCTCCTCCATGATGATGCTCAGAGCCCTGATGCCCACGCCGATCCAATAGTGAAGCTGACTGACTACGGTCACCGCAGCTACCCGCACCATGTTTTGACTACAACAGTGGCCAGGGTACCTGCAAATGACAGCATAGCACGGTGTTCAACGCCATCCCAACCGCCGCCATCCCACGCCGGAACCCCGGGAGGGGAGGGGGAGGAGGGTTTGCTCTGCCTACAGCCCCAGTGCGTACAGTGTCAAGAGGGGGGGGGGGGGGTGTGGGCTTGGCTTTCCCCCTGGCGTCATGCCAGCCCCAAAAAGGTGGGGGGGAGGGGAGGTTTATGGTTGGCACCCCAAATGGTGGAGTTGGGGTATCAGCAGGTGGAGCATACGCCACCTGCAGCTGCTGCTCCTTGCGTAATGCAACTGCCCCCTTCCCTGAACAGTTGTAGTGAAGCCTAACCACATCCCTTCTTGCCCCCCCGCTGGGATACCCAGGTGGCTCCTGACGCGGTCCCCAGGATATCCCCCCATAACGTGCGGGGGATACAGCTACATTCTGGAACCATACCATGAGAAGATGTGGGGTGGTGGAGGGGCCGGTACAGGGGAACGGGGCTTATTACTCCAGCAGGCAAGCGCACCCACCGCTGCAGAGCTTCCAACCTGCGCCTGCAACAGGGACCGTGCCGACCCACAGATCACCCCCGTACTTCCCCCCCCGTGCCGGCAGTGATAGGGCGGCGGGTGGGCGGCGCCGTAGAAAAAGAGCGCGAAGCGCTCCTTTTTAAATTTAGCAGCAGCTCAAACTAACCGGCGGGCGGGCAGTTCCCTCAGAACACTGCTCGCCGGCACACATAGCTTGAGCCTCAGCAGGGAGGGAGCCGCTCACAGCTAACAATGCCATGAGCAGGACGCTTCCCTCCCTGCTGAAAAGGGGAGGGGGGGGTGGATGGGGCAGATTAATGGCGAGCACAAGCTGACCGGCGGGCGGGTAGTTCCCTCAGAACGCCGCTCGTCGGTACATGTCACTTGTGCCTCAGCAGGGAGGGAGCCGCTCACAGCTAAAAGCGCCGTGAGCAGGACGCTTTCCTCCCTGCTGATTTTAGGGGAGGAGGGGGGGAGGGGGGGGATGGGTGTTGAATAATGGCGAGCACAAGCGGACCAGCGGGCGGGTAGTTCCCTCACCGGCACACATCGCTTGTGCCTCAGCAGAGAGGAAGCCGCTCACAGCGCTGTGAGCTGAAACGCTTTCCTCCCTGCTGATAGCTCTCTTACCGCCTCCAGGAGTGGGTCCCTGTGTCCGGCTGCCCAAACAGGTCCGGGTCCTGCAGCAGAGAGGCCGGAAGCTGGGCAGCACGGTGATATGTATCCATGAGGCGGAGGGGCCAGCAGTCAGGGGGCAGCATCTCAAGTTTCTGGCTGCAGTGCCCCTCAATATAATGTCCCGCAGCCTGGCTCCCATACTGGTATACATAATGTCCCCCACCCTGGGCCCTATCCTGGAATATATGTCCCCCAGCCTGGTTCTCATGCTAGTATATATAATATCCCTCACCCTGGCTCCCATGCTAGTATATATAATGTACCCCAGCCTGGGCCCTCTCATGCTAGTATATATAATGTCCCTCACCCTGGCTCCCATGCTAGTATATATAATGTACCCCAGCCTGGGCCCTCTCATGGTTGTATGTGTGTATATATAATGTGTGTGTCCCCCCATACTGAATTAAAGAAAAAGAGAGAAAGAAAACATTATACTCACCTACTCTAGGGTCCTGATGGCTCCAGCGCGGGCAGATCACAGCACTGTCATCTCGCACACATGACATCAGAGTCCCGGCGCTTTATAATGATGTCACCACACTGGGAGTCTGATGCCCTGCACATGTGTGGCGCCCTGGACAAGCCAGGACGTCACAGGTACTGCAACAACACACCCCACACCCCGGTTAGGCACATCAGCTGCACATACAAATCCTTGTTGCCTCCCTCCAGGGGCTGATGGCCACACCAGGTGGGGTGGAGCCAGGCGGTTGGCCCCACCCACCGAGGAGTTCACAGTCCTGGAGGCGGGAAAAGGAAGACAGAGTAGTTTTGGAGTAGTAAGAGTGAGGAAGTGGCAGTAGAGGAGCAGTCTGACCGTGTCCGGGTACATGGCCCGGGCACCTAAGAGCAAGGTTGGCAGACGTGTGACCGTCTGCAGGAGAGGCCGATTGACGCACAACCGTAAGGACCAGGGACGGGCGGTGGCCCACCGGTACCGGACCGGGGAGCGAAGAGAAGCCAGCACCATCCGGCAGGGCCTACGGACCCCGACCAGGCTTGGAGTCACCGTTAAACCGGTCAAATCCGTCAGCGACGGGAACCTCCGGGGTTTCCCAGCAGCAAAGACCCGACTGAAGGCAACCGCTCAACCGTGAAGGGAAATACAGCTACCGCCACAGCTAGAGTTCCCAGGGCCAGAGCCTGCGGGCAAAAGGGGCTCCTCTGGCAAATACACCGCTGGGGAGCGGGTTACCGGTGGTAAGCCGTCGGAGCCGAAAACACACCGCAGGTGCAGGGAGAGACAGTCACCGCCAACCTACCGGGAGTGACCATCGCAGCCGTCTGTGGGACCCGTCCATCCAGCCGTTTGTTTTACCAGAGACTCCGTGTACATTACTGGCTGAGTGAGTACCACCGTGCCGTCTGGCACCGTGCTGTCCCCGCGACCCTGCACCTCGCCAAGCCCCGCCATCCACCTCCCAGTCACCATCACCGGGCCCCGGGACCACCAAATCCCCCTACCCACGGAGGGGAGAGAAACATCTCGGCTGCTCCCTGTCATCGCTCCCGGGATCCCCGTCCAGAGCAGCGGTGGTGTCCCAACCTCACCACAACCGTGGGTGGCGTCACGAACCGACTTCCCAAATCCCAAAAACTATTCCCCTTTCACTCACGGGCGAGGAGCGCCGCTCGAGTCCCCGGATCCGGCCCACCACTCGAGCCACCGAGCAGCAGCAGCAGCCGTGCCGGACCCGAGCGTTAGCGAGAGCGCAGCAGCGGCGGCCTCCTCCCCGCCCGCGACACATGCACTCACCGCTGTCATCAGCAGCAGTACAGGGAGAGATTGTCTCCTCAGCACTACCGCAGAGGTTAACTACATCGGTGCGCTGCACACGCCGATCTAGTTAACAGTAGTGCAGCACCGATTGGCCCCCTCTGAGCATGGGGCCTGGGGAGGCCGCATCGCCTTCCCCACCCCCGGTAGCTATGCTACTGAATGAAACTAAAGGAACAATGCAGCTCCTCTCTCACTGAGAGGAGCCAGCTCTTTCTCTACAGAGCGAGCACCGGGCCCCCAAAACCTGCCGCGCCCAGTCGCTGTGGCGACCTCTGCGACTGCGGTCGTTACGCCCCTGAATGTCATCTAAGTCTCCCCATGTACAGCTCCTCTATACACAGTATGATGCAACTACACCTCCCCCATACACAGTATGATGGGCCCACAGCAACACTGTATAATGGCCACCATAATAGCCGACACACTGATTAATTGTCCCCACATAATGGCTTAAATAGTAGCCCCCTACTATGAGAACACCTAAAATAGTCCCCACAGTATATGACAGACCCCAAATTAGCTCCTATACTGTATAAAGGGGGGTCCTGGCCGAGCCTGGGGTAATTACTTGGCTTTATTACGCCCCTCTCTTCACCAGGCCCACGGGCGGCACTGTACCTATAAATCTTCCTGTCTGCTTCACACGTGGCTACGCAGCACGCTGTACGCTGTCAGGTCCTGGCACACAGGTCATCTGCCTGAAGAGGATTCTCGGCATCTTCTCTGCTCCAGACAGGGACCTGGGAGCTCAGTGCAGGCTCCGCCCCCTCCTCCTCCTGTGCTGTGATTCTTGGCTTCTCTCCTAGACACAGAGCTCCAGACCAGTCAGAGGCTGTAAGATGGATGTGCTGTGATAGCTGGTGACAGGGGTCTGGGTCTGCTATACTGTGCACTGTGGTGGGCTGGATGGAGGGCTGATAGATGGTCTGTAGCTGTGTACAAGGTCGGGCTGGTGTGTGAGGGGCCCAGCAGGGAAATGTTTTTATTACTTGATCATTTTCGGCTTCTCTCCATATAACGTGAGCCTATTCGCAAACTATACAGTGCGCACTAGAGACCTGTATTGTACATGCAGATATTGTACCACCCTGAGAGGGGCCCGGCCGCTTCTTCGCAGCTCGGGCCGAGCCGCTCGAGGTCCGGGCTTGGGTTGTCAGTGGTACGAGCACCTCCGGACCGGGGGCCACGTCGCTCTGTTAAGGGGGAAGGCAGTAGGGTGGTGGTGGGACGAGGCGTGCAGCCGGGGAGGGCCGCGTTGTCGTCCTACGGGTCGTGACGCCACCCATGGGTCGTGGTGACGGGATGCACCAGCGCTGCGGCTGGAGTGAAGGTGGGCTCGTCCGGGATCGGTGTCGCGGCCGCAGCCTAGATGTTAGCCCCTCCGTGGGTAGGGGCGGTGTGTCCCGGGGCCCGGTGGGGACTGGGCTGGTGACGGTGTTGTTGTCGGGGTGCAGGGTGCCGTGCTGCGGTGCAGTGTCGTGCCCGGATGGAACTGGTGTACTCACGATTAATTCACACTCAGAGTCACTGGTAAACCAAAGTTCGGGTATGGTCGGGTCCCGCAGCCGGCTGCTTGTGTCCCCTGTGAGGTTGCCCCTTTCCCTTGCCCCTCTTGTTGTGGTTTTTCGGCTTCCCTGCCTGGACAGTGGTAGCCCGCTCCCCGGCGTTGAGGTGCCGGAGGAGTCCTCGGTTGCCCGCAGGCGCTGGCCCGTCGGATGTTTGGCCCTTGGTGGTGGCACTCACCCGGTATCGGTGGGCTTTTGCCTTCTTTCGGGACTTTGGGTGTGGATGAACCCGTGAGGTTCAGCCAGCAATCAGTCAATTTGCCTATACTCAGTGGCTTCTAAGCCAGGACGGGGTCTGAGTACCCGGTTTCTGGTGCTCCGGTACACGGTTGACTCTCCAGTTAAGGGCCGGCGGGCTCCAACCCTGGCCCGGTCCCTACGGTTCCGCCGGTTGCTGTACCGGTACTCCTGCAGGCGTCCACCACCATCTGCCTGCCTGACGGTTTAAGGGTCCCAGGCTCCATCCCGGGTCCCTGACAGCTGTAAAACTCCACTCCTCTCACTGTCACTCTCAAAACTGTTCTGTTTGTATTTCCTGCCTCAGGACAGTAGTCTCCTCGGTGGGCGTGCCTTTATGCCTGACTCCACCCACCTGGTGTGCCCTACTGGCCCTGAGGGAGGCATCAGGTCTCCCTCTCGGGTGACTGATGTGTCCTCACAGGGGATGGGGGTGTGTGTAATGTGGTAGGTGTTGTTACCTGTGACCACTGGGGTCCAGGGCGTCACAATATCACAGGATGTCTTGTAGCATCTTATTTATTGTAGATAATAATGGAATATATTATTTACCAGGGCCGGCGCCAGCACCCGGCAAACCCGGTCAAACGCTGCCGGGGGGGCCCACTCGCGGTGGCAGGAGTGGCGCACCGCTACTCAGGGGGGTCCGGTGGCCGCGCTGTCACCGCCCCCTCTCCCCCCGCCGCACTTTCAATTGTATGGGCATCACAGGTGCCGATACAATTGAGAGCATTGATGAGAGAGTGAGCAGCGTGCTTCCTCTCTTATCATTCTCCCCGCTGTGACTGTCGGCATTCTGACAGCTCTGCAGCAGAGCGTGGTGACGTCACCACTGCGCGCCTGCTGAGAGGTCAGAGCGAGCGACAGCAGTGGACCTGCCGAGGAGACCAGATCAGCGGGGGAACGAGGAGAAGTGAGTATTAATCACTGTATACTACATGAGGGTGCCTACTGCTATCTGGCCCTGCACTGTGCTGTATACAGGCTGTGCTATATTATATAGCAGAGCCTGTATATAGGACAGTGCAGAGCCACATAGCAATAGGTAGCCTCATGTAGCATACAGCTTGTATATAGCCTATATACAAGCTGTATGCTATATGAGGGTGCCTATTGCTATCTGGCTCTGCACTGTGCTATATACAGGCTGTGCTATATACAAGCTGTATACTACATGAGGGTGCCTACTACTATCTGGGTCTGCACTGTGCTATATTCAGGCTGTGCTATATGCAAGCTGTATGCTACATGAGGGTGCCTACTGATATCTGGCTCTGTACTGTGCTATATACAGGCTGTGCTATATACAAGCTGTATGCTACATGAGGGTGCCTACTGCTATCTGGCCCTGCACTGTGCTATATACAGGCTGTGCTATATACAAGATGTATACTACATGAGGGTACTTAATGCTATCTAGCTCTACACTGTGCTATAGATATGTAGATAGAGGGATAGATAGATAGACAGAGTGATAGATAGCTAGCTAGATAGGTAGATAGACAGACAGAGGGATATAGATAGATACATAGATAGATAATAGATGGACAGACAGAGGGATAGGTACATGTCCACACATTACACATGGACTTGCCCTCTCTGCAGATGATTGCACATGGTGTCCAGCACAGCAGTACTTCATATGCGTTCAGCTGATTGGGTCCCTGCTTCTCCTATTAGTTTCCAAGCTGCCGCCGGCAAAGGAAATCCCCATATGTTTTCAGGCCTTTGGGCCCCCTCCTGCTCAGGGCCCCTGTGCCACTGCATCGGCGATATGTCCGCCAGTGGTTCTCTGTCCTCCAGTGGCAGGAGCCAAGAGGCCTTTATGTAGAACACACAGCGGTGCTCACTTGCACTGGTTACCGTAAGACAAATGGGTTACAATGGCAGCTGGGGATCAACTTGATATTCCTGAGAGTAAAATTTTCACTATATACTTCACTACTGTTTAAAGGGCAGTATATAGTACAAGTGATAAACAATTAGAGGTTCAAGTCCGCTAAGGAACTTTAACATAAAGAGAGAAAAAATTAAAATGCATTTTGGTCATAGCTAAAAAAATGTAATCACTTAAAGGGACTCTGTCACACTTTTGAGGTTTTTTTATTATTAAGGGCATATAGGTAGCATAGAGGTGAAATTAGCCACACCTGTATGTGTGACGCCCCTGACCTGGTCAGGCACCACTGAGTACTGCACCCATGCTGGGGACAGTACAATACAGGTAATCCAGAAGGCTGACCGAGGTGTGACTACACAGGCGCATAGTGATCAGGTCTCACACATGTACCTTTGAGAGGACCCCTGGGGATCCCAGGAGGGGGAAAAGCCTTCACCTCCACTGGAATAGTGGAGGGGGCCAAAAGCCTCCATCTCCACTCAAGGGGTGTGGTAAGAGAATCTGGTTGCTAGGTGGCGTAGGCAAGAAAAGAGAAGGAGGAGTAGGCAGTCTGAAGCAGAGTGTGGAGGAGTGAGGAGCAGGAAAGTGAAGCTCTGACAGGAGCAGCAGTGAAGGTCCCAGATGTGAGCCGGTTCAGAGCAGAGTCCAGGGAGCTCCGAGGAGAGCTGACCCCTTCCCCTGGGCTGCTGTAGTCTGACAGCGTCCGCGCAGTGGCTACCGACGGGGGAGAACGGTCAACTAGGAGTGCTACCCGAAACCCATCTCAGCTAGAGAGAGAGCACGGAGTGGGAAGTAAGGAGACTGCTAGGGAGAACCAGGCCCAAACGGGCGGCAGATCCCGGAGCGGGGATAGATCCATCTTTCCTTGCTAAACCTGCCGGTGTGGGGCCCTCAAAGCCCACACCACAACACCTAAAAGCCGCAGCCACGTAGCCACAGTTAGGGCCCATAGTTCACAGGAGGCAAGAAGCTGGAGTGATCTGGCCCAGGCAACAAGCAAACGGCAAACGAAGGGGAGAGAGGCTTCAGCAACTTCCCTGGGTGACCCCCATAGGGACTAAAAGTCGGGGTTACCCCAAACCACCAAGGGCTAAGGAAGGCGAGTTGGTAGTCACCATCAGAAGTCAGCCTGAAGGATACCTGGTTCCCGCCTGGTTCATCCCAGCTACGCCCGGGTTACTCACCCTGCCATCAACTGTGAGTAAAACCCCTGAAAGACATTCTGCGTGTGTGGAGTTATTCTGCGCCTTGTGGTACTACGCACCTACACAGGGCCCTGGGGCTTGCCTCACTCTCAGGAGGCTATTCCAACTAACTGCACTCACCATCAGCCCCAGGCGTCCCTCAACCTGCAGTGGCGGTCCCCACTGACCGCAATTCTGAGAGTGGCGTCACGACAAGAAGATCTCCTACCTGTGACCAGATCCAGCTGAGTGGAGTCCCTGAAGGTAATGCACCGACACAACACCTGTGGGGCTTCACATCTGGCGTCACGAACAGGATAAGGACTAGACCTGTCCAGACAGGTGACCATGTGCCTGGGCGGTCCGCTTGAAAAATTGGAAGCGCCGCCATATTGCCACCATGAAACGCGCGCTGAAAAACAACAGCAGCCCGCGCTGGGAGAAGTTACCGCCCACGAAGAGGTGTGGCTACCCAGAGATCCCCTGCAGAGTCCTGACCTCGCAAGTGAAGAGAGCGGAGGCGTTCAGAGACGTCGGGACAGAAAGGGAGCCAGAAGCCTGCTGCTGGGAGAGGAGCTGCTGAAAGAGGCAGAGCGGAAACTGAACAGCTTGTTACTAGAGGCAACGACGAGTCCACTGCTGGGGAATCGTACAGAAGAGGGCGCAGAAGAAATGGCGTCTGACCGCAGAAACCCAGAACCGGGCTCCGCTGCCTGGTGGTATCGGGAGCTGGCCCAGTTCTGCGACCGACTGGAGACCCGGGTCGTGGAGCAGATCAGAGAAGAACGCATGGAACTTCTGGAGATGGCTGCCGCGGTTCAGGCCTATGAGGGGAGAGCCGCGCGCCGAGTGCCAGATCGGGCGGTGACGACTCAGACCCCGATGATACCACCGATGGGTGAGTCCAGTGTTGCCCCTGCCAGCGCGAGTGCCCCGACCCCTGCTGCCACGCCCGCGGTCCCTGAAGAGGCGCCCGGCGCGGCGACGCTGAACCAGGCCGCAGCCACGCCAGGTGCGGCCCGTCAAGCCCAGGCCGCCGCAGAGATGCCCTGCCCGGCCCGCAAAGATCCGGCTGCCGCCGCGACCCTCATCCACGCCGCAGGTGTGACGCTAACCCAGGCCGCCGCCATGCTAGGCCCGGCCCGCCGAGACCCCACCGCAGCAGCCACGCTCGTCCGCGCCGCAAGTGAGGTGCTGAACCAGGCCGCAGCCACGCCAGGTGCGGCCCGCCAAGCTCCGATCGAGGCAGCGACGCCCAGCCCAGCCTGCAAAGACCCCATCGCAGCTGCGACGCCGATCCAAGCTGCGCCAGAAATGCCCATCCAGGCCGCCGCCATGCCAGGCGCGGCCCGCCAAGACCAGGCCGCCGCCATGCCAGGCGCGGCCCGCCAAGATAAGATTGCATCACCATTTACCCCGGCCTGCAAGGCCAGAGCAGACACCGCTCCCCAGTCCAAAGAGGTCCCTGCTGGAAAGCCCACGCTGGGGGAGGACCCCGCATACTGGCAGCTGAAGGCTGACATGGAGGCCAAGTTTCCACAATGGTTGGTGGACCAGTACATACTCCCTCCGCATACCCCCAAGACGACTCCTGCAGCCATCATGCCAAAGAGATCCCTGCCTGGGCCTGCTGAAGAAAGTCCATCCCCAGCACTGCCACCAAAGGAGTGCTCAGAAGAACTAAGGGGGAGGGGAGGCCAGGAAGCTGAGGAGCTGACTCAGGAGCCACCAGCAGTGGATCCATGCCCAGAGCCGGAGATGTTGCCATATTCTCGCTGGGATGAAGAGGAAGATTTATCCAGTAACCTCACCTGGGAGCCTGCCAGCAGTGAAGCAGCCACCCAGCAGAATCAAGCCCGCAAGACACGGCGCCGTAGCAGAAACCAGTTGTCACCTGCTCCGCCATCCCCAGAGCAGAGAGAAGTCACGGCCCGAGACCTAGAAGAAAAACGGTTCCTGAGAAGAGCCAAAGCCCAGGTCAGAGGACCCCTTTGTAGAGGAATTGTGGAGGACTTTAACTTGAAGAGCGGATATGGCTTTATAGTGGCATCAGGTATGAAAGAGGGCATTTTTGTCAATAGACGAGACGTCAGAGCCCACCTGCCCAGAGGACATCCTGGAAGAAACCTAAGGATGGGAGACACAGTGCAATTTACCATGCATCAAGGAGAAAGAGGCTGGTATGCGCTAGATGTAACACCATGTCCTAAAGAAGAAGAAAGGAAAGACAGCGATAAAGAACGAAAAGACAAAGGACCTACTGATGAGACAACCACAGATGAAGAAAGAGATCAAGGAAGCAACAGGTGCCGCAGCCCTACAGGCCCAAGCCCTGGTGAGGAGGAGTCTGCATAAGTTCATGTAAAGTAAAGCAAGTTACCAGTTTTGAAGTTTTGCAACGTTTTACAAGTTTAAGCATGTGCCCACATAAACTGATGTGAGAAATAAACCTTAAGGCTATGAACTGGCTATAGCCACAAACTCTCGCAGTGTAAATAGTTACACCAGAGGGCACCACCACAACCAGAGTCAGCCTGTTTAGGGGCTTGGCTCGTCTGCAACCAGGGGGCACGTCCGTATATAGGGCCTTGGCTTACCTGCAACCAGAGAGCATGCCTGTTTATGGGGCCTGGCTCTCCACCACAAAGAGGGTACCTGGTCAGCACCAACTGTGGAGGCCGCCTCTGGATCCTGCCAGAAGTGGCTGAAGGCGCGGCTCCACCAGGCCAGGTATACCCTGAAGACCACCAGCCCATGAAAGCCGCCTCTACATCCTGCCAGAAGTGGCTGAAGGCGCGGCCAACGTGAGAGGGTTTTGGGTGGGTTAACGGACTTGTGGGTGGAGGGTGGTGATGTATGGTACCTGGTGGTTTTAAAACGTTTTACCATGTTTTAATGTTTTATGCATTTTAAAAATGTTGTCTTGCAGCCCGAGGACGTGCTGGTGATAACTAAGGGGGAATGTGACGCCCCTGACCTGGTCAGGCACCACTGAGTACTGCACCCATGCTGGGGACAGTACAATACAGGTAATCCAGAAGGCTGACCGAGGTGTGACTACACAGGCGCATAGTGATCAGGTCTCACACATGTACCTTTGAGAGGACCCCTGGGGATCCCAGGAGGGGGAAAAGCCTTCACCTCCACTGGAATAGTGGAGGGGGCCAAAAGCCTCCATCTCCACTCAAGGGGTGTGGTAAGAGAATCTGGTTGCTAGGTGGCGTAGGCAAGAAAAGAGAAGGAGGAGTAGGCAGTCTGAAGCAGAGTGTGGAGGAGTGAGGAGCAGGAAAGTGAAGCTCTGACAGGAGCAGCAGTGAAGGTCCCAGATGTGAGCCGGTTCAGAGCAGAGTCCAGGGAGCTCCGAGGAGAGCTGACCCCTTCCCCTGGGCTGCTGTAGTCTGACAGCGTCCGCGCAGTGGCTACCGACGGGGGAGAACGGTCAACTAGGAGTGCTACCCGAAACCCATCTCAGCTAGAGAGAGAGCACGGAGTGGGAAGTAAGGAGACTGCTAGGGAGAACCAGGCCCAAACGGGCGGCAGATCCCGGAGCGGGGATAGATCCATCTTTCCTTGCTAAACCTGCCGGTGTGGGGCCCTCAAAGCCCACACCACAACACCTAAAAGCCGCAGCCACGTAGCCACAGTTAGGGCCCATAGTTCACAGGAGGCAAGAAGCTGGAGTGATCTGGCCCAGGCAACAAGCAAACGGCAAACGAAGGGGAGAGAGGCTTCAGCAACTTCCCTGGGTGACCCCCATAGGGACTAAAAGTCGGGGTTACCCCAAACCACCAAGGGCTAAGGAAGGCGAGTTGGTAGTCACCATCAGAAGTCAGCCTGAAGGATACCTGGTTCCCGCCTGGTTCATCCCAGCTACGCCCGGGTTACTCACCCTGCCATCAACTGTGAGTAAAACCCCTGAAAGACATTCTGCGTGTGTGGAGTTATTCTGCGCCTTGTGGTACTACGCACCTACACAGGGCCCTGGGGCTTGCCTCACTCTCAGGAGGCTATTCCAACTAACTGCACTCACCATCAGCCCCAGGCGTCCCTCAACCTGCAGTGGCGGTCCCCACTGACCGCAATTCTGAGAGTGGCGTCACGACAAGAAGAAGATCTCCTACCTGTGACCAGATCCAGCTGAGTGGAGTCCCTGAAGGTAATGCACCGACACAACACCTGTGGGGCTTCACATATGCCTCCTGGATAATGGGTCGTTTTGCAAAAATCATCTTTTATATCTTCTATCTTCTGGGCAATGGGGCGTGTGCTGCCCGGAAGATACGCCTGCCTCCAATCTTCATTACACAGGATTCTTCCTCACCTTCTCTTCAGTGTCTCTGTGACGTCACGTTCACAGCTGGACATACCGTGCCTGTGCATTCTGTCTGCCGTCTTTCCCCTACACTGTAAAGTAGCAGTGACTCCCAATGCCTGCGACATCAAAATTGAAGTCTGTGCCCACAGAAGGGCTGAACAGTGCAGGGTAGAGATGTCAGGCATAATGAACAGGCGCAAGATTTCCGACAACGCACATCACATCACAGGGACACTCGTGTAACCCCGACCTTAAAGGGGTTGTCCACTCATTTGCTATATTCCTCATATTGGGCTTGTTATTTTCTTAAAGGGAACCTGACAGGTCCCCCTTGCCCCGAGCAGTTGTGTGTACCTAATTTCCCTGCCTATCAGTCCATTTATTACATTGGGCACATAAACTAATCTTTAGAAAAAGTATTTCTAAAATCCGTTTATGATGTGAAAATGAACCCTTTGACTAGTCGATGGGGAGTTAGTTCCCCAGAATAGTCGTCCCACTTAGTTTGTTATCACGCCCCTGAGGCCGTAATAACATGATTTACAAAAGCCGGTGTCATTGCCAACTCTCTACAAATCACTTGCATGCAAACGGTTTTGTTCGCTTTCATCAAGGAGCCTATGAAGCAGGGTGTATGCGTCCCAGCTTCATAGAGATGCATTGCACATGATTGGAATTACAGAAGATGGCTCACATACACAAAAGAGCCATCTTTGAGTACATCCGGCTTCAGAGGCTCAGCGATGTAAGTGAACAAAGCCACGCACATGCGCATGACTTGTGAACTGCTAAAGATAAGACCGGTTCCTGTAAATCATGTTATGGCGCCCACAGGTGAGTGATAACATGCTAAGTGGGGCGTCTAGTCTGAGGAAACTATTGCCCCATCGACTAGTCAAAGGGTTAATTTGCATATCATAAGTGGACTTTAGAAATAGTTTTATTAAAGATCTGTTTGTGTCAAATGTGATAGTGAACTGTTAGGCTATGTGCGCACTAGAAAAAAGATTTTTCTCAAGAAAAAAGCGCATGCGATTTTACTGCGTTTTGGTACGTTTTTTGCAGGTTGGTCCCTGCGTTTTTTTAATTCTTTAACAGCAATAAATAAAATAGATAAGAGATAATTAATAGATAGATAAATAGATAGATAATGGATAAATATAAAGATGGATAGATGGATGGATAGATGGATAATGCATAGATAGATGGATAGATAGCTAGATAGATGATAGATAGATAATGAATAGATAGATACATAGATAGATAGACAGAAAGATGGATGGATGAATAGATAGATAGATAATGGATAGATGGATGGATGGATAGATAGATAGAAAGATGGATAGATAGATAGATGGATAGACAGATGGATGGATAGATAGTGTGAGGTAGCGCGGTCGGCTGCGCAGCAGAAGACACGGGATCCAGGCATCAAGGTTCACAGCACACGGTGTTTAATGTCCAAACAAAAATCCACAGCAATATACATGTCTCTCCAGCAGA